>NC_092764.1:61004788-62204788 GCF_047496795.1 Chiloscyllium punctatum | reverse complement strand
TGTTTTACCAGGCCATTCACCTCCAAACCTGTCTCCCATGCAGCCCATGCTGAGTGCCTTCATTTGTGGATGTCATTTTACTGAAACAGGGATTAGTGCTAATGAAGGAAAGATGACAGCTAAAACCATCATCGTCTGGGAGAGATTCAAGTGAAGACTCACCTCAATTCCCTGAGGACAGGCAGGACATGGCTGTTACTGTCAGGGAATTGAGGTGAGATTGTGTCGCTTTGTTTGAGGTGATGCTCCATGAACAGGTTTCACTCCCAGAGTCTCTCAGGCTGTAAAGGGGATGGGTTTTGGGTGTTTTGGATGGCCAATGGGGCAGCACCTGTTTACACCGAGTCCCTGTCCTTCTCCTGCTGATCTGAAACTGTGGTCATGGGGGGCTGTGGGTCTATTGATGTAAATGAGGAAAATGTCCCGTTTAATTTCCTTCTGCTGTTTATGGTCCTTCGAATTCCAGGAGCAGCAATTACTGTTTTATCTGCTGCTGCATTGTTTGGAACTTTGGAGAAAAAAAGTCAAAAGAGCAGAAGTTTTAAAAGGGAGAGGTACAGACAAAGGAAGCACAAGGTGAGGTCAGTGCAGGAGAAGGAGAGAGAGAGAGACAGACCCACATTGCTAACTGACCCAGACAGTGAACCTGTACAGTTACTGCCTTTGCTGTTTGAATTCATGTATCACTGGACATCGGAGTACGTCTGGGAAAATTAACAAACAGTGAAATTCACACCTGATCTTGGAGGAAACAGAGAAGTGAATATTTTCGGTATGGCCTTACAGTAAGTCTGCAATAGTGAGTAGAGTGGTCTATTTCTTGATTATATGTTATATTGAGATCTATCTCTTGATTAAACTTAAAAATATAAGCCATAAGTATTAATTTAACCTGGAGCAGTGTTTTGTAGAGGAATAAGACAGAACTCTTTTCTACGTCTATGGATTGAAAGAAGCAAAAATAGCCTTTAGTAGAGTGATATGCTCTTCTTGTCAGATGTGGGAGTTGAGGGAGAGTTTACATGTTAGTGAGGATTATACTAGAGTAAATGCCATTGGTTGCAAATCCTCTCAGATTGAATGGATCAACTGAAACGACAGTTAGAGGAAATGAGGAATTTACAAGAGCAAGGGGATGTGATGGATTGCAGTCATAGGAAGGGAGAAAAGCCACAGATGCAGTCAACTGGCTAAAAGGTAGAAGACAGAGGGTGGTGGTGGAGGGTTGTTTTTCAGACTGGAGGCCTGTGACCAGTGGAGTGCCACAAGGATCGGTGCTGGGTCCTCTACTTTTTGTCCTTGACATAAATGATTTGGATGCGAGCATAAGAGGTACAGTTAGTAAGTTTGCAGATGACACCAAAATTGGAGGTGCATTGTACAGCGAGGAGGGTTACCTCAGATTACAACAGGATCTGGACCAGATGGGCCAATGGGCTGAGAAGTGGCAGATGGAGTTTAATTCAGATAAATGCGAGGTGCCGCATTTTGGGAAAGCAAATCTTAGCAGGACTTATACACTTAATGGTAAGGTCCTAGGGAGTGTTGCTGAACAAAGAGACCTTGGAGTGCAGGTTCATTGCTCCTTGAAAGTGGAGGTAGATAGGATAGTGAAGAAGGTATTTGGTATACTTTCCTTTGTTGGTCAGAGTATTGAGTACAGGAGTTGAGAGGTCATGTTGTGGCTGTACAGGTCAATTTTAGGCCAATTTTAGAATATTGCGTGTAATTCTGGTCTCCTTCCTAACGGAAAGATGTTGTGAAACTTGAAAGGATTCAGAAAAGATTTACAAGGATGTTGCCAGGGTTGGAGGATCTGAGCTACAGGGAGAGGCTGAACAGGCTGGGGCTGTTTTCCCTGGAGCGTCAGAGGCTGAGGGTTGACACCTTATAGAGGTTTCCAAAATTATGAGGGGCATGGATAGGATAAATAGACAAAGACTTTTCCCTGGGGTGGGGGAGTCCAGAACTAGAGGGCAGAGGTTTAGGGTGAGAGGGGAAAGATATAAAGGAGACCTAAGGGGCAACGTTTTCACGCAGAGGGTGGTGCGTGTATGGAATGAGCTACCAGAGGATATGGTGGAGGCTGGTACAATTGCAACTTTTAAGAGGCAGTTGAATGGGTATATGAATAGGAAGGGTCTGGAGGGATATGGGCCGGATGCTGACAGGTGGGACTAGATTGGATTGGGATATCTGGTCGGCATGGACGGGTTGGACTGAAGGGTCTGTTTCCGTGCTGTACATCTCTATGACTTTATGACTGTATGACATAGATGGGTTAACTCCAGGAAAACTAAGAGAGGTAGGCAGGTAGTGCAGGAGTCTTCTGTGGCGATCCCCATTTCTAACAAGTATGCTCTTTTGGAAAATGTAGGGGGTGATGGATTCACAGGGGAATGTCACATGAACAGCCAAGTTTACGGTATCAAGACAGGCTCGAATTTAATGTGGGGAACGTCAGGTTCCAAGTGTTCGATTGTGTTACGGGACTCTCTAGTCAGAGGCACAGACAAACGTTTCTGCAGCTAGCAGCAAAAAATCCAAATGGTGTGTTGCCTCTCTGGTGCCAAGATCAAAGGTATCTCAGAGAGGGTGCAGAGTGTTCTCAAGGGGGAGAGGGGCAAGCAGGAGGTCATTATACACATTGGAGCCAATGACATTGGAAGGGAAAAGGTTGAGAGTCTGAAGGGAGATTACAAAGAGTTAGGCAGGAAGTTAAAAAGGAGGACCTTGAGAGTAGTAATATCTGCTACCAGTGAGTGAGGGCAGGAACAGGAGGATAGAGCAGATGAATACATGGCTGAGGAGCTGGTGTATGGGAGATGGATTCACATTTTTGGATCTTGGGAATCTCTTTTGGGGTAGAAGTGGCCTGTACAAGAAGGATGGACTGCACCTAAATTGGAAGGGGACTAATATACTGGCTGGGAGATTTGCTAGAGCTGCTCTGGGGGATTTAAAATAGTAAGGTTGGGTGAGGAGGGGAGGTGGTAGTGGTGGGGGCGGGGAGGGTGTGGGGGGGGTGGTGGTAGGGGGAGGGTGTGGGGGGTTGGTGGTAGGGGGAGGGTGTGGGGGGTTGGTGGTAGGGTGAGGGTGTGGGGTGGGTGGGAGTGGGTGTGGTGGTGGGGGGAGGGTGTGGGGGGGCAAGGTGGGGTAGCGGTGGGGGGAGGGGGTGATAGTGAGGAAGGAGATCAATCTGAGACTGGTACAGTTGAGAACAGAAGCGAGTCAAACAGTCAGGGCAGGGAATAACAGAAACATAGCTCAGGGATGGGCAGGACTGGCAGCTTAATGTTTCAGGATACAAATGCGAGAGGAAGGATAGAAAGGGAGGCAAGAGAGGAGGGCAAGTGGCATTTTTGATAAGGGATAGCATCACAGCTGTACTGAGGGAGGATATTCCTGGAAATACATCCAGGGAAATTATTTGGGTGGAACTGAGAAATAAGAGAGGGATGATCATCTTCTTGGGATTGTATTATAGACCCCCCCAATAGTCAGAGGGAAATTGAGAAACAAATACGTAAGGAGATCTCAGTTATCTGTAGGAATAATAGGGTGGTTATAGTTGGAGATTTTAACTTTCCAAACATAGACTGGGACTGCCCAGTGTTAAAGGTTTAGATGGAGAGGAGTTTATTAAGTGTGTACAAGAAAATTTTCTGATTCAGTATGTGGATTTACCGACCAGAAAAGGTGCAAAACATGACATACTCTTGGGAAATAAGGGAGGGCAGGTGACTGATGTGTCAGTGGGGGAGCACTTTGGGGCCAGCGACCATAATTCCATTTGTTCTAAAATTATGATGGAAAAAGATATAATCGATCTAAAAGTTGAAGTTCTAAATTGGAGAAAGGCCAATTTTGATGGTATTTGGCAAGAACTTTCAAAAGCTGATGGGGTGGGGGGGTGACATGCAGATGTTTGCAGGTAAAGGGATGGCTAGAAAATGGGAAGTTGTCAGAAATGAGGTGATGAGAATCCAGAGAAAGTATTAGATTAGATTAGATTAGATTACTTACAGTGTGGAAACAGGCCTTTCGGCCCAACAAGTCCACACCGCCCCGCCGAAGCGCAACCCACCCATACCCCTACATTTACCCCTTACCTAACACTACGAGCAATTTAGCATGGCCAATTCACCTGACCTGCACAAGTATATTCCTGTCAGGGTGAAAGGGAAGGCTGTTGGTACAGGGAATGCTGGATGACTAAAGAAATTGAGGATTTGGTCAAAAGAAAGAAGGAAGCATATGTCAGGTACAGACAGGATAGATTGAGTGAAACCTTAGAAGAGTATAAAGGAAGTAGGAGTATACTGAAGAGGGATAACAGGAGGGCAAAACGGGGACATGAGATAGCTTTGGCAAACAGACTTAAGGAGGATCCAAAGGGTTTTTATGAATACGTAAAGGACAAAAGGGTAACTAGGGAGAGAATAGGGCCCCTCAAAGATCAGCAAGGAGGCCTTTGTGTGGAGCCACAGGAAATGGGGCAGATACTATTTTGTATCAGTATTTCCTGTGGAAAAGGACATGGAAGATATAGAATATAGGGACATAGATGGTGACATCTTGCAAAATGTCCATATTACAGAGGAGGAAGTGCTGGATGTATTGAAACATATAAAAGTGGATAAGTCCCCAGGACCTGATCAGGTGTACCCGAGAACTCTGTGGGAAGCTAAGAAAGTGATAACTGGGCCTCTGACTGAGATATTTGTGTCATCAATAGCCACAGGTGAGGTGCCAGAAAACTGGAAGTTGGCTAATGTGGTGCCACTGTTTAAGAAGGGTGGTAAGGACAAGCCAGGGAACTATAGATCAGTGAGCCTGATGTCGGTGGTGGACAGGTTGTTGGAGGGGATCCTGAGGGACAGGATGTACATGTATTTGGAAAGGCAAGGACTGATTAGGGATAGTCAACAAGGCTTTGTGCGTGGGAAATTATGGCTCACAAACTTGATTGAGTTTTTTGAGGAAATAACAAAGAGGATTGATGAAGGCAGAGTAGTAGATGTGATCTATGTGGATTTCAGTAAGGCATTCGACAAGGTTCCCCATGGGAGACTGATTAGCAAGGTTAGATCTCATGGAATACAGGGAGAACTAGCCATTTGGATACAGAACTGGCTCAAAGGTAGAAGACAGAGGGTGGTGATGGAGGCTTGATTTTCAGACTGGAGGCCTGTGACCAGTGGAGTGCCACAAGGATCAGTGCTGGGTCCTCTACTTTTGGTCATTTATATAAATGATCTGGATGCGAGCATAAGAGGTATGGTTAGTAAGTTTGCAGATGACACCAAAATTGGAGGTGTGGTGGACAGTGAAGAAGGTTACCTCAGATAACAACAGGATCTTGACCAGATAGGCCAATGGGCTGAGAAGTGGCAGATGGAGTTTAATTTAAATAAATGCAAGGTGTTGCATTTTGGGTGAGTAAATCTTAGCAGGACTTAGACACTTAATGGTAAGGTCCTAGGGAGTGTTGCTGAACAAAAAGACCTTGGAGTGCAGGTTCATAGCTCCTTGAAAGTGGAGTCGCAGGTAGATAGGATAGTGAAGAAGGTATTTGGTATGCTTTCCTTTGTTGGTCAGAGTATTGAGTACAGGAGTTGGGAGGTCATGTTGTGGCTGTACAGGTCAATTTTAGGCCAATTTTAGAATATTGCGTGCAATTCTGGTCTCCTTCCTAACAGAAAGATGTTGTGAAACTTTAAAGGGTTCAGAAAAGATTTACAAGGTGCTGCCAGGGTTGGAGGATTTAAGCTATAGGGAGAGGCTGAATAGGCTGGCGCTGTTTTCCCTGGAGCGTTGGAGACTGAGGGGTGATCTTATAGAGGTTTACAAAATTATGAAGGGCGTGGATCGGATAAATAGGCAAAGTCTTTTCACTGGGGTCGGAGAGTCCAGATCCAAATGGCATAGGTTTAGGGTGAGAGGGGAAAGATATAAAAGAGACGTAAGAGACAACTTTTTCATACAGAGGGTGGTACATGTATGGAGTGAGCTGCCAGAGGATGTAGTGGAGGCTGGTACAATTACAACATTTAAAAGGCATTTGGATGGGTATATGAATAGGAAGGGTTTGGACGGATATGAGCTGGGTGCTGGCAGGTGGGACTAGATTGAGTTCGGATATCTGGTTGGCCTGGATGGGCTGGACCGAAAGGTCTGTTTCCATTCTGTACACCTCTATGACTCTAAGTCAAAGGAGAAGCTAACGGTCTGGCTGGGAGGTTGAATGGCTGTTCATGGGGAGGATTAGTATCCCTTCCTTTGTTTGTCCAACTGTTCGTCTCTCAATTTGGGCTCTATCCCCAGCTATCATCTATTCCTTACACCTCCCTGCATTCCCCCACCCCACCCCACAACCACCCTACCTCTGCATATAAACTTTCCGAGCTACCATTGAGCTACCTTCTGAGGAAGGGTCACTTGACCAGATTTCTCTCCAGAGATGCTGCCAGACTTGCTGAGCTTTCAGAATGTTAAATCTGTTTCTCTCTCCACTGATGCTGCCAGAACAGCTGAGTTCCTCCGGCACTTCCTGCTTTTATTCAGATCTTTGCTCTTATTGACCATGTTTAATATATACTTCAGCCTTTTAAACTTGATTTGTTATTTTTAAAGAGAATCAATTGGCTGATATCGGAAGGAGAGTCTAAGCTTCCTGTAAACATTGTTATTCATGAGATCAGCTCACTGTGGTACACCTCATTTCTCCTTAGTCCCTCTTGCTGTCCCGAAGTACTATATGTTGCTGCTAGAACCTGCTTGAGTCCCAGCCACGTCTGCCTTTCTGTGATGTGTGGGCTACATTCTTTGTTCCAGTCCTACTTGGGGACATGCTCCCACAACACTTTCTCCAGTACATTGATGGCTGTACACTGCTCTTGCTCTCAGTTGGACAGTATCCTTATTTGACTTCTATTTCCACTCTGCTCTCACCTTCACACAGTCTGCCTCTGACTTTTTCCCTTTGTTTCTTATTTTCTCCATTTCAATTTCTGGAGTAGATGATTAACTAACATTATTACAAACCCATTCCTGACACCCTATGTCTGGCGAGGTCACTGTTCTAGTCTCCAGTTTCTCCACATTCTCATATTGCAACCTTCCAAATCAGTGCCCTTTAGCTTTGTCCTCCCTTTTCCTTAACTCCTGTTCTGATAGGCCCTTTAACTGAGGTATTTTTAAACATTATTTCATATGATGTGGGCGTGGAGCAAGACCAGCACTTGCTATCCATCTCCAGTTACCAATGAACGGGTCCTGGTGAGATGCCTTCTCGAAGGGCTGCAACCCATCCTGATGGTGTTTGCAACAGAGTTCCAGGCTTTTGATGCTATTTTAATGATGAAGCCAGCAATATAGGGCAAAGGCCTGCTTTGTCTCCTGTGGTACTTCAGGGAGATCGGGAACATTTCACCAAACAGGAAGTGACTGCTGTATAAGGTATTGGGTCAAAAAGGATTACCAGTGGAGATCAGTCTGTTAGTGGAGAAGAAGCAGTCTGTCATGGGATCCCCATGGAGACAGATGTGTTAGTCACTGGTTCCTTTGTAATTATTCCTCACTAGTCAACACCCCCACTTGTAGCTATTGCTATCAGCTAATATATAGTATCTCATTATAGTCTTACAGTCATAGATGTCGAGACATTGAATATCCACCCCTAGCCATGCATCTCAGAATTTCAGATACTTCTGTCAGGTTGCCCCTCAGCCTCCGATGCTCCATTGCAGATAATCCAAGTTTGTCTAAACTCCCCTTATAACTAATACACTCCAATCTTGGCAACATTTTGGTGTTTTGCACTCTCTCCAAAACTCCCATATCCTTCGTCTATGTGGCCAATAGAATGACATACAATGTTCCAAATGTGGCCTAACAAAGGTTTTATGCAGCTGCAATAAGACTTCCTAACTTTTCTCCTCAATGCCCTGGTTACTGAAGGTAATCCTGCCATATCCCTTCTTTACTCACCTTATCCAATTATGTTGCACTATCTTCAGCTGCTTCATCACTGACCTTCCTTCCATCATAATGTCAAAAGTGGGGATGTTCATCAATGATTGTATGATGTTCAGCACCATTCACAAAGCCTCAGATACTGAAGCAGTCCTTATTCAAATGCAACAAGATCTGGACAACGTCTGGGCTTGGGCTGACAAGTGGCAAGGAATATTTGTGCCACAGATATGCCAGGCAATGACCATCTCTAATACAAGATGATTTAACTAATGCCTCTAGACATTCAATGGTATAAACATTATTGGCAGTGAGTAATTCACCTCCTGACTCACCAAAGCCTGTCCACCATCTGCAGGACCCAAGTCAGGAGTGTGATGGAATGCTCCCCACTTGCTGAGGAGCTTGAATGGTTTCAGCTCCAAAAACACTCAAGAAGCTTAACAACATCTGGGACAAAACAGCCCACGTGATTGGCACTACATCAACAAGCATCCACTCCCTCCACCTCCGATGCTCAGTAGCAGCAGCGTGTACCATCATCAAGATGCACTGAAGAAATTCACCAAAAATTCTTAGACAGCACATTCCAAACCCATGATCACTTAGATCTAGAAGGACAAGGGCAGCAGGTACATGGTAACATCAGCATTTGCATGTGCCTCTCACCATCCTAACTTGGAAGTATATCCCTGTTCCATCACTGCTGCGTGTATACTTAACACCCAGAGTGTCCCCACTCCATTTGCTGCCTCTTTCGGAGGGTGAAGAAACCCTTCACTGTTGAACTGATCTCTCTCTGGAAATGCAGCTTTCACATCAGTGGGTCTACAAGTCTGATCTGACAAACAAACCAAGAAAATATTCAACACTGCTGTGGGTGAATCTACTCTCACATCTTGATCCTCAAGTTTCTCTTAAAAACCATCTGCCACTAGCCTGGCTTTAGGCTGAGATATTCAATCAGAAAGCACTTTTTCATTGTGTATCCATATCTGTGATAGAGCTGGTTGTCCCCAATCTGACCACTCTCTTTCCATCTCGAATTCTGTCCAACTCTGACTGCTTCTATTAATTTGCCTTCTAGTTTGTAAGAGCTGCCAATCCTATGAGCTTCTGCTCCTGGTCTGTGCTACATTCCTTGACCTTGTTAAAGGTTACTCTCTGTCTTGCCTCCTATCTCCTTCTAGACTGCTCCTGTTTGACTTCCTCTCTTTCCAGTAGATTCCTTTCAATGGGTCGAGATCAGTTTCTCGGGGTATGTTCACTCCCAGAGTCACTGTCTGAGTTTACACTGCAATTCCCTGCCTTTCAATTTTGTAGTTCGATGCTCACAATCTAAGGACCTAATCACTTGCCCCTCATTCTCCATAATCAACCAACTGATAACAGTTGTATTTCACCATTGACTAGCCCCTTCTGGTAAATATTTGACTTTATTACCTCCTTATATCTATAGTCCTTGTGACTGATGAACATACTGCCCACCAGACCTGATATGTCCATGGGACAAACTATCGATTACAACAGTTTGATCTGCGTATTTGGGTATGAGCAGTACATGGTTACTCATTACCTTCCATAGCTCCTTTAGAATCTGGAAAGTTCTAAACCAAGTAGATTTAGATTGTACCCAACCAGTCTGGTTCCCATGCTGTATAATTATTATTTTTCAGTCTTTACCAAAAGTCCCTATTCCGTCACTGTTGCTGGGTCGAAATCCTGAAATTCCCACCCTAAGGGAATTGTGGGTCAACCCACAGCATGTGGACTGCAACAGTTTGAGAGGCAGCTCACCGCCACTGTCTCAATGGGGCAACTAGGGACAGGCAATAAATGCTGGCCAGCCAGTGATGCCGATGCCCCATGAGTGTACAATAAAGGAGCAGGTCAAAGACTGGGGGCATGGCTGGGCTTTAAGAATGATACCAGTGCCAGAAATCCCAGGATGTCCAAGCAGTGGTGAATACTACTGCCTTTGGCAAGAGGGAAGATCGCAGGAACAGGACCCAACACAGGCAGTGAGGCAAGTTGGGGAGAATTGAAGGAGACATTGTGCCAAACCATCCATGTAGCTCACCTAAATGGTTACTTTGCCAATTTCTGATGAAATTCAGCCGATGGTTTATTATAAAAGGTAAGGGCTTAAAAGAGTAGATAGGCTTAGAATTCATGCTTGGCAAAGGCTGCAAAATAATAACTATACAGCATGGGAACCAGACTGGTTGGGTACACTCTTCAAGATTACTTGATATAGAAATTTGCAGATTCTGAAGGAGCTATGGAAAGTAATAAGGAACCAGGTACTTCCCATACCCAAATACGCGGATCAAGCATAAATTGTGATGGACCTTTTAAATGTTCTACAATCTCCACTGAAACACTACAGTCCAATTCCTATTATAATGCTTCTTGCTGTACCATGGGCATGTTTATACATGGGACTGTCAGGTAGATGGGAACAAAATAGATAATTCAAACAAATGGCCTGAGTTTAAAAACAGCACTGAGTTTAAAATTATAATAAGAAATCTACTGAGTTATTGAAAATAATCAAAGCAATGATGCAATTTCAAGCTTTAATCTGCATTTTAATATGTAATTAATAAAACAATAAAGCATTCAAATCTCATAAAATGCAATAAGATTCTTCAAACAAAATTGACAGGCAAGATTCAATGATAGCTTCATTAAAAAGTCAGTGTTTCTCACAAAATAGTGTGGTAGCAAAATAATCATTTAATACATGAAGGTGAAACAGATTTTTGTGCAGAGCCCACAAGAAACAGCCAGAATATTGTGGATTTACTGAAACAAAGGAATTTTGAGTGAACGGTAACTGAGCGATCAGATCTTCCCCTCTACGGTTTTATACACGCCTATTGACGTATTAGATTAGATTAGATTAGATTAGATTAGATTACTTACAGTGTGGAAACAGGCCCTTCGGCCCAACAAGTCCACACCGCCCCGCCGAAGCGTAACCCACCCATACCCCTACATCTACATTTACCCCTTACCTAACACTATGGGCAATTTAGCATGGCCAATTCACCTGGCCTGCACATCTTTGGACTGTGGGAGGAAACCGGAGCACCCGGAGGAAACCCACGCAGACACGGGGAGAACGTGCAAACTCCACACAGTCAGTCGCCTGAGGCGGGAATTGAACCCGGGTCTCAGGCGCTGTGAGGCAGCAGTGCTAACCACTGTGCCACCGTATTGTATTGACGCGAATTCCAACACAATCATTGACCTTCCATCCTGAAGATAATTCTGATCAGGAAAAACATCGCTTGACTCATTGATGCATAGTATTGATCCCAGATGATGCGGTGATATATGGTGAGATTTTTCATGTGATGAGAATACAAGGCAGCGGGGAACACGACTGGTTTTTACAGACCATCACAAGGTTTTCAGGGTGGCACCACATTGACTCCACATAGATTTATATAAGGAACTTGTTTGCATTTGGTAGCAGATGCCACATGAAAGATTACTCTGCAGACTCTAGGGTGTGCAGTATGGGGTAACATCTTAGCAGGGATAGAGAACTGGTTAGCTCACAGGAAATGGAGAGTCAGGGCAAATGAGTCATTTTACAATTGTCACATTGTAATTATTGGGGTGTCACAGGGATCAGTACAGGGGCTTCAATCATTCACAGTCTTTATAAATGATTCAAGAAAGGGATTGAACCTGGTTAGTATTTTCACTGATGACACAAAGGTAGTGAAGAGAGTAAACTGTGCTGAATATATAGGGAGTATGGAAAGGGATATAGAGAGGGAAAATGAATGGGGAAGAAAGTGGCATGTGGTGTATAATGTAGGAAATGTGAACTCGTTTACTTTGGCAGGAAGAAATGTAAACAGAGAAATTGAACAACATTGTGGCCCAGAGGGATTTGGCTGATCTGATTTGTGAATCATAAAAGGCTGGTGTTCAGGAACAGGAAATCATCAGGAGGACAAATGGACAATGGCATTTATTGCAAGAGGAGTCCAGTGTAAAAGTATTAAAGTGTGAAACCAGTGAATCCACATCTGGAGCCTGAAGTACTGCCGACAGTTTTACTCTCATGTCTTAGAAAGGATCTGATTCCATTTGAAGCAATTCAGAGCAGATTCAGCACTGATTCCTGCGATGAAGGGAATGTCTTATGGGGAAAGATTGGACAGATTGGGCTTATATTCATTGAAATTGAGATGAGTGAGCAGGAATCTAATTGAAAAGGATAAAGTCCTGAGGGGGCTTGATATAGTGAATAAATAAAGGATGGTTTACTTTCTGGGAAAATTTAAAACCAGGGCCACAGATTAAAAATACATGGTCTTTGACTTAAAAGAAAAACAGGGAGAAATATTTTCTCTGACATGATTGTAAGTAAGTTGAATCCTGTTCCACAAACAAGCGAGGAGACAGTTATTGACAATGTGTAAGACTGTGTTAGCATCTTTATTAACAAAAAGAGGAGACAGAGTTATTGACAATTTGTAAGACTGTGTTAGCATCTTTATTAACAAAAAGAGGAGACAGAGTTATTGATGATGTTTAAGATTGTGTGAGCTTCTTTATTATCAAAGTAGTCAAAGGTAATGGAGTAAATAGGAAAGGAGAACTGAAAACATGATCAGATCAGCAATTATCTCAACAAATTGTTGAATAGGCTTGTTGGGCTGAATGGCCTACTCTTTCCCCTTATTTGTTTGATCCTATGTCTCCATGGTCACATGTATGAGGTATTTTATGTTGACCAATAATAAGCAGACATTAACCATTCTATAATGAATGTTGTTATGCTGTTGTATTGCTCTTATTGGCATCTGGGATCCAACCAACTGACATTTCTCTGCACCGAACTTCCTCTGTCATCTGTCCATCCATTCCACCAACCAGACTATGTCCGTTTTAAATTCTCTACTATCCTCCTCACTTATGGCTCACCACACTTTCACGTTTTGTATCAGTTACAAACCTTTGAAACTGTGCCCTGAACACACAGGTTTGGTCATTGATATACATTGAGCCTAGAGTGCCAACACACCCCTGACAATTCTCAACAATAGGACACTCCAACCTTTCTATTCACTGAACCGCTCCTGTTTCCTCTCATTCAGCTGATTCCATAGCACATTGCTATTCCACAAAATGACAACTTTGCTTACAAGTCTATGTGCAGCATTGTATCACATGATTTCTGGAAGTCCATGTAAACCACACAAACCACATTGTGTTCATCAAACTTCACTCTAATCTCTTCAAAACCTTCAAGTTATTAAGTCCAGTTTTCCCTTAAGAAATCCATTTTGCTTTTCTTCAAATGAGGCATATTTGTCCATGTCAAAAAGTGTGGTGTTAGAAAAGCACAGTCGGTCAGGCAGCATCTGAGGATCAGGAGAGTTGACATTTTGAGCATAAGCTCTTCATCAGGAACTGCCTGATCTCCAGCATCACTTTCTCCGTATTTGTCCATGTGACTATTAATTTGAGCTCATATTATCATTTCTCAAAGATATTCCACCACTAAAGTTAAACTAACTGGTTTGTAGTTGCTGATTAACCTAAGAACATTAATAGGTATTCATAAACAAATAAAAACTATAAGCTAGGTTTCAAGCCAATCATTGCAATCATTAACATTCTTAAAAATTATCAAATAAGACAATGTTTTATCATAGCAATTCCAATTGATAAACTCATCAGTGACAATTGATCTAATAACAATTAGATGATCAAGGCAGTAAATCACACTAAAACTTCCGAATAAAAATGTCACAAGGTTTTCGCAGGACATTGGTCCCTAGTTACAGTGAGAGAGGAAGAAACATGATTAAAAATTAAATACAAATCAAATCAAAGCAAGATGTAAATGTTCAAAATGATCACATTCTGTGATTCAACATCATAAAGATCAACTTTCTCAGAAATAGATTTTGGATATGAACGATCATTTTAAAGGACATTCTCTTTATGTATGTTTGTTATTTTGCATTAAAATATTTGTGAAACTCTAACAGAAAATGATATCTGGTGGGTTCTGAACTTATCAAAAAAGAAGCTGTGATCCTAAATCGACTCTGCAGCACAAAACAGGCCATTCAGCCCAATGGGGCTGTGTCACTGATTATGCTGCACATGAGCCTCCCTCATTTCATCTTTCTCTCACTGGTTTGGGGTATGGCTCCAACATTCTTGGACAATGCCTGACAGCTTCTGTATCAGGCTCAGCTGAAACAGCCTGAATACTGTTTGGAATCAATTGGTGGGAAATCTGTGCACATGGAAGGGGAGACTCTCTTTGATCTTTGGTCTTTCCAGTGCACGGCTTCAGGGGTGCACCAGGAATTCAGGTACAGAGGCCACATCCCTTTCTATCTGTGATGGAAAGTTATGGGGCCCTCGCAGAATTCCCTGAATACGTCCCTGATGTGCTGCTCTGTGCTGGGAAATTTGCTCTATGCTGGGAAATCTGCTGGGAAATGAGAGATGAAAGTTTAACATTGTGAGTCAGAAACAGATGGCAGCACATTACAACTGTCTTCATCAGTTGGTTGTAGTTTTACTTGTCTCGCTGACCGTGCTACTGGGTGATCGTGTTAACATGCAGTACCACAGGAATATGAAAAACCCTGCAAGCAAAACAAACTATTTCAGGAATTTGTTTCGGTGTTTACATCAAGTATGTTAAACATTAATAAATATATTTTAAGATTATTCATTAAAGAACTAGATATTTAATTGTGAGATGGCCAACATTAGTTTGATGATCCAGAACAAGGCATATTGATCCTTGAATGAATGTAAATTGGTAGATTATTTTTAGTGTTTATGTAATTGATTTATTATTCTCCATATCAAGAATGGTGGTCTGATGAATTTCTCCCTCCTCTCTATCAATGACATGGTACAAAGAAAATTAGAACAGCAGTAGACATTCGGCCCATCAAACCTGTTCCATCATTCATTCTGACCATGACTGATTGTCCAACTCAATGCTCTATTCCTGCTTTCCCCCCACATCCTCTGTTCACTCGAGTCCCAAGTGCTATATCCAACTCCTTCTTGAAATTAGACGATGTTTTGGCCTCGACTGCTTTCTGTGATTCTGAATCCCACAGCCTCAGCTCTCTCTGGGTGAAGTTATTTCTCCTCATCTCAGTCCGAAATGGTTTCCCCTGTATCATTAGACTGTGATTCCTGGTTCTGGACTCCCCCACCATTGGGAACATCCTTCCTGCATCAATCTGTCAAGTCCGATTAGAATTCTATAACATTTCTTAATCGTCCTGACTGGCCCAGGCTTGGCCAGTTTTACACTCTCCTGGCGCAGGATCACAAGACTTCAACTTAATGTCCATCACTAGGAGAGTTTGAGCACTTGATAAGTAGGGAAATGATCAATGGTCCAATGTTCATAATAGACAGAGGTGAACCCCTTCCTAAAAACACTCAGGAAAGTTCAATCACAGGGGTGATCACTCAGAGAAAAGTCATCCCTGCAGGTAGAATGGACAGAATCTACAAGGATCTGCTCCTCCAATCATCTCCAATCAGCAGTGACAGTGGCATAGAAACAGCCTCTGATTGTCGGAACTTAGAGAAGGTGAGTGGCAGCAATGAGCAAAGCTTTTGAGATGGAGAAAGTAGGGGCCCTGATGTTGGAGATGTCGAGGCTACAGACTATAGGAGGGACAAGAGACAGGGTGAGAGTGGAGCCCTGGAGCAAGGTTGCTAGATGGGGGAGGGGTGGGGAGTGTGCTGTGAGGCTGGGGAGGGAGAAGTGAGGACAGCTGCAGGGAGTGAGACCTGGGGACAGAAAGTTGCAAATGGGAGAAAAATGCTGTAACCATGGGAGAAGGTGTGCAAAGGGGGAGAGAGACTGCAAAGAGAGAATTCACTGCAAAGGATAGAAGAATCTACACAGGGGAGAGACTTTCACAAAGGGGAGAGAGTGGCTGTAATCGGGAGCAAACAGAAAGCTGAATGAGGTCAGGAGCTGCAAATAGGGGAAAGAGGTGATGAATGCTAGTGAAATGAAGCCTCTGTTAATTGTGTAATTCAATATTAGAACACAGAACATAGAACACTACAGCACAGTACAGGCCCTTCAGCCCACGATGTTGTGCCGAGCATTTATCTTAACCTAAGATCAACCCAACCTCCACACCCCTCAGTTTACTGCCATCCATGTGCTTGTCCAACAGTCGCTTAAACATCCCTAATGTCTCTGACTCTACTACCACCACTGGCAGTGCATTCCACGCACCCACCACTGTCTGTACAAAAAAAACCTCCCTCTGATATCTCACCCTTCTTCCAATCACCTGACATTTATGACCCTTCATGACAGCCATTACTGCCCCAGGGAAAGGTCTCTAACTATCTACTCTATCTATGTCTCCCATTCCCTTGTATACCTCTATCAAGTCACCTCTCTCTCTTACTCTCTCCAGTGTGAAAAGCCCAAGCTCACTCAACCTCTCTTTATAAAACAAGCCCTCCAATCCAGGCAGCATCCTGGTAAATCTCCTCTGCACCCTCTCTAAAGCATCTACATCCTTCCCCTAATGAGGCGACCAGAACGGGACACAATATTCCAAGTGTGGTCGAGTCAGGGTTCTGTAGAGCTGCAGCAAAACCTCCTCACTCTTAAACTCAATCCTCCTGTTAATGAAAGCCAAAACACCATATGCCTTCTTAACAACCCAATCAACTTGGTGGCCACTTGAGGGATCTATGTCCATGGACACCAAAGATCCTGCAGTTCCTCCACACCACCAAGAATCCTGTATTTAATCCTTTTTCATCATTCAAATTCTACCTTCCTAAGTAAATCATTCATATTTATCCAGGTTGAACTCCATCTGCCACTTCTCAGCCCAGCACTGCATCCTGTCAATGTCTTGTTGTAGCCCACAACAGCCCTCGTCACTATCTACGACACCACTGACCTTTGTGTCATTGGCAAACTTACTAACCCATCCTTCCACTTCTTCATCCCAGTCATTTATAAAATCCACAAAGGGCAGAAGCCCTGGGGACCCCACTGATCACAGACCTCCAGGCGGAATACTTTCCATCCACTACCACTCGCTGTCTTCTATGGGCCAGCCAACTCTGTATCCAGACAGCCAAATTTCCCTGTAATTTTCTGAATAAGCCCACCCTAGGGAACCTTATCAAATGCTTTACTGAAATCCATATGCACCACATCCACTGCCTGACCTTTGTCAACGTGTCTGGTCACATCCTCAAAGAGGTCAGTCAGGCTTGTGAGGCATGACCTACCTGACTCTGACAAAGCCATGCTGACTATCTTTAATCAAATGATGTTTTTCCAGATAGTCTTAAATCTTATCTCTTAGAATCTTTTCCAATACCTTGCTTGTAACAGATGTAAGACTGATTGGTCTGTAATTCCCAGAGGTTTCCCTATTCCCTTTCTTGAACAAAGGAACACCATTTGCCTCTCACCAATCAGCCGATATTACTCCCATGGAGAGTGAGGTTGCAAAGATCATCACTAGAGGCACAGCAATCTCATTGCTCACTTCCTGGTCCAGTCCTGGGGAATTACATATCTTGATGCTTCCCAGAATTTCCAGCACATCCATTTCCTCAATATCAATCAGTGCAAGCCTTTTAATCTGATCCATGGGGTCTTCACTATCAACAAGGAGTCTCCCTCGTGAGTAGTGAAGCAAAAACCTCATTTAGGGCCTCCCCTACCTCTTCAGACTCCAGGCAAAGTTCCCCTCCACTGTCCCTGATCATCCTCTCTCTGATCATTCTCTTATTCCTCACGCACATACAGAACGCCTTTGGGTTTTCCCTCATCCTGCCCGCCTAGGCTTGGAGATAATCCTTGGCTACAGGATTACCGGTTAGTGAGGAAAGAATTCAAAAATGGATTGAAGATTGCCAGGAGGGAAATATTGATCAGCTGTATTTCACAAAGATTTGCTTTTATATGTTATCCTATCACGTATTACTTCAACTCATCTCACATGCAGTGAATTATCCGAGGTGCAGTGACCGTGTTTGAGACAATCATGCTCCCACTTAGCAGAGACCTCGCCAGTCCACAGCAAACATGTTTAAGGTGATGGATGTTTGATTAGAGTATGTGCCAGTATGTTTTTTTCAAAAACCATTTGTTGCTTGCTAAATTACTCTGACTAACTTAAATGGAAATGCAGTCTCCAAAATCCAAAATCCCAAATAAAATCTTAAGAGAAGCCCTCAAAACATAATATTATTTTGACCTAAAATCTCATCAATGTGAACAGTCCCGGTAATAGTCTGACTGACCTTGGAGAGGGTTGAGGATGCAGAACAGGTACATTGCAGTTACACTCTGAGGTCCATATGAGAAGAAAGCTATGCCATAGGTAATGCCCAGTAGACAGGTCAAGCCGAATACAGTGATTACACTCTTTCTATCTCTCCCTTTCAATCTGAACGCCTTCACACCCACAATTAGCAGCACGATTGAGTTACTCAGGAACACAAGTGCAAAATATGCAATATTTGTAACATAATGCACTGTCCGGTTTTCTATCCAACACCTGTTGAGAGGACAGAAAAATATTTTAATTAAGATCCCAAAAATCATCCCAAGAAGAGTTTTGTGCAGAATGAGGTGATGGTGTAATATTCATCCAAATGGGGAGGTGCCCATTTCAGTTGGTCAATCCTGCTGCCACAGAGAGGGGGGTGGATGGGTCAGCTCGCTCAGTTGGCTGGCTGGCTTGTTGACGATGTGAAATGACAATAACAGCATGGGTTCAGTTCCTGCTCTGGCTCTGGTTACTATGAAAGTCTCTCCTTCTGGATACGCAACAACGCAGAGTGGCTGGGCAGAGGCTGAAAGCCAAGTTCAGTACCCATAAGGATGGCCTCAATTGGGACCTTGAGTTCATGTCACACTACAGGTGACCCCACTTCACTATATACACTCACTATCTCTCTCTCTCACACACTCCGCAGTCCCTCTGTCATGCACACGCTCTCTCTCAGAGACACACACATACAATCCCCACACTCACACTAACGCACACACCCTCTCACAGACTTATACTCCATCACACTCATGCACAGACTACCAAGGACGCACACGCACAAACGCGCACTCACGCTCATGCTCTCAGATGCACACAATGACATTTTCTCCTGCACCCCAACCCCTCCCCCCAATACACACATACACACACACACACACACACAAATACTCTCTCTCTCTCTCCCTCACATGCACGCACATACACATATGAGTCTCTGGAGTGAATTTGCATTTGCAGAATTGTAAAAGCAGCTCCATTCTATTTTGTACAAAAAGCACACAATCTGCAGGCAGTCAATCATGTAACATTTCATAAATTCCTACTTTGAAAATAGAACTAGTCTGGCTTAAGATTGGGATACAGACAGATACTAACTTCACACCTTTAATACATTGTCTGAGCTGAGATGTCACCATTTCTTTATTCAACCTTCAGTTATCTTGAAATTTGACTTGAGAAATGTTCTGGGATTTACATATTATTGAAACGAAACCTGCAACCCATTCTAAAAGATGAAAGTTAACAGCAATTCAGGTTTGTTCACTATAAAATTCCAGTTGCATGACACTGTGAGCTGTTGCGATAAATTCTGTGTCTTATGATCCTAATTAGAGAGCAACTCTGTGGTAACTTTGTCTTCACATTGAGAAACAACCTTTTCGCTCTGATTGTATCTCTTTGTATTCTATTTTAGCAGCTAGTGGTTAAGGTGTTCATTGAACATTTCTGTTTGCAGACTTTTCACAAAATCATTAACTAATTCAACAATTTGAGGATGTTTTATACTGAATAATTGAGTCTGATAATGTGTGAATTTACCATGAGTGTTAAATAAGTCAGCAATACTCTCAAAGCACGAGCTGTCTGTAAAAGGTATAAAGAAGTGTTTTACCAAGTAATATAAGGCTTATTGAGATTATATTAGATTTCCTGCAGTGTGGAAACAGGACCTTTGGCCCAACAAGTCCACACCGACCCTCTGGAGGATAACCCACCCGACTCTCTCCCCTATATTTACCCCTGACTAATCCACCTAACACTACGAGCAATTTAGCATGGTCAATTCACCTAACCTGCACATCTTTGGACTGTGGGAAGAAACCGGAGCAGCCGGGGGAAACTCACACAGATACAGGGAGAACGTGCAAACTCCACACAGACAGTTGCCTGAGGCGGGAATTGAACCTGGGTCCCTGGTGCTGTGAGGCAGCAGTGCTAACCACTGAGCCACTATGCTGCCTCATATTGGATCACAAGCTGTATTTACAATTCCATTCAAGCAGTCCCTGTTATACAGAAGTTGAGAAGGATTTTGGGTAATCCAAGATGGAGGACGGGAAAAATTTCTGCCTGTAACAGGGTGCTCCTTTTTTGAGGTATTTTAGGTGTTGGAGGTGATTTTGTCAAGTTCCAGGAACAGCAATTACTGTTTTATATGCTGTTGCATTGTTTTGCAACTTTGGAGAAAAAAAAGTCAAAACAGCAGCAGTTTTATAAGGGAGAGGAACAGACAAAGGAAGCACAAGGTGAGGTCAATGCAGGGGTGAGAGGGGGTGAGAGAGGAAGAAACCCACACTGACCCAGCAGTGAACCTGCACAGTTACTGCCTTTGCTGTAGGTACAGGGAATGCTGGATCACTAAAGAAATTGTGGGCGACACGGTGGCATAGTGGTTAGCATTGCTGCCTCAGAGCCCCAGGTTCAAATCCCGCCTCAGGCAGACTCTCTGTGTGGAGTTTGCACATTCTCCCCATGTCTGCGTTTCCTCCCAAAATCCAAAAATGTGAAGGTTAGGGGAATTGGCCAGGCTAAATTGCCTGCAGTGTTAGGTGAAGGGGTAAATGTAGGGGAATGGGTCTGGGTGGGTGGTGCTTCGGCGGATTGGTGTGGACTTGTTGGGCCGAATGGCCTGTTTCCACACTGTAAGTAATCTAAATGGAGGGTTTGGTTAAGAAAAAGAAGGAAGTATATCTAAGGTATAGACAGGATAGATCGAGTGAATCCCTAGAAGTTTATAAAGGTTGTTGGTGTATCCTTAAGAGGGATATCAGGAGGGCAAAAAGGGGACATGAGATAGCTTTGGCAAATAGAGTTGAAGAAAACCCAAAGGGTTAATACAAATACATTAAGGACAAAAGGGTAATTAGGGAGAGTATAGGGCCCCTCAAAGATCAGCAAGGCAGCCTTTGTGTGGAGCTGCAGGAGATGGGGTGATTGCTGGGCCTCTTACTGAGCTATTTGGATCATCCAATAGCCACAGGTGATGGGTCAGAAGACTGGAGGTTGGCAAACGTGGTGCCACTGTTGAAGAAAGATGGTAAGGACAAGTCAGAGAATTCTCGATCAGGGAGCCTGACATTAGTGGTAGGCAAGTTGTTGGAGGGAATCCTGAGGGACAGGATATACATGTATTTGGAAAGGCAAGGACTGATTAGGGATAATCAACATGGCTTTGTGCATGGGACATCATGTCTCACAAACTTGATTGAGTTTTTTGAAGAAGTAACAAAGAGGATTGATGAGGGCAGAGTGGTAGATGTGATCTATATGGACTTCAGTAAGGCATTCGACAAGGTTCCCCATGGGACACTGGTTAGTAAGATTAGATTTCACAAAATACAGGGAGAACTAGCCATTTGAATACAGAACTAGCTCAAAGGTAGAAGACAGAGGGTGGTGTGGAGGGTTGTTTTTCAGACTGGAGGCCTGTGACCAGTGGAGTGCCACAAGGATTGGTGCTGGGTCCCCTGCTTTTCATCATTTATATAAATGATTTGGATGTGAGCATAAGAGGCACAGTTAGTAAGTTTGCAGCTGACACCAAAATTGGAGGTGCAGTAGATAGCAAAGAACGTTACCTCAGATTACAATGGGATCTTGATCAGTCAATGGGATGAGAAGTGGCAGATGGAGTTTAATTTAGATAAATGTGAGGTGCTGCATTTTGGGGAAGCAAATCTTAGCAGGGCTTATATACTTAATGGTAAGGTCCTAGGGAGAGTTGCTGAACAAAGAGACCTTGGAGTGCAGGTTCACAGCTCCTTGAAAGTGGAGTCACATTTAGATAGGATAATGAAGAATTCGTTTGGTATGCTTTCCTTTATTGGTCAGAGTATTGAGTACAGGAGTTGGAAGGTCATGTTGTGATTGTATAGGACATTGGTTAGGCCACGTTTGGAATATCACGTGCAATTCTGGTCTCCTTTCTATCGGAAAGAAGTTATGAAAATTGAAAGGGTTCAGAAAAGATTTACAAATATGTTGCCAGTGTTGGAAGGTTTGAGCTATAAGGGGATGTTGGATAGGCTAGATCTGTTCTCCCTGGTGAGTCGGAAGGTGAGGGGTGACCTTATAGAGGTTTATAAAATCATAAGGGCCACAGATAGGATAAATAGACAGTCTCTTCCCTGGGGTGGGGGAGTCCAGAACTAGAGGGCATAGCTTTAGGGTGAGAGGGGAAAGATATAAAAGAGATCGAAGGGGCAATGTTTTCACGCAGAGGGTGGTATGTGTATGGAATGAGCTGCCAGAGGAAGTGGTGGAGGCTGATACAATTGCAACATTAAAAGGCATCTGGATGGGTATATGAATAGGAAGGGTTTGGAGGGATATATGCCAGGTGCTGGCAGGTGGGACTAGATTGGGTTGGGATATCTGGTTGGCATGGACGGGTTGAACCGAAGGGTCTGTTTCCGTGCTGTACATCTCTATGACTCTAAATGACAGTTGATTATCAAAGATGTTCAAAGATCGAATGTGACATTTTGCTGGCTGCTGTTTCATCATCAGAAGTGACTGGTTTATATGAAACAGTGTAATGTTTCAGGGTAAAATAGTGCACAGAGGAATGTTGCATGTGCATTAACCATTTGTGGTGATTATCTCTGGCCTCGAGTCTCCTTTCAAACATTCCGTGTTGACAAATGAGGATTCTCCAGCTCGAGTTCTTCATGGATTAAAATATTCAGTGAGGAAATCCACATCTCAGTGCTTTTTAATTGCTCTAAAAATAGTGTTAAAAGTCAGGATCTAAAATAAAGTGATTTCAATAAATGAAATGAATTCAACACCTCCCAAGGCATCCTGGGAAAATGAAGACTGAAGGAATGAGAAAGAACGCTCTAGACAACAATTTGCAATCTTTTATTTACACTTTTAAACAGGATTGCTAACTCTCCAATGTATTTTTGTAAATAAAACAATCAGTTGGATTTATAAATGGTCTTCAGTTGTTTATATTTTTCAGCAAAGCTGCTTCCCAAGAGACAAGTCAATGAAGAGGACAAAAAGCCAAAAGAGAGATTCAGAGGGATGATTAAAAGTTTGGATATCGAGGTCGTTTTTAGTGTTTGGTGGAAAAAGGGGAAGTGAATTGGAGAGTCTTCAGGAGGCAATGCCAGAGAATGATGAGGCAAAAGGAGTGAGGAATGGTCGTTCTAGAGAGTTGTAGAGAGCGAAGTATTTCCAATGATATAGGGAGGGGAAAGGTCATGGAGCTTTTAAAGCAAGGATCAGAATCATAAATTGGAGAAGGAGGAAGGTCAGGAGTTTGTGTAGATCAGTGAGGACAAAGGAAAGTGGATAATTAGGACTTGGTGCAGAAGAAGAAATGACTGCAGAGTTTGTGATGAGCTGAAGGACACAGAGATGGAGAAAGATTACTGGAATAGTCGAGGCTGGAGACGACAAAGATCCTACATTGGTTGTTAGCATAATTCTTTGCACACTGGATTATTTAGTATATGCTGTCCAATTGCAGAAGCACATCTAATGTTGGACACTATGTTGTGAGTATGGGCTAATGATGTGTTCCTGAACCTATCGGCCCTGTTTATTGCAGACAGAAAGAACATGTACACCCACTGCCCATTTCAACTCAACAAAATGGATGACTGCCATTCTTTGGTTCATTTCTCAGGGCAATGCCTTGACTAACGAGAGTCAACCATGCCTGGATTAACATTTAACCGAGGCTTCGCATGAACCATGCTCACATAAGAATCAGGAAAAGAATGGACCAATCAGTCCCTCAAACTGGCTGTGCCACTCAATAAGACCATGGATAGACTGATTGTTAACATCAAATTGCCATTCCTGCTTCCTGCTTATAATCTTTCATTGCTTCCTCAGCAACAATATTGCCTTAACAATATTCAAGGACAATGCTTCCACCATTACTTTTGGGAGAGAATTGCAAAGTCTCACAACCCTCTGAAGGAAAAAAAACCGGCCTGTTTTAAATGGGTGCATCTGATTTTATAAATAGTGATCCCTGGTTCTAGATTCCCCATGAGAGGAAATATCCTCTTGTTATGAACTAGGCCAGACCACTCAACACATTCTTAAGCAGGCAGCCCAGACCATAACTTTGCAATTTGTTTTAAGTGCACAGTGAAAATCACCCAGATTAAGTAAGCAAGTTTGAGTACCAAGTTTAAAAGAGACAAAACATTTATTCACAAAATTACACAATGAAACAGAATAAAGAACCCCTACAGAACTCAATCTACCCAAACTAGACTTAATTATGCTGTTCTGAATATACACAACAGTCCCAAAAAGCAAATTCCTTTTAAACACCAGTATAAATGGAACACATGCTTACAGGTTGAAGTTAGAAGGAGAGAGAGAGTTTCCACACAGCTCACTGTTGAACTCCCAACCAGTTCTGGACTGAATTAAACTGCTCAGCTCAGCTAGAGAGCTGACCACTCCCCTTTCATTATACAGGTCACTTCTAAAACATGACCACTTTTGGCCTGAAGTCTCATCTGTTTACATACAAACAACAAGCCTCTCAAAATCCTTTCCATCTCTGTACCAGACCAGTCTGATCAGAGCCCAGCCTGGTGTATTACCCCTCAGAATAATATCAAGGACAGAGTGTCCTTGAGCCAAGGAACAGCTTTTAGGAAAAAACAGCTTTGTGACACTCTGTGCATGTACCCTGTCAAGACCCCTCAGGAACTTATATATATCAACCAAGTCATTTCTTACTGTTCGAAACGCCAGTTGATTTTTTAAAAACGTGCATCATTGGCTGGGCCAGCAGTTATTGCCCATCCCTAGCTGCCAAAAGGGATGTTAGAGTCAACTGCCTTGTTCTGGATCTGGAGTCGCACGAAGGACAGACCAGGTAAGGTTGGCAGTTTCTTTCTCTGAAGGGCCTTAGTGAAGCAGATGGAGTTTTCCCACCAATTGACAATGATTTCATGGTCATTATTCCAGAATTTTTTTTATTGAACTCCAATTCTTCCATCTGCCAGGGCAGGAATCAAACCCTGGTCCCCAGAACATGACCTGGGTCTCTGGATTCACACCTAACACCACAAGGCCATCACCTCCCCTATCCAACCTTTCCTCACAAAGCAATCCTCTCATTCCACATATTAGTCCCAGTAAATCCTCTCTGAACTGCCTCCAATATATTGACATTGTTTTTGAAATAAGCTGACCAATACAGGAATTTTGGAAATTTAAGATAAAATGGATTAATCATTTCATTAGCCACTTCTTTTCCGACCCTGGGATGGAGTCCATCAGGACCCGAACACCTGTCAGCCTCCAGGTCCATCAATTTATTCAGGACCACTTCTCCAGTGACTGTGATTTTCTTCAATTTCTCCCTTCGTTCATCATTAACTTCTCCATGGTAATGCCTCTGACAATCAGAGTTTACCTGCTCACCAATGACAACTCTTCTCTCTTAAAGTATAAATGTTGTTGCCCCATCAAATCGGTATTCTTGCAAATTGTCCTGATGATTATAAGACAGAAAGCTTTGACAAGATGCATCTTTCTTCCGCAATACAAAAAGATAAACTGTTTCCAGAGGTAAAAGGGTCAATACCTGGGAAGCGATGGGGAAAGAGTAGGAGAGTAAGGATGACTGGACAATTTTACCAAAGGAGCTGGCACAAACTTGATCGGCCAAATGGTCTCTTTCTCGATTGCATTATTTTATTTACCAGTAACTTCTTATAAGTTAAATTATTAAAACTTACATGCTAGAAGGGGCATGATCGCCATTGAGAAGAATTGAGTACTGGCCATAATTATCTGTGCGTACTCCAATGATGATTAAAAGCACACCAGCTGGGAGGCCTGGGAATACAAATGAGTACAGTTACAGAGATTACTGACATTATTCTGTGGTTGTTAATAGACAACATTTATTAATAATTCCGACTACAGTGAGAATTACACTCCAAACCAATTTAATATTATCAATCAGGCTCACAGTGAGAGTTAGCTTCACGTGATAGAAGCTATATCTATTCGCACACAGGACTCTATCCTTTGGAGGAAGAAGATATTTGCCCATACATTGTATATTCTTTATTGAGGAAAGGGTTATGGAATCAGTCAATCCGTGCTGCTTTATCCATGACAATGCCTTGACGACACAATTTGGAGGGACCAGTGTTGGACTGAGGTGGACAAATTTAAAAATCACATGACACCAGGTTATAGTCCGACAGCTTTACTTGGAGCCACGAGGTTTTGAAGCACTGTTTCTTCATCAGGTGGTTGATGACCTGATGGAGAAGCAGCAGTCCGAAAGCTAGCGCCTCCAAATAAACCCGTTGGACTATAACCTGGTGTTGTGTGATGTTTAACCTTGACTACACAAAGTATGCTTGCCTGGCCAAGTTTAAGCATCTAACTAAGACTAACAGCTTTGAGTTACTGCTGCATCTATATCCCAAACACGGTCCGATCAGTACCCTCGTCTTACACTATATGGGTTGATGGTCCCTTTTCAACATTATTTCCTTGCACCCCAGTCTTGATGACTCAAGAGGAAAATGATTCAAGTTGTGTTTATTTTAAGCAATATTTTAGAAGTAACCTTGCATAGCAAGAGTTCAAACTGCTCTTGGAGACCTGTTTCCTTGTTTCAATTTGTTTTATTTGGCTTGAAATGAAAACTCTTGGTTATATTTGTCAAATCCACAGAGAATATAAACTGAGACAGTTTATGACAAGCTGCTGAATTCATTCAGAGCCCCTGCTGTGTCGCTGGTATATAAGAATTTCACTCCCCCGAGATTCCAGTATACAGGAGTGTCAGATACACAAACAGGTCACTGACGTTAAGACTCAGACTTCAGATGTTGGCAGGCTGCTATGGGGTGCTGCGCTGGGAATGTTGAATACAGTTGGCAGGGTTTCTACCCAGCATGGAGCTGTCCCCCTGACTCTGACTGTTTTTCTGCTGAGTAATGTGAGTACAGTCAGAAATGAGCTACCTGCTCTGTTATGGGGAGTGGTGACGGATTGGAAAGTGAAAGTTGCTGTCAGAATCCTTCACTTCCTGCTACAGCAACACGAAGGTGGCAGCTTTTGGAAGAAAACTTGTTCTTTGGTTTAAAATACCGGCCTGTGTGTATGGTCATGCTTGGCACATATTAACATGTGTCTCTCAGTGATGACTCTGGGGGACCTCACCCTTGAACCTTTCAGCACTGAATTTAGATTCCTAAGACCCAGCTTTCAATCAGAGACACAGTTCATTGCTGGAGGAATCTCTCTAATTAATCAAGAGAAACCCTCTATCCATGAATTCCACTCTCACAAGAGGGGATGGTGTCTTTGATTGGTGCTGTCTCAGGATTACATTTCAAGGATGTTTCATGCTGTATTCATTCCCAGCTGGAAGTAAACCTGGACTATCAAACATCACTCCCATTCTGTTTTCTGTCTGGGTTTGAATCTGTTCACTTATCAATTACAATTCCTACTTTCACCAAGTTTGATCCAGAAATTTGACAGAGATTTTCTCCTGTTATCTGACAGAGACAGCCAGAACCCTTAAAGAATAGCTGTTTTATACTTCAGCCCCTTTTCTTGTAACAATGAAATAAAAGTTGTTACTACATGAGTGAGAATCAGACAATGCACTTACAAATAACTCAGTGACAGAATACTTCACACTCACCCCAACCGAGAAGGCAGAGTTTCAGCATGTAAAACCGAATGTAAATGTTGAAGACTTTGATCAGCATAAGGTACAGGTGAAATGCTTCAATTCCCATCCATGTAAAACTGCAAAGCAGTGAGTAATGCAGCAGGGCAGCAATGGCTTTACACAGCTCATCAGTGCTCTTGGAACTGAACACTGTGCTGGTTAAGAAGCTCACATTGAGAAGAAACAAGGCAACAGAGAGATTCACGTGGATCTGGATGGAAGCTTCCTTTTGTCTTTTTCTAAATGAAGGGAAAAGAAACAGCAGAAGGTTACCTCAGAGTGCAATGGGATCTTTATCAGGTGGGCCAATGGGTTGAGGAATGGCAGATGGAGTTTAATTTAGAAAAATGTGAGGTGTTGCATTTTGGAAAGGCAAATCAAGGCAGGACTTCCCCTTAATAGTAAGGTCCTGGGGAGTGTTGCTGAACAAAGAGACCTTGGAGTGCAGGTTCATAGCTCCTCGAATGTGGAGTTGTAGGTAGTCAGGATAGTGAAGAAGGTGTTTGGTATGCTTTCCTCTGTTGGTCAGAGCATTGAGTATAGAAGTTTGAAGGTCACGTTGGTTTGGTACATGACATTGGTTTGGTAATTTTTGGAATATTTTGTGCAATTCTGGTCTCCCATTTATTGGAAGGATGTTGTGAATCTTGAAAGCGTTCAGAAAAAAATGACAAGGATTTGCCAGGGTTGGAGGGTTTGAGCTGTAGATAGAGGTTGAACAGGATGGGGCTGTTTTCCATGGACCATTGGAGGCTGAGGGGTGACCTTGTAGAGGGGCATGAATAGGAAAAATAGACAAGGCCTTTTCCCTGGGGTGGGGAAGTTCAGAACGAGAAGGCATACCTTTAGGGTAAGAGGGGAAAGGTTTAAAAGGAACCTAAGGAATAACGTTTGCATGCAGAGGGTGATGCGTGTATGGAATGAGCTGCCAGAGGAAGTGGTGGAGGCTGATACAATTACAACATTTAAAAGGCTTCTGGATGGGTATATGATTAGGAAGGGTTTGGAGGGATATGGGCCAGATGCTGGTAAATGGGACTCGGTCAGATTGGGATGTCTGGTCAGCACGGATGAGTTGGACTGAAGGTCTCTAACCGTGCTGTATATCTCAATGACTCCATTTGGGAATAAAACAGCAAGTTGATAAACATTGACTTTGAAGATTTCCTGCATCTGGAGATGCCTGAGGCAGGTGAAGCATGTGCCTATGGTTGTTTCTATAACTCCCATCTCCTGGAGCAAGTGGATAATCTGAAGGCACAGCTCGAGGGGCACCTCTCTACAGCAAGAACCCCTAATCAGGAAACTCTCCCTCTCTGACCACCTGCTAAAGGTGTGCTGGAAGGAATTGTAGCTCGATAATCAATCTGGCCTCAGTCTGGATGCACCCTCTATGGTCCTCAAGTCCTGGAGTGGGACTTGAACCCAGAGCTGCTAACTCAGAGGTAGTGACACTGCTCACTGCAGATACAAACTTTGACCATGACATACTGAGGTACAATCTGAAAGTAAAGTGAATCATTACTCAGCTACAATACTCTTAGAATTAATGTCAAACACTAAAACAGAAGTAAGCTTTGTTTAATGAACTTGCTGTTGTGAATTACTCATAAGCTCGATCTTCAAGGAGACATTTGTGATATATTGTGATTGTACAGTGAGATCATTGAGAATGGCTTCTTCTCCATGAAATTTAATCTTTGATGATTAATGTTCCTACCTGAGAATAAAGTGGATGATTAAAGTAATTGCTGTGAAAATGCCAGAAACACCACAACCAATCTGGGTGATGTATGTTAGCGATCTCAATGTCTTCTCATCCAAGTGTTGGTTCCCATCGATTTGCTTTATAACAGAAAACGAGACCATTGACATGAGGATTGGGTAATGTTTTCTTCAACTGAGTGACACACCCTACTTTCACTGCACTTTCCCTCACCTCTGGGTTGGGGTCCCCCTGTGATATCTACTCATCTCCTGTTGAGAAGCCACACAAACATCTGATCTAAGGCCAGGTCAGTCTGAAAGCAGCCACAAAAATGTGCACTCTGAACAATTCTCTTTTCTACTCTGAGCTACTGGGCCTCCACACAATCCCCAGAACGACAAGCTCCACATCAGATACTCAGCACCTGGAGAGGAATGAAACTCCCAGCCCTAATGTTGACAATCCTAATGGGATAGACAGTGAAGATGGTGTTGGGGCGGTGGGAGATGACAAATGGGTTAGATACTCAGAAACAATTCACTTCCCAAGAGCCATAAACCTTTAGAAAAAAATCACCAACACACACTGGGAGTGAGAGATTTACTGCAACCAATCCTTCGGGAGCTGGATGAGTTTTGGTGAGTGGGAGACATCTTGATCTGCCCAAGGTGAGTGGATTAACAGTGATTGTGACATCAGTTGTCATTGTCTCATGGACCTATCAGGGTCAGTGTGACACTTCCCAAAGCTCCTCCCTCAAATTTGGATTCTCCCTCAGATTTAATTTCTCTTGCCTCCCTGTAAAGATGGGATAACTCTGAAAGAAAGGAATGGGGGGAAGTGGGTTTGAAGCTGAGTAGCTTGCTGCCTGTTGGGATGGGATTGTCTTAATAAAACAATTGGCTTTTCTAATCTGTTTTTGCATCTTTATGTATTTTGTATTTTTATTGCTGCTAAAATTTGTTGATCGCAGCCAAAGTGAAATAGGCCAAAAGATACAAAATATTGCATTACATTGACCCTACCAGCAAGACAGCAAAGAAAGTCAGGTGATTGCATCGACAGATGACTTCATTGACTGTGTTTTGTGTTGTGCAGCCGGAATCGTTCCAGTGACCCTCAGCTGGGTTCCCTGCAATAGAAAGGGGCAGCACTGAGAACTCAATCCTTGGGTCAAGGATAACTGAAATCTTTGATAACATGACCGTTTTCCTTACCATTTTGTTGTAACTCCCAAAAGACACATTTTGGAATGGCCTTTACCTAATATGAAGAAAATGATCAATAAATCTTTGCCACCCTTAACATGAATATTTCCTGTTAATCAATTGAATAATGAAAAGTGAAAAATGTCCTTACCGGTGATGATTTGTTAAATACAATTATCACAGGGTCTGTCAGATTATCAAGCGCTTTATTCCCCACTTGAATTCCAACCACACGATTTAGAACAGTTTGATTTTTAACCTGCAAAGATATACATATAGGTTACAGAAGAATTTCTGATTAAAATCAAATGAAGGAAAGGAATGAACAGCAGCCTAATTTCTGGGTGAAGACAGACTCCACTCACTATAGTCAAACGTACAAAGTGTGTTGACGTGGAGTGTTTGGATCGAGGTCTTACCCTTGTGTTCTCAGTCATCCCACCTTGTGTGATGGACTGGGATCAATGGTTCTCATCTCCACCCAGCTCTCACTGCTGGCTCGAAGGGTCATACCCTGTCTGAGTTGAGGGACAAACCGTAATGGAAGGAGAAATGATGAACATTGAGGTGTATTCATTGACAAAGAAAACAGCCAGGGCAGAAAGATTCCAAAGGATTCAAATAACCAGAATGTTCTGGACCAAGTGCATGCTCCGATCCTTCCCTTAAAAGGTTTGACCGGAAGAGAAAGTCAGAAAGCTGTCTGCTGGAATGGAAGAAAAATGCTCAATGTTGGTGACACCGGTCCCCCCAATGACGAGGGGCCCCTGTACCAGCCAGACTCGACTTGATCTACTGGTCCCAGGGTGAGGTCCTGATGAATACAATGCCAGTGACACCCTCCATTGGTGGGATAGACCTAAATGAACAGGGAGCCTGAGGTGTCAGCTTCATGGTGAAGAAAACGTACTGTCATTAAACATTCAATCCATTCAATCGGCCATTCTGAACATATCATGTCCATGTGTAACCCTGTCCAAGACCAGCAGCATATAACTCTCAGCAGTGTTCATGCTTCACTCCACAGGGATCAGTGCTAGAACAGCAGCTACTCACAATGTTTATGAAAGATTTCGATCAGGAAGTCAGTGTCATATCTCCATGTTTGCAGATGAGATGAAGCTGGGTGGGAGGGTGAGCTCTGTGGAGGATGCAGTGATGCTTCAATATGATTTGGACATGCTGAGTGAGTGGGCTAATGCACGGCAGATGAAGTATAATGTGATTAGTTTACAAAAATAGGAAGGCAGATTATGATCTGAATAATGATCGATTTCCAAAGGGGAGGCGTAACAAGATCGGTGTGTCCTCATAATGCAATTGCTGAAAGTGAGCATGCAGGGGCAGGAAGCAGTGAGGAAGGTCAATGGCATGTTGTCCTTCATAGTGAGAGGGTTCGAGTACAGGAGCGGGAGTGTCCTGCTGTAATTATACACGGCCTTGGTGAGACCACACTTGGAGTATTGTGTCCAGTTTTGGTTTCCTTATCTGAGAAAGGATGTTCTGGATATTGAGGGAGTTCAATGAAGGTTCAGTGACCTAATTCCTGAGACTGCAGAACTGACATTTGAAGAATGTCTGAACCAATCCAGTCTTTGTTCACTGGAGATTAGAAGAATTGGGCAGAATCTCATAGAAACCTATCCAATTCTAACAGGAGTCGACAGGGTAACTGCAAGAAAGATGTTCCCAGTGACTGGGGAGTCCTGAACCAGGGATCACAGATTGTGAATATGGGGTCAGTCATTTAGCACTGAGATGGGGAAAATGTTCTGCACTCAGTGAGTGGTGAGCCTGTGGAACTCTTTACCACAGACAGTGGTTGAAGCCATTTCATTGAATGTTTTCAAACTGAAGTTAGATATAGTTCTTAGTGCTAAAGGAATCAAAGGGTACAGGGAGAAAGCAGGAACAAGGGACTGAGTTAGATGGTAGATAAGGATCGAAGGACTGAATCGTCTCGTTCTGCTCCTATTTTCTGTGCTTCCATCCTGCCCCAGCATAAAAACACAGTGAGCAGGAAATAGAGGCATTTTTGGTGGCAATCTGAAGTGTTGCAAATTCAGTTAAATGGGATGTTATGATAATTGCAATGGGTGACTTATACAATTAAATTGGTGAAGGAATATCGGGACATGTGTCGATCAATATGACCTCGAATCCAGAAGACCATTATAGATAGGAGCAGACATTAGGCCGTTCAGCCCATCAAATCTGCCCTGCCATTTAATCATGGCTGATGAGTTTCACAACTCCATTCTCTTGCTTTCTTCCCATAATGCAATGGAGTGGCTGAAGGACCTGAACTTCAGGGAATTTATATTTGCCAGGAATTGGTGTTGGAGAGACTGTTAGGTCTGAAGGTTGATAAGTCCCTGGGGCCTGATGGTCTACATCCCAGGGTACTGAAGGAGGTGGCTCAGGAAATCGTGGATGCGTTGGTGATTATTTTCCAGAGTTCGATAGATTCGAGTTCAGTTCCTGAGGATTGGAGGGTGGCTAATGTTATACCACTTTTCAAGAAAGGTGGGAGAGAGAAAGCAGGAAATTATAGACCAGTTAGTCTGACCTCAGTGGTGGGAAAGATGCCGGAGTCTATTATAAAGGACAAAATTACGACACATCTGGATAGTAATAACAGGATAGGACAGAGTCAGCATGGATTTATGAAGGGGAAGTCATGCTTGACTAATCTTCTTGAATTTTATGAGGCTGTAACTCTGAAGATGGATGAGGGAGATCCAGTAGATATAGTGTACCTAGACTTTCAGAAAGCTTTTGATAAAGTCCCACATAGAAGGTTAGTGAGCAAAATTAGGGCGCATGGTATTGGGGGCAAAGTACTAGATTGGATTGAAAATTGGTTGGCTGATAGGAAACAAAGGGTAGTGATAAATGGCTCCATTTCGGAATGGCAGGCAGTGACCAGTGGGGTACCGCAGGGATCCGTGGTGGGACCACAGCTTTTTACAATATATATTAATGATATAGAAGATGATATTAGTAATAACATTAGCAAATTTGCTGATGATACAAAGCTGGGTGGCAGGGTGAAATGTGATGAGGATGTTAGGAGATTACAGGGTGACCTGGACAAGTTAGGTGAGTGGGCAGATGCATGGCAGATGCAGTTTAATGTGGATAAATATATGGTTATCCACTTTGGTGGCAAGAACAGGAAGGCAGGTTACTACCTCAATGGAATCAATTTAGGTAAATGGGCAGTACAGAGAGATCTGGGTGTTCTTGTATTTCAGTCAATGATGGCAAACATGCAGGTACAGCAGGTAGTAAAGAAGGCTAATAGCATGCTGGCCTTCATAACAAGAGGAATTGAGTATAGAAGCAAAGAGGTGCTTCTGCAGCTGTACAGGACCCTGGTGAGACCACACCTGGTGTCCTGTATGCAATTCTGGTCACCAAATTTGAGGAAAGACATTCTGGCTATTGAGGGAGTGCAGCGTAGGTTCACAAGGTCAATTCCTGGAATGGCGGGATTACCTTACACTGAAAGACTGAAGCGACTGGGCTTGTATACCCTTGAGTTTAGAAGACTGAGAGGGGATCTGATTGAGACATATAAGATTATGAAAGGATTGGACACTCTGGCAGCAGGAAACATGTTTCCGCTGATGGGTGAATGCTGAACCAGAGGACACAGCTTAAAAATACGGGGTAGACCATTTAGGACAGAGATGAGGAGAAACTTCTTCACCCAGAGAGTGGTGGCTGTGTGGAATGCTCTGCCCCAGAGGGCAGTGGAGGCCCAGTCTCTGGATTCATTGAAGAAAGAGTTGGATAGAGCTCTCAAAGATAGTGGAATCAAGGGTTATGAAGATAAGGCAGGAAGAGGATACTGATTAGGAATGATCAGCCATGATCATATTGAATGGCGGTGCAGACCTGAAGGGCTGAATGGCCTACTCTTGCACCTATTGTCTATTGTCTATTGTCTATTGTCTATAACCCTTGATCCCCTTGATACTCAAGAACCTTTCAACCTCAATCTTAAATATACACAATGATCCGGCCTCCACAACCTTCTGTGGCAATGAATTCCATAGATTCTCCATTCTCTGGTTGAAGAAGTTTCTCCTTATCTCCGTACTATAAGATCTTCCCTTTATTCTAAGGCTATGCCCCCAGGTCCTAGTCTCTCTTACCATCTTCTCAACACCTACTCTGTCCAGGCCATTCAGTATTCTGTGTGCTTCAATGAGATCCCCCCCCTCATCCTTCTAAACTCCATCGAGGAAAGACCCAGATAAAATGGAAAAGGAGAGAGACTGTCACAGTTTGATCAAGAAAATGATGTGATAATAGAAAACACAACCATAGTGAAGCAATCACAATGAAATTACAGACTTGAGAAGTTGAAGCAATGTGTTTAGAAATTATGTGCCGTTGAAATAATATTTTTGAAAAGTATAAATGATATTTATGTGTGTCCCAGCATGGAGAGACATTCCGAAAATCCCAGTTAAGTAAATGGTGTCTGACCATTTAGACCATCGCACATTGAAGGATGAAAACATGTGACAGGCATTCACTCTGAAAGGAAAACTCGATTGGAACGTTTCAGGATTGAGGAATCAGACCAAACCGAGAGCTCAGGAGAAGGAATAGGAAATAAGTGGAAAATAAACATGAAAGAGAGTAAGCAGCTGCTGCAAAGGAAATATGACCAACACAGAAAAGAAAGCAAGACCTGAACTGGATGAGAGATGAGAACCCAGCAAGGATGGCAGAAAGGGGAGAAACCAAAGAGAGTACGATGGAATTGAAAAGAAAACCCTCTGCATGGAGGCAAAGATGTGTGGGGAAATGTTGGAGCTGGAAAGAAACCACAAAATGAGAGTTAGGCACGAGACATTGTTCACAGATAGAAAGGGATAACAACAAACAATGGAAGACAAAGCTGGTCAAATATTGTTTGAAAGTGATGCAGTAGCAAGACAATCATGCAAATTGAGGAATATAAATCCAGAGGAAAATGCTGGACAAAACATTGGCATCAGAGATTATAGAACGCTTTCAAATTGATGAGTACAGGAAAAAACTTCAAGTATAGATGAAATAAGAACATACCATTCAAAAGCCCCGAGAGAAATAGAATTAAAAGGGATAACAGGAGGTTGGAATTAAATATAGACCAAAGAACACGTTCTAAGTTGGTTGAAGTGTTCATTGTTCATGAACCAAGCAGCCTCAAGGACTGGAGTACAATCATTTTAGAATGATAATTTTTAAGTCATCTTATTAAAGACATTTCAAAAATCATAATAAAAAGGTATAATAGCCCCATTTGAAGCAGCCATTGGAGAAACACAGTCATGTTTTAGCCCTGGAATAGGAAGAAGGCATGGAATATTTAACCTCAGGACAATCTCTGATATATACAAGCACTGCATCGTTTTTATCACCAAAAATTAATTGGTGTGTTGCTGAAATGTATCATTGAGAGTAAGGAAAAGTGATTTATCCAGACTCTGAACGTTAGACTAGAAGAGGGACAATCAGATATATTTCACATTGAAGAGAGGAGCTTAACAATGCAGGATACTGGAGCCAAAACGTTTCAATCAGTTCACAGAACATATATGTAGAAAATTAGGTGTGCTTCCAGGAGTAGAAACTGGAGGTGAGTACATTCGAGATGTGGGAGGTAAGGTTTTCACACAAAGGGTGGTGAGTGTTTGGAACACTCTGCCTGAGGAGGTGGTGGAAGCAGACACAATAACAACATCGAAGATACACCTGTCCCAATACGTGAATAGGAAGGGAATAGAGGGATACTGTTTCTGTAAGTGAAGGCAGTTTTAGTATGGAAGGGCAAAATGTGTCAGCACAGGCTTGGAGGGCTGAAAGGTCTGTTCCTGTGCTGGATTGTTCTTTGTTCTTTCATTCTCTTTGTTCTTTATACATAACGAACTTGGAGTATGCTGACAACACTACTTACAGAATCAGAAGAAGGGAAATATTATAGAACAGGTGAAAAATAGAAGTTTAGAATATGGATTAACCCGGGCTCAAGTCCCACCTGCTCCCGAGGTATGTAATAACATCCCTGAACAGGTTGATTTGAAAATATCTAAGATCGAGAAAACGTCGAGAATATGGATTAAGTACGAACAACAAAAAGTCAAAAACAAGAATAGAATATATTTAATGAAACCAGGGCAATGTCACACTGGAATAAGTGGAAAACTATGTCCATTTCTGCCAAATGACAACCATAGATTACAAATATGATGCTGAAGGTTGAAGGAGGATAGAGATAGGCAGGAGTAATTTTGTGAAGATAAAGTATGACAGAACAATATAAAAGTTCAAACGTAAAGCAAGGAAAAAACTTCAGAAGATGTTCCATTCCATCCACGTTCCCCTTTCTCTCAGAAACCTGGACAATACATTAGGATCTATGGAAGAAAACAGAGGCCTTTGGAATGTATCTAATAAAACACATGCTCAGATTGTCATACAGAAACCACATTGAAAATGGAGAGGGGGTTGACATTTCAAGAGCAAAAAGAACTCTAAAATGTGACACCCAGAAAAGAAAGTGTCAGTATTTCAGTGATTGGATCGGAACTGAAAAACCAGGAAGGTCTCTTCTGAAGGGCAAAGTGGGGGCTGCAGAAAGAGGCATCATCAGTGGTAGACTCAATGAAAGATGTCAGAGAGGGGTTGTAGGTTAGATATAGTGGATATGGGAGGATGGTACAAGTCAGAAGGGTGTTGCATAGTGTGACAGCAGATCTCCTTGCGGGATACAAGCAGTACCATGAGTCCTCTCAAGTTTTGAAAATGTACCAAGGATGTGCACACACACTTCCAACAGGAGCACAGGAGATACCATATTCATTGAAGAGTTTGTGTGCATGTACCTAATGATCACCAGCATCATCGACAGGAGATAGATCATGATGTCAGTCAATGAGTAGCAGCGATTTGACACCAGTGCTGCCACTTTGGAGTTCCATCATCCAGCCGACCCCATGGTTCACCCTGAACACAACATTAAGATCATCACCTGTGCTACTTCGAGTCTTCTGAGTTAATTGTAGGATTGCTGTATTCTTTCTGGCTGATGCTACAATTTTGTGCATTTGGGAATCTTTCCATTCTTGTTAATAGATACAAGGAGTGGTTCAGGGAGTGGTTAAGGAAGTGTACAGGGTCTGATACAGGGAGTAATACAGGGAGTAATACAGGGAGTGGTACAGGGAGTGATACAAGGAGTGATTCAGGGAGTGACACAGGGGGTTGTACAGGGAGTGGTACAAAGAGTGGTACAGGGAGTTGTACAGGGAGTGATCTGGATAGTGCTGAGTTTTTTTGGTGGATTTTGCTGTATTAATTAATTGTCATCAGACACAGTGGGGCCTGGGAAGCTTCATCATGACGGGGAAAATGAACAGAGGCGTAACCATGAGAAAAGGGACAAGGCTTTCAAACAGATACCATGTCAGCTAAGGATGGTTTGGAAGCAATTTCTCCCTGAATTTTAGCGATGAAAACAATTTGTGACTATTTCACTAAAAAGGATTGTGACTGTAATTTACCAACGATTGCAGCTCAACCTCAGAGCTAAGCAGGGACAGCATTAATAATAGCCATCAATTGGACTGTGGCTCTGACTTTCCCTGAGGCTGCAACAGCTTGCAGTTTTCAGTATACTCTGCAAGAGAGAGACTCTCCGTTCAAAGGGAATGAAATTCATCCCGGCCCCTCTTGAAGGTGGAACAAATTGAAGGATTTCTTTGGATTGCAGCCTTTACACAGTGCGGGTTTGTCAATGAGCTGACACACAGTGCCTTGTGTATGATTACAGTTTACGTTTTAACATTTCCCTGAGCTGAAAGTAATTCCATTCCCTCAATGTGGGTCTGCTGTGTGACCACAGGTAACGTATCTTTCAGGTACATGCCCATTATCCTGGCAGCAATTCTGACACATTCATTCTGTGGCAGTCCTCTGTGCCATCTGTGCCCATTATCCTGGCAATGCAAAGATTGGTTAATGATCAGCAGGATGACCCCCTCATGATATGGCCCATGACTCCAGATGGGAACCTTGCACATGTGCACATGACATTTGACATGCTCCCATTCTTTAGAACAGACCATTGATGTCCTGAAGCAATGTCCTGAACTGTTCTGGAAGAGCCCTGTAATCTCCAGCTGAGCAGGTGTCAGGATTTGTCCTGGTCTGCAGTATGTTTGTTATAATGAGAATACCTGAATGCAAGATCACACAATAGACTCCTGTAACAAGCTCAGACAGAGACTCTGATAGACCAGACTACAGAAGAAGGCCGCTGGGTTTATAGTGATCCAACGTCATCATGAGGCTTTCGATGTCGCCTCTGAGTTGAGAAGCCAAGGAACAGGCGTAAGAATGGGAAGGGAGAAGTGGAAGAACAAGACAGATATCTGGAATGAGGCAGCCCCTTTCTGTTCAGGCTGGATGTGAACAAATCATTCACAAGCAATACCAAGAATTTCAAAATAAAAACCGAAAGAACTGCAGATGCTGTAAATCAGAAACAAAAACAGAGAAAGTTCAGCAGGTCTGGCAGCATCTGTGAAGAGAAATCAGACTTAACGCTTCGGGTCCGGTTTCCAGAAACATTAACTCTGATTTCTCTCTGCAGATGTTACCAGACCTGCTGAGCTTTTCCAGCAACTTCTGTTTTTGTACCTAGAATTTTAACTCCACTTCCAAGTCAGAGATTCCTTATTGGTTCTCTGTCACTGACCGTCACATTGTTTACTTTCCCCACAAAACAAGAGTAAAAGCCGACACAATGGCTGATGCTGTCTCCTCCAGAGCAGCTGAAACACACAGGGGCCTCTCCCCCACTTCCTGCCTCCTCATCTGTGACCCACCCTGTCCTGCAAGAATGAAGCAAGTGTGTCCGTGAGTAACATGCAATGCTGATGCAGCTGTTCTGATTGAATAGCTGGCAGTGTGTCAAAGTTGTGAGTATTATAATAGTGTGAAGTGTGTGTGGATGAGGGATAACGTGTGTGCGTTAATGCTGTGTCTTTACTGATGGTTATTGTGTGTTAGTGGGTGGTGGGTCTCTGATGATTTGAGATGTGACTGAGGGATTCTGTCACCCTGAGTACACAGTGCACCTCTCCTATTCATGACATCTCTTCTTTTCAATACCTCTTCCAATAAGATTTGCAGTGCATATCTGAAAGTTTGATCCATGCTGTCCCCGAGGATCAGCACGGTTGACTGTTCCACAACCCTGATATTTGAATGGTCTCAGCACCATCTGCAGCCAAAGAGCATCTCCCATCTCGAAGTGGACACTGGCTTTAGACTATGTTTGACACAAATGATACTGGAACCTTTACTGATCTGTTTAGCCAATGATCAGCCACGGGGCAGTGGTTGTATGTAGCAACAATGGAAATGAGGTAGCACAAAACTGATATCCGGTCTCCACCTCAATCAACAGGCATGGATTAATTGGACATCACAATCCCTGGACCTGTGTCCATCAGTAAACCCATACTGTCTCTGCAGTTATAATACAAACTGTTTCCAAGATCCTCACACCAGGCCTCACTCCACGCTCTCTGACAATGACCATCACTGATGATCACACTAAAGTGGGAGACTCGATAAGTAAGAACTCCCTGTACTTTGGAGCACTCTCATCTTCAAGAACATGAAGGGGCTGTTACATACCTGAGAGGATACCCTGGGTCATTGGGGGGCTGTTACATACCTGAGAGGATACCCTGGGTCATTCTTGGGGGGATGTTACATACCTGAGAGGATACCCTGGGTCATTCTTGGGGGGATGTTACATACCTGAGAGGATACCCTGGGTCATTCTTGGGGGGATGTTACATTCCTGAGAGGATACCCTGGGTCATTCTTGGGGGGATGTTACATACCTGAGAGGATACTCTGGGTCATTCTTGGGGGGATGTTACATACCTGAGAGGATACCCTGGGTCATTCTTGGGGGGATGTTACGTACCTGAGAGGATACCCTGGGTCATTCTTGGGGGGATGTTACGTACCTGAGAGGATACCCTGGGTCATTCTTGGGGGGATGTTACGTACCTGAGAGGATACCCTGGGTCATTGGGGGGATGTTACGTACCTGAGAGGGTACCCTGGGTCATTCTTGGTGGATCACACCACTGTGCAGCACCTTGGCAGATTGCTATTTAAATGCAATCTGTTATTGTTGCATTGATTGAATGGAAACCTAAAGCTTGAATCTATCCCTTGCTGTTGTCCATCAGAAAGGTAACATTTCGGTGCTTTCTTTAGAGATGTTATTACAAACCTCTGGAACAGATGGAACTTGAAACCAGGTTTTCTGGCTTAGAGGTAGGGACACTACCACTGCACTGCAGTGTTTACTGTCACACTAACACACTGGTCACTTGTTGTTGTGTAGTGATGTATAACAAAGTGACTGATGTTAGCCTGAAGCACAAATATTTGACCATTAGGTTTTTAACCAAAGATGGTCATTTTTATTCCATTCCCTCCCCCACCCTGGTGTACTCTGCTCATGTTACTCGGTATGGCCTTGGAAATTCTCACATTCAGGACGGTGTACGAACTGAACACACAAAGAAATATCTGCTCAAAGCATCAATTTACCTCAGCAAGAGTTCAATAACTGTTTAAATAATGCTCAACAAGAACGAAAACTATCGCCTCCGATAAAATGCTCAATAAGCAACAGGGAGAAAGGTCTATTATTTTAGTATCTTTTGATAAAATCCAACAGCTCATTACACACTTGGGAAAGTGATTAATTACCTGGAACAGTCTTGCATCCCTGAATAATAGTACTTTACTCCGTATCATTCTCGTTGTAATGTTGATGTTGTCCAGGAGAGTTGGTGACAGACTGATCCTAATCGCTGGGTCAAAGGCAGAGATATTCTCCTGGGTTTTACATTCAATAGAAATAATACATTTGGTTAACTGACAAGAATCTGCAATGCCATTTCCCTCTTCCCTTCAGGAGTAACGCGCTGAAGAAGTTTCAAACTTTTGGCCTTTTGTCCCACTTTAGGACTTCAGCACAAGAATTAAGGCTGACCCACCAGTGCAGTACTGAGGAGGTGAAGGGGGGGGGCTGCATTGTTGGAGGGGATGACTTTCAGATGGGATTTTAAACGGAGGTCCCTTCTACCTGCCTGGTTGGATGTGAAAGGCCCTATGGCACCATTTTGAAGAGGAGCTCAGGAATTATCTTTCAATCAACATCAGAAAAGCAGGTAATCTTGTCATTGTTATATTGTTGTTTGGAGGAGGTTGCTGTGCATAAGTTCACTGCCCTGTTTCCTACAACCGTGTCCACACTTCAGAAAGTACGTCACTGGCTCTAAAGTGGTTTGAGAAATGCCAAATAAATCCAATTTTTTTCTTTCTATTAAAAAATCCTGTTGACCTTTGGTGGAAGTTCTAACACTCGCTGTGGGAGTTCTTTAGCAGCACTCAGAGCATCTTCCACCTCACAATATGGTACCAGAGGCCTGGGGCCTGCATGAACATCAGGGAAATGACAGTGGGACCAGAAAATAGAGGCAACTCACACAATCAGAAATATAATTATGGTCACCCTCAAACTGTTCAAACTCATTACCAAAACTCTGCTCGTCTCAAAACAGAATTGGAATTTTAAATGTTTTAAGAGAGAACTTCTGAGGTAATTTTAATCTCACTTGTCCCGTTTGAAATGGAGTTAAAGCAACCGACAGTTTTATGCTGCACTCAAATTTCCACCGTATTAATTTCAGTTCCCTCTCAATCTTCCGGTCAGTAACGGGGTCATTGGATCAGCACCAGGATGGAGCCCTTACTCATTCCCTTCGTTAAGAATATGGGAGGAGAAGAGTGTGAGCACGTACACAGGATTATGTGCTTGTTTGTTATGCACTTGTTTGCATGTTATGTAGAATCCCTACAGTGTGCAAGCAGGCCATTTGGCTCATCGAGATCATACTGACCCTCCGAACAGCATCCCACCCAGATCCATCCCACTGTGTTATCCCTGAAACCCTGCATTCCATATGGTCAATGGATCATCCCTGGATCACATCCCCACTTTAGCATGGCCAATTACCTTACCCACACAGTTTTGAACTGTGGGAGGACCCTGGAGCACCCGGAGGAAACTCACGCAGACACGGCAAGAAGGTGCAAACTCCACACAGACAGACGGTCACCCAAGGCTGGAATCAACCCTGGGTCACTGGCACCGTGAGGCAGCAGTGCTAACCACTGTTCCACCCAGTTGTGTCGTGTGTTTGTGTGTATTTATGTCTGTGTATGTGCATGTATGTTTGTTTATGTATATGTGTCCGTGTGTGTGTCCGTGTGTGTGTGTGTGTGTGTGTTGCATGGTCTTGGTGGAGGTGGAACAGAAAGTAAGTGAATGTCACACGTTCAAACTCGGAGCAATAACAGAGAAAGAGAGACTGCACTATGAAGAGAAAGTGGGGACACATGACTTCCAGCCACTCGTCCTGCCAGCAGGACTCTAACTGGGACACGTGAGGATTTCCACATTCACTCACCGTATCTGCATTAGGGAACTGGAGAGCTGGGAAATTTTCAGCTTCTGTATCTTGAATGTAGAATATTACATTCTCTGTTTCAATAACTTGTCTGTCCATTTCACAGTCTCCAATCAGTAATTTGTTTTCCAAACCTGAGATGATCAAAGCTCTGCATAAGATTAGTAAAGGAAGAATGTTACTGCCCGCCTGTTAAGGAGGGCTGGAGTTCAGCAGCAGTGGGTTCGGGATAACTTGCTGCATCAGGACAAATAGTTTTACATAGTGCATTGGCCTGAGGCCCACACTGCACTCTAGCTGCCCGTCTGGGTGAAGGAGGTGAAGGAGAGAGGCCTGAAGCCCTTGGGGAGGCTGTACAGCCGGCTCATGAGGATCTTTATCTTCAGTGTAAATACAGCACGTCCTCATGGTGCAACCAGACCAGTTTGTTCATTTGGTACGGGTCAAAATGTGAGGCTGCATTCCTGATTACAATATTTCACACATTTTCTTCCTGATGGCATCCTGGGATCTGCCCAGTGCCTTGAGCAGCTTGCTCTAGGCCAAAGAATGTCCTGGTTCTGCACAATGCCATCCAGACAATGCTCATTGATTACGTTCTCTGCATAACATGCAGCACTCACATGAAATAAGACAGAATGATGCCAATCAATTGGCCTGGAGATATCTGGTGGGGTCAGACCAGTTGGTGCAGAGGCACTGGGGGACTTTATCAGACCCATGAGCTTTATTCAGTCATTAGCCACAACAAAAACCTGAGTAATTGATAGAAGATATCATTCTGAGGCCCAGAGGAGGGAAAGGATAGCTCCCAGGAAGCTCAGTTATTCAACAAGACAGTAGATGTTTGCAAATGGCAATGGAGGAGTGCTGAGGGAAGGGAGGATCAGAAGCTTCAGGAAATGCAGGATGGCGCTGAACAAAGTAGGAAGACACTGCACACTCGCTGCACTTGGTAGGATTACAGATCGTGGTGTTTATCACCAATGTGATTCAGGGAAGTGACTAAATTACCTTCATGTGTACATGTATAGATCTGGGAGTCAGTTAGCTCGGTTGGCTGGATGGTTGGTTTGTTTTGCAGAGTAATGTCATGACCATGGGTTCAATCCCCTCACTGATTCTCCTTCTCAAACACCCCATCCCCTCGGGGACCTTCAGGTTTAATCACCTCCAGTAATCTCTCTCCATGAGAGAGTAGTTCAGTGATCTTCTAAGATTATGACAACTTTACCTCTTCTATAAATCTACAATTATGATTTTTAAAATGTTTCAGGATTTAAGTGTTTTACATGATTGAGATACGACATCTGTCTATCTGAGTAATTCCATAAAAGTATACAATTACAGCCGGTTTATTCATGATTAATTATAAAATAGAGAGACAGAGAAAGATATCGAGGGCATTCCTGATGTGTAGAAGCAGAAGACTTTGTAACTAAGAAAGATGGATGGTAGGGAGGGTTATAGTCACAGAATAACGGGTCAGCCAGTTAGGACCAAGGCAAGGAGGAAGGTCGTGTTGGGAAATGTCTTCATTTTTTTAAAGACAAAAGCCACATTGCACTGACTGAGGATCACAGTCACAGAAAGCACCATCACTTGTACATTCTACATTTTAAACCAGTGAAATGGAGTGCCCCTGTCTGCCAGGCTGCACCAAGAGAAATAGCCTGGAAAGAGTGTGAATGGGTGCCAATCCTTATCTCATGAACAAAGGTCAACAAACAATCCAACAGGTAAACTCAAGGGGCTGGTGACACACCATGAGGTGGAGGTAGTGACAAGCAATCGAGGAGGGCGCTAGGAGCAGTTGGCTCACTTCCCACAACTGAGAAGGGGATCGCGGAGGTCCCTGTTCTCAACAGGAGAATGAGCTTCTAACAGAGGTCGGTCATGAGAAGTGACCAAGGAGGACTCTGGGGGAAGACAGCTCGCTTACTCCAACTGAGAAGGGGATTGTGGAGGACCCAGTATCGAAGAACAGTCTCAAAGAACAGTCGTACCAAAGAGTGGTCACTCCACAATGTGATGGCCAGGCAGTAAGAGTGTAGAGATGGCAGGCATGTGAGTGACTGACAGGAATTGAGACAGCAGATCCAGGAAATTCAGGATTCCATGGAGCTGTCTAACGGGTCTGACGTTTTAGATCCCTATTTAGTGAGCAATGTGACTGAATTGGGGATGGATGACTCGAAGGAAAACCACAATACCATGGTGCATGAAGGTACTCTGGGAAAAGAGAGAAGGGCTGAGAGGCTGATTAGGGAGACGGTAGCAGTTGGTGACTCAATAGCTCGAGCAATAGACAGTCTGGTTTGCAGATGAGATTGTGAGTCCTGTATGCTCTGCTGCTTCCTGAGTGCATGGATTTGGGATGTAATGTAACGGCTGGATAAACTTCTGGTAGGGAGGGTGAAAAACCGATGGCTGTTCACATGGGAACCAATGACAGAGGGAGGGATAGCTTGGAGGTCTTGCAGGATCAGCTTCAGGAGTTAGGGAGTAGGTTGAAATGCAGCACCTCCAGGGCAGGAATCTCAGGAATACTCCCTATGCCATGAGTTTCACCATTTAGGCAAAGGCAGATCAGGGAGGTAAATGTGTGGCTTGAGGGATGCTGCAGGATGGAGGGGTTTAGATTTTATTACAAGTGGGATCACTTTTGGGAAATAGGAGATGGGCTTCACCAAAACAGAAATGGAAATAATCTCCTGGCTGAAAGAGTAAATAGTGTAGTGAGTGTGGGTTTAAACTTGTAAGGCAGGGATGTGGGTTAACTAATGGACCTAGTTTTGGAGGTACCAGAGAAGGGCTAAACAGAGAAGATGGAGAACAAGGAAAAGGAAGTGAGGGAAGGTTTGAGTGTTGACGGTGAACAAAGAAATGGTTGCCTCCCACTGGGCAAGGAAGAAATAAGGGCAGGGTAAATTGTATGTATGTAAATGTACGGAGTATAGTGAACAAAACTGGGGACAGGAAACAGATTTGTCTCGTGGGATATGATGTAGTAGCAGTGATGGAATCGATATGGTTAGAGGTGAGAAACTGGAAGGGAGTGGTGACCTTGTTAGATATTTATTATAGACGTCCAAATAATGGGGAGGAAATAGAAAAGAACATTTGCAGGCAGATTATGGAAATCTTCAAGACAAGTCGGATTGTGATTGTTGGTGATTGCAATTACCATTAGGGTAGACTAGTCAGGAAACAAGTGTTCAGGAGAACAGTGTGGAACAGGACATTTCCAGTCGTACAGAGAGGGAGCAGGATTGGATCTGGTCCAAGGAAATGAGGGAGGCCAAGTGGAGAATGTCAGAGTAGGGGAGCATTTGGGAAATAGCGATCATAGTATTAATCGTGTTTGATATTATGTTGGCAAAGCATCAAAATCAGTCAAAAAGACGAAAAAGGCTGGCAGCACTCCAGGTAGACAAGTTGCCTGACCCAGATGGGATGCATCCTAGATTGCTGAGAGAGAATATGTGAGTCTTTGACAGAAATTGTTTAGCTCTCTCTAAGCACAGGTTTAGTTCTGGGGAACTGGAGGATTGCAAAGTGACATCATTGTTTAAGAAAGGGCAAAGGATAACCCAGGAAACTGCAGACCTGTCAGCTTGTTATCAATAGGAGGAAATCTGATGGAAGCTATAACAGGGGAGAAGATAAAGATATACCGAGAGACAATCAACACGGTTTTGTCAAGTTTCAGCAATATCTGACAAACTTAATTGAGTTCTTTAATGAGGTGAAACAGGCAGTGGAGAGGGTAGTGCTGTGGATGCTGTACATTTGGACTTGTGGAAAGCATCTAATACGGTGCCACACGGCAGGATGGTTCATGAATTAGAAAGGTTTAGGATTGATAGGTCCTTGTCAGCATGGGGTAGACATTGGCTACAAGGTCGGAAACAGACCGTAGGTGTAGATGAGCATTTCTAAGACTGGAGATGAGTTGAAACTGTTGTTCCCTGAGGACTGGTGTTGGGGGCCCTTATTTTTTCTGATTCATACAAATGATTTAAAGTTGGGTGTTAAGGGTAAAATCTCTAACTTTGCAGATGACACTAAGCTCAGGAGAATAGTGAATTGGGAGGAGGATACTGAGGGACTTCAGAGGGACATTGACAAGGTGACCAAATAGGCAGACACCTGGCAGATGAATTTCAAAGCAGAGAAATTTGAGGTGATACATTTTGGTAGAAGAATCACGATACAGAATCCAGGCTCAATGGTACCACCCTGAGGGGAGGTACAGGAGCAGAGGGAACTCAGGGGTCATGTGGATGATTCTCTGAAGGTGGTCAGACAGTTTGAAACAGTTATTGAGAAGGCGTAAAGGATCCTTGGGTTTATATAGGAGCTGAATGTATAAAAGCAGGGAGATGATGCCATACCTCTGTAAATCATTGGTCAGACCACATTTGAAGCATTGTATTCAGTTCCAGGCACCTTATTTAAGGAAGGATGTTAAAGCCCTGGAGCAAGTGTAAAGGAGATTTACCAGAAATTTCAGGATTGCCAGCAAGAGAGCTGGGAGTGAAATGAGGAGAAACGTCTTTCCTCAGAGAGTTGCTAAGATTTGGAACGTGCTGCCAGGGAGAGGGATGGAGTCAGATTCCATTTCAGGTTCCAAAAGAGAACTGGATATATATTTGAAAGTAATGGAATTACAGGGGTACAGAGGTAGGGCTAGAGACTGGGACTGGCTGGGCAATGCTTTCAGGAGACAGTACAGACCAAATGGATCAAAGGGCCTCCTTCTGTCCAGTGATATTCTATGATTCAATAATTCAAGGATGAATTATTTGAACAATGGGATTCTGGCTGAGAGAGGAATTCCCAGCCATGATTGAATCAAGTTCTAGCTGAACTGTACTTACCAGTGTCACACTTGGGTCACTGGGCAATCGGACAGAGAATGCCATGTGACAACAAACCTCTTTATATGTTTAAGCAGCTGCCTTACTGGGCAAACATCTGCGACACTGAGGGATGAAATGCATGAGTGGGTTCTCCTTGTTTCGCTTTCTCTCTACCCAGTTTGCAAGTTTGGAACCCTGTCAGCTGATCTTGACTATCCACGTGCCACAGACCAAGGTTGTAAAAAGAACTCAACCTATCGCTGCTGTCTCCACAAAAAATGGATAAACCATCAATCGACATCTTTAAGCCACATCGATGCTGAAATTAACACAACCACCAAACTCAGTCTGGAGTAAGTCATCAGTCTTCAAGAACTATGTACCCCTTCAATTTTATTGGACTCTAAATTGGGTGATCTACCCTCCTAGTCTGTAACTTTAGCCCTAACATCAGATGCATGTACCTTTCCCACAAACGATGTTAAACTGACAGGAGGTGTTATATCTGGTTTCCCTCTTTTTCCTGTCTTAAATAATTAGTAAATTTCCAATCCAATGCACAATTCTCAAAACAAGGTCGACTTGAAATTATGATGCCCACCCTTTTAGTTTCTGCACTGACTGCTTCAATACCTATAGGAGGAAACATCAGAGGTTGGAAATTTAAACCAAGTCCCATTATTTTTTCCATTCAATTTTCTGAAACTGATACTGAAACCTTGATGTATGTTCCATTTTCCCTCTTGCAATGGTCACATTGCTGTGGAAAGACATGCAAAAAACTAACTTCACAAAATGTCAATATCTTTCATGGAATTTCATTTTTGAAATGCAAAGTACATGTTAGGAAATTTCATGGTGACATAGTGATAGCCCTTGGAAAATGTAATTGTTAGAACAGTTTTCAATTCTCAATGACAAAGACAACCTATACATTAAGATCTTCTACATGGTTAGAAAATTAAATCACTTCACATCATTACAGTTTTATGGACATTATCCGTCCCTCAAGAGCATTTCAGTCTCCTCAAAAACAAAATGTCACCCCACATCGTAGATTAAGATCCTGGCTAAGGCAAAAATGAGTCTGTTTGAACTTAACACTGAGTCTAAAGGGGCCTGCTAATTTTAGGTTTCCTTCATGTTTGAATCATATGCTGCTATCTTTTCCCTTCCAGTGAAAATGGAATCTGTCAGAAATGCATCCAACAGTTTCACATCTGGGTCGTGTCCACCATTTTAATGGGTATAGGTGTCTCCAGGACTCCATTGGAAACCAGATCTTTGTGTCTGTGGCAGTATTGCCTTTCTTTGTGTTTAATTAGCTCAACTCTCCCTCAAACACTCATATTAGAATAATCTTCTAACATTAACCACTGTATTACTCAGAAGATCTTTTCAATCTTGTGATGACAGCGAGACCTGATACGGCAGGATAATAGGCCTCAGATGGAAAGAAATTTGCAATCATGAGGGAAATGCTGTTGAGCTTTGTGCTGACAAGTTCTCTGGTCCGGATGGACTCCATCCAAGTGACTTAAAAGTGGCGGCGAGTGGAAGTAGATATGTAGTTTCTCATATTGCACAGTTTGCTGGATTTGGGGAAATATCTGTTCAAGTGGAAGATAATTAATGCAATTCCTTTATTCAAAATCTGTCAGAGCGAAAATATTAGAAGCTATGATCAAAGATATTATCATAGAGCACTTAAAAAAATTGAAAATAATTAGGCAGAGTCAACAAGGCTGTGTGAAAGGGAAACCATAACAAAATGAATTAATTTACTAGAGCTCTTTGAAGAAGTAACATGTGCTGTGGAAAAGGTGGATATACTGCACTGATTTCCGGAAGGCACCATGTCAAAGGTTAGGGAGGAAAATAAAGCCTGAGGGTGTCGGGTATAATACATTGATATGAACCAAAGATTAACTCATTAACAGGAAACAGAAAGTGGCATAAATAGGCCTTTTTCTGGTAGGCAAGGTGTTACAAATAATGTGCCTCAGGAATCAATGCTGGGGCTTCTAACTTGTATAATTTATATAAAGGAATTGGATTAAGAAACCTAAGGCAGAATTGCTAAATTTGTTGATGACACCAAAATAGGTAGAATACAGAGTCATGAATAGGACAGATTGAGGCGACAACAGGTTACAGGGAAATAATTGGGTGAAGATTTGATGAATGGAGTATAACGTGGGAAACTGCAACGACCCCGTTTTAGAGAAATAAAACAGAAACATTTCTAAATGGAGAGATTGTAGGATCTTTGTGAAACACAGCAATCTGGGTTTATTAGTGAATTAATCACAGAAATCTAGCATGCAAGTACAGCAAGTATTTAGGAACGCTGTTAGAAAGTAATTGTTTATTGTGAGAGGAATTGAATATAAAAGTGGGAAGGTTGTGCTCCAGTTATGCAGGGCACCAGTGAGATCACATCTGTGGATCTATGTATAACACTGATCTCCTTATTTAAGGAAGGATGGAAATGAAGGAGGAGGTTTAAGAGACCCAAATGGGCATGTTGGCTAATGAGAAAGGTTTGGACGATCTCATCTTGTATCTGTTGGAGCTGGGAAAAGTAAGAGGTGACTTGATTGAAATGTAAGACCTGGAAGGAATCGAAGTGGAGGATGTGGAGATTATGTTCTTTCTTTACGGGAGAATCCAAAACTAGAGGTCACTGTTTAAAAACAAAGGGTTTAAAGATGGCGATAAGGAGAGTTGTTTTCTCTCAGAGGATCATGTATCTTTGGAACACTCTTCCTCAAAAGCTGGTGGAAACAGAAACTTTGAGTATTTTTAAGTCAGAGGTAGATAGATTCTTGGTAAAGGGTGAAAGGTTATGGCAGGAGGAGGCGGAATGTGGAGTTGAGGTTACATTCAGATCAGCACCCCCTCCCCCCCAACTCCCATGATCTTCAATAAGATCTTCAATGGCGTAGACAGGCTCAAGGGGCCAGATAGCCTGTTTCTGATCCTGACTCATACGTACATATATTATGTTTTATACTGTCTCCTTTAATTCAAGATCAACCGTAATGCTTTGGAGCGAGTGTGTGACCTCTTACAAACCTCCTGGTGACAAGCTCATGTAACCTCATTTTATGTCTGCCCAGAGATAGATCCATGTGACTTCTTGGTCTGCAGACATAAAGTCAAACTGAACCTGATTCAAAGTTAGGCCCAAGCTTAACATCTGGATACAACAGGCGGAAACTGGCCTACACTCACAGGCTCAGAGTTAGTCTGACTGAACAATATGGAGAATAAAACAGTTGCTGCTTTGCCACAATGGTGTAAAGGTCTAATTTCATGTTAACTCGCAAGCAGAATATACGTAGTATATTGAGACCAATAATTCCAACTGTTCAATCTAATCTTCATAGCTGAAGGATCTCATCTCTGGAACATTCTCAGAAGCTTCTTCAACACTCTCTAACATTCATCTAAAGTGTGGTACCCCAGCACTGTACACAATACTCCAACTGAGGACTCACCAGTGTCTAAGACAGGTTCAGAATCCCCTCCCTGTTCTGTTATTCTGTTAATAAAGTGAAGGATGCTTTATTCTTTGAACTGTCAGCTTTAATGACTCACACACATGTACTTCCAGGTCTCTCTGCCCTTGCACATCCTTTGTTTCATACTGTCTCTCTATGTTCTTTCTAACAAAGTGCATCACCTCACACTTTTTTGCATTGAATCTTCCACGTCCATTCTACCATTTCATCAATATCCTTTGGAGGTGCTGCACTACTATCCTCACAGTGTACAGTGTCTTGAAGTTTTGTATCTTCTATAAATTTGGAAGCTTGGCCCCTATACTCCATGATCTAGAATTTTAATATAACTCAGGAAAAACAAGGGTTACAATACTGATCCCAGTTTGGAAACTTGTCATCTCTCAGGAGAACATTCTCTCAGACAATGCACATTGATCTCTGTGGAGAAACTGCTTCATACAGCACGAGTTCTGTTGGAGACACACAAACATGAAAGGGTAAAACTCCCAGACGAAGGTCCATTACAGCGATGTTGATTTCCGTACCAACTGCTGCCCTACTCAGAGTATACACAAATATTAACATGAGTTCGCAGAAGGAGTAGGCCACTGAGCCCCACTTGTGCAGACACTTTTAAATGGCAATGTAACATGTAACACACTTAAATTATTTTGCAAGCTCGATCCAGCCATTAGGAAAGAGACCAGAGTGGTTTAAACATTGGGGATGCTGGTTTAACAAGACAATGGCTTGCTTTCTGTAGTTCCTTTCTGGGAATATTTTTCAGCACTGTCCTGAAGTGTATTGGGCTCCACACATGCAGGGAAACAGAATAGGGAGGTGTGCAAAATATAATGAGCATTCCATGGAAGCAACACAGAAATGTGCAAGTTTAACGTCTTACATCAAGAAAGATTTCTCCATTTGATGTCAATTTTACCTGAGCTTGCTGATGGTAAAAGAAGCAATATAAATCCTAATTTCTGCCCCCCTACTTATCACTCTGGCAAAGGATTTTCATGAATAATACTAGCATGAGGCTAGAGCAGAATATCCTGTTCTCACTGGTGTTCTCACGAGCTTGGAGACAGGGAGGGTAAATAATTAGGTGGGATGGTGTTTTACCTGAACCCTGCTGACTTCCCATCTTCACCAGAGTTAGGGTCTGGGCTGCAGCTCAACTTCCCCACCATGCTCATAGTCAAGGCCCTTAAGTGCTGAAAATGTGTTGCTGGAAAAGCGCAGCAGGTCAGGCAGCATCCAAGGAGCAGGAGAATTGACGTTTCGGGCATAAGCCCTGCTTCAGGAATGAGGAAAGTGTGTCTAGCAGGCTAAGATAAAAGGTAGGGAGGAGGGACTTGGGGGAGGGGCATTGGAGATGCGATAGGTGGAAGGAGGTTAAGGTGAGGGTGATAGGCCGGAGTGGGGTGGGGGCGGAGAGGTCAGGAAGAAGATTGCAGGTTAGGAAGGCGGTGCTGAGTTCGAGGGATTTGACTGAGACAAGGTGGGGGGAGGGGAAATGAGGAAACTGGAGAAATGTGAGTTCATCCCTTGTGGTTGGAGGGTTCCTAGGCGGAAGATGAGGTGCTCTTCCTCCAACTGTCGTGTTGCTATGGTCTGGCGATGGAGGAGTCCAAGGACCTGCATGTCCTTGGTGGAGTGGGAGGGGGAATTGAAGTGTTGAGCCACGGGGTGGTTGGGTTGGTTGGTCCGGGTGTCCCAGAGGTGTTCTCTGAAATGTTCCGCAAGTGTCAATAATGGATCACAAGATGGCCTCATCACACCACCTCTGCTGGGATTAACGCAGCTACAAGTGGGCATGGTGCTATGTGGCGTGCTGGACTGATCAAACTGTGTGGGCTGCTTGTCACCTCTGGGGAGATTGTGTGTTGATGTCCTTCAATCAGAGGCAATCAGTAACTAATTGAGGGATAGCAGATCAGGAAGGGATTGGTTGGTGAGAATTGCCCCTGCATTTGTTTCCTACCCTCCTGGCCCCTATTTCCCTGCAACTTCCCACAGCACTATCCCGGCTACATTACTGACCTGTGGCTTGGCTCCTCCAGGAGCCTGGGATTTGGGGGAGTGGGGGGGATCCTTCTGACATCATCCATGACCACTTCAGTGGCACTGCTGAGCACATCGACTGCCAGCAGCTCTCACTGTATGGCACTGCTACCCCCAGGGTAATGATTCCAAGGAAGGCTCTGTCAATCGCCGTGCCACTGCCTGATTGGCATGTGGTTTGGCTGGTATTCGTCCTAAAGAGACACAATGGGTCTCTTGCTGACTCTCTCCAGTCATCAGGTGAGACCTCTGATATTTCAACAAGACTGCCTCGGGTACCTCCTTCAGACTGGGATACGAGCACAGAGTAGGTTCAAACAGAGGGAACAGCCAGAAAAACACCAAGTATTATTGAACATACAGTCTAGTTAAAAACCCTAGTACTGGGATGATATCGAAATGAACTGTGTTGTGAGGCTGACATTGCCCTTGAGGAGAATAATTATTTACATGTGAGGAGTGTGGTTGGTACATCTCTGGATGAATTTGTTCACTATTCCAACTGCAGCCGTGCATTGTTCACTTTCATCAAGCTGGCGCCGCAAATGTTCACAAGTCTCAGTCGGCCCTGAGTGGAGAAGGAGAAGATTAAATAGTCAGGTCAATACAAATCAGCTCCAGCCCTTCAAAATACCAACAGGAAAAGACCCACAGTACGGTCTCGGGGTAAACCCGCTTTGTTTTATTCTGGGAGTGGAATCTCTTTCTCAGCTTTTTAATTAACTGGTTAATGAGTTTGAGAGAAATTTCCAGTTTTGACTCAAATCGATCAGTGAAATCTTCAATTGGGTTGTAAGCAGAGAAGTTTCAAACTGGTGCATCAATCAGTTCATTACAAATAATTTAAACAGTAATAATCCCATCATGTTACTATGCTTTTACAATTATTCAAACTTATCAAATATTTCAAAAAACTAGAATAATTATTAACTGGGACTACAGCAAATCCACAATCTGACAGAGGGATCATTTGGACCAGTTTACATGAAGAACCTTCTGTCATAGAGAAAACATGGAGCCTAATGAAATGGATAGACTGTAACCTCTCCAATCCAGAATGTTCAGGATCAAAGTATCTCTGGATATTGGAATTTTCTGGATTAAAGAATAACATTAAAACACAAAAGTGGAGAACATCAAACTTATAAATGTTCACCTACAGCATAAAACACCGATAAAACATTATAAAGCAGTAAAAATATTGAGTTACTTATGCCCCATTTCCACTCACAAACTATTGGACTAAAATGGTGCTTAAAGTTAATCAAATCCACTCAGAACATTTCTAGAACACTCATGTTTCTAAACTCTAGATTTCTAGACTGCAGAGGCTGGAGTTTATTTCCAATTTTATATCTCATTTACACAATCGAAACAGTTTGGGATCTAATTGTCTCTTTATCCACTGATGGGTTCCTATCTTCATTCAGTGAACAGTGATTCAGTTTTTAGAATTCTGTTTCCTGTGGGTTTGTTTGTGAAGTGAAGCTAATTAAGATGTGACTCCACGGATTTTGCTAAACCTCTTATCAGAATTGGTTAAAAATGGTCTGCAATATCCAAAATTCCACATAAAAGCTCAATCCTGTAACGTATGTTGGAAATGTCCACATGAGGCCACGATTGGAGGTTCTGGTCTCACTCCGAGGTTTGACAGTTAAAGATGGGGTGTTCATAAACAAAAACCAAAATTGCTGGAAAATCTCAGCAAGTCTGGCAGCATCTATGAAGAAAAATCAGAATTAACGTTAGGGGTCCGGTGACCCTTCCTCAGTTCTGAAACGTTAACTCTGATTTCTCTTCATAGATGCTGCCAGACTTGCTGAGATTTTCCAGTGACTTCAGTTTAGTGACCACTTCTAAATGCTTCCAACATATGGCAATGGCAGATGGCATGAGCAGCCATGGGGAGATATCAAAATGAATTAGACCTTTGACCATCACCCTCAATAGTTCCAGGCTTCAACATGTGTCTAACAGTACATGTTCAGATCCCTTGAAGTGGCCAGTGAGCTCAGTTGGCTGGATGGCTGGTGTGTATCAGATTGGTGCCCCCAGCACACAGATGTCCTCCAATCTAACTGGGGTGGGTTCAAGACCCTTCTCCTCACTCCATTCATGGTGGAGATTGATGGGCTGTGAATTGGACCTCTCTTCAGGCAGAGAACTGAAGGAAACCATGACAAACCTCCACCATCTGCTCCAAGCAGCCATTGCTGTCCCAATAAAGCAGCAGCAAAGAGAATTACAGTACTTGATTTTCCTGGAACAGGATCATTTCACGACCCCATTGTTCATGTTGCACACATCAGACTGACCATTGCTGCATTATAAAGTGACCGATGCACTAATTGGGTGCATGGCACCAGCTTCACCAACAGGGCAGGGAGAGTGGTTCCTTTTACATTTCTGGCCCTCCAGGGCTGTAAGGAGTCACCGATTAGTCCAATATTTACAGTGAAGGCCAGAACTGCATTAAGTTAATCCAGTCATGGGATTCACTTCCATTAGTAAGGAATAGTTTGTGATAACTAGCAACAGAATATTTATGTAAAAGTCTGTCTTCTTGACAATATCCATAATCTGCGAATGCTTTAAATGATTCATTGGTGGAAAGATGTACTTCCCATAGTTGTGTGGTAAGTAACCAATGAGGAAACCTCTTACTACACTCCAGATTGGTTACGATGAGATCCTCACCAAAGTGGACACTCTTGATGAGCGGTTGGATTTGAATTGTCAAACAGCTGTTACCTTGCTGCTGGATTATTAATCCACGAGGGAGTTGAGGTTTACAGTGATTGGGCGGGAAAGTGAAGATTAGGCCAAGGTCGGATCTGCCATAATCTTTTTTTTAAGTTTAAAGTACTCATATGTAATGGGAATTTTGCCAGTATTTCCTTCAATGGACATACAATTGAGCTGAGTTTAAATTTCTGATGGAACTGTCTCACAGAGGTCCAACTGCAGCAGGCCTCGATGTGTGATAGCAAAGGGCATCTATCACACAACAGTCATGTACAATACCCTGAAATATCACAGAATGGGTCCTCAATGGCAACCTAATTGCTTAAGAAAATTGTAAGTTGTTGATGTAAACTGATTTAACTTGAGATGGAAATTGTCCAGATCCGAATAATATATTTATAAAAACATTTATTTACCTGCTGAAGAGGATGTGCTGATGCTTGATTCCTAAAGTGGAAATTTACAGCATCAGATAAGTTTTCAATCAAATAATTGTTTATAAATAACAGAATGGAGATACTGAATAATAATTGGAACTTACCAGGGGTGTTTCACAGGCTCTGCCTGTCACTGGGGTAGTGACACTGACATGATTGGAAAGGTTACTCTGTGTTGTAATTTTAAATGGGTCACCACTTGGAAAAAAGGCAAAAATGTCCTGTAAAGAAATATGGTAAAAATATTGAAACAGATCTGAAAGTAAAAGTTCATACCATGAATATTTTATAGATGTTTTTATTTCCAACTTGTTGTCAGTCGCTCTTATAAGTGCTCAGTGAAATAAGCAAGGTTTATTTATTTTTAGTGCATAAATTAATTAGAAACAGAGATAAGAAAATACCCATTGCCCTGATATTTCAGGTGACACTGTTTTACAACAGAGTGTCACACCGTGTCTCAAACAATAAAACGCCCAACAATCTGCCAAGGACAAATACAAAAGGAAGTATTTAACATGTCCAGCAGCATCTATGGAAAAGGAAATGAGAGAGTTAACATTTTCAAATGTTTGACCTTTCTTCAGAACTCAGAAAATGAGAAGTGTAATTAGTTTTGAGCAACTGAAAGGGGGTCAGGGAACATTCCAGGATGTCTGTGTACTCGATCAGTACCTAAGTACCACTGGGTCTTGGATAAATGTTGAAATACTTCAATGATGACTAAAACATGATCATTGTTATCACGGAGAATCAGTCTACAGACTCTAAATGTGAGAATTCCCAAGTCTTAGCCCTTCAGTGGGTGCTATTGTGTAACTGCTCTATCTATCCCTGATCGGAGGGGAATCCCACATTAACAGGAGTGGAATTGGGGCTAACCAGGGGCTCAGGCTGAGATCAAGTTTTGGACTGCTGAAAGAAATCCAAACATTTAAAATTGAAGCTTTAATACACTGGGGCCCTATTCAGCCTTCCCAGTCTGGTGGAGGTTCCAGATGTACCTGCTAAACATTGAGGCCTAGCAGGGAGGGACACATATAAACAGATGGACATGGAGCAGGAGCAGGCCAGACACGCCTTTGGGCCTGTTCCACAATTTAATAAGATCACAAGGAGTAGAAGTAGACCATTCCGCCCAAAGGGTCTGCAATTCAATCAGTTCATGGCTGATCTGATCATTCTCACTTCCACTTTCTTACTTATTTTCCAATAACCTTTAACTCTGTCACTGATTAAAAATCTGTCTACCTCAGTTTTGAATACACTTTATGGTCCAGTCTCCACAGCCCTTTTCTGTAAAGAGTTCCACAGAACCAGTGCCCTCTGACAAAAGATATTCTTCATCATTTCTGTCTTAAGATGATCCCTTCCTCTGAGATTATGCCCCCTGCCTGTAAACTCTCCCCCAAAGAGAAATAACTCTCAGCATCTAGGGAGTGTCAAATCCTCAAAGAACCTTAAATGTTTCAAGAAGGTCATCTCTCTCATTTTGAGAGACTTCAGTGAGTACAGGCCAAACCTACTCAACCTCTCATAAAGATATCCCTCCATACAGAATCACAGAATTCTTATAGTGCAGAAGGAGGCCATTGCACTGGCTCCAGCACTGATCCCTGTGACATTCTGTGAGTTAGAGGCTGTCATCCTGGCAAATGTTCCCCTTATTTCAACTTTTAGGAGTGGTCTTATTCTCCACAACTACCTGATGAAGGAGCAGCACTTCAAAATAAACCTGTTGGACGATAACCTGGTGTTGTGTGATGTTTAACTTGGTCCACATTTTGAATGAATGTGTTAGGCAGGCAGTTTTCCAATCCTCTGGGAATTTTCCAGAATGTAACGATTCTTTGAAGGTTACCGCTATCACATCCAGTATCTCTGTAGCTACCTCCTTTAATATTCTAGGAAGCAGCGAATCAGGTCTAGGGAACCTTTATCCCTATTAGTTTCCTTAATACTTTGTCTCTGCTGATTTATTTCCTCCCCAGCCTCAATGTTTCGCCTCTTGATTATTTTTAGAATGTTATTACTGGTTTACACTGTACATGTAAAAAACTGTGACTCAAATCCATTTTTCACTCCCATTAATAACCTTTCACCTCTTGCTTTAAGAAGAATTTAGCAAATTCTGACATCAAAATATTCAAGGCCTCTGCTTCTACCAACTTTTCAAGATGACTCTGAGAAAAATATATTTTGCTTCCTCTCCATTTCTCAAGCCCCAAATCATACACAATGAGACCGAGTTGTAGTTTCTTCGAGATGAGGAAACATCCTTTCTCCATCCACCAAGTCAAAGCCGTTTAGAATCTTATATATTTCAACCGTGTCATCTCTTACCCTGTTCAACTCTAATGGATACAAACCTCGTCTGTCCAACTTTCCTCATAAGTCAACCTTTCTATTCCAGGTATTAGTCTGGTAAACCTTCCCTGAACGGCTTCCCATTTATTTCCATCTTTCCTTAAATAAGGTGAGCAATACTCCACAGAGTATTCCAGATGTGGTCTCACCTCTTCACTTCTGGATTCCATTTTCCTCTCATTAAATTATACCATTCTATTAGCTTTCCCAATATTTTGCTGTACCCACACACTGACCTTTAATGATTCCTGTATTAGGACACAGATATATCTCTCTGCACCCGAGAGCATGGCAATCTCTCACCATTTAGATCATAAGCTTTTTTATTCTTTCTGTCAAAATGGACAATTTCATGTTTTGCTTCATTATATTCCATTTGCCAGATCTTCCCCATTCACTTCACTTATCTACAGAGGAACCTCGATTATCTGGCATTCGATTATCCAAATTTTGGATTATCCAAACAAGATCACAAGGTCCCGATGCATGGCTAATCTATGTTATCCGGCATTCGGTTCACCGAATGGAATACTCCCCGCCTGTGGCCTTCGGATAATCGAAGTACCTCTGTATATCTTTGGGGAAACATACCTTCTGTCCTTTTGTCCAAGTCATTTATGTCAATTGTATACAGTGGAGTCCCAGTACTAATCCTACAGCACATCACTCATTATACCCTTCCCAGCTGTAACAGGCCCATTTATGATTAATCTCTGCTTCATTGTACACAGCCATTTTAGAACGGCACTTGCTGTTTTTACTACAGTCTGAGCTCTCTCTAATTGGCAAGGTTAACGACCCCCTGGTTAAACCTAACTTTTATAATGACCAATGGTGAAGTGGCCCTGCAATGGAATCAGTGCACACCTCCAACATTGGCCAGAACAAATACTTGGATGCTCGTATCTGGCATCGAACCATAGACAGTGCTGGGAATGGCGGCTTTCTACACTTTTCACTGTACACATGTGATCACACATGACGCTGACATGGAATCCTAATTCTAGAGGAATGAGGATAATTGTGCTGTAAATAATCATATTTTTATAAATCCAGGTTCCTGTGCACAAGACTAAAATTATACAAACCAAAATCATGGATTATTTTAATCTTTATGTAGATTGGGTCAGTCAGATTAGCAGAGGGAGCCATGAGGAGAAGATGACACTGGAAGGAATAGTCTATAGGCCTCCTAACCAGAGCTATATTGTGGGGCAGAGAATAGGCAAGGACATAATGAAGGCATGTAACAAAGCCAGTACATTAATCATGCGTGATTTTAATCTTAACGCAGATTGGGCTAGTCAGATTGTTGGGAGAAGTCAGGAGGATGAGTTCATTGAATATTTGGGACAGTTTCCGAGAATAATGTGTTATAGATCCAACTAGAGATCAGACTATTTTGGATCTGGTGATATGTAATGAGACAGATTTAATAAATAACATCAGAGTAAAAGAGCAGCTGAGAAACAATGATCGTGATATGGTACAATATACCATTCAAATTGTGAGGGAGAAATGTGGGTCTGAAACAACTCTGCAAAGCTTAAATAAGGGTAATTACAAAGGAATGAAGACAGAGTGGTTTGGGAAAGGGGTTTAGCAGCAATGATGGTTGAGGACAATGGCAGAACTTAAAGAAAATAGTTCATGGCTCCCAGTAAATACATATTCCAGTGAGGAAGGTGGATCCCAGGAAGATTATAAGCCAACCATGGTTGACCAGGGAAGTTAAGGATCGAATCAAATTGAAGGAAGGAGAGTACAAGGTGGCAAAGATTAGTGGCAAGCCAAACAATTTGGAAAGCTTTAAAAACCAACAAAATATGACCAAAAATATTAAAGAGGGAGAAAATAATCTCTGAGAGTACACTTACAAATTATTTTAAGATGGTTAGCAAAAATTTCTTTAATGATATAAAAAGGAAGAGAGAAGTCTAAGCCTCTTAGAGAATGAGGAGAACCAGGAAATGGCAGAGGGGTTGAAAAATACTTTGCATCAGTCTTCACAGTAGAAGACACTAACAACATTCTGAAATTATTAAATAATCAAGTTGCAAAGGAGGAGAGGAAATAAATACAATAACGATCACCAGAGAAAAAGTGCGAGAGAAACTGCTGGGGCTAAAGACACTCCGATGGGATCTATCCCAAGTAATTAATGGAAGTGGCTGGAGAGATCATGGATGCAATGATAATAATTTTCCCAGAATCTTTCCAGGATTCAGAAACATTCCCAGAGGTTTGGAAAACTGGCAATGTAGCACCTTTACTTAAAAAAGTGAAGTAGACAATAACAAGTAACTATAGGCCGGTTAGGTTAACACCTGAACAAAGTCAAGTTGGAGTCAATTATCGAGAATGTAATAGGAGAGCATTTAGAAATATGCAATATCATTGAGGAAAGTTAGAATGGCCTCATGAAGGGGATAGATTTACCTGAATTCTTTGAGGAAGTAACCAGCAGGACAGATAAAGTGGAAGTGGTTTATGATATAAATTGGATTTGCAGAAGGCTTTTGATGAGGTATCAAACATTGGGCTGTTTAAAAAAATAAGCACTCATGGCGTTGGAGGAAGTACGTTAGCATGGACAGAGGATTGGTTAACTAATAGAAGACAGAGTTGGGATAAGGGGGGGGGGCATTTTCAGGATGGCAGCCTGTAACCAGTGGTGAGCCACAGGGACCAGTTCTGTGGCCACAATCATATACAATATATATTAGTGACTGCATGAAGAAGGTGACTGTTCTCTCACCAGGTTTGCAGACAGCAGAAAAATAGATGGAAAAGCAAGTGGTATGGATGACACAAAAAAGAGATCGATTAAGCGAATGGGCAAACTCTTGGCAGAAGGAACATAACGTGAGAAAATGTGAATTTATGCAGTTCTTCAGGAAAAACAAGGGAGTAGAATCTTATTTAAATGGAGAAAGACTGCAAAACGTTACAGAACAGAGGAATTTGAGTGTCCTCATGCATGACTCAGAATTAATTAGTATCCAATTTCAAAAGGAAATAGGGAAGGCAAATGGAATGTTAGCCGTAATTCCAAAGGGAATAGAGAATCAAACCAGGGAGAGTTTGCTAAAACTATACAAGGTACCAGTTGTACAACAGCTGGAATACTGTGAACAGTTTTGTGTTTCTTATCTCAGAAAAATATACTGGCCTTGGCGACATTCCAGAGAAGATTCACAAGGTTGGTACCACGTATGGAGGGGATGTCTTATGAGGAGAGGGTGAGCATGTTGGGCCTGTAGTCATTGGAGGCTTCAGGAATGAACAGTGACCTTATTGAAACACACAAGACTCTTAGAGGACTTGACAGGGTAGATGTGGGGAAGTCGGTTTCCTTTGTGGGAGAGTCTAGGAGCAGAGGGTATAATTTCAGAGGAAGTGTTTGCACTTTGAAGAGAGAGATGAGGAGGCATTCCTTCTCTCAGAGGGTGGTGTATCTGTGAGACTTTACCAGACAGGGCTGTTGAGGCTGGGCCATTAAGGATATCCAAGGCTGAGATAGACAGATATTTAACCAGTAAGGGACTCGAGGGTTCCAGGGAAAAGGCAGGAAAGTGGAGCAGAAGATTATCAAATCAGCCAGGATCTCACTGAATGATGGAGCAGACTCAATGAGCTAAATGACCGATTTCTGATGGTTTTATGGAAACGGCTAATTTTGAGGGAGATAGAGGGAAGTGTAGAGCTGGAAATAGATGAGGTAGCACTGGGAAAGAATTAGTTGGAACACAGGAGACCAGAACTAGAATTCCGAAGGGAAGGGGAGGAAAGCAAAAAGGGAGAACAGGCAGGGGGCAATAAAGGGAATTTCAGTCCTAAAAGTTTGAACTAAGATGGAACAATTCCCCAGAACTCAGTGAAGATATTGATGGGGAAAAGATCTGCCTCCAGCTCAGGGCCAAGTCCGGTGCTATTTAAATTTTCCCAACAATCAACAAATTTGAAGAAACAGACATGGAGGCATTTTCCTTTCCTTTGAAACATTGCAGAACAAAACAATTGTCCCACAGAAGGCTGGACCATTCTCCTGCAGAGCAGGCTGACTGGTGAAACCCCTGTGGGTTTTGAAATGATTTCTGAAGAAGTTTCTGTCGATTGTGAAACAGCCAAGATCACTTGCCTCAGTGCTGTCGAGTTTGTCCCTAAAGGGGACAGGCAGAGCTTTCCAAATCTCCAGAAGCAGCCTGAGCAGAGACACAGAGACCATTGGATGTGGGCACTTATCTACTGGGTAACAGGTGGAAAACTAAAACAATTCCCCACTGTTATATTCCAAACCCAATGAAATAAGTCCCAATGTTCCACTGGTCTTCCTGATGACCTGCTTTCTGAGTTTCATGCACATGTCTCTCCAATTCCTTTAGTGTTGCAGCTTTCTGCAGTTATTCTCCATTTAAATAACACTGTTCTTGTGTTCTCCCTTCCAAAATGAACAACTTCACATTTTCCTACATTATACACCATTTGCCAACATTTTGCCCACTATTTCACCTGTTGATATCGAGTCAGAGAGTAGCAGAGATGTACCTCATGGAAACAGACCTTTGGGTCCAACTGGTGTACATGGCGACCAGATATCCTAAATTAATCTCGTCCCATTTGCCAGCACTTGGCCCATAACCATCTAAACCTTTCCTATTCATGTACCCATCCAGATGCCTTTTAAATGCTGTAATTGTACCAGCCTCCAACACTTCCTCTGGCAGCTCATTCATGCAACACCCTGCATGAAAACGTTGCCTCTTCGGTCCCTTTCAAATCTTTCCCCTCTTGCCCTAAATCTATGCCCTCTAGTTCTGGATTCTCCCACCCCAGGGAAAAGTCTATTTACCCTATCCCTGTTCCTCATGATTTTATAAACCTCTATAAGGTCACCCCTCAGCCTCCGACGCTCCAGAGAAAACAGCTTCAGCCTATTCAGCCTCTTCCTATCGCTGAAATCGTCCAACCCTGGCAACATCCTTTTAAATCTTTCCTGAATCCTGTCAAGTTCCACAATATCCTTCCTATAGGAGGGAGACAAGAAATGCACACAATATTCCAAAAGTGGCCTAACCAACATCCTGTACAGCTGCAACATGACCTCCCAACTCCTATATTCAATGCTCTGACCAATTAAGGCAAGCGTACCAATACCTTCTGTAAACTCTTTGTATTCCTCTCACAACTTGTCTTTCCACCTGTTTTTGTGACACGTGCAAGTTTAGGCTGCAGTACATTTGCTTCCTTCCTCCAAGTCATTAAAATACATTGTAAACAGTTGCAGTCCTATCACCGATCCCACTGATCCCAGGTTGCGAACCTGAGAAATAACCCCTGTTCTCCACTTGCTGTTTCCTGTCCATTAGTCAAGTCTCTATCATTGCCAACATACAATCTCCAACACCATGGACTCTTATGACTTAATCTTCAGTGAGATGCCTTGCTGATCACCTTCTGCAAGTCCAAGTATAATACATCTACTGGTTCAGACAGAGTATGGTTCTGGAACAGCATAGCTGGTCAGGCAGCATCTGAGGAACAGGAGAATCGATGTTTCAGGTGTAAGCCCCTCATCAGGAATGCAGCTTGTGGGTCAGGGGGCTGAGAGATAAATGGGAGGGGGGTGGGGCTGGGGGGAAGAAAGCTGGGAATGTGAGAGGTCGATGAAGGTGAAGGGGAAAGGTGAGAGGGATATATTGCCCTTCCCACCCCAATCTGCATTTCACAGAGACCATTCCCCCTGCGACACCCTTGTCAGATCCATGCCCCCCACCAGCCCAAACCCCACTCCTGGCACCTTCTGCTGCCAATGCAGGAAGTACACACCCTGTGCCCACACCTCCCCACCTCCGCCCAAGGCCCCAATGAATCCTTCTCCATCCGACAGAAATTTACTTGTACTTCCACACATATCATCCACTGTTTCCTCTTGATGTGGTCTCCTCTACATCGGGGAGGCAGGACGCCAACCCGTGGAACATTTCAGTGAACATCTCTGGGACCCCCGCAGCAACCAACCCTACCACCCTGTGACTGAACAGTTTAACTCCCCCTCCCACTCCACCAAGGACATGCAGGTCCTGGGCCTCCTCCATCGCCAAACTCTAACCACCTGACACCTGAAGGAAAAACACCTCATTTTCCGCCTTGCGAACCTGCAAACACATGGGATCAATGTGGATTTCACCAGTTTCCTCATTTTGCCTCCCGCCACCATATCCCATTCCCAGGCCTCCAACGTGGCACCACCCTCTTGACATCTTCCTGTCCATCTATTCACTTCACTCTCCCCTCTGACATATCACCTTTCCCCCCCCCAACCTTCACCTACTTATCAGATTCCCAGCTACCTTCCCCCCAGCTCCACACCCCCCCCCTCCCATTTATCTCACAGCCCCCTGGGCCACAAGCCTCATTCCTGATGAAGGGCTTATGCCCAAAACGTTGATTCTCTTGCTCCTCGGATGCTGCCTGACCTGCTGTGCTTTTCCAGCACCACACTCTCGACTCTGCTGTCTCACATCTACTGGATCCACCCACTAAAGCCTTCAGAATTCAATATCCAGTTTAATCATTTTTGAGCATCAACACCTCCTTCCAAGTCTATTGTCTACACAATGTACCTCAGGTTCTGTCATGAAATGGATTACTTTTAGCACAGCTAACCCAGTTTTAATTACTCATAATCCTCATTATAACCTGTTTAGCTTCTCTTCCCTGGTTAACTCTCACCAATCCCTTTGTCTGCCTACCTTTGTTCTCTCTCTCTCTCTCTCTCTCTCTCTCTGTCTCTGTCTCTGTCTCTGTCTCTGGTCTCCATTGCGACCGATCACTTGCACCTTTTCCATTCCATCTCCTGTCATCCAAATAAATACCCAGCTATTCCCAGCCTCATCACTTCTGAACAGGGGTCACTGGACTCAAAACATTAACTCTGTTTTCTCTCGACAGATGCTGTCAGACCTGCTGAGTTTCTCCAGTAGTGTCTGTGTATAATTTGTTAAAGATAGAAGGTGGAGGATGAAAAGAAGGTGAATAGTCAGGGATGGGAAGGAACAGCGGGGAAGACAAAGGGCTGAATTCTATCACTTTGTTGCAGTGAGACTCATGGTGCCCTGACCCCTCTTGACCTCTCTCATGCCAACGCCCAGTCTCCAGCTTAATAATTCCCCCAGCAGCCTCTCTGGTACCTGACCCATGGAATTGTGTGCCAGGACAGGTGGAAGTGTTCACTGCTACTGGGACTTTGTGACATACTCACCACTGGCACCAAATTAAATTCCAGTTCCAAAGAACACCAGGCACGGCAAACCAGGACCTGCCCTTCCCACTGTGCCACACCGCTCCTGATACTGAGGAAATGGCTCAGAAAGGGAAGCTGGAACCTCCTTTCATTGACAGGGACCTGGAGTTGCTCATGCCTAAGGTTACTGCCCCTTTTCCCCGAGGACCACCAAATGAGGCCACAGCACAGGATACAGCCAGCCTGGATGGTGATAGCAACCCAGGTCAGTACATAGTCTCGGGTTAAACGCAAGGCCCAGCAGTGCCAAAGAAAGTTAAAGACACTCTGCACACTGCACGGCCAAGTGTCACTACTTTCTCTCTGCTATATCATTCTCAAAGGGCCACTACACCCTCTAATAATGTCACTACACACACCTCTCACCAAGGCCTCTGAACTAAAACTCTCACTGTAGCATATCCGTTCCAGCAGCTCCCTCTCTGGGGCAGGTAGGGAACAAGGAATCGTCCAACCTCAGATTCTATCTCAGACACTTGAGCTGAGAAATCTGTGGACATTGTCAGAATTGGACAACGTATCAGTAATGGCCCTCATGAGCCTTCAACTCAATCACTAGGAAACGACGTGTAATACCCTCAAACAATGTGCAATACAGGCTTTGTCAGGAGGTCAGTATCAAGATAAAAGATAGAAAATTATAGGCTGATTAGCCTTAACTCGGTTTTAGGTAAAATTCTAGAATCCATCATTAAGGATGAGATTTCTAAATTCTTGGAAGTGCAGGCTCAGATTAGAACAAATCAGCATGGATTTAGTAAGGGGAGATGGTGCCTGACAAACCTGTTAGAATTCTTTGAAGAGGTAACAAGTAGGTTAGACCAGGGAAACCCAGTGGCTGCTATCTATCTAGACTTTCAAAAGGCCTTTGATAAGGTGCCTCACGGGAGGCTGCTGATTAAGGTGCCCATGGTGTTTGAGGTGAGCTACTGGCATGGATTGAGGATTGGCTATCTGACAGAAGGCAGAGAGTTTGGATAAAAGGTTCTTTTTTGGAATGGCAGCAGGTGACAAATGGGGTCCCGCAGGGTTCAGTGTTGTGGCCACAGCTGTTCACATTATATATTAATGATCTGGATGAAGGGACTGGGACATTCTGGTGAAGTTCACCAATGATACAAAGTTAAGTGGAAAGGCAGTTAGTACTGAGGAGGTGGGGAGGCTGCAGAAAGGTCTAGACAGTGGAGGAGTGTGATCCAGGAAATGGCTGATGATATTCAACGTGAGCAAATGTGAGGTCTTGCACTTTGGAAAGAAGAATACAGGCATGGACTATTTTTTAAACAGTGAGAAAATTCAAAAAGCCAAAGTACAAAGGGATCTGGGAGTGCTAGTCCAGGATTCTCTAAAGGTTGATTTGCAGGTTGAGTCTGTGATTAAGAAAGCAAATGTATGCTGTCACTTATCTCAAGAGGGTTGGAATGCAAAAGTAGCGATGCGCTTCTGAGACTTTATAAAGATCTACTTAGGCCCCATTTAGAATACTGTGTCCAGTTTTGGGCCCCATACCTCAGGAAGGACATACTGGCACTGGAGCGTGTCCAGCAGAGATTCACACAGATGATCCCTGGAATGGTAGGCCTAGCATACGCTGAATGGCTGAGGATCCTGGAATTGTACTCATCAGAGTTTAGAAGGTTGAAGGGGAGATCAAATAGAAACATACAAGATAATGCATGGTTTAGAAAGGGTGAAAGCTGGGAAGTTGTTTCCGTTAGGCAGGGAGATGAGGACCCATGGGCACAGCCGTAGATTTAGAGGTGTCAATTTAGAACGGAAATGAGGAGACATTTCTTCAGCCAGAGTGTGGTGGGCCTGTGAAATTCATTGCCACAGAGCACAGTGGAGGCCGGAACGTTGGGTGGCTTCAAGGAAGAGATTGATAAATTCTTGATCTCACAGGGGATTAAGGGCCACGGGGAGAGTGCAGGTAAATGGAATTGAAACACCCATCAGCCATGATTAAATGGCAGAGTGGACTCGATGGGCCGAATGGCCTTGCTTCCTATGTCTCATGGTCTTATGGTCATATACCTTGATATAGAGCTTGAAGCAATGTAACCTTATCCACAAATATGCCGCAGTGCTATTTCTAGATTAGGGGAGTGAAATTTAGGCACATACCCGCTGTGATAAAACCCCCATCTAAAAAAGGTCACCCTGAACATCACGGACCATGCCTTTGCACATTACAGTTCAGAGTGAGAATGTGGCTGTGCTGTCTTCCAGTAACAGGTTGGAAAAGTGACACAGAAATGGCAAACCCAGTGAGATTACTCAGTTTGCAACTGACATGACATGGAGGCTCGAGATGAAATGATGGTAAAATGGATTTGTCCAAAGACACAGAGAAGGAAACAACAAGCTCTTGTTGCCAGGTAACCGCGGTGACTTTCATGTCAGGAATTGGTGCGATCTGGTTTCTCTGGGACAGAGAGGAGAACTGGAAGCTGCTTACAAAATGACATGAGTCTGTCGAGTAATGAGATGCAACTTCATTTGAAATAAGGTTGTAACTGCTGATTTGCAAGATTGAAAATGCATTGTGTAAACTCCAGGGAAAACTGGAAATATTATCAAGAATCTGATTTTTCCATTCTCCCTATATTTTCCAGTTTTCTTAACTTTTCCCCATGCCACTCAATGGAGCAGAAATTTCCACCCAAAAGGATCCTGTCCTCAAGTCAAAATGAGAGATGCTGAGAGTGGGAGTGAAGCTGAAAGCTTATGTTTCCTTGGAAACAAGATGCGCCATAGCAACCACATTGCACTGATTGCTGGAAATGGACCCATGAACCAGGGACAATAGACAAGCAGCATGTTTTCCTCGAACTTTCTAGAATGTGTCTCAGACCTTTTGAAGGAATTGTTCCTGGAACTCAGCACTGCTAAATTGCATTACTGTCATGTTATGGGAGGGTTACTGGTATTTTACTTCTCAGCAAGAATGATTCTCTTTCTCCTTCATGAGAAAATTAATTAATATTTTGACAGACTCTGGGCATGTCAGTCTTTGATGGTGGCTGATGTTGCGATATTTGTTGCAGATGATTTGACAAATAAAAAGTATTAATAAAGATTTATGAATCTATTTACTTGCACAAAGTTAACTTACAAAGTGGCTAGGAAGTGGAATTAAATTGTGTAAATTATTCCTGGTTTACTCATTGAAGGGGGAGGAAATGATATTGGCTAGTGAGTTGTCCAGCATAGACAGTCACACAGCAATGAGTGTGTTGCTGCAGTTCCTGATCATGCTGATCTTGCCCAAACTCCACAATTACTGCGGCCAAACCCAAGAAGCCTTTTGCCGATAATCACACTTTCAGGAAAAACTGAGTAATATGGGGAACCAACTTCCACGCTCAAATGATGAATTTACTGAAGAAAAATTAAACAGGTGAGAACACTTCAGCATCGGTCACAGGAACGAAAATACTTGAGTGAGAACTTAAAATGTCTCAATGATAAACACGTGAAAGCAAATTCAATAAAGATTCAGTTTAGAACATCAAATATCAAAAGTCTCTGTGAGGTATCATGACAAATACCTTGAACAGGAGAAGGAATTTCTGAAGGCTCAGAATACTTGGCTCAGTGCAGAATTAAAAACGAAGACAGACAAAACGCTGACTCAGACTGGAGAACAAGAAAGATGAGATGTTCCATGCGAAGGAAAAAAACGAGATTTTTGAACAAAGAGACTTCCAAGAAATAGGCTGAGGAGCAATCAGATACAGAGGGAGGAATAGTTCCATAATGTATGGAATTATTATGTGAAATGGTGAAACTTGTAGCTGGGTTTTTTTAAGACCACTATGAAACAGAGGCAACTAAACTGACCAGAGTAGTTGCGTGGTTGAATGTGAAAAAAAATCAGCAAATTTGAGAATGAATTATGAACTAAGGGAGAAAACAAAAGTCAGAGGAAATGGTGAAAGAAGTGAAAATTAAGTTTCCACTCTTTAAAACTTCACAGGGAAGAAAATGATTGGTTACAGAAGGCTGTGCGATGTATCTCAGAGAAACTAGAACATGATCGGAGTCAAGAAACCAAAAGTCCCTTCACGCTGATTGAATAAACTAATATAGACCCACACAATGCAGCCAATTCTGTTCCAAAGGAAGTGATTCAGGGAGATGAGTCTGAAGTCGGGTGTCAGTCAGGAACCCAGCTTCCCACAGCCACCGTCATGGAGCCATGGAATTTCTACTGATCGGGAAGAGGAAAAGCAAAAGGCCAGAGGATGGGAAGGATGTGGTACATTAATTTCCCAAAAGACTGAAAATATTAGAAAGTGAAACAGAAGAAGGGAACTATTGACATCGCTGAGAAAGATTCCAATGAAGCACATTCAAAAGGGGATCAGGAGAAGGTGACAGATCTCAAAGTCTTCAAAGGCCAACAAGAATCCAAAACATTTCAACACATAAAATCTCAATAATTTTCTCAAACCAGCTAAAAGGAATATTATTTGGAATAGAGGTGTATTGTTGGAACACAGAGATATCATTTTTACCTCAGTGACTAAAAATGAGAATCTATCGTATTTAAGTCTGAAGAATAAACTTAGAGGTTAAGGTACAGCTCCAGTGCATGAACGGATGGATGATGTGTCTGTGTCCTTAACTCAAAGATTCAGTGCAGCTTTAAAGGAAGATTATTAAAACAGTGCTGATACCTTGAAATGCTATGGTTTTAGATTAGATTAGATTAGATTACTATGGTGTTTAAATCCTGCTACTTGTTACTACATTTGGAAGTGTGAAAATTAAGCTGATCTTCATGCTCTGCGAGTGTTGCTACCTTTACCTGTTCCAATGGTTGCAATCCTACCGAGGAATAAGGATGGGGCCTGTTGAGGGGTTTTGATAAATCATGCAAAACAACTCAAAGGAAACTGAACAGCAGCTGAAGAGAGAGCAGAGAGAGAGAGAAACAGAGTCAGAAACAGGCTCCATGTAGGAACTGACTGAAGTTACAGAGAGGGCCTGTAACTAGGGATCAAGGAGAAGTCCCAGGAGCGATTTGACAGCTGCAGTTAGTCAGGATTAAGGAACGTTCCAGAAAGAGCCAGGAGTTGTAACTGAGAGGAGGCCAGAGTGTAGAATTGCCTTTGGCAGAGTAAGGCTGTTAGTAGATATCAAAGCAGTTACACAGTTAAGATTTAGCAAAAGTACTGAGAGCCATGGTGTGGCTGTGAAGAAGCCTGTGAGACATTAATAGCTCAGGGCAATATACAGTGAGATCATATAATCCCACAAGTAGTGTTTGCTTGGTGCAGCTGAGCAAGCTTGGATCTCAGACTAACCTTGGGAAAGCTTAAGTTGTAATGGAGTACACTTTCCAGAATCCAGAGCATGGTCTCAGGAAAAAGGGTGAATCAACAGAACATGAGCATCACTGAAAATGGGGGTCAACCTGGTGATCCAACAACACAGGACTACTTGCATGTTAAACATTGTAAGCAGCCTGCAATAGACAGAGCTAAGCAATCCCACAACCAATGGGCCAAATCTCAGCCCTGCAGTCCTGATGCTGAATGGAGGTGGACAATTAGACAATTCTCTGGAGTAGCAAGCTCCACAAATATCCCCCACCTCAATGATGAGGGAGCTCAGAACATCAGGGCAAAGGACAAGACTGAAGCATTGTCATCATTTTTGGCTCAAACTGCTGAGTGGAAACTCCATCTTGGCCTCCACCTGACATTCCCTGCACTGGAGATGCCAGTCTGTGGGTCAGTGGATTCACTCCATGTCATAGCAAGGAGCAGTTGAAGGTCCTGGACACTAACCTGGACACAAAGGTTAAGTTATCCAGCGGTAACCACACCCTTGACCAAGGTACAGCGCTGCCATTTATAAAGCAGCTTGGAATATCTCATCGACAGGAACCAGGACTGAACCAACCCGATCAATTACAGCTCAAGCTGTCTATTAGATTAGATTAGATTACTTAGTGTGGAAACAGGCCCTTCGGCCCAACAAGTCCACACCGCCCCCGCCGAAGCGCAACCCACCCATACCCCTGCATTTACTCCTTACCTAACACTACGGCCAATTCACCTGACCTGCACATCTTTGGACTGTGGGAGGAAACTGGAGCACCCGGAGGAAACCCCCGCAGACACGGGGAGAACGTGCAAACTCCACACAGTCAGTCACCTGAGGCTGATAAGGCTGGAACAGGATACTGATTGGGAATGATCAGCCATGATCATGTTGAATGGCGGTGCAGGCTCGAAGGGCTGAATGGCCTACTCCTGCATCTATTGTCTATTGTCTATTGTCTATTTAGCATGGCCAATTCACCTGACCTGCACATCGTTCGACTGTGGGAGGAAACCGGAGCACCCGGAGGAAACCCACACAGACACGGGGAGAATGTGCAAACTCCACACAGTCAGTCGCCTGAGGCGGGAATTGAACCCGGGTCTCTGGCGCTGTGAGGCAACTGTGCCACCGTGCCACCCTATTGTTGATAACCATAGCAGGCCTGGTTAATAGGGCTCTCAAATGACACTTTCAGCAATACGTTGCTATCGGAGTTTGGGAACGACAGCATCCCCAGCCCCTGATAGAATTATCGCTTTGGTCCAACTGTTCACAAAGAGCTGAACTGAAGTGAGAGTGACTGCCCTTGACACCAAGGCAGTATTTAACCTTGGGTGGGCATCATGGAGCCTCAGGAAAACCTGAATCAATGGGAATCAGGGAGAAAACTCTCCGCTGGCTAGAGCCATACCAAACACAAAGGAAGATGGAACCAAAAGAGAAAATGCTGGAAAATCTCAGCAGGTCTGGCAGCATCTGTAAGGAGAGAAAACAGCTGACATTTCAAGTCTATCTGACCCTTTGCTAAAGCTAAAAAATAGGGAGAAATAGGGAGGTATTTATACGAGGCTGAGAGAAGGTGAGTCATGGCTCCAGAAGCAAAGGTAGCAATAAAGAGGTGATAATGACAGTGCATAGAGAGATTATAGGGAGATTAGGAGCTGTGAGTGAACAAGGCTGAAGTCAGTGCTACGTGACAAAATATGTGGGGGATGGGTGAAGCAGAGGCAAAATGGAAAAACAGAGGAGAAGGATAGCAAAGGGGGAAAAGGAGAAGAAAAAGGTGATGAGAGAGTGGGGAGCGAGAGAAAGAGAGACAATCAAAAAATAAGAGGTACGGAATAGTGAAAAAAAAGTAAATAAAATAAGTGAAATAAAATTACAGAGCAGAATGAAAACAGAGGGGTCAAGTTGGGATAATCATCTGAAGTTGTTGAATTCAGTGTTGAGACCGGCAGGCTGTAATGTGTCTAGTCGGAAGATGAGATGCTGTTCCTCCAGTTTGTGTTGAGCTTCACTGGAACATTGCAGCAGGTCAAGGACAGACATGTGGGTATGGAACAGGATTGTGTGCTGAAGTGGCAAGTCACGGGGAAGGTCATTATCACCTCTTTATTGCTACTTTTGCTTCTAGAGCCATGAATCACCTTCTCTCAGCCTCGTATAAATAACTCCCTACTTCTCCCTTTTTTTTTAGCTTTGACAAGGGTCAGTTAAACTTGAAACATCAGCTCTTTTCTCTCTTTACAGATGCTGCCAGATTTGCTGAGATTTTCCAGCATTTTCTCTTTTGGTTTCAGATTCCAGCATCCGCAGTAATTTGCTTTTTTTACAAAGGAAGATGGTTGTGGTTAGTGGAGATCAATTATCTCAGTCTAGAATATTCGGCAGGACTTCCACAGGGGAGTGTCCTAGGCCTAACCTGAATAAGCTGCTTCTTACACAACAATCCCTCCATCATAAGGTCAGACGTGAGGATCTTCACTCTCAGTACTATACCTGAGCTACTGAAGCAGTCCATGTGAACATGCAGCAAGACCTGGACAACATGCAGCTTCAGCTGCCAAGTGGAAAGTTAACCTTCACTCCCAACTACCAGACAGTGGTCACCTCCAGCAAGAGGGAATATAACCATCTCCCCCTGACATTCAATGGAATTATCGTTGTTGACTTCCCCACTTTTAATGTGATGAGCTTACCACTGCCCAGCTATACCAGCGATATAAATACAGTGGCCAATCAGCAGGCCAACCGCTGGGAATTGGGTTGTGAGGAACTCATCCCTACATCCGTACGCCTGCCTACGTCACATAACTCCGCACTCCGATGGGATACTCTCCACTTGTCTTTGTTAGGATGCCAGCTGATATTATCGCCGGACAGTTCAGATCCCAGGGAGGAGAAAGTGAGGACTGCACAGCAGGTCAGGCAGCATCCGAGGAGCAGGAGAATTGATGTTTTGGACATAAACCCTTCGCCAGGAATGATGCTTGTGGGCTGAGGAGCTGAGAGATAAATGGGAGGGGGTTGGGACTGGGTCGGGGGGGGAGGCGGAAAGATAGCTGAGAATGCAACAGGTAGATGAAGGTGGGGAAGAAGGTGATAGATCAGAGAGGAGAGTGGAGTGGATAGATGGGAAAGATAATGGACAGGTCAAGAGGGTGGAGTTGTGTTAGAGGCTTGGGACTGGCATAAGGTGGGGGAGGGGGGAGGGGAAATGAGAAAACTGGTGAAATCCACATTGATCCTGTGTGGTTGCAGGGTCTCAAGGCGGAAAATGAGGAGTTCTTCCTTCAGGTGTCGGGTGGTTAGCATTTGGCAATGGAGGAGGCCCAGGACCTGCATGTCCTTGGTGGAGTGGGAAAGGAGTTGAAGTATTCAGCCATGGGTCAGTGTGGTTGGTTGATGCAGATGTTCCAGAGATCTCCTACTAAAGATTCACAAACCTGACTTCCCCAGTCAACCCACTGTCTCAGCCTGCTCCTGTCCCACTGAACTGATCCCGGCCGACCTTCACACCATCCTGTCCCCCTTATTCCAAGAACTCCCCACCTATGTTCGGGACACCACCCATGCTCTTCACCACCTCCAAGATTTTAATTTCCCTGGCCCCCAACACCTCATTTTCACCGTGGACATCCAGTCCCTGTACACATCGATCCCCCACAACGAAGGTCTCCAAGCCTTCCATTTCTTCCTCTCACGCCCTCCCAACCAGTACCCTTCCACTGACACCTTCAGCTGGCTGGCTGAACTGGTCCTCACCTTTAACAACTTCTCCTTCCAATCCACCCACTTCCTCCAAAACAAATAGGTAACCATGGGCACCCACATGGGACCCAGCTATGCCTGCCTCTTTGTTGGATACATGGAGCAGTCTATCTTCTGCAGCTACACCAGCACCACCTCCCACCTGTTCCTCCGCTACATCAATGACTGTATCGGTGCTACCTCGTGCTTCCAGGAGCAGGTTGAACAGTTCATCAACTTCACTAACACCTTTCACCCCAACCTCAATTCACTTGGACCATCTTGGACACCTCCTGGACCCCTCCATCTCCATCTCCGACAACCGACGAACCATGGACATCTTCCAAGCCACGGACTCCCACAGCTACATGCACTACACTCCTCCCACTCTACCACCTGTAAAAACGCCATCCCTTATTCCCAATTCGTCCGCCTCCACCTCATTTGTTCCCAGGATGGCCAATTCCACCTCAGAAAGTCCCAGATGGCCTCCTTCTTCCACAATCGTAACTTCCCCTCCCACGTGGTCAACGCTGCCCTCCAGCACATCTCCTCCACTTCCCGTACCTCCGCCCTTGAATCCCACCCCTCCAACAACAACAAGGACAGAACCCCTCAGGTTCTCACCTTTCACCCCACCAACCCTCACATACATCGCATCATCCTCCGCCATTTCTGTCACCTCCAAACAGACACCACCACGAGGGATATATTTCCCTCTCCACGCTTGTCAGCATGGGGAATGGAGAGACCATTCCCTCTGCAATTCCCTTGTCAGAGCCACGCCACCCCCACCAGACCACACCCTACTCCCGGCACTTTCCCCTGCCAACGCAGGAATTGCAAAACCTGTGCCCACACCTCCCCCCTCACCTCTGTCCAAAACCCAAAGGATTCTTCCACATCTGACAGATATTTGCCTGTACTTTCCCACACATCATCGACTGTATACATTGCACCCGATGTGATCTGCTCTACATCAGGGAGACAGGATGTCAATTTGTGGATCAGTTCAGAGAATATCTCTGGGACAGCTGCACCCACCAACCCCACCGCCCCGTGGCTGAACCCTTTAACTCTCCCTCCGACTCCATCAAGGACATGCAGGTCCTGGGCCTCCTCCATCGCCAAAACCTAACCACCCGATGCCTGTAGGAAGAATGCCTCATTTTCCGCCTTGAGACCCTGCAACCACACGGGATCAATGTGGATATCACCAGTTTCCTCATTTCCTGTGCCCGCACCTTAACCCAGTCCCAAACCTCCAACTTGACACCGCCCTCTTGACCTGTCCATCATCCTTCTCCCCATCTGCTCCACCCTCCTCTCCGACCTATCACCTTCTCCCCCACCTCTACCTACCTATTACATTCCCAGCTACCTTCCCCCAGCCCCACCCCCTCCCCCCCCATTTATTTCTCAGCGCCCCCCCTCCCCCCCACAAGCCTCATTCCTGATGAAGGGCTTATGCACGTTGATTCTCCTGCTCCTCGGATGCTGCCTGACCTGCTGTGCGTTTCCAGCACCACACTCTTGACAGTTAAGATCGCAGAATGAAATCTGGATTGTATAAATCATATTTATTTTTAAAGTGAGGCTCATTTACCGAACCACAGATACACAAGGCTGCAGTTCTCTTCAGCAATAAAACAGAAGCTTCCTGGACAAAACAACAAAAAAGCTGTCTAAATAAAGAATATAGATTAGATTACCTACAGTGTGGAAACAGGCCCTTCGGCCCAACAAGTCCACACCGACCCTCCTAACAGTCACCCACCCACACCCATTTCCCTCTGAACTGAACATTATGGGCAATTTAGAAGGCCAATTCACCTGACCTGCACATCTTTGGACTGTGGGAGGAAACCAGAGCACCTGGAGGAAACCCACGCAGACACGGGGTGAATGTGCAAACTCCACACAGACTGGAATTGAACATGGGACCCTGGTGCTATGAGGCAGCAGTGCTAACCACTGAGTCACCATAGTTTGACAGATGTTAAAACACGGCATAACAATCTCTCATCTAATCCCTGACATTATCATTTTATAGTGATTCAAATCCAGAGAAATTTACCTTCGATGTCAAATCTTTAAATTCAACTTAACTGCTGCTTCCAGTTTTTTTTAACAGTGCGCTGTCAAGTCTCTGACATGAACACTCATGTCACTGAAAGCTTACTCTTTCTCAGTCTCGTAATCATCTGCATATTTCGAATCAAACACTCCTGGTCTGGAAGTTTCACAAGTTAATCTCCTACACCAAGATGGCCATGCTTTCCTTGAACGTGTTGTCTTTTTAGGTGAGAAAATATATTCCCTTCTTCCTCCAGTTGTCTCCTCCTAAACTGTCCAAAGATCAATCCTTGATCATTAAGCAAGTTAATGTTTTGCAATATGTATTCCCCCTGTCATAAACCCCATCAAATCAACAACCCTCCATTCACACAGACAGGGGTTTGCAGTGACCTGCTCTCTGACACCTGCTGCATTCGGTCCCTCTTCCAGACTCTCTGACGATTTTTTAAACTCCCTTGACAAAGTCACCAACATCCTGATGCCACCAGTTTGAACTCTAAACTCTTAAAATGATATTAACATTTGTAAAAATCCGAACCTTACATCACACCTGGATAAGTATAGCTGCAAGAACATTCAGGAAGGTTGACAGCTCCCAGGATAAAGGACCCCACTTGAGTGGGACTCCATCCAACACCTTTGCCATTCCTTCCTTTCACCACTGGCTGACAGGGGGCAGCAGTGAGTACCACATCTCACATTCAGTGCAGCTCCTCAGTAAAGCTCCTTCACAAGTCCCTTTCAAACCTGTTACATTGACCACATGGCCAGCAGGTTCATGGAAACAACACCAGCCACAAGTTACCGATCAAGTCATACACTACCCGACCTGGAAACACATCACCCTTCGCTCACAATCTCTGGGTAAAGATCAGGGCAATCCCTTCCTCTCTGCATGATGGTGCATCTCCAAGGATTACAGAGGTTCAAGTAGGCAGCACACAACCAACTTCTCCAGAGAAATTAGGGACAGGGAACTATCATTGGCCCATCCAGCAACACCTGCAACCTGGGAGAGAATGAAAAAATATGACTGATTTCCCTGGTTTGTCTGCACTAGCGGGAGCTCAGACACTGCAGCAGAGTTGGGAGGCCCATTGAAAATCCATGTATGGGCACTGAGATCAAAGTCAGAACGGGATTTCAAGCAGGAGGTTCATCTGAACTGAGAGGCTGAAATATTGTTACATTGCTGGTTTTTAAACAGATTAAAAATAAACATCAAGACTGGGGTGGGAGAGCTACAGAATATTTTGCAGAGGCATGTTCAAGACTTGGGCAGAGCTGTATTGAACTGCAGTAAGAATGTGATAACAGTCTCACTTTCCAGGCCAATTGAACCTTATATTGGAGTTTATTTACAGTGTGGAGATGAGCACGATTCATACCTTCGATTCCAGTGTTAGTACAAAGAAGAAACCCAGACGGTCACATCTGCAAGTGATTGTATCCACTCTGTTCCCCAGTCTGCTCATGGGGGTGTCACATCCATTCTGATTGAAGGGGCCTGTATTGGAGAATTATTAATCATGAGAATCATTCCCTCATTTATACATTCCAGTATTGAGTGATGTCAGCATTTTAAAACAATCTTCACTTACCATTTCCACCAGAGTCCCAGGCGCTGCATGGTGGAGAATCGGACTAAAATGGAAAAGATAAACCAGAACATTAGCTTCACCAACAATAACACAGTTGAAGCAGCTGGGTCGATACAAACACATTGAGACATTTCTCTCTCGCCTGTCTAACAGGGTAAGGCAGGGAAGGAGGAGGAAATGTGATGCCAACTGGGAAATTATTGGGTTATAATTTTCCGGATCCTGGGTATGACCTCAGTGTTCCCACCAAAGCAACTTTACACAAAGCAGGTTCCTAATTGGTCACCTCCCCATTCACCATCTTTAACTTTACCAGGAAGTACAGGGCCCAGGGGGAGGGTCTGAAGCAGTGTCCAGACAGCAGCCTCATTGGGAGAGGAGAACGCTGCTGGACACGGGAGAGACCGAGCAGACACCTTCAAATAGGGGCACTCACAAATGTCCCTCTCTTCAGTGGTGAGAACGATACAAAGTCCTGTGAGGAGCCTCAGGTTGGACAGTGATCCCTCTGAAAGACTGTCTGCACTACGCCAGGACCACTGTGAGCATTGCAGCTCCCTGATGCTGTCAGTTATATCAGTTACCCATGGTCCACTGCCCTCCCAGTGAGAGAGCCCTTCCACCATGTTACTCAACTCCTGACAGAGTAGGGGCCTGTGTAACACCAGCAGCATTGCAGCACTGGAGGATCATGGTCCCTGATTGGGGCCATATTTGACCTCACTGCCTGGCCATCTCTGTGGAGGTTGCTGCTGAGTCCTGTGATAGCTCCAGTCCCTTATCATGAGAAACGCACCCCTGGACAGGGTCAAGGAGTGACCTGTCAGGGTTTCTGGCTCTTTAACCAGGCCATTCACCCCCAAACCTGTCTCCATGCGATTGGGAAAATGCAGCCCGTGCCGAGTGCCTTTACAGAACTTGTGGAGGTCATTTTACTGAAATGGAGATGAGTCATAATGAAGGAAAGATGACAGCTTAAAACCATCATCGTCTGGGAGAGATTCAAGTGAAGACTCACCTCAATTCCCTGAGGACAGGCAGGACATGGCTGTTACTGTCAGGGAATTGAGGTGAGATTGTGTCGCTCTGTTTGAGGTGATGCTCCATGAACAGGTTTCACTCCCAGAGTCTCTCAGGCTGTAAAGGGGATGGGTTTTGGGTGTTTTAGATGGCCAATGGGGCAGCACCTGTTTACACCGAGTCCCTGTCCTTCTCCTGCTGATCTGAAACTGTGGCCATGGGGGGCTGTGGGTCTATTGATGTAAATGAGGAAAATGTCCCATTGAAATTCCTTCTGCTGTTTATGGTCCCCAGAATGTGGGGTATAAGGAACATTGTGTGATCAATTACATTTCATGAAGTGACCAAACTGGAACGTGGCCATTTTTAATGAACTTTTCCCCCAAGCTCCACAAACCTGAACAAACAGGGTCACCTGACCCGAGGGGAACAACCTGTTTTACCAGGAATGTTGTGGGGGGTCCATCTGTAACAGAGCTATCCCTCTGACCATGGGATTTTGGATGGGGTCCATGGGGTGGACAATCATTCTGTCCTGTCCCAGATCCTCCCTTCTAAACCCTCCAGAGGAATTTCAGGACACAAGTGATGGGAAATGTCTCACAAGGCACAGCGATCCTCATTTGTACAGCATCATAACATTCCACACCCTCATCATGATCACAGCTTCTGATGGACATTAAAGAGACAAGGAGATCAGCTCTGAATCCTCAAACCTGCCGAGACGGGGCTCCATTCACAGCCTGAGGACTACAGAATTTCGGGGTCATTCAGTTTAACTTGTTCATCAACACTGGAGATGATCCAGACTCTGCTGCCCAATCCAGTCAGACCTGGCTGCTCACAGGGTCAGCTCGATGATAATGTGGAGGTTTATCTCACCTGGAAAGGTACATCCTGAAATGTAACTGTCAGAGGGCTGGTGAGATCATCAATCATTGAATCCCCCACTTGGATTGTAACATCGGGTGAGACAGGGTTCCTCTCCTGGCCCTGTAACAACACACAGAATGAATGATTGAAAATCTACTCACTGAGGATTTACAGAACACACAGAAACATTTCAATGATCTTCATTTCTGTGGTGAGGGTGAACAGAGGAGGCTTCCTCATTGTAACAAATGTTACCTTAGGGACTGTCATCCCAGAAGCTCCCTTTGCTGTCAGAAATGTGTGAATGATAACTCCAGACCCTCCATGAAGCTTTCTGCCCGCCCTGCCCTAGACTGTGGGGAGGGGTCATTAACACATTAAAGTACATCAGTGATGTCCACCCCAATGGGAGTTCAGAGAGACAGAGCAACCCCTTACACAGGGACAGAAACAGAAATACAGAGACAGTCAGTGTTGGGGAGTGAAGGGGTGTGGGCTACAAACCCTGTTCATGATGATTCAGCCCAGTCACCCCCTGATTTTAAGGGCTGGATGCTCATTCCCACTGTTCACCTTTTTAAGCATCAAGACACCTCACAAAATCGAGAGCTTTCAATGCTGACTGATGCAACAGTTCGACACATTCAGGACAATGTACAAGGAAACACCAGGGAACTGGTTTTGATTTGATTTTGGCTTCCTTGCCATGTGTCCTCAAGTACAAACATACAGGAGTACAGAGAAAAATGTTTCATGTCTCCACATAAAGTGCCATCTTCGGTACGAATACCGAGGTACAAAAGCCTAGAAACCAGGTAGAAAGGAAGAAAAAAGGCAAGAGGTAAACATTGTAGTAATTATAATGTAGTGTAAAATCAATGAAGTAAAGTTAAAAGTTACATACTATGGACCTTCTTAGTTTTCAACAGAAAATAAAAAGATAAAACTGCAGGTTCCAACAGTACAGTCTTTCTTCAGTGCTTCACCCATCACAGATCTCCATTTTATTGCACAAACAGGGAGGGATAGAGACCTTGTCCCATGGTCACAGCTCAAACAGGGAGGGACAGAGACCTTGTCCCATGGTCACAGCTCAAACAGGGAGGGACAGAGACCTTGTCCCATGGTCACAGCTCAAACAAGGAGGGACAGAGACCTTGTCCCATTGTCACAGCTCAAACAGGGAGGGACAGAGACCTTGTCCCATTGTCACAGCTCAAACAGGGAGGGACAGAGACCTTGTCCCATGGTCACAGCTCAAACAGGGAGGGACAGAGACCTTGTCCCATGGTCATAGCTCAAACTAAGAGGGAGAGAGACCGTGTCCCATGGTCATAGCTCAAACAGGGAGGGAGAGAGACCTTGTCCCATTGTCACAGCTCAAACAGGGAGGGACAGAAATGTTATCCCATGGACATAGCTCAAACTAAGAGGGAGAGAGACCGTGTCCCATGGTCATAGCTCAAACAGGGAGGGAGAGAGACCTCGTCCCATTGTCACAGCTCAAACAAGGGGGACAGAGGACATAGACAAAAAAGAGGCAGATAGTTGGTTAGACACTGACCTTAAAACATTACAATGAGAAAACAGCCTCTAATGGAGCCTCTGAGAATCAGTTTGACATGTGTTGGCTCAGTACGATCTCCGGAAGATCTCTGTACACATTCAAGGAGCTTAATGAAACCACATTGCAGACTTTCCTGTAAAGTACAGATTTGGGGACAGAAGAAGGCCATTCATCTATCATGTCTCCCCGGCTCTTCAAATTTGCATCATTCCCTGGTGCCAATCACTTGTTTATCCTCCGTATCTTTGTACATTATTTCTGCCCAAATACTGACCCACCATCCTCTTGAATGTCTCAGTTGAACCTGGCTCCACCACACCTCCTCGGTAACACATTCTAGACCAAAACTATTTGCTGAGTGAATGTTTTTTGCCTCATATCACATTTGTACCTTTTGTAAATCACTTCAAATCAATGCCTTTGCATTTTTTCTTCCTTCTGCAAGCAGGAATAGTTTCTCCTGGTCTACTCGAGCTCATGGTTTTGAAAACATCAATCAGATCTCCTTTTCACCTTCCTTTCTCCAAAGACAACAGTCACAACTTCTTCAATCCAATCTTATAACCAAAGTTCCTCATCTCTGGATCACTCTTGTAAATCACTTCTGCACTCTCTCCACTGCATTCATGTCCTTCCTACAATGTGCCACCCAGAACTGTACTCACTAAAGTGAAAGTATAAATACTGTCAATAGTGTACAGTCAGTCGGGATAAAGATGAGGAATGATGCAGAGCAAAGGTTAACTAGGTCCTTATTTTAAGAACAGCTGCTGAGCATGTGTGAAAGGATCCATCTCACAGTAACATCAGGTCAGATGGAATCAAAGTCTGAGTCTGTCCCAACATGTGCCCAAGATAAGATATGAACCATTGTCATTGCTCAAGGATTCACTCATCTCCTTATCTTTCTGTCATCAGCTGGGTCACCTCTTCAAACACTCAAACACCATCTACACTCCCAGTCACTCTGTTAACTCACATTATCTTCAATAAATGATTTGGATGTGAGCTTAGGAGTTATAGTTCGTATGTTTGCAGATGACACCAACATTGTAGATGTAGTGGACAGAGAAGAGGGTTACCTTTGATTACAACAAGATCTTGATCAGATGAGCCACTGGGCTGAGGAGAGGCAAATGGAGTTTAACTTAGATAAATGTGACGTGTTGTATTTTGGGAAAGCAAATCAGGGCAGGACTTATACACCTAATGTCGAGAGTGTGTTGCTGGGAAAGCACAACAGGTCAGGAAGCATCCGAGGATCAGGAGAATCGATGTTTCAGGCGTAAACCATTCATCAGGAATGAGGCTTGTGGGCTGGGGCTGAGACATAAATGGGAGGTGGGGTGGGGTTGGGGGAAGGTAGCTGAAAACTCAATAGGTGGATGAAAGTGAGGGAGAAGGTGATAGGTCGGGGGGGGGGGGGGGGGGGAGTGATGGACAGGTCAGGAGGGAGGTGCCAAGTTGGAGACTTGAGACTGGGATAATGTTGGGGGAGGGGAAATGAGGAAGCTGTTGAATTCCACATTTATCTTGTGTGGTTGTAGGGTCCCAAGGCAGAATATGAGGCATTCTTCCTCGAGGCATCGGGAGGTAACAGTTTCGTCGTGGAGGAGGCCCAGGACCTGCATGTCCTTGATGGAGTGGGAGGGGGAGTTGAAGTATTCAGCCATGGGGCGGTGGGGTTGGTGGGTGCAGATATCTGTGAGATCTTCTCTGAAACGATCTGCAAGAAGGTGTCCTGTCTCCCCGAAGTAAAGGAGACCACACTGGCTGCAATGGATGCCGGGGCTAACATTGGTAGAGGAACAGGTAATGTTCGGATGGATGTGGAAGGATCCTTTGGGGCCTTGGACAGAGGTGAGGGGAGTGGTGTGGGTGCAGGTTTTGCACCTCCTGTGGTGGCAGGGAATGGTGCCAGGTCTGAGGTGTGGGCTGGTGGGGGGGGAGTGTGGACCTGATGAGGGAGTCGTGGAGGGAATGGTGTTTCTAGAACGCTGATAGGGGTAGGGAGGGAAATATATCTTTGGAGGTGGCGGAATTGGCAGAGGATGATGCGATGTACATGGAAGTTGGTGGGGTAGAAGGTGAGGACTGGGGGGTTCTGTCCTTGTACGTTGGGAGCGATCGTTCCGGAGGACCACCTCATATTCCTCCTTGGGACCCTGCAACCACATGGAATAACTGTGGATTTGAACAGCTTTCTCATTTCCCCTCCACCCACATTATCCCAGTCCCAAACCTCCAACTCGACACTCCCCTCTCAACCTGTCGATCAGTCCCCCCCGACCTATCAGCTTCTCCCTCACCTTTATCCACCTATCGCTTTCAGCGACCTTCCCCTAACCCCACCCCCTCCCATTTATCTCTCAGCCCCAGCCCACAAGCCTCATTCATCTTTGACCTGAGACGTCAATTTTCCTGCTCCTCAGATGCTGCCTATCCTGCTGTGCTTTTCCAACAACACACTCTCAACTCTGATCTCCAGTACCTGCAGTCCTCACTTTCTCCTTATCCACTTAATGGTTAAGTCCTAGGGAGTGTTGCTGAACTAAGAAACCTTGGAGTGCATGTTCATAGCTCCTTGAAACCTGCGTCACAGCGAGATAGGATAATGAAGAAGGGGTTTGGTATGGTTTCCTTTGTTGGTCAGAGTACTGAGTACAGGAGTTGGGAGGTCATGTTGCGGCTGTACAGGACATTAGTTTGGCCACTTTTGGAATATTGCATGCAATTCTGGTCTCCTTCCTATCAGAAGGAGGTTGTGAAACTTGGAAGTGTTCGGAAAAGATTAGATTAGATTAGATGAGATTACTTACACTGTGGAAACAGGCCCTTCGGCCCAACAAGTCCACACCGCCCCGCCGAAGCGTAACCCACCCATACCCCTACATCTACATCTACCCCTTACCTTACACTACGGGCAATTTAGCATGGCCAATTCACCTGACCTGCACATCTTTGGAGTGTGGGAGGAAACCGGAGCACCCGGAGGAAACCCACGCAGACACGGGGAGAATGTGCAAACTCCACACAGAGAGTCACCTGAGGCGGGAATTGAACCCGGGTCTCTGGCACTGTGAGGCAGCAGTGCTAACCACTGTGCCACCGTGCCGCCCACGGTGTAAGGAGGTTTGTAAGAAGGTTGCCAGGATTTGAAGATTTGAAGATTTGAGCTATAAGGAGAGGCTGAATAGGCTGGGGCTGTTTTCCCTGGAGCGTTGGAGGCTGAGGGGTGATCTTATCGAGGTTTATAAAATTATAAGGGGCATGGCTAGGATAAATAAACCAGGTTTTTTCCCTGGGTAGGGGAGTCCAGAATGAGAGGGCATAGGTTTAGGCTGAGAGGGGGCGAAATATAAAAGAGACCTCAGGGGCAATGTTTTCACACAAAGGGTGATCCGTGTTTGGAATGAGCTGCCAGAGGAAGTGATAGAGGCTTGTATGATTTCAACATTTAAAAGGCATTTGGATGGGTATATGAATAAGAAGGGTTTGGAGGGATATGGACCAGGTGCTGGTAGGTGGGACTAGATTGTGTTGGGATATCTGGTAGACATGGTCGATTTGGACTGAAGGGTCTGTTTCTGTGCTGTAGATCCCAATGACTCTATGACTCTAAGTATTTCTGACAATCTTCAAAGAACTGTTCATTCAGCGAAACAATGTACTTGAACCTTGCCCCATCATGCATCCATCTGGAAGAAAACACGCCTGCTGACACTCCCATAGCATTTACAATAGCTTTACTTGCTAACAAGATACAAGGTGATAAGGAACCAGCGACAGAGAACTGCAACTGTAGAGGAAAACTCAGACTGAAACTCCTGAATCCAGAATGAAACCACAGGATAAGACCATTCAATCCAACAAATCTGTCACTGATGGTTTAAAGAGCATGCCCTCCTTTGCTCTGTCCTCATAGAGTCAAACAGCACAGACTCAGCTTCTGGCAATCTTTTCTCCTCAATTATTTATTCAATGCCATTTTAAAATTTAGTGTTGAATATGTACCCACTACACTGTCAGTCACTGAATTTCACAGTCTAACTGGAGATCAAATAAAAATATTTCTCCTCATGTCACCTCTGACTTTTCTTTCCTAAATCTGTGCTCCCTGGTGAGCCACCCTTCAGCTATAGGAAACAGGCTTCATTTCTTTGCTCAATCAAAGCTCTTTATTGTATTAAATTCCTTTATCAGGTCTCCTCTTGGCTTTCCTTTCCACACTCCTCCGGGTTGCTCTTTCCTCACTCCATTTTGACCCTTCCCTGACTCCATGACTTTGATCTTCTGTTCTTTCCTGCCTCCAATCCCCCAGCTCCACTAATCCTCATTCGTCTTGATGTGGTGGGATGATCCAGGGGCTTGAGGACAAATTTTCACATTGTAGTTCTTCCAGAATTTGAAACTGAATTAATTTCCAGTGGGGCCTTGTGATCAGTGATGTTTAAAAAATCAACCGCTGCTAATAAATATTCTCCATCTAAAACCGTAAATAAATCAGGTAACTCCTTCCCACCAGGATTTCCTTAATTCACGAGTCATTTCTACTGCAATGATTTCAAATGTAAGAGAATGAATTTCCTCAAGTCTGAGATTCAAACATTACTATGAAAGATCAGAAACTCTTTAAAATTCAGTCACTGTTTGTATGTGACAGTAGACACATCAAGGACAGTGCAATGTGAATGTTAACTCCCAAAGGGTCATTCTAAGATTTGGTTTTCTTACAATGCCTAATCCCAGGCTGCCAGGCTCCCACATGGAGGCTGTGGACAAGGTTACAACTCATATTAAACTCAGCCAATGACACAGAATTAAAATCAGCTTGCTCTTTTGATAACTGCTGTTTTTGACCTAGAAACACAGGAAATAGGAACAGGAGTAGGCCATTCAGCCCATCGAGTAAGCCAAATATCACCAAATCCATCATTCTGCATTTAAACACAAATGGATTGAAATGAAAGTGTGTGGAATAAATTATTGAAAGCTTTAATCCAACGTCTTTGCTAAAAATAAATTTGAAGCAAATCTTTTCATCAATCTGCTGCAACTTTAACTGGTCTGTTGGCTGTACTAAAGGTTGTGAAGGCACATGAACATACGAATTAGGGACAGGGGTAGGTCATTCGGCCCCTGTTGCCTACTCTACCATTTGAAAACAAAATGGCTGACCTGTTTGTGGCCTCACCTCCTCACTCCCGCCTCCCATCGCTAACCTTTGTAAGTTAAGGAGACACAGAAACATTGGGCCCCTTGAGCCTGCATGATTAAGGCTGATCATCCAACTCAGTTCCCTGATGCCTTTCTCTCCCTGTACTGAAGAACAATGTCTCCCTCTTTCTTGGAAGTTATCAATGTGTTGGTCTCAATGCTTTCTTGTGGCAGAGAATGCCATAGGCCTCCTACTCTATGGGTGAAGAAATTTCTTCTCATCTCTGCCCTAAGAGGCCTAACCTGTTTCCTTCAATAGTGACGGCTGGTCCTGGACGCCCTGGTTGTGAGGAACATCTTTCCTGAAACACCCCCATCAACACCTGTTAGAAACTTAAAGGTTTCAAAGAGATTCCCCCTCATTGTTCTGAACTCCAGTTAATATAGTCCTGCCACAGCCAGAGAAGCTGGGTTCCAAAACTTATAAAGAAATAATAGGAATCCTACAGAACCAATTTCACTGAAATCATTGGGAATTGCTGAAAGGTTCAGATTCCATAAAGATAACCAGCAAGATGGCGAATCTGTCTCCCAGTTTGTAGCAACTTCAAAGCCATTAGCAGAATGTTGTGAATTAGGAGACAACTTGAATGATGCAATCAGAGACAGACTGGTGTGTAGTTTAAGATTTGATACAATCCAGAAGTCATTACTGACAGAAAGGAACTGAGATTTAAAGAAAGCACTGGAAATAACAGTTTCTATGGAACCAGCAGATAAGAAACCTCAATAGCTAAGCCTTTTTGAACATCCATTCACAGAATGAATATGTCACTGGCTAGGCCTGCATTTATTGCCCATCCCTAATTGCCCAGAGGATAGTTAAGAGTTAACCACATTGTTGTAGGTCTGGAGTCACATGTAGGCTAGACCAGGTAGGGATGACAGTTTCCTTCCCTAAAGCACGTTAGTGAACCAGATGGGTTTATCTCAAATATCTACAATGATTGCACAGTCATTGACTCTTAATCAAATTTAAATTCCACTAACTGCTATGGCAGGATTTGAATCCTGGTCCCCAAAATTTTACTTGCAATGCTGGATTAATAGCCCAGCAATAATACCACTAGATCATTGCCACTCAAGCTGAAATATGAGAGCTTGTAAAATGGTGGTTGAGAAAGTTCACAAAATGGTGGCTGAGAGACAATCACCAAAACAAACTCAAAACATTACCACCTTCAGAACTCAATCCCAAGGTCAACAATTTTAAACCATGAATATCTTTTTCCTTTTCGATTACCCACTCCCACATTTTCCATTGATGTGGTAAAACAGGTCAGACAGCAGCACCTCGCTGGGAAAGAGAAACTAAACATTCAAACTGCAGCAAAAAAAGAAACATTTCATGGGTGCGGTTGATTGTATCAATGTGAATGTTCCCTTATAGGGTCAGACTGAAATTTTGCCCTTACACATTGTCAAAGGAAATGTTCCAGCTTTATTGTGAAGAATGTAGTTGGAGAAAGTCAAACTCAACTGGACAGAAGTGAATCACTTAGAATCACAGAGTCATGCAGATGTACAGCTCCGAAACAGACTCTTCAGAACAGCTCATCCAAGCCAACTAGATATCCCAACATAATCTAGTCCAACCTGCCAGTACCCAGCTCATATCCCTCTAAACCCTCCCTATTCATATATACCCATCCAGATGCCTTTTAAATGCTGTAATTTTACCAGACACCACCACTTCCTCTGGCAATTCAAATCATACATGCACCACCCTCTGGGTGAAAAAGTTGCCCCTTAGGTCTCTTTCATATCTTTCTCCTCTCACCCTAAACCTATGCTGGACTCCCCCACCCAGGGAAAAGTCTTTGTTTATTTATCCTACCCATGTCCCCCATGATTTTATAAACCTCTATAAGGTCATCCCTCAGCCTCCAACACTCCAGGGAAAACAACCCCAGCCTGTTCAGCCTCTCTCTATATCTCAAACCCTCCAACCCTGGCAATGTCCTTGTAAATCTTTTCTGAACTCTTTCAAGTTTCACAACATTCTTCCAATTGGAAGAAGACCAGAATTGCACACAATATTCCAAAAGTGGCCTAACCAATGTCCTGTACAGCCGCAACATGACCTCCCAACTCCTATACTCAATACTCTGACCAAGAAAGGAAAGTATACCAAATGCATTCTTCACTATCCTATCTACCTGAAACTCTACTTTCAAGGACCTATGAACCTGCACTCTAAGGTCTCTTTGTTCAGCAACACTCACGAGGACCTTACCGTTCAGTGTATAAGTCCTGCTATGATTTGCTTTCCAACAATGCGAGCAGCAGCTAAGGTAAGACAGTTTGTTTTAAAATTACTTACCGGTAGCGGGCAGCGGTGTTTTTTTTCTCTCTTCACAGAAAGAGCGGGAGCAGCGGGGGGAAGTGACGAAGACCAGAGAGGCAGCCAAGACCCGGAAGCAGGTATAGTGTAAGCTTACCTGGGTAGGTTTTTTCCCTATAAAAGCACGCAGGAGAAGAATCCGAGGCACTACAGAGGTAGTGCCTCCCACCCGCCCTCCTCCTCTAACCTAATAATAAGACCTGTTGTGGGAAGGAGGTAAACATAGAAACATAGAAACATAGAAAAATACAGCACAGTACAGGCCCTTCGGCCCTCGATGTTGCGCCGACCGAAGCCTACCTGACCTACACTAGCCCAATAACCCCCATATGCTTGTCCAATGCCCGCTTAAATGACCATAAAGAGGGAGAGTCCACCACTGCTACTGGCAGGGCATTCCATGAACTCACAACCCGCTGAATAAAAAATCTACCCCTAACATCTGTCCTACACCTACCACCCCTTAATTTACAGCTGTGTCCCCTCGTAACAGCTGACTTCATTAGCGGAAAAAGGTTCTCACGGTCAACCCTGTCTAAACCCCTAATCATCTTGTACACCTCTATCAAATCTCCCCTAAACCTTCTTTTCTCCAATGAAAACAACCCCAAGTGCCTCAGCCTTTCCTCATACAATCTTCCTACCATGCCAGGCAACATCCTGGTAAACCTCCTCTGCACTCGTTCCAATGCCTCCACATCCTTCCTATAATATGGCGACCAAAACTGCACACAATACTCCAGATGAGGCCGCACCAGAGTCTTATACAACTGCAACATGACCTCAGGACTCCGGAACTCAATTCCTCTACCAATAAAGCCCAGTACACCATATGCCTTCTTCACAGCACTATTTACCTGGGTGGCAACTTTCAAAGATCTGTGTACATGGACACCAAGATCCCTCTGCTCATCCACACTACCAAGTAGTCTACCATTAGTAATCCATCTTCTTGTTACTCCTACCAAAGTGAATGACTTCACACTTAGCTACATTGAATTCCATTTGCCACCTTACTGCCCAGCTATGCAACTTATCTATATCTCGCTGTCACCTGCCACATCCTTCTTCGCTGTCCACAACTCCACCGACTTTCATGTCATCCGCAAACTTGCTCACCCAGCCTTCAAGCCCCTCCTCCAGGTCATTTATAAAAATGACAAACAGCAATGGTCCCAAAACAGATCTTTGTGGAACACCGCTAGTAACTGCTCTCCAAGATGAACCTATACCATCAACTACTACCCTCTGTCTCTTTCCAGCCAGCCAATTCCTAATCCAAACCTCTAATGCACCCTCAATGCCATACCTCCGTAGTTTTTGCATTAGCCTGCCATGGGGTACCTTATCGAACGCCTTGCTAAAATCCATATACACCACATCTACTGCTTTACCCTCGTCCACTTCCTTGGTCACCTTCTCAAAGAATTCAATAAGGTTTGTGAGGCACGACCTGCCCTTCACAAAACCATGCTGACTATCCTTGATCACATTATTCCTATCCAGATGTTCATAAATCCTATCCCTTACAATTCTCTCTAAGACTTTGCCCACAACAGAAGTGAGACTCACTGGCCTATAGTTACTCGGGCTATCCCTGCTCCCCTTCTTGAACAAGGGGACCACATTCGCTATCCTCCAGTCTTCTGGAACTATTCCCGTAGACAACGACAACATAAAAATCAAGGCCAATGGCTCCGCTATCTCCTCCCTAGCTTCCCAGAGGATCCGAGGATAAATGCCATCAGGCCCAGGGGACTTATCTATTTTCATCCTTTCCAGAATTTCCAACACCTCTTCCCTACATACCTCAAAGCCATCCATTCTACATAATTGTGACTCAGTATTCACATCAGCATCAATGTCCTGTTCCTGAGTGAATACTGACGAAATGTATTGATTCAGTGTCTCCCCAATCTCTTCAGCCTCCACACACAACTTCCCACTACTATCCTTTTCTGGACCTATTCCTACCCTAGTCATCCTTTTATTCCTGACATACCTATAGAAAGCCTTTGGGTTTTCCCTAATCCTACCAACTAAGGACTTTTCATGTCCCCTTCTCGCTGCTCTTAGCTCTCTCTTTAGATTCTTCCTGGCTACCTTATAACTCTCAATCGCCCCAACTGAATCTTCACGCCTCATCTTTACATAGGCCGCCCTCTTCCATTTAACAAGGGATTCCAATTCCTTGTTAAACCACGGCTCCCTCACAAGACCCTTTACTCCCTGCCTGACTGGTACATACTTATCAAGGACACCCATTAGCTGTTCCTTGAACAATCTCCACATTTCATTTGTGTCCTTCCCTTGAAGCCTAGTTTTCCAAGCCACGCATCCTAAGTCATGCCTCACCGCATCATAATTTCCCTGCCCCCAGCTATAACTCTTACCCTGCAGTGCACACTTATCCCTCTCCATCACTAGAGTAAAAGTCACCGAGTTGTGGTCACTGCCCCCAAAGTGCTCACCTACCTCCAAGTCTAACACCTGGCCTCGTTCATTACCTAGAACCAAATCCAGTATGGCCTTGGCTCTTGTTGGCCTGTCTACATATTGTGTCAGGAAACCCTCCTGCACACATTGGACAAACACCGACCCATCTAACAAACTCGAGCTATAGCTTTCCCAGTCAATATCTGGGAAGTTAAAGTCCCCCATAACAACCACCCTGCTACTTTCACTCTTCTCCTGAATCATCCTCACAATACTTTCCTCTACTTCTCTCAGACTATTAGGAGGCCTGTAGAAAACTCCTAACAGGGTGACCTCACCTTTCCTATTTCTAACCTCCGCCCAAACTACCTCAGATGGCAAGTCTTCCTCCATCACCCTTTCTATTGCTGTAATACTATCCTTGACAAGCAATGCCACACCTCCCCCTCTTTTACCCCCATCTCTGACCCTACTAAAACATTTAAACCCTGGAACCTGCAACAACCATTCCTGTCCCTGTTCTACCCACGTCTCTGTAATGGCCACAACATCGAAGTCCCAGGTACCAACCCATGCTGCAAGTTCACCTACCTTATTTCTTATACTTCTGGCATTGAAGTATACACACTTCAAGCCACCTTCCTGTTTACAGGCACCGTCCTTCGAGATCGATGCCATGTTCCTAACCTCCCTACACTCAAGGTCCTGTACCCTAAAGCTACAGTCTAGGTTCCCATGCCCCTGCAGAGTTAGTTTAAACCCCTCCCAAGAGCACTAGCAAACCTCCCCCCAAGGATACTGGTGCCCCTCAGGTTCAGGTGTAGACCATCCTGTTTATAGAGGTCCCACCTTCCCCAGAAAGAACCCCAGTTATCCAAATACCGAAATCCCTCCCTCCTGCACCATCCCTGTAGCCACGCATTTAACTGTTCTCTCTCCCTATTCCTCGACTCTCTATCACGTGGCACAGGTAACAAACCAGAGACAACAACTCTGTTCGTTCTACCTCTGAGCTTCCAACCTAGCTCCCTGAAAGCCTGTCTAACATCCTCACTCCTCTGCCTACCTATGTCGTTGGTGCCAACGTGGACCACGACCTGGGGCTGCTCCCCCTCCCCCTTAAGGACCCGGAAAACACGATCAGAGACATCACGTACCCTTGCACCTGGGAGGCAACATACCAATCGTGAGTCTCTGTCGTCCCCGCAAAACCGCCTATCTGTGCCCCGAACTATTGAGTCCCCAATAACTATCTTTCTACCTTTCACCACCCTTCCCTTCTGAGCAACGGGGACAGGCTCCGTGCCAGAGGCCTGAACCTCATTGCTTACCCCTGGTAAGTCATCCCCCCCCACAAGTATCCAAAACGGTATACTTGTTATTGAGGGGAATGACCGCAGGGGGTCCCTGCACTGGCTGCTTCCTCCCAGTCCCCCTCACTGTCACCCATCTGTCTGCCATCTTTGGAGTTACTACTTCCCTAAAGCTCTGATCTATGACCCCCCTCTGCCTCCCGAATGATCCTAAGTTCATCCAACTCCAGCTCCAGTTCCCTAACACGGTCTTGGAGGAGCTGGAGATGGGTGCACTTCCTGCAAGTGTAATCAGCAGGGACACTAATGGCTTCCCTCACCTCATACATGTTGCAAGAGGAACTTTGCACTGCCTTCGCTGCCATCCCTCTAAAAGGTAAACTTTAAAAACTAGATCTAAAGAAACAAACAAGCAAAATGCAGCACTTACCTGCTTATCACAACGGGTCATATTATTCGGTTAGAGGAAGAGGGTGGGTGGGAGGCTCTACCCCTGTAGTGCCTCGGGTTCCTCGCCTGTGCGCTTTTATAAGAAAAACACCTTCCCAGGTAAGCTAGCGCGACACCAGCTTCGGGTCTGCTAGGCGCTTAAAAAAAAAACTTTAAATTTTAGCCATTAAAAAAACAATAACTGGACTATACCGTGACTTAAAAAAACACCATCAGATAGCCGTTACCTGCTCCGCCCAGAGAGAGTGCTGCATTTTGATTGTTCTATTCTTTAGACCCAGTGTTTTTTTTAAAAAAGGTTACTTTTAGAGGGATGGCAGTGAAGGCAGTGCAATGTTCCTCTTGCAACATGTTTGAGGTGAGGGATGCCATGGACGTCCCTGCTGATTACACTTGCAGGAAGTGCACCCATCTCCAGCTCCTCCAAGACCGTGTTAGGGAATTGGAGCTGGAGTTGGATGAACTTAGGATCATTCGGGAGGCAGAGGGGGTCATAGATCGGAGCTTTAGGGAAGTAGTAACTCCAAAGATTGCAGACAGATGGGTGACAGTGAGGGGGACTGGGAGGAAGCAGCCAGTGCAGGGACCCCCTGTGGCCGTTCCCCTCAAGAACAAGTATACCGTTTTGGATAGTTGTGGGGGGGACGACTTACCAGGGGTAAGTAATGGGGCTCAGGCCTCTGGCATGGAGCCTGTCCCCATTGCTCAGAAGGGAAGGGTGGAGAAGAGCAGAGCAATAATAATTGGGGACTCGATAGTTCGGGCACAGATAGACGGTTTTGTGGGGGCGAGAGAGACTCACGTTTGGTATGTTGCCTCCCAGGTGCAAGGGTACATGACATCTCTGATCGTGTTTTCCGGGTCCTTAAGGGGGAGGGGGAGCAGCCCGAAGTTGTGGTCCACGTTGGCACCAATGACATAGGTAGGAGGAGGGCTGAGGATGTTAGGCAGGCTTTCAGGGAGCTAGGTTGGAAGCTCAGAGTTAGGACGAACAGAGTTGTTGTCTCTGGTTTGTTACCCGTGCCACGTGATAGAGAGTCGAGGAATAGGGAGAGAGAACAGTTAAATGCGTGGCTACAGGGATGGTGCAGGAGGGAGGGATTCCGATATTTGGATAACTGGGGTTCTTTCTGGGGAAGGTGGGATCTCTATAAACAGGATGGTCTACACCTGAACCTGAGGGGCACCAGTATCATTGGCGGGAGGTTTGCTAGTGCTCTTGGGTGGGGGGGGGGGGGTTTAAACTAACTCTGCAGGGGCATGGGAGCCTAGTCTGTAGCTTTAGGGTGCAGGACCTGGAGTGTAGGGAGGTGAGGAACATGGCATCGATCTCGAAGGACGGTGCCTGTAAAACAGGAAAGTGGCTTGAAGTGTGTATACTTCAATGTAAGAAGTATACGAAATAAGGTAGGTGAACTTGCAGCGTGGGTTGGTACCTGGAACTTCGATGTTGTGGCAATTACGGAAACATGGGTAGAGCAGGGACAGGATTGGCTGTTGCAGGTTCCAGGGTTTAAATGTTTTAGTAGGGTCAGAGATGGGGGTAAAAGAGGGGGAGGTGTGGCATTGCTTGTCAAGGATAGTATTACAGCAATAGAAAGGGTGATGGAGGAAGACTTGCCATCTGAGGTAGTTTGGGCTGAGGTTAGGAATAGGAAAGGTGAGGTCACCCTGTTAGGAGTCTTTTACAGGCCTCCTAATAGTCCTAGAAATGTAGAACAAAGGATTGCGAGGATGATTCAGGAGAAGAGTGAAAGTAATAGGGTGGTTGTTATGGGGGACTTTAACTTTCCTGATATTGATTGGGAAAGCTATAGCTCAAGTTCGTTAGATGGGTCGGTGTTTGTCCAATATGTGCAGGAGGGTTTCCTGACACAATATGTAGATAGGCCAACAAGAGGTGAGGCCATACTGGATTTGGTTCTGGGTGACGAACCAGGCCAGGTGTTAGAATTGGAGGTAGGTGAGCACTTTGGGGACAGTGACCACAATTCGGTGACTTTTACTTTAGTGATGGAGAGGGATAAGTGTACACTGCAGGGTAAGAGTTATAGCTGGGGGCAGGGAAATTATGATGCGGTGAGGCATGACTTAGGATGTGTGGCTTGGAAAAGTAGGCTTCAAGGCAAGGGCGTGATTGATATGTGGAACTTGTTCAAGGAGCAACTATTGAGTGTCCTTGATAAGTATGTACCTGTCAGGCAGGGAGGAAAGGGTCGTGTGAGGGAGCCATGCTTTAATAAGGAATTGGAATCCCTTGTTAAAGGGAAGAAGGCGGCCTATGTAAAGATGAGGCGTGAAGGTTCAATTGGGGCGATTGAGAGTTATAAGGTAGCCAGGAAAGACCTGAAGAGAGAGCTAAGAGCAGCAAGGAGGGGACATGAAAGGTCCTTAGATGGTAGGATTAGGGAAAACCCAAAGGCTTTCTATAGGTATGTCAGGAATAAAAGAATGACTAGGGTAGGAATAGATCCAGTCAAGGATAGTAGTGGGAAGTTGTGTGTGGAGGCTGAAGAGATTGGGGAGACACTGAATGAATACTTTTCGTCAGTATTCACTCAGGAACAGGACATTGATGCTGATGTGAATACTGAGTCACAATTATGTAGAATGGATGGCTTTGAGGTATGTAGGGAAGAGGTGTTAGAAATTCTGGAAAGGGTGAAAATAGATAAGTCCCCTGGGCCTGATGGCATTTATCCTAGGATTCTCTGGGAAGCAAGGGAGGAGATTGCAGAGCCATTGGCCTTGATTTTGTCCTCATTGTCTACAGGAGTAGTGTCAGAAGACTGGAGGATAGCAAATGTGGTTCCCTTGTTCAAGAAGGGGAGTAGGGATAACCCTGGATAGGCTGGTGAGTCTCACTTCTGTTGTGGGCAAAGTCTTAGAGAGAATTGTAAGGGATAGGATTTATGAACATCTGGATAGGAATAATGTGATCAAGGATAGTCAGCATGGTTTTGTGAAGGGCAGGTCGTGCCTCACAAACCTTATTGAATTCTTTGAGAAGGTGACTAAGGAGGTGGACGAGGGTAAAGCGGTAGATGTGGTGTATATGGATTTTAGTAAGGCGTTTGATAAGGTTCCCCATGGTAGGCTACTGCAAAACATATGGAGGTATGGCATTGAGGGTGAGTTGGAGGTTTGGATTAGGAATTGGCTGGCTGGAAGAAGACAGAGGGTAGTAGTTGATGATAAAGGTTCATCTTGGAGTGCTGTTACGAGCGGTGTTCTGCAAGGATCTATTTTGGGACCATTGCTGTTTGTCATTTTTATAAATGACCTGGAGGAGGGGTTAGAGTGTTGTGTGAGCAAGTTTGCGGATGATACAAAAGTCGGAGGAGTTGTTGACAATGAAGAAGGATGTGGCAGGTTACAGCGGGATATAGATAAGCTGCAGAGCTGGGCAGAAAGGTGGCAAATGGAGTTCAATGTAGCTAAGTGTGAGGTGATTCACTTTGGTAAGAGTAACAAAAAGATGGGGTACTGGGCTAATGGTAGACTACTTGGTAGTGTGGATGAGCAGAGGGATCTTGGTGTCCATGTACACAGATCTTTGAAAGTTGCCACCCAGGTAAATAGTGCGGTGAAGAAGGCATATGGCGTACTGGCTTTTATTGGTCGAGGAATTGAGTTCCGGAGTCCTGAGGTCATGTTGCAGTTGTATAAGACTCTGGTGCGGCCGCATCTGGAGTATTGTGTGCAGTTTTGGTCGCCATACTATAGGAAGGATGTGGAGGCACTGGAACGGGTGCAGAGGAGGTTTACAAGGATGTTGCCTGGTATGGTAGGAAGATCCTATGAGGAAAGGCTGAGGCACTTGGGGTTGTTTTCATTGGAGAAAAGAAGGTTTAGATGTGACTTGATAGAGGTGTACAAGATGATTAGGGGTTTAGATGGGGTTGACCATGAGAACCTTTTTCCACATATGGAGTCAGCTATTACGAGGGGGCATAGCTTTAAATTAAGGGGTGGTAGGTGTAGGACAGATGTTAGGGGTAGGTTCGTGACTCAGCAAGTTGTGAGTTCATGGAATGCCCTGCCAGTAGCAGTGGTGGACTCTCCCTCTTTATGGGCATTTAAACGGGCATTGGATAGGTATATGGAGGATAGTGGGCTAGTGTAGGTTAGGTGGGCTTGGATCGGCGCAACATCGAGGGCCAAAGGGCCTGTACTGCGCTGTATTCTTCTATGTTCTATGTTCTATAATGCTGCACCTCGCATTTATCTAAATTAACTCCATCTGCCACTCCTCAGCCCATTGGCCCATCTGATCAAGATCCCATTGTAATCTGAGGTGTAGTGACCACTGTCTGCTACACCTCCAATGTTGGTGTTATCTGCAAACTTACTAACCACACTTTCAATGTTCAAATCATTTATACCAATGGCGAAAATTAATGGACCCAGTACCGATCCTTATGGCACTCCACTGGTCACAGGCCTCCAGTCTGAAAAATAATCCACCACCGCCACCCTCTGCCTTCAACCTTCAAGCCAATTCTGTATCCAAATGGCTACTTCTCCCCGTATTCCTGAGGTCTAACCTTACTAATCAGTCTCCCATGGGGAACCTTGTCGAACGCCTTACTGATGTCCATATAGATGACATCCACCACTCTGCCCTCATCAATCCTCTTTGTTACTTCTTCAAAAACCTCAATCAAATTCATCTGACATGATTTTCCACACACAAAGCCATGTTGACTATCACGAATCAGTTCTTGCCTTTCCTAATACATGTAAATGCTGCCCCTCAGGATTCTCTCCAACAACTTGCCCACCACTGACGTCAGGCTCACTGGTCTATAATTCCCTGGCTTGTCCTTACCACCCTTCTTAAACAGTGGCACCACGTTAGCCAACCTCCAGTTTTCTGCCACCTCACCTGTGACTATCGCTGATACAAATATCTCAGCACAGGTCCCAGCAATCACTTCTCTAGCTTCCCACAGAGTTCTAGGGTACACCTGATCAAGTCCTGGGGATTTATCCACTTTTATACATTTCAAGACATCCAGCAATTCCTTCTCTATAATATGGACATTTTTCAAGATGTCACCATCTATTTCTGCCAAGTCCTTCTCCACAGTAAACACTGATGCAAAATACTCGTTTCGTATCTCCCGCGTCCCCTCACAAAGGCCACCTTGCTGATCTTTGAGGGGCCCTATTCTCTCCCTAGTTACCCTTTTGTCCTTAATGTATCTGTAAAAACCCTTCGGATTCTCCTTAACTCTATTTGCCAAAGCTATCTCATGTCCCTTTTTTGCCCTCCTGATTTCCCTTTTCAGTAAACTCCTTCTGCCTTCATACTCTTCTAAGGATTCACTCGATCTATCCTGTCTATACCTTATATATGCTTCCTTCTTTTTCTTAACCAAACCCTCAGTTTCTCCTGTACCTACCAGCCTTTCCTTTCACCCTAACAGGAATATCGTTTTCTCTCTGGAGTCTCGTTTTCTCATTTCTGATGGCTTCCCAATTTCCAGCCATCCCTTTACCTGCGAACATCTGGCCCCAATCAAATTTTGAAAATTCTTGCCTAATACCATCAAAACTAGCCTGCCTCTAATTTAGAACTTCCACTTTTAGATTAGACTCCTTTAGATGAGATTACGTATCGAGTGGAAAGAGGCCCTTCAGCCCAACAAGTCCGCACTGACCCTCCAAACAGCATATCACCCAGACTTATTCCCCTACGTTTACCCCTTCACCTAACACTATGGACAATTTGGCATGGCCAATTCACCTAACCTGCACAGTTTTAGACTGTGGGAGGAAACCCACAGGGAGAATGTGCAAACTCCACACAGACAGTTGCCTGAGGCGGGAATTGAACCCAGTGCTAACCACTGTGCCACCGTGCTGCCCACATCCATTTCCATCACTATTTTAAAAATAATAGAATTGTGGTCACTGGCCACAAAGTTCTACCCCACTGACACCTCAGTCACCTGCCCTCCCTTATGTCCTAAGAGTAGGTCATGTTTTAAACCGTCTCTCGTAGGTACAACCACATACTGAATCAGAAAATTATCTTGTAAACACTTAACAAATTCCTCTCCATCTAAACCCTTAACACTGTGGCAGTCCCAGTCTCCATTTGGAAATCCCCTACCATAACCACCCTATTATTCTTACAGATAATTGAAATCTCTTTAGAAATTTGTTTCTCAATTTCCTGCTGACTATTAGGGGGTCTATAATACAATCACAACAAGGTGATCATCCCTTTCTTATTTCTCAGTTCCACCCAAATAACTTCCCTGGATGTATTTCCAGGAATATCCTCCCTCAGCACAGCTGTAATGCTATCCCTTATCAAAAACACCCCTCCTCTCTTGCCTCACTTTCTGTCCTTCCTGTAGCATTTGTATCCTGGAACATTAAGCTGCCTTCCCTGTTAGGCCCCTTGCATTGAAATAAATGCAGTTAAATTTATCAGTTCTACCTTGTTCTCTGCTTTGTTCCTGCCTGCCCTGACTGGTAGACTTGCTTCTTTTCTCAACTCTACCAGTCTCAAAATGATCTCTTTCCTCACTATCTTCCTGGGTCCCACCCCCCCACCTTAATTGTTTAAATCCTCCCAAGCAGCTCCAGCAAATCTCCCTGCCAGTATATTAGTCCCCTTCCAATTTAGGTGTAGTCCATCCTTCTTGTACAGGTCACTTCTACCCCAGAAGAGATTCCAATGATCCAAAAATGTGAATCCTTCTTCCATACACCAGCTCCTCAGCCATACATTCAACTGCTCTATCCTCCTCTTCCAACCCTCACTAGCTCATATCTCCGGGAGTAATCCAGATATTACTAGCCTCAAGGACCTCCTTTTTAAATTCCTGCCTAACTTTCTATAATATCCCTTCAGAATCTCATCCTTGTCGTTGGTTCCAATGTGTACAATGACCTCCTGCTTGCCCCTCTTCCCCTACAGAACATTCTGTACTGTCTCGGAGACATCCTTGATCCTGGCACCATAGAGGCAACACACCATTCTGATTTTTCACTTCTGGCCACAGAAATATTTGCCTGTGCCTCTGACTAAAGCGTCTCCGAACACAATTGGTCGCTTGCAAACCGGTGTACCCCTAATTACATTAGAGCCTGTCTTGATACCAGAAACATGGCTGTTCATGCTACATTCCCCTGAGAATCCATCATCCCCTACATTTTCCAAAACAGCATACCTGTTTGAAATGGGGATAGCCACAGAAAACTCCTGAACTACCTGCCTACCTCCCTTACCTTTCCTAGAGTTAACCCATTTATGTGATGCTATCTGCAACTTTTCTCCCTTCCTATAACTGCCATCTATCACATCCTTTTGCTCTTGTAATTTCCTCATTGCCTCTAACTGTTGCTCCAACTGATCCATTTGATCTGATAGGATTTGCAACCAATGGCATTTACTGCAGATATACTCCTCAGTAACATGTAAACTCGCCCTAAACTCCTACATCCGACAATAAGACCATATCACTCTACTAAAGGCTATTTTTGCTTCTTTCAATCTACAGACCCAGAAATAGCACCGTCTTCTTCCTCTACAAAACACTGCTCCAGGCTAACTTGACACTTATGATTTCAGAGACAGATCTCAATAAAACATATAATCAATAAAGAACTCACTCTACTCACTATTGTAGATTGACAGCAAGGCTATACTTAAAATTATCCACTTATCTGTTTCTGTGCTGTGACCTCTCCCAAACAGGTTCCTTCAAGATCAGGTGTGAATTTCACTGTTAATTTTCCCAGATGCACTCCGATGTCCAGTGATACATGAATTCAAACAGCAAAGGCAGTAACTGTGCAGGTTCACTGCTGGGTCAGTTAGCAGTGTGGGTTGGTTTCTTTCTCTCTCTCTCTCTCTCCCGCACAGATCATGTGCTGCCTATTGTCTGTTTTTCTCTCTTTTAAAAGTGCTATTGTTTTGACTTTATTTCTCCAAGGTTCCAATACAATGCAGCAGCATATAAACAGTAATTGTTGCTCCTGGAATTCAAGGGAATCACCTCCAACACCTAAAATACCTCAAAAAAGGAGCAGCCTGTTACAGCTGGAAATTTTTCCCGTCCTCCATCTTGGATTACCCATAATCCTTGTTAGATTCTGAGACTGATCTCCACAAAATGTTTTCAATGGGATGTGGTCGATTGTCGAATGAGATGAGATTCAAACAGAATGTTACATTGATGGATCAGCCTCATACAATCAGAGCAAAGGTCGAGGCAGAATGAGAGAGACTGGTCAAGATGGGAGTCCTTGGACCCATCAATGTGAGTGATTGGGCCATGGCCATTGTGACAGTGTGAAAGAAAGATGGATTGTACCCATCTGCGATTAATTTAAGGTCACTATTAACCCAGAACTGTGTGCTGTGCAGTGAAGTATACATTAATCAATGATCTATTTGCTAAAACAAACAAAACCAAAATTGCTGGAGAAACTCAGCAGAACTGGCAGCATCTGTGGACCAAAAACAGAGATAACCTTTCAAGTCCTGTGAACCTTCTCCAGAACTGATAGCAGGTGGGAAAGGGTGGTATTTATGCTGGGGACAGGGGTGGTGGAGGGGTGGGGTGGGGAGGAGAGCTTGGAGTTAGTGGATGGGTGGAGCCAGGGCCGAGAGAGAGAGAGGGAGAGAAAATGTCAGTCAACAACAGGACTGATTACAGTAAGCCAAGAATAAGAGAAGCCAGAGAGATGACAATGGGGGCTTTAAGTTGGTGAGAATGGGTTTGCTGTTTTCTTCTTCCTAGTGTGTTGAAAGCATCCCATTTCATGACAGGATCTGGGGTGTGTGGGGCTCAGTAACAGAAAGGGAAGGAGGTGTTCACGCTGTAAAATTATTAAACTGGAGACTGAGTCCTGAAGGCTGTAAGGTCCCCAAGCAGACGATGAGATGATGTTCCTCCAGTTTGTGTTGAGCCTCACTGTAACAGGCCTCAGACAGGAATGTTAGGATGGGAATGCAGTGGTGTGTTGAAGTGGCAGGCAACTGGAAGCTCAGGGTCACTTTTGCAGACAGCACATCGATGTTCCACAAAGTGGGAACCCAAAGGCTCTTTCAATTATCTTTGCCAAACAAGTTGAATACAAATAGTCCTGAGGTGGACATCTTCTACATTGAACCAATCGAGAACATTCCAGAAATGACAGGACACATTAAGAAGTGCACCAGAAATGATCCACTGTTATCAAAAGTGACGGATGTGGTGTTTCGTGGTAAAGTCACACGAACAACACCAGAACTGAAGCCATATGTCACACAGAAGCTACAACTATCCATACAAGCAGAATATCTTCACTGGGGAATGTGGGTCACCATTCCACCACAGTTAGGGAACTGTGTGTTAAATCAACTACATGAAGGCCACTGTGGCATTGTCAGAACAAAGGAGACAACCAGAAACTAATTTTGGGACCAGGGCTCGACTCTGAAATTGAGGAGAAGGTGGGAATATGTGCTGCTTCTACAAGAGCCTCAACTGACCTCCATTAGTGCCTTACCCCCATGGGAATGGCTGGAAAGGTCATGGGAAAGAATCCATATCGACCACACCAGACCTTTCAAAGGTCATTTGATTTGCTGGAACCACCCATTACACAGGACATTGTTGATGGGAAACAGCAGAATCAGGGTTTCCAATGAGAGAACAAGGGCAAACACAGGGTTTTACAAAAAGCTCAACTCGTGTTGGTGAGGAATTATACCACTGGTGTGATGTAGATATCGACCATCATTATAGCACAGATTGGACCAGTTTCCTACACTGTACAGATGACAGATGATGTCATATGCAGATCAACACTTGGCAACCTGAACAAATGTGTCAGAGACAACATTGTTTGAAGATCCACAATAATTTTGCCAAATAAAGACCTGGATATCCCTGAGGACACAGCAGTAACTTGAATATCTGACGGTGACAATACCTCAGTGGAGAAGACCACAACATTGTGTAAAACCTCTGAACATTAATTCATCTCAGGAAAAGACAACATTTGATGATTCTCCTCAGTTACATTAACTACTCTCCAATCCATAGGAACTGTTCCAGAGTTGAGAGGATTATGGGAGATAACCTCGAGCACATCTGTATTTTCCAGGGCCACATTCGAAACCTCTCTGTGATGAAGGTTATCAGGCCCTGGGATTGATCTGCCTTTTCTCCGATCTGCTTCCCCAATACCATTTCCCTAAGAAGACTTCTTCCTTTCAATTCCTGCTTTCCATTTGTCCTTGTGTCCCCCATCTTTTGGGAAGTTGTATGTTTTCTTTCTTTGTGAAGATGGAACTAAAGTATGTCATTAATTGGTCTGCCATCTCTTTGTTTCCTATTATAACTTCTCTTGTTCCTTACTGCAGGGGACCTATGTTCATGTTTATTAATCCTTTTTCTCTTAACGTACTCCAAGAAGCTTCTACAATGAGCTTGTATGTTTCCTTTAAGATTACTCACATACTCTGTTTTGCCCTTCTTAGTCTGTCTCTATTTCTCCTGTTGCAAGGGCCAAAGGCCTTTCCAATCCTCTGATCTTTGGTTTTCTGGCCAATTTTGGTGTGCCTTCCTCAGATTTAATACTACCCTAATTTCCCTTGTTAACCAGGACGTTATACGGTTCCTGTTTTAATTCCATTCCAGAAATCAATAGATTTTGCTGTTTTTCTGTGTAAATGTTTTTCATTGCCTAACCACTACCATCCCTTTAAATAACAATCCCCAAATTATCATGGTCAGCTTGTATCTCACACCATCATAATTTCTTTTATGTAAATTCATGGCCACAGTCTCAGAAACAACCATTGCCCTCTCCATCTTAATGAAGAATTTTACCCTTTTGTGGTCACTCTTTCTGAACGGCCTACATAAAACTAGAGTCACAGAGTCACAGAGATGAAGAGCACGGACACAGACCATTCGGTCCAACCCGTCCATGCCAACCAGATATCCCAACCCAAACCCTTCCTATTCATATACCCATCCAGATGCCTTTTAAATGTTGCAATTGTACCAGCCTCCACCACTTCCTCTGGCATCTCATTCCATACACGTACCACCCTCTGCGTGAAAAGGTTGCCCCTTAGGTCTGTTTTATATCTTTCCTCTCTCACCCTAAACCTATGCCCTCTAGTTCCGGACTCCCCCGACCCCAGGGAAAATACTTTGTCCATTTATCCTATCCATGCCCCTCATGAGTTTGTAAACCTCTGTAAGGTCACCCCTCAGCCTCTGACACTCCAGGGAAAACAGCCCCAACCTATTCAAACTTGCAACATCCTCGTAAATCTTTTCTGAACCATTTCAAGTTTCACAACATCTTTCCAATAGGAAGGAGACCAGAATTGCATGCAATATTCCAACAGTGGCCCAACCAATGTCCTGTACAGCTGCAATATGACCTCCCAACTCCTGTACTCAATACGCTGACCAATAAAGGAAAGCATACCAAACACCTTCTTCACTATACTATCTACCTGCAACTCCACTTTCAAGGAGCTATGAACCTGCACTCCAAGGTCTCTTTGTTCAGCAACACTCCCTAGGACCTTACCATTAAGTGTATAAGTCCTGCTAAGATTTGCTTTCCCAAAATGCAGCATCTCACATTTATCTAAATTAAACTCCATTGCCACTTCTCAGCCCATTGGCCCATCTGATCAAGATCCCATTATAATCTGAAGAATTCCTGAAGAAGGGCTCATGCCCGAAACATCGATTCTCCTGCTCCTTGGGTGCTGCCTGACCTGCTGCGCTTTTCCAGCAACACATTTTCAGTGCATTGTAATCTGAGGTAACCTTCTTCACTGTCCATGATTTCCCACGCACAAAGCCATGTTGACTACCCCTAATCAGTCTTTGCCTTGCCAAATACATGTACATCCTGTCCCTCAGGATTCCCTCCAACAACTTGCCCACCATCGACATCAGGCTCACTGGTCTGTAGTCCCCAGGCTTGTCCTTACCACCTCTCTTAAACAGTCGCACCGCATTAATCAACCTCCAGTCTTCCAGCACCTCACCTGTGATGATTGATGATAAAAATATCTCAGCAAGAGGCCCAGCAATTTCTTCCCTAGCTTCCTAAAGAGTTCTAGGGTACAACTGTTCAGGTTCTGGGGATTTAGCCACTTTTATGCATTTCAAGACATCCAGCACTTCCTCCTCGGTAATATGGATATTTTACAAAATGTCACCACCTATTTCCCTATGTTCTATAACTTCTATGTCCTTTTCCACAGTAAACACTGATGCAAAATACTTATTTAGTATCACCCCATCTCCTGCTGCTCCACATAAAGGCTACCTTGCCTTTTGAGGGTTTGAGGGTCCCTATTCTGTCCCTCGTTACCCTTTTGTCCTTAATGTATCTTTAAAAACCTTTTGGATCCTCCTTAATTTTATTTGCCAACGCTATCTCATGTTCCCTTTTTGCGCTCCTGATTTCACTCTTCAGTTTACTCCTACTGCCTTTATACTCTTCTAAGGATTCAATCGATCTATTCTGTCTGTACCTGTCTGTCTTAACCAAACCCTCAATTTCTTTAGTCATCCAGCATTCCCTATGCTTACCAGCCTTTCCTTTCACACTAACAGGAATATATATTCTCTGGGCTCTCATTACCGCATTTCTGAAGGCTTCCCATTTTCCAGCCACCACTTTACCTGCGAACATCTGTGCCCAATCAGTGTTCGAAAGTCCTTGCCTAATACCGTCAAAATTCACCTTCCTCCAACTTGGAACTTCAGTTTTTAGATCTGGTCTATCTCTTTCCATCACTCTTTTAAAACAAATAGAATTATGTTCGCTGGCCCCAAAGTGCTCCCCCACTGACACCTCAGTCACCTGCCCTGTCTTATTTCCCAAGAGTAGGTCAAGTTTTGCACCTTCTCCAGTAGGTACAACCACATACTGAATCAGAAAATTTTCTTGTACACACTTAACAAATTCCTCTCCATCTAATCCCTTAACCCTATGGCAGTCCCAGTCTCTGTTTGGAAAGTTAAAATCCCCTCCCATAACCACCCTATTATTCTTACAGATAACTGAGATCTCCTTACAAATTTGTTTGTCAATTTCCCTCTGGTTATGAAGGGGTTTATAATACAATCCCAATAAGGTGATCATCCCTTTCTTATTTCTCAGTTCCACCCAAATAACTTCCCTGAATGTATTTCTGGGAATATCCTCCCTCCATACAGCTGTAACGCTATCCCTTATCAAAAAGGCCACTTTCCCCCTCCTCTCTTGCCTCCCTTTATATCCTTCCTGTTACATTTGTATCCTGGAAAATTAAGCTGCCAGTCCTGTCCATCCCTGAGCCATGTTTGTGTAATTACTATGATGTCCCAGTCCCATGTTCCTAACCATGTCCTGAGTTCATCTGCTTTCCCTGTTAGGCCTCTTGCATTGAAATAAATGCAGTTTAATTTATCAGTCCTACCTTGTTCTCTGCTCTGTTCCTGCCTGCCCTGACTGTTCGATTCTCCTTTGATCTCAACTGTACCAGTCTCAGATTGAAATCTTTCCTCACTATCTCCCTGGGTCCCACCCCTTCACCATACTAGTTTAAATCCTCCCGAGCAGCTTGAGCAAATCTTTCTGCTAATATATTTGTCCTCTTCCAATTTAGGTGCAATCCGTCCTTCTTCTACAAGTCACCTCTACCCCAAAAGTGCTTCCAATGATCCAAAAATCTGAATCCTTCTCCCATACACCAGTTCCTCAGCCATGCATTCATCTGCTCTAACCTCCTATTCCTGCCCTCACTCGCATGTAGCACCGGGAGTAATCCAGATATTACTACTCTCGAGGACCTTCTTTTTAAATTCCTGCCTAACTCACTGTAATCTCCATTCAAAATTTCAACCTTTTTCCTTCCTATGTCATTGGTTCCAATGTGTACAATGACCTCCTGCTGGCCCCTCTCCCCCTGCAGAACATTCAGCACCCTCTCTGAGACATCTTTAATCCTGGCACCAGGGAAGCAACACACCGTTCTGATTTTTCGCTGCTGGTCACAGAAATGTCTGTCTGTACCTCGGACTAGCGAGTCCCCTAAGACAAGCGATGGCTTGGAACCTGACATACCTCCCATTACATTAGAGCCAGTCTCAATACCAGTAACGTGGCTGTTCGTGCTACGTTCCCCTGAGAATCCATCACACTCTACATTTTCCGAAACAGCATACTTGTTTGAAATGGGGATAGCCACAGAAGATTCCTGCACTACCTGCCTAACCCTCTTACCTTTCCTGAACCCATCTGTGTGACTGTATCTGAGATATCCCCCCTCCCTTTAACTGCCATCCATCACATCCTCTTGCTCTTGTAAATTCCTCATTGCCTCTAACTGCCTCTCCAACTGATCCATTTGATCTGATAAGATTCACAATCAATGGCTTTTATTGCAGCTATAATCCTAAGTAACCCATAACCTCTCCCTCAACTCCCACATCCGACAAGAAGAGCATATCACTCTACTAAGGGCCATTTTTGCTTCTTTCAATCTACAGACCCAGAAAATAGCACTGTCTTATTCCTCTACAAAACACTGGTCCAAGTTAAATTAATACTTTTGGCTTCTATGTTAAGTTTCATCAAGAGACATAGCTCAATAAAACATATAATCAAGAAAGAATCCACTCTACTCATTACTGCAGACTTCTTTTAAGGTCACTCTTAAACATCCCCTTCTCTGTTTCTGTGCTGTCACCTCTCCCAACAGGTTCCTCCAAGATCAGTTGTGAATTTCACTGTTTTCTAAATTTTCCCAGACACACTCCACTGTCCACGAGACATAAATTCATCAGCAAAGGCAGTAACTGCTAACTCTGTCAGTTAACAATGTGGGTTTCTTTCTCTCTCTCTCTCTCTCTCTCTCTCTCTCTCTCCTGCACTGACTGCACCATGTGCTTCCTTTCTCTGTTTTTCTCCCTTTTTAAAGTGCTGTTGTTTTGAGTTTTTTTCCCGGCCAAGTTCCAAAACAATGCAACAGCATTTCAAACAGTAATTGTTGCTCCTGGAATTCGAGGAAATCACCTCTAATCCCTAAAACACCTCAAAAAAGGAGCACTGTTACAGCCAGATATTTTTCCCGTCCTCCATCTTGGATTACCCAGAATCACTAAATTTCAATTATTCCTTCCTGATTACACAAACCAGGTCAAGGATGGCCTTTTCTCTAGTTGGTGCCTCAAAGTATTGATTCATAAAACTAACCCGTACACCCACCAAGAATTCCTCCCCTCTGCTGTTCCTAATGAGTTGGTTTGTCCAATCTATATGCAGATTGAAATAGCCCATAATTACAGCGTTACCTGTATTAGTTGTGACTCTAATTTCCTTTTTAATGCCTTGCCCCAATATTACTACCACAGTTTGGGGGTTGATATTCCAACTCCCACTATCATTCCCTGCCCCCTGGTGTTTCTAAACCCATACAGATTCTACTTCACAAGAGCTATTCTCGGGCAGCACGGTGACACAGTGGGGAGCACTGCTGCCTCAAAGTGTCAGGGACCCGGTTTCAATTCGAGCCTTTGGATGACTGTCTGTGTGGAGTTTGGATGTTCTCCCAGTGTCTGTGTGGGTTTATGCCAGATGCTATGCTTTCCTCCCACAGTCCAAGGATGTGCAGGTTAGGTGGATTGGCCACGCTAAAAACATTGCCTTACAGTGCCCAGGGATGGGCAGGCTAGGTGGGTTAGCCGTGGCAAATGTGAGTTGACTGGGATAGGGTGGGATGCTTTTCACGAGGTTGGTCCAGACTTGATGGGCTGAATGGCCTCTACCTGCACTGTCACATGCCTATTCTAATATCTTTCTTCACAATCACAATTTCCCTTTTAATCAGCCGTGTTACTGTCCCTTTTCTTTGTGTCCGTCCTTTATAAAATCTGAAAACTTGTGGTAATTCAGTTCCTATTCCTGGTCACCCTGCAGCCACATCTCTGTAATACCCGCTATATCATATCCACTCTGATCTATTTGTGTGATAAATTTATCTGTTTTATTGAGAATGATTACACATTAAGGCACAAGGCCTTAAGGCTTCCATAGTTCTGTTCGCTGTGGTCCTGCTCAATTCTAGCCCTTGTAATCTGTGCCCAGCATCATTCTGACCTCCCATTCTCTTTTCTGATTTAATACGTATTTCAGTGTCATCCATCTCCCTGTATAGAGTTTCATCCCCTTGGCGTATCAGTATAAACCTTCCTGACTGCACTCACCAATATATTCCCAAGTTCCAGTCCTGTCCAGGTACTACACATCCAGGTTGTCGTTATGACACCTCCCCCAGAAAAGGTCCCAATGCTCCAGCAAACTGAAACCCTCTCCCATGTACCAACTTTTCAGTCTGATATAACCTGCTATTTCTACTTTGATATGCACAGACCATCAGCAGTAATCCTGAGATCACTGTTTTGAGGTTCGACTTTATAACTTGCTTCCTAAATCCCCATATTCTGTTTACAGGACATCACCCCTTGTCTTACCCATGTCATTGGCAGCAATGTCTACCACGGCCACTGGCCGTTCACCCTCTCACTTCAGAATGTCCTGTAGCCACACTGAGACATCCTTCACCCGAGCAGCTGGGAGGCAACATACCGTCCTGGAGTCTGGTTTACAGTGCCAGGCCCATCGATCTGTTCCCCTTATTACTGAATCACCTCTGACAACAACCCTGCTCATTTTCCTCCAGGGGGTAGGCCTCCAAATCCTCAAATCATAGAAACTCGACAGTGTGGAAACAGGCCATTTTCCCCAACAAGTCCACACTGACCCTCCGAAGAGTAACCCAGCCAGACCATTCCCCTACCCTACTGGTCTCACTAATGCACCAAACCAACACATCCCTGAACACTTTCGCGTGGCCAATTCCCCAAACCTGCATATCATTGGACTGTGGAGGAAACCAGAGCACCTGGAGGGGACCCACACAGACACGGGGCGAATGTGCAAACTCCACACAGAGAGTCGCCCGAGGCTGGAATTGAACCCGGGGCCCTGGCGCTGTGAGGCAGCAGTGCTAACCACTGAGCCACTGTGCCACTCTGAACTGTGTGGGGGACAGACACTGGGAGTGGAGTCAGCACTGGGCCCCTTGGGGGAGGGGCACGGAGCAGTGAGTACAAATGTTGGCCACTGGGATAAAGGCACAGGGCCCAGTGTTGGCTCCACTCTCCGTGCCCCTTCCCCACAGTGCCCAGTGTTGGCTCCACTCCCTGTGCCCCTTCCCCACAGGGCCCAGTGTTGGCTCCACTCCCTGTGCCCCTCCCCCACAGGACCCAGTGATGGCTCCACTCCCTGTGCCCCTTCCCCACAGGACCCAGTGCAGACTCCCCACAACATCCTCCTCCTCCTCAACAGGGCCCAGTGCTGACTCCACTCCGTCCCCCTCCCCCAAAGGGTCCAGTGCGAACTCCACTCCACGTGCCCCTTCCCCCACAGGGCACCGTGCTGACTCCACTCCTTGTCCCCCTTCCCCCACACGGCCCAGTGCTGACTCCACTCCCCATACCCCTCCCCCACAGGGGCTGGCACTGACACCCCATGCCATCCTGCTCTAAGGTTGTCACTGGGGTAAAGCAGTCTGAACTGTTTGGTGGAATGCCCAGTGCTATAGGAAGAAAACAATGACCTTCTCCAGTCTGCCAGCATAAATCCCACCATCTTCTCTCCAATACCTCATACTCACACTGTGCTCACTCTGGTTCCCCAATCAAGTTTCCCTGCCATCGGGCTTGTTAGTGAGTTTGGTGAGATGGCAGTCTGACTGTTAATGAGGTGGTCTGGGTTATGAGCCTGGTGTTTAACCATCAATACGGAGCATCAGTTGGTAACTCCCCTCTGCCAAGTGAGAAACTTGCCATGGTGCTTGTGAAAAGATGGTGTGAGTTTCTCCTGATGTCGAGATGGGTCTCACTGCACGTGTCACCCAATTCTGTCACACAGCTCACCATAATACATGCTGCTCAGACCCCGATACGATTCTGCCCATTACATTTGGTCCCCACATCCACATCATTGGTTTAGATTGTGAACAGCAGTGATGCAAACACTGATCCTTGTGGAACCTCACTGGGCACAGGCTGCCACCTTCAGAGTGACCCATTTATTCCAACTCTGTTTTCTGTCTGGTAACCAATTCCCAACCCCCACAGCAGGACCTTTCTCCCAGTCCCTGCTGCTCGAAGTGTGTTTCCCAACCTCCTGCTTCAAGCCTAATGAAAATCCAATACATCCCATCCTCCTGTTCTCCATTATCTACGTTACAAGTAATAGCTTCAAAAATCTCCAACAGATTTGTCAAACATGATTTCCCTTTCACAAATCCATGTGGACCCTGTCCAAACAAATGTTATTTTCGAAGTATTCAATTATCACAAACTTGCAAATCGATTCTCATATTTTCGCTCCTCCTGGTATAACACTAACAGGTTTGTGGTTTTCTGTTTGTAGTTCTCTTTCTCCCTTCTTCATTGTTGGGGAATATATTTCTGAGTGGTTTCAGCTACTGCTTGGATAACAGTGGTGAGGATTGTGGGAATGATGGTGTCAGGGAAAGGTTACTAGACTAGTCATCCAGAGGCCTCAGTCAATGCAGGATGTGGGTTTAAATCCCAGTGCAGATGTGAAAATTAAATCCAATTAACTAACAAATACATTTGGAATCAAAAGCACGTCCCAGTAATGGTGACCATGGAACTATCAGGTTGTCACTAATGCTGTTCAGGGAAGGAAATCTCCCATCCTTCCCCAGTCTGGCTGATATGTGACTCCACATTGGCTCATGTGAAATGGCCCAGTAAGGTGAACCGAACAGCCCCTCCATTGTAATGACTGTACACAGGAAGGGGAAATGGTGAACCAGGAAGAGCAGTCCATCACACACAATACAGGAAGTTTCACACAATTTGGACAATGACAGATATGTCCTGACAAAGGACAGAAAGTGCTGGACAAATCCATCCCAACTAATTCCCACCTGATCAGTCTGCTCTCAATCATCTGTGAAAGTAATGGTCATGGTGTTAATGTCAATATCAGCCAGCATTTGCAAAGGAATAGACAAACAGGCTGGGACAGACAGATTATTAATCAGTCAGGAATCAAGGGTATCAGGGAAAAGGCAGGAAAGTGGAGTTGAGGATTATCAGACCAGCCATGATCACATTGAATAGTGGAACAGACTTGATGGGCTGAATGGCTTCCCTTCGCTCCTCCATCTTATGGTCTTAGTTTAACCACAAAACATGAGTCAAATAAGAGATGAGCCATCACCAACCCAGTGACAAGGGGAGGCTCCACACGGAAACAGATGAGAACGAGCTGCTCCTTTTTGGCTGGAGAATGGAAGAATGGTGACTCCAGAAAAAGTAATGGCAAAACTTTAAGGAGCTGGAGGAAAATGCCCCGCGTTTCTGAAACACTGGAAATTACAAATGGTGGAGCATATCCCAACCCAAATTACTGAGTGCAGTGGGATGTCCAGTGGGCACCCCCGTGTCTACTAAAGTGGAACAGGCCGGATTGTTCAGTTTGTGATGAAAGGTGTGTGACGATGGAGCTTCATCTGTGTCGATAATGTCTACTCCTCCGACAAGTTAAAAAATCATGCAACACCAGGTTATAGCCCAACAGGTTTATTTGGAAGCAGTAGCTTTTGGAGTGCAGCTCCTTCTCAGGTGGTTGTGGAGTATAAGGGAGTTTCAGAATGGTTCATGGATTCATGCAGTAAAATGGAATTCTGCTGGTACAGATTACACCACAAATGTATGTGTGTTTGTATGTGCGTGAGTGTGACTGTAAAAGGGTAAAAGTCTGTGAGAGGGTGCGTGTGAGGGTGGGAGTGTGGGAATGTGCAGAATTACGTTTTACTTTGTAATTTATTAAAGTGTTGTTCTGCAAGTACAAATGACCTCACAAACTTACATGTATGTGTGTGTGAGTGTGTGTGAGAGAGAGGCTGTGAGAGAGAGTGTGTGTATGTGTGGGAGTGTGACTGTAAAGGTGAGAAAAGTCTGTGAGAGTGTGTTCAGGAGGGTGGGAGGGTGAGAATGTGCACAGTTACATTTTATTTTGCTCAAAAACTGCCTGAATCCCTGTATGATTCTGTAAATCCCTTTTTGAGAAATAGAATCACTGTGAACATTGGGGCACAGAGAGCCTCACACAGGGCACCTCACACCTTCAATGCATTATCTGGGCGAGCATGGCACCTATTGTTAAAGTTCACTTGAGAACATAACTTTAATAAAGTTCTGGAATTTACAGATGAAAGAACTGAAACCAACAAGTCATTGTAAAATGAGAGACTTAACAAACCATCCAGGTCTTTTTCAATATATAATGTCAGTGACATCACACTGTAAACTTTTGCTATAAATTCTGTGTCTTACGATCTTATGCTCCACAACCACCTGATGAAGGAGCAGCGCTCCAAAAGCTAGTGCTTCCAAATAAACCTGTTGGACTATAACCTGGTGTTGCGTGATTTTTTTAACTTGACAGAGGGGTAGACATCGACTGCATGGATTTTTAGTGAGGCCTTTGACCAGGTTCCACATGGCAGACCAATTAGTAGAGTCATAGAGTCATAGAGATATACAGCACAGAAACCCATCCTTCAGTCCAACCCATCCATGCTGACCAGAAATCCCAAACCAATCTAATCTCACATGCCAGCAGCTGGCCCATAACCCTCCAAAACCTTCCTAATCATATACCCATCCAGATGCCTTTTAAATGTTGCAATTGTACCAGCCTCCACCCCTTCCTCTGGCAGCTCATTCCATACACGTTCCACTCTCTGAGTGAAAAATGTTGCCCCTTAGGTCTCTTTTATATCTTTCCCCTCACCCTAAACCTCTAGTTCTGGACTCCCCCAACCCAGGGAAAAGACTTTGTCTATTTCTCCTATCCATGCCCCTCATGATTTTATAAACATCTATAAGGTCATCCCTCAGCTTCTGATGCTCCAGGGAAAACAGCCCTAGCCTATTCAAGCTCAAATCCTCCAACTCTGGCAACATCCTTGTAAATGTTTTCTGAACCATTTCAAGTTTCACAACATCTTTCCGAGAGGAAGGAGACCAGAATTGCACGCAACATTCCAACAGTGGCCTAACCAATGCCCTGTACAGCCACAACATGACCTCTCAACTCCTGTACTCAATACTCTGACCAATAAAGGAAAGTATGCACTCACATCCAAATCATTTATATAAATGATGAAAAGTACTGGACCCAACACTGACCCTTATGGTCCTCCAATGGTAACAGGCCTCCAATCTGAAAAACAACCCTCCACCACCAGCCTCTGTCTTCTACCTTTGAGCCAGTTCTGTATCCAAATGGTGAGTTCTCCCTGTATTCCATGAGATCTAACCTTGCTAATCAGTCTCCCATGGGGAACCTTGTTGAACGCCTTACTGAAATCCATATAGATCACATCTACTACTCTGCCCTCATCAATCCTCTTTGTTAGATACTCAAAACACTCAATCAAATTTGTGAGACATGATTTCCCTCACATAAAGCCTTGTTGACTATCCCTAATCAGTCCTTGCGTTTCCAAATACATATACACCCTGTTCCTCAGGATCCCCTCCAACCACCTATCCACCACCAACGTCAGGCTCACTGATCTATAGTTCCCTGGCTTGTCCTTACCACCCTTCTTAAACAGTGGCACCACGTTAGCCAACCTCCAGTTTTCTGGGGCACCTCACCTGTGACTATTGATGGCACAAATATCTCAGTAAGAGGCCCAGGTTATCACTTCCCGAGCTTCCCACAGAATTCTAGGGATACACCTGATCAGGTCCTGGGCATTTATCCACCTTTATACATTTCAAGACATCCAGCACTTCCTCCTCTGTAAAGTGGACATTTTTCAAGATGTCACCATATATTTCCCTACATTCTATATCTTCCATGTCCTTTTCCACAGTAAATACTGATGCAAAATACTCGTTTAGTGCTCCCCATCTCCTGCGGCTCCACACAATGGCCGCCTTGATGATTTCTGAGGGGCCCTATTCTCTCACTAGTTACCCTTTTGTCCTTAATGTATCTGGAAAAACCCTTTGGATTCTCCTTAACTTTATTTGCCAAAGCTATCTCATGTTCCCTTTTTGACCTCCTGATTTCTCTCAGGTTTACTCCTATTGCCTTTATATTCTTCTAAGGATTCACTCAATCTATCCTGTCTATACCTTACATATGCTTCCTTCTTTTCCCTAACCAAACCCTCATTTTCTTTAGTCATCCACCATTCCCTAAACTTACCAGCCTTGCCTTTTCCCCGAACAGGAATATACTTTCTCTGGACTCTCATTATCTCATTTCTGAAGGCTTCCAATTTTCCAGCCGTCCCTTTACCTGCAAAAATCTGCGCACAAACAGCTTTTGAAAATTCTTGCCTAATACTGTCAAAATTGGCCTTTCTCCAATTTAGAACTTCAGCTTTTAGATCTGGTCTATCTGTTTCCATCACTATTTTAAAACGAATACAATTATGGTCGCTGGCCCCAAAGTGCTCCCCCACTGACACCTCAGTCACCTGCCCTGCCTTATTTCTCAAGAATCGGTCAAGTTTTGTACTTTCTCTAGTAGGTGCATCTACAGACTGAATCAGAAAATTTTCTTTTATACACTTAACAAATTCCTCTCCATCTAAACCCTTAACAGTATGGCAGTCCCAGTCTACGTTTGGAAAGTTAAAATCCCCTACCATAACCACCCTATTATTCTTACAGATAACTGATATCTCCTTAAAAATTTGTTTCTCAATTTCCCTCTGACTGTTAGGGGCTCGATAATACAATCCTAATAAGGTGATCATCCCTTTCTTATTTCTCAGTTCCACCCAAATAATTTCCCTGGATGTACTTCTGGGAATATTCTCCCTCAGTATAGCTGTAATGCTATCCCTTATCAAAAACGCCCCTCCCCCTCCTCTCTTGCCTCCCTTTCTGGTCTTCCTGTAGCATTTCTATCCTGGAACATTACACTGCCAGTCCTGTCCATCCCCGAGCCACATTTCTGTAATTGCTATGATATTCCAGTCCCATGTTCCTAACCATGCCCTGAGTTCATCTGCCTTCCCTGTTAGGCCTCTTGTATTGAAATAAATGTAGTTTAATTAATCAGTCCTAACTTGTTCCTGCCTGTCCTGACTAATTGACTCTCTTTTATTCTCAACTGTACTAATCTCAGATTGACATCTTTCCTCACTATCTCCCTGGGTCCCAACCCCACCTCAAAATTCGATCACATGGGATTCAGGGTGAACTTGTCAATTGGATACAAAATTGGCTTCATGGTAGGAGACAGAGAGTGGTGGTGGAGGGTTGTATGTCAGACTGGAGGTCTGTGCCCAGCAGTGTTCCACAGGGATCAGCACTGGGCCCACTGTTATTTGTCATTGATATAAATGATTTCGATGAGAATATAGGAGGCAGGGCCAGTAAATTTGCAGATGACACCAAAATTGTTGGTGTTGGAGACAGTGATGACGATTATCTGAGATTACAAAGGGATCTTGATCAATTGGGCCAATGGGCTGAGGTGTGGCAGATGGAGTTTAATTTGAATAACTGTCAGGTATTGCATTTTGGTAAAACAAACAGGGGCAGGACCTACACAGTTAATGGTCGGGCCTGAGGGAATGTTGTAGAACAGAGAAACCTTGGGGTTCAGGGACATAGTTCATTGAAAGTTGTGTTACAGGTAGACAGGATGGGAAAGAAGGTGTTTGGCACCTTTATTGCTGAGACCATTGAGTAAAACAATTGGGATGTCATGGTGTGATTGTACAGGACATTGGTGAGGTCAATATTGGAGAACAGTTATATAATCCTTTTTCTGGGGCCAGTTGTTTTTCTGAATTAGGAATTTTTCGGATTCAGAATAAATGACATTTTCACAGTAAAATGAGAAAAGTATTCCCTAACAGCAGATACACGTGTCAATAGTACAAGCACTGAGACCCAATTGATGCCAGTCAGTGCTGGGCCACACCACCATGTCAGATCTGAGTGATGCGAATCGAGTGGGTCACCTGTTCACACGCCAAAATGGCGCTCCACACTCCACAAAAACAATCTTGGATTTTGGAGCTTTTTGGAGTTTGGAATTTTGGATAAAGGATTGTGTACCTGTACTGTGTACAGTTCTGGTTCCCCTGCTATAGGAAGGATATGGTTGAATTGGAGAGGATGTAGAAAAGGTTCACAAAGATGGTATATGGAATGGAGGGTTTGATTATAAGGAGAGGCTGGAAAAGCTACAAGGCTTTTTCACTGGAGCAGAGGAGGTTAAGGAGTGACCTTCGAACACAGAACACAGAACAGGACAGCACAGGACAGGCCCTTCAGCCCACGAGGTTGTGCTGAGCATTTACTTTAATCTAAGATCAATCTAACCTACACACCCCTCAGTTTACTGCCATCCATGTGCTTGACCAACAGTCGCTTAAACATCCCTAATGTCTCTGACTCTGCTACCACCACTGGCAGTGCATTCCACGCACCCACCACTCTCTGAGTAAAGAACCTGCCTCTGACATCACCCCAATACCTTAAAATTATGATCCCTTGTGACAGCCATTACTGCCCTGGGGAAAAGTCTCTGGCTAACTACTCTATCTATGTCTCCCATTCCCTTGTACACCTCTATCAAGTCACCTCTCTCTCTTCCTCTCTCCAGTGTGAAAAGCCCGAACTCACTTAACCTCTCTTCATAAGACAAGCCCTCCAATCCAGGCAGCATCCTGGTAAATCTCCTCTGCACCCTCTCTAAAGCATCTACATCCTTCCTCAAATGAGGCGACCAGAACGGGACACAATATTCCAAGTGTGGTCTAACCAGGGTCCTATGGAGCTGCAGCAAAACCTCCTGGCTCTTATCCTCAATCCCCCTATTAATGAAAACCAAAACACCATTCACCTTCTTAACAACCCGATCAAGTTGGCAGCAACTTTGAGGGATCTATGTCCATGGGCCCCAACATCCTGCTGTTCCTCCACTCTGCCCACAATCCTGTCTTTAAGCCAAAAGCCAATATCACCCGCACTGTCTGTGTCCTCATTGCATCCGGTGATCTCCCCTCCACTGCCTCCAAACTCATAGTCCCCCAGCCCCACACTGCCCGGTTCGACCTGCTCTCCAAGTGGGCGGCACGGTGGCAGAGTGGGTGGCACAGTGGCACAGTGGGTGGCACAGTGGCACAGTGGTTAGCACTGCTGCCTCACAGTGCCAGAGACCTGGGTTCAATTCCCGCCTCAGGCGACTGACTGTGTGGAGTTTGCACATTCTCCCCGTGTCTGCGTGGGTTTCCTCCGGGTGCTCCGGTTTCCTCCCACAGTCCAAAGATGTGCAGGTCAGGTGAATTGGCCATGCTAAATTGCCCATAGTGTTAGGTAAGGGGTAGGTGTAGGGGTATGGGTGGGTTGTGCTTCGGCGGGGCGGTGTGGACTTGTTGGGCCGAAGGGCCTGTTTCCACACTGTAAGTAATCTAATCTAATCAAGGTCCACAAGCCCAATTACCCCGACCAACCCACCGTCTCGGCATGCTCCTGCCCCAATGAACTCATCTTGTCTTACCTCGACTCCACCCTCTGTCGCTCAGTTCAGGCTCTTCCCACCTCCATCCGCGACACCAACCATGCTCTCCATCTCTTCAGCAACTTCCAGTTCCCTGGCCCCCAGTGCTATCTCTTCACTATCGATGTGCAGTCCTTATACATGTTACTATCTCACAAGGATGGACTCCAGGCCCTTTGCTTCTTCCTGTCCAACAGACCCATCCAGTCCCCTCCACCTATACCCTCCTCCACCTCGCCAAACTGGTCCTCATCCACAATAACTTTTCCTTTAACTCCTCCCATTTCCTCCAAATCCAGGGGGTGGCCATGTGTACCCACATGGGCCCCAGCTATGCCTGCCTCTTTGTTGGCTATATCAAACAGTCCCTCTTCAGCACCTACACAGTCAATGTACCCCAGCTCTTCTGCCATTATATCAATGACTGCATCGGTGCAGCGTCCTGCACCCAGACTGAACTGGAGCAGTTCATTGACTTCACCCACAACTTCCATCCCACTCTCAAATTCACTTGGTCCATCTCGGACACTTCCCTCCCATTTCTGGACCTCGCCATTTCCATCTCCGGCGAGTCACCAGACGGATGTTTACTACAAACCCACAGATTCCAATAACTCCCTGGGCCACACCTCCTCCCACACAGTATCCTGCAAGAACTCCATCCCGTTCTCCCAATTCCTCTACCTCTGCCGCATCTACTCGGACGAGGAAACATTCCACTCGTGAGTATCCCAGATGTCCACCTATTTTGAACAGCATGATTTTCCTCCCTCTCATCCAGACAGCTCCCCACCGCACCACCTTCATTCCCCGTTCCACTGCTCCAAACCCCCGCCCCTCCCAATGCAATAAAGGCTGGGTCCCCCTTGTCCTCACCTACCACCACAATAGTCTCCGCACCTAACACATCATCCTTAAACGCTTCAGCCAACTCCAATTAGACCTCACCACCAAGACCATCTTCCAGTCCCCACCCCTCTCTGCCTTCCGTAAGGACCATTCCCTTTGACAATCCTTGGTTTGTGCCACTCTCCCCACCAACCCCTTCGAGCCACCAAGTACCTTCCCCGGTAACCGGAAAAGATGCAGAGCCTGCAGGTACACCAGCCGGTCACCTCCATCCAGGGCCCCAAACAGTCCTTCCAGTTGAGACTGAGGTTCACCTGCCTCTCTTCCAACCTAGTTTACTGCATCAGGTGCTCCCGATGTTGTCTTAGGGAATGGTTCGCCGAACATCGCAACTGGGTCCAAAGGGACTGACTGGACCTCCCACTCATCCCCCAATTTAATTCCCCTTCCCACTCCCTTTCTGACATGACCATCCTTGGCATCGTCCATTGCCGCAATGAAACACACTGCAAATTGGAGGAACAACACCTCATCTTCCACTTGGGCAGCCTACAGGCCAGATGACTCAATATTGGGTTCTCCAATTTCAAATAACCTCCCTTTCCATCCCCCAAATTCCTTCCCAGCCCCTTCCCCTCCCTCCCAGTGCTCCCTGCCACCAACTGGATTCATTCCTCCCATTGACCCAACCAGGTCTTCCCCTCTACCTGTCTTCACCTGACCCTACTTTACAACCTTACCCCCGCCACCTGTTTTATCTGCAGCTCCGCCCCCACCCCACACCCAGTCCCAGTCCTGAAGAAGAATTACTCCCAAAACATCAGCTTCTCGACCTCCTGATGCTGCCTGTCTTGCTGTCTTCTACTTCTAGACTCTTCCTGTCTACCTTGGATTCCAGCATCCAGTATAGCATTTGTTTTGGCTTTAACCCTGTATTCAACATCCAAATTTGACCTTCCTAAATGAATCACTTCTTATTTAACCAGATTTAACTCCATCTGCCACTTCACAGCCCAGCTCTGCATCCTGTCAATGTCTCGTTGTGGTCTGCAACAGCCCTCGCCACGATCCACAACATCACTGACCTTTGTGTCACTGGCAAACATACTAACCCATCCTTCCACTTCTTCATCCAAGTCACTTATAAAAACTACAAAGAGCAGAGGCCCAAGAGCAGATCCTTGTGGGACACCACTGGTCACCGAGCTCCAGGAGCTCCAACTTTCCATCCACGACCACTCACTGTCTTCTTTCGGCCAGCCAATTCTGTATCCAGACGGCCAAAATTCCCGATATCCCATACCTCCTAACTTTCTGAATGAGCCTACCATGGGGAACCTTATTAAATGCCTTACTGAAATCCATTTACAGCACATCCACTGCTCAACCTTCGTCAACTTGTCTCATCACATCCTCAGAGATCTCAATAAGGCCAGTAAGGCATGACCTGCCCCTCACAAAGCCATGCTGACTATCTTTAATCAAATAATGTCTTTCCAAATGGTCATAAATCCTGTCTCTCAGAATCCTCTCCAGCACCTTGCTTACCACAGACTGACTGGTCTGTAATTCCCAGGGATTTCCCTATTCTCTTTCTTGAACAGAGGAACAGCATTCTCCTCCCTCCAATCAGCCTGTACTACTCCCATGGAGAGTGAAGATGCAAAGATCATCACCAGAGGTGTAGTAATCTCATTCCTCACTTCCCGTAGTAACCTCGGATATATCTGGTCTGGCCCTGGGGACTTATCTAACTTGATGCTTCCCAGAATTTCCAGCACATCCATTTCCTTAATGTCAATCTGTTCAAGCTTATTAACTTGGTCCACAATGTTCTCATTATCAACGAGGTCCCTCTCTCTTGATCACAGAAACAAAAGCTCATTTAGGGCCTCCCCGACCTCTTCAGACTCCAGGCACAAGTTCCCTCCATTATCCCTGATCAGCCCTACCCTCTCGCTGATCATTCTCTTATTTCTCATGTAAATGTAGCCCGCCTCTTGGTTTTCCCTAATCCTTTCCCCCAAGGCTTTTTCATGCCCCCTCCTAGCTCTCCTCAGTCCATTTTTTGAGTTCTTTCCCGGCCATACTGTAATCCTTTAAAGCTGTGCCAAATCCTTGCTTCCAAAACCTTCCGTAAGCTTCCTTCTTCCTCTTGACAAGAAGCTCCTCTTCTCTTGCCATCCAAGGCTCCTTCACCTTCCCATTCCTTGCCTGTCTCAGTGGGACAAAGTTATCCAACACTCACAACCAGTGTTCCTTAAACAGCCTTCACATTTCTGTTGTACATTTCCCCCAGAACAATGTTCCCAATTTATACTCCACAGCTCCTATCTAATAGCGATATAATTTCCCCTCCCCCAATTAATTATGGATATTTATAAAATCATGAGGGGCATGGATAAGGTAAGAAACAAACTCTTTTCCCAAAGAGTTAGGGAGTTCAAAACTAGGGCGCATAATTTTAAACTGAGTGGAGAAAGATTTAAAAGGAAGCTGAGGGGAAATGTTCTCACACAGAGGCTGGTTCATATGTGGAATGAACTGTGAGAGGAAGTGGCAGATGCAGGTACAGTTACAACTTTTAAAAATATTTGGACAGGTACATGAACAGGAGGATCACTGTGTTTCCACATTAAAGTTCCCCATTCAGCTCACACAGGTATAATTGGGCTGTGCTGTTTTCACCTTACTGACCTCCAGGAGATTTTGGAGACAGCTCAACAGACAGTAGCTCTTCGATGTGACTGAACCTACAAGTATCCTTTGATTTTCTGTACAATTCTGCCTTTCTGTGTTACATTAGCCCTGTCAGTAGACAATAGCTGTTTCTCTTTCAATAACTTTAATTTCTAATGCACTGAACTGTTCACCTCAAGATCTATTCCAGTCTGTAAACCCGCAGTAAAGTAATGATGAACAAACTGTCCAACATTCCAATACCAATAACAAAAATCAAAAGTGAAACTAAAATTGTGTTCCTCCATTCTTAACACATACTTTAGAAATACAAATCAACTTGAAAGTTATCCACACATCTCCTGCCTGAGAACACAGGTTCCCAAGTGATATTAATATTATTTCCTGAACCTTCATCACTCTGGTAACCAACTGAGTTTTATTATGTATCAAGATTGCCTCCATTTTTTGTCCAGCAGATGTTCACTGAGCAAAGTGATTTGACCTTGTGTCCTTCACCAAGGTCAGTGCTGTTTACTGTATTGACAGGAATGTGGAATACTGCAGCTCAGTGCATACAGGCAGTGGTCACAGCAATGGCTCCATGGACCATCGATCTGGTCAGAAGGAAATAATGTCCAATTCTCTGGCCTTGGTGTTCCACTCTAGGGAAACAGGTTATCCTTCCCATAGAGTTATGGAGGTTGTGGGCAGTCACCTTCATATAAGAGATGTAATCTTGTAAAAAAATACTTGACCGTGGTGAATCAACATGTCACCCAACTCAAACCAGCCAGTGACCTGCTGGTGTCCAGCAGCTCCCACTGCTGCTGGTGAATTCCTGGCTGGTCATTCTAGGCAGTGGCTTCACCTTCATTGTTGCTGTGGCTGGATGGCAAGTCCCACTGCATCGGAGTTTAGGATGGGAAGCCCACAGGCAGATAGACCTCACAGTCTTTGCTGTTCTCCCTCATGGAGGTCTCAGACAGCAGTATGAGGGAGAGGCTGGACAAACACCTCAGTGAGGTCAGAGGGGTTTGGAGACATGACTTGTCAGCTTGGACCTGGAGAAGGCCTTTGGAAGAATATCCAACACCTACTTAATCAACTTGCTCTTCAAATGGGGTTAATGCAGGGATTCCACAATTGGATCCATCTGCTCTGAACAAACATCAGTGGAACAGTTTAAATAATGGTTGGGAATGGGAAAGCTTTCCGATCAGAGATGGAGCCAGGCAGGACTGTCCTCTCTCCCATCCTGTTTGTGTGCTGTATTGAACCATTTACTGAGTACAATAGGAAGGAGGCAGGTGTAGGAAAAGGGAAAATGCCAGATACTGCAGGCACTGAGTTCAAATCATCCCTGCACATGGAAAACATCACTGCTTTCTGCACAGATCCACCGTCAGTGATCAGACTGATGAGAATCTGTGACCAGTTCAAACTGGCTTCAGGACACAAGATCAACTGCAGCAAGAATGAGCTCCTGTTCCTTTTCAGAACTGGGCCAATCAATCCTTTGCCCTTTGCCCTTTGCCCTGTCTGAGCAGACTACCTGAAGGTGCTGGGAATGTGATTCAGAGGAGCCGAGGTGTGTGCTAAAACCTGGAAGGTGTGGGTAACTGTGATGTGACTGAAACTGGGCTGGGGAAGTGACATTCCCTCTCCATTGGAGATAAGGAGCAGGTCATCAGCTGGGAGATACTTCTTCATTTCTCAATGTGCTGTAACTTTGGCCCATACTCCACTCCTGGACAGTGGAGGACACTCAAAACATCTTCCACTTTGTCTGGAGTTCAACAATGGGCCATGTCTGTGGGGACACAGCAGTAGGGAATGTACCCAACACCCACCTCAGCCCAATATAAAACAAAGAACTGTGGATACTGGGAATCTGAAAGAAAACAGGCAAGTGCTGGAGAAACTCAGTAGATCTGGCAACATGTACAGAGAGAAAAACAGAGTTAATGTTTCCAGTCCAGTGATCCTTCTTCAGAATTGCTGAGTTTCTCCAGCACTTTGTGTTGTGTTTCTGATTTCCAGAACCCAGAGTTCTTTGTTCCAGATGACTGTGGTTTATCAGGTCAGGTTTCACTCTGAGATCTGATGTGTCCAGTATCACCATCAGCTGGGATTGGAACACAATTAAAGTTTCCTGGACCTTGGGCGTTCTGTATATCCAGAATGTTCCCATTTGGATTCACTGTAGTTGATCTTGTTCTGATCCCAGCTGGAGGAGAGAGGGTACTCCCTGTCAGATCCACCCTGTCCACCCAGAGTCTCACTGCCTCTGCATGTTGCTCTCACCGTGGTTCAGGTGAGGAATAGACCAACGCCAGCTCCTTGTGGGATGTGCCTCAGTGGGAACAGATAAACTCATCTCCCGGGAATGACTTTATCAGCTAACAGCCTGAGATGGAGCCAAATGTGGACAGGACTGACACCACCTTCAAGGCCCCTCATTTCCTTACCCTGTCTGACTGTTCCCAGTCTATCTCCATTCCCTATCCCACCTCTGCCCTCCCCTGAATTCCTTGTGTATCCCTCCACCCCATTGACCCCATTCCCCCAGCTCCCCTCACTGCCACAACCTGGCCATTCACAATGCTCCATGCCAGCTGCCAGCTTTCTGTCCCTCTCCCTTGTGCCATAACCAAGAGAAAGTGCTGCCCTCAGACCAAACTGCAGAAACCTGCCGCTGTACATCACCGGGAAACAAACATGAACCGGGCTCACCAGATTCTCACACACTGCTGACTGGGTCTTCAAGGAGGGACTGGGCTTTTATGTTAATGAATATTCATGGGATCCAAATATAAACCAAGTACGAAGCACCACAGTCTGGTGTAATACCTGACAAACTGTAAACACACGGCTTTATCTCAACACCACAACCTGTCATTGGGAAATACAACAATTCATACCCGGCCTAATTCAGCCACACTCCCAGCACGTCTCCTCAGTTCATCAGAAACGCCAGATTGGACGGATAACATTAACTCTGTTTCTCCCTCCACAGATGCTGCCAGACCTGCTGAGTTTCTCCAGCACATTCTGATTTCATTCCATTTCCTGCTCTTGCAGGTTTCATGAGATTCCCTTGACATTTTTGTTCTTGCTGTAAACCAGGCAGTCAGTCTGGGCGACTGTCCCTCGGGAGGCTGGACAGAATGATGGAAATGTCTCTCTCCAGGGAAGATCATGAGGAGCTCCACCTCCCCAGCCTTGTCAGGTCGGCCTGGGCAGCCATCCTACAACCCAAAGGACTTAACATTGAGTTCCTGAATCTCCAATAACCTTCCCACCCATCCCCCTGCTCCCTTTCCAGCCCCACCTCCTTCCTTCCATTCCACCCACTGACCCTTCCTTCCAGCTCCCAACTGGATCCATCCCTTCCATTGACCAATCAGGTCGAACCCACTACCTGTGTTCACCAATCACTGCCTCACCATCCTGCTACTCTCCCCATCCCTCCCCTCCCCTCTCTCTATCTGCAGCTCCCCCTCCCCCCCATCCCCACATCCAGTCCTGATGAAGGGTGAGACCTGAAGCATTGACTTCTCCACCTCCTGATGCTGCCGGGATTGCTGTGTTCTTCCAGCCTCCTGTTTGTCTACTTGGTCAGGTCCTTCACCCCCTGCTGGGCTCCCTGCACCCTCCCCATTTCCCTATTAATATCGAGGCCCCTGTCCCAACCATTTACACTGAATAACATCCTGATTGTGGACATACTGCTATCCACAGGTCTGGATCAATAATATCATAGAATCCCGACAGTGGAGAAACAGCCCATTTACTAACCAGTCCACACCGACCCTCCGAAGAGTATCCCACCCAGACCCATTCCCCTACCCTATTACTCTACATTTTCCCTGAATACTGTACCTAACCTTGATATTCGTGAAGACTATGGGCAATTTAGCTTGGCCAATTCACCTAACCTGCACATCTTTGAACTGTGGGAGGAAACTGGAGCACCCGGAGGAAATCCTCGCAGACACGGGGAGAATGTACAAGCCCCACACAGACAGTCGCCTGAAGCTGGAATCGAACCCAGGTCCCTGGCGCTGTGAGGCAGCAAATCACTGAGTTACTGTGTCACCTTAATCTCCTGTAGTTCAATGTTTGGTGAATAAACAGATTTATTCTCGCGGTATATCGAAGGAGATGGGGTGGATCGGATATACTCAGATGATGTCATGATGTTTGTAAATGTAAGATCTTGTTCAGGTGAAGCCCAGGAATTAAAGCCTGCCTTTAGCTGAAGTGAGGAGGAGCCATGTCAGAAATACTGGAGACACAGCAGGTTCCAGATAAAGAGAGAATAATCCCCAGATTCATCCACAAAGGGAATAACAAACAGAAACACTGACAGTCTGGAATCCAGATCAATCCAGATTCAGAGGGAGTGGGTTCCTTCCATTACCTGGATGGAGGGTTCGCTCTTCAACTGAGTGACAACGGCCCTCCCGTTCCTGGCCATGGGTGATGCAAATGGCAAAAAAATCCGAACAGCAGTGAACTCCACCCGACCATCAGGGCCCACCTGCACAATGACAATAAGATTGTTTGAAATAGTTTCCATCGTCTTTTACTGAACAAGCCACTGACAATGTAACCTTGTTGTTTAATAATTCCATGGTGACAGGTTGAACGAGGCAGAGAGTGGGTTTGAAGGGAGTTGATGATCTGTCACTCCAACCTTCACTCTGAATGAGGGATATGATTTGGAGGAGTTGGTGTTGGACTGTGGTGGACAAAGTTAAAAATCCCACAACACCTCGTTACAGTCCAACAGGTTTATTTGGAAGCACTAACTTTCGGAGCGCTGCTCCTTCATCAGGTGGTTGTGGTGTAGGATCATAAGACAGATCACAGAATTTTGCTCTTAATCTTGTGTCTTACAATCTTAGACTCCACAACCACCTGATGAAGGAGCAGCGCCTCAGAATGTTAGTGCTTCCAAATAAACCTGTTGGACTATCCCAGCATTCCACAGTTCATCTGTCTTTCAGGAATGTTTAATGGGAATCAGACAGAAAATGCAGTTTATGGACTTGGAGCCTCCCTGAACCCTCTGTTTTTAATGATGGTGCCCATCTTGGTGTTGGCACTAGGAGCGGGTGCTGTTCCCACACAAGGAAAAGGCCCAATGGTGATCGGACCCGGGGGATGAGGGACATGCTGAATGGATAAGTGGGAGTGGGTAATGAGGTGCCAATCTCAGTGTTCCCTCACTGAAAGACAGGGCCTGGCACCATCTCAAAAGAACTTTTCATCCTGTGAGCAGAGCGATCTTGTTCATCAGGATCACTTGGCTGATTTCCAACTGCCCTCTGAAATGGCCGAGCAAGTCACTCAGTTGTGTCAATCGCGATAAAGTCTCAGTTGGACAGCAGTGGGTCAGGAAGGCAGCTCACCACCACCTTCTCAAAGGGAATTCCCAACGGGCAAGAAGTGCGGACCTCGCCAGTGACACCCGTGTACCAGGAATAAATTGAAGGAAATAGTTTAGGATGAAAACCTGGTCCATGTTTTCTGTTAACCTGGGTCTAAAAAGACAAGTAAATGAGGGAGTTTTGAATATGATGTAAAAATCATTAACTTTTGTCATGACTCTGGGAATAGCAGAGTTTGATTTCCAGTCCATTCCCCCCGTGAGGTGGAACAGCAAAGAGAGTGAGGGGGCATTGAGCTCCTGTGTCACCACTGGGCACACAGAGATTCACAACAGGCAGGGCAGGGCTGGGAGGAGGGGATCTGAAGCCCTTACCCCCTGACTGTTTGTGTTTTCTCAGACACGGTTGAGCTAAAACCTGACAAAAGGTGATTTTGGAAAGACTGTGTTTCGGAGCAATGACAAGGCTAAGTGTTCCTATGAGAAAGGCAAGAAGGGGTAAGATAAAGGAACCTTGGATGATGAGAGCAGAGGAGCTTCTCGTCAAAAGGAAGAAGGCAGCTTCCGTAAGGTGGAGGAAGCTAGGGTCAAGCTCAGCCCTAGAGGATTACAGGCAGGTGAGGAAGGAGCTCAAAAATGGTCTGAGGAGAGCCAGGAGGGGATACGAGAAAGGTTTGGCAGGAAGGTTTAGGGAGAATCCAAAGACATTTTACACATATGTGAGGAATAAGAGAATGATCAAAGAAAGAGTAGGACCGATCAGGGATAGCATTGGGAACTTGTGTCCAGAGTCTGAGGAGGTTGGGGAAGCCCTAAATGAGTTTGTTGCTTCTGTCTTTACGAAGTAAAAGGACCTTGTCGTGAATGAAACCATAGAAGAGGAGGTAAGCATGCTGGAACAGATAGAGATTGAGGAAGCTAATGTGCTGAAAATTTTGACAAACATTAAGATTGAAAAGTCACCAGCATTGTCCTCGGCTGCTTTGGGAAGCGAGAAATGTGATTGCTTTGCCACTTGCGAAGATCTTTGCATCCTCGCTCTCCACCAGAGTCATACCTGAGGACTGGAGAGCGGCAAATGTAATTCCTCTCTTCAAGAAAGGAAATAGGGAAATCCCTGCAAATTACAGACCAGTCAGTCTCACGTCTGTCGTCTGCAAGGTGTTAGAAAGGATTCTGAGGGATAGGATTCATGACCATGTGGAAGAGCATGGCTTGATTAAAGGCAGTCAGCATGGCTTTGTGAGGGGAAGGTCATACCTCACAAATATTATTGAGTTCTTTGAGGATGTTACCAGACAAGTTGATGAGGGGCGAGTGGTGGATGTTGTGTATATGGACTTTAGTAAGGCATTTGATAAGGTTCCCCATGGTAGGCTTGTTCAGAAGGTCAGGGGATACAGGGAAATTTAGCGGTCTGGATATAGAATTGGCTGGTTGACAGAAGACAGCGAGTGGCAGTGGAAGGAAAATATTCTGCCTGGAAGTCAGTGGTGAGTGGTGTTCCACAGGGCTGTGTTCTTGGGCCTCTATTCTTTGTAATGTTTATTAATGACTTGGATGAGGCGATTAAAGGATGGGTTAGCAAGTTTGCAGATGACACAAAGGTTGGAGGTGTCATTGACAGTATAGAGGGCTGTTGTAGGCTGCAGCGGGACATTGACAGGATGCAGAGATGCGCTGAGAGGTTGCAGATGGAGTTCAACCTGGAGAAATGCAAAGTAATGCATTTTGGAAGGTTGAACTTGAAAGTTGAATACAGGATTAAAGACAGGATTCTTGGCAGTGTGGAGGAACAGAGGGATCTTGGTGTGCAGGTACATAGATCCCTTAAAATTGCCACCCAGTTGGACAGGGTTGTTTAGAAAGCATATGGTGTTTGGCTTTCATTAACAGAGGGATTGAGTTTAAGAGCCATGGGATCTTGTAGCAGCTCTATAAAACTTTGGTTAGACCACACTAGGAATACTCTGTCCAGTTCTGGTCGCCCTATTATAGGAAAGATATGGATGCTTTGGAGAGAGTTCAGAGGAGGTTTTCCAGGATGCTGCCTGGAATGGAGGGCTTACCTTACGAAGAGAGGTTGACTGAGCTCGGATTTTATTCCCTGGTAAAAAAGAAGGCAGAGAGGGGACCTAATTGAGTTGTACAAGATAATGAGAGGCATAGATGACAGCCAGAAACTTTTTCCCAGGGCCGAAATTGTTTACAAGAGGGGTCATAGTTTTAAGCTGTTTGGCAGAAAGTATAGAGGGGATGTCAGAGGTGGGTTCTTTATGCAGAGAGTTGTGAGAGCATGGAATGCGTTGCCAGCAGCAGTTGTGGAAACGAGGTCATTGCGGATATTTAAGAGACTGCTGGACATGCATCTGGTCACAGAAATTTGAGGATTCATACATTAGGTTTACCTCACATGAGGATCAATGGTTGGCAATATTCCAACAGTGGCCTAACCAATGTCATGTACAGCTGTAACATGACCTCCCAACTCCTTTACTCAATACTCTGGCCAATAAAGGAAAGCATACCAAACGCCTTCTTCACTATCCTGTCTACCGGTGAGTCTACTTTCAAGGAGCTATGAACCTGCACTCCAAGATCTCTTTGCTTGGCAACACTCCCTAGGACCTTACTATTAATTGTATAAGTCATGCTAAGATTTGTTTTCCCAAAAGGCAGCACCTCGCAATTCATTCAAACTAAGGATGTGACTTCAGCCCTGTTCTGCATGGTTGATTGTTAATACCTTCAGGATCACGAATCAGAGAGATCACTGCTCTACAGATGAACAAATTAACTGCTGACTCTGCTAGCACATAGATCTTTTTCACTTTCATCCTGAGCTTTCGAATTGTTTTTCCACGCACACACACACAGACACACGCACACATACAGACACACACGCACACACACACACGGACACATACACACACACACACAAACACACACACACAGACACACAGAGACACACACAGACACACACACACAGACACAGACACACACACACACAGACACACACAAACACACACACACACACAGACACAGACACACCCCAACACCAACTCTTGCTGCTTCCACTCCCATCCAGCTATTCAGCTGTGGGTCATCACCCCAACACACTACAACAGACTCAATCACATTTTACAGCAGAAGGTTCTCCATAATAGCTACAGGACTGACAGAATCAGTGGGGACAGGACCATTTCATTCACAGAGGGACCTCTGGGAATATGCTGAGAATCATGGGGACAGCTGGAACAGAGCCCATGGCTTCATGAGGGACATTAAGGATGACGGTGAGTAACTGCCTCTGCTGCTCTCAATCCCCTCCTCACTCTCACCCTGAGATGGGGAATCAAATGAAAGCTGCAGACTGTGGGACCATGGATCTGGTGCTTTCCTCTGCCTCTCCCTCCAACATCCCAACCCTCCCGTTCTGATTTGCTGCTTTTAGATTCCCAGGAACTGCCGGCTGGGGACCTGCTCACAGCCGTGAGGAGGTGGAAGTTCAAACCCAGGTCACTGGTGAGGGGGCATTGTAACTTGATCTCACAGGTGAGCTGCCAGGGGAAATGGGTACCTCGTGTGCCAACTCCATGGAGGGCAGGTTCTGCTGCAGGGAACACAGATGGGGACATTAATGGGAGACCTACAGAAGGAGGTTGATGGGAATACACACTGAGATGCTTGGAACATTAGCAGGCCATGTCAGACAGCCTATCAAAGGGCATGGGGAAGCTCAGTCCCAATGTGACAGAGGGCACTGTACAGAGCTTGGATCCCATCATTTCCCCCTGGGCCAGTGGGAACCAGCTCCTTGAGTGCAGCAGCTGACAGGGCAGTGATCCAGTATCTGTACTCACTGTCTCAGCCTCTGCTGAAGATCAGACAGAAGCCAAGAAACCCCTCAATGCTGCAGTGTGAGTTCAGACTGAGGTTGTGCTTGGTCCCATGCAGGCTCAGACCTGCTGTGAACATGACTGTGGATCCCAGTGGGCAAAGGGGTTTGCAGGCTCTTGGAGCAGGCCAGCAGCTCATCCTCCAACAGATCACTAGGGATCTGGGGATGCTGCCAGCGGGACTGGCAGAGGCACCATGGAGCATCAACCTGCTGCCCTCTCTCAGGGCGACAGCATTTGTCCTCTCACTGTGGCCACTCCACCAGTCCCCTTGCTGCTGTCCCTTACCCTGTCAGTCCAGACAGCTGCTGTCTGTTGTGAGATGGTTCAGTCTGAAGCCAGGCCCAGGGTTTCCCCAGGAAATCCTGCAAAAGCCACCTGCAGTCTCCCCCATTGGAGGTCAGCTGCCTTCCACTAACCATGCAGTAACCAACGGGGTAAAGCTGCACAGGAACACCAGGACAGGCACTCGGGCACTGCACAAGGATGGTCAGTTCCCATTTGTCCACGTCACTGGATATGTTCCTGAATAAAGATCCTGTGATGCACATGTTTGGTGCTTGGCCCTGGGTGGTCCAAGTTGGGGAATTCAGTATTACATCAGGCAGGGAGGCTGCTGTGTAAAACCAGGTTAGCAGCTCATCACCTGGTTCCAGTAACACACAGGGGTCAGGGGGCACCTTCTCAAGAGGCTGTACCATGTGGGGTATACTGGAAACAGCTGGCACCACAGCACCCATCTCCAGGGGGGCACAGGGCCCATGTAGTCTCATCACAAACAACACTACAAAGCTGGGACTTTCCCCCCTTGGTCATTGTTCAGATTATCCAGTTAGAAATGATCTGATTCTATTGAACTGTTGCAGTTAAATATTTGTGTGATCCTTACTCCGGGGAGTATTTAATACTCAAATATTATCAAGTCAGACAATGTCACATTTCATTACTGCACCCTAATTAATTACTGCATTGTGAAAACACTTACCCATGAGAAATTGGCAGTAACCTTAAACTCAGAAACATTCATATCCAGTTTGATCACAGCAGCCTTAACATTTAGAAGTACAAAGGTTTCACTGTCCATTGGAAAATCCATATCCATCAGGACCTTACGTAGATCAGACTCCAGCCTGGAAAATGCAAAGACAGTGAGCATTGGACTGGATAAGAAACAGGGATTCACACATTAGGGTCAATATTAACTTATTTATTACACTTCAGTCTATGTCATGAAACAAAACAGTAATTGCTGGTGAAACTCAGCAGGTCTGGTATCTGTGGGGAGAAAGCAGAATGAATGTTCCGAGTCCAGTGACTCTTCATCAGAACCCATCAGCCTTTATCATGATGTCATCACTATGTGTGCTGAGGGACCAATTATTTACATTTGTTTTAAATGTAAATATGTAAATTAGTTTGACACAACCATGCTGTAAGTTGACCTTCAATAAAAAATCTTGCTTTAATTTAAAATGAAATGGATCACAGTTTGAATCAAATCCTTCCACAAAATGTTTCTATTTCCTCTGTGCGTTTCTGTCCAAATTCACCACCATTTTCTGTCCCGGGTCATTTACAGATTTCAGAGGGACAATGGCAGGGATCCGTGTGAGAAAATGTTTAGGATGAGGCCAAACCTTTCCATGCAGTGAGTTTGATGAAGATGTAGAGAGTGATGCTGCTCTGATACCTTACTGCCGTGGTCAGTGTGATCATAAACATACTGTAATAATTACTAAGGTGTCTGATCTGAGTTTCTGTTAATCCCCAAAGAAACCACATCACCACCACAACAAACATAGCAGCTTCAATGGGGGCATCAGTCTCTTCTCAGTTTCTTCTCAGATGAATCTGAAGAACCATGAGGTAAGATTAAACTGGGAGACAAGAGTATTGTCAGACTTCCTGAAGGCAGGAGCCTGAGTTTTCTTGCAGCACCAGACACTAAAACATTTCAAGAGTTGATGGATTTAATGAAAGTTTGTTACAGGCCCAAGCCTGCTCTCATTCTGAGACACCATCGGTATTACTCGACAGTTTGAGAACCTTTCAGGGAAATCCGTATCAGAGATTTGGTTAAGACAACTGACAGAGGAATATGATTTTGGTTTAACCCTCAGTGAGATGCTGAGACACCGTTTGGTGTGTGGGCTTTATGAGGTGACCATGCAAAAGCACTGACTCGCTGAAGCCCAACAGGACTTCAAACAGGCACTACAACTGGCTTTGTGGTTAGAAAATACAGCAAGTGGAGCTTGAGTTACAGGGTATGTTGGTGGAAGTGGACAGTCTCACCAGGCCGACTGAGCTTGGGAACACCACATGAGGGAAGGCCATTGCACAGCCTCACTCAGGACATATCGTGAACAGAGGGACCCCCTTGGACAGCCCACAGCAATACCCCAAAACAAAGCCAGGCCTCGGACAACCAGTTGACGTTTTTTTCTTGATCCGGCCTGGTAGACCATTGTAGTCACAGCCAGTATGTGGACCCGAGACAGCAATGGGGTCCCACTTGGCCTGAATTGAATAAGAACTCACAGGCCGTTTTCCAGGAGAGTGCACACACTGGAAAGTTCACCGACAGCTGGTTAGGGACAGTTAAAATGCTCCATCATCTCCAAATCAGAACCAATCAAAATAAAGGTCGGGTTAAATGGTCACCCAGTTCCAATGGAGTGGCATTAGGCAGGAAGGGACAGCCCCATACTATCCACTGTCCAATGGTCTGGTGGAAAGTGCAGGGCAACCTTTGAAGGTAGGCTCAAAGAAACAGCCATACAGCTTCACGTGATACCAAACTGTTTGATATCAGACCACCCCTCACCCAGCTCCAGGGACAGCTCCAGCAGAGTTGCTAATGGGGACAAGATGCTGCACCAGGTTAAACCTGATCTTCCTGGATCTGGGCAGGGAGGAGGGTAAAACAACATCAGGAACATCAATGCTGGACACAAGAGTCCACTCAGTGAGAGAGACAGTTTACCAAAGGGGATATGGTTGAGTTGTCAAAACCACAGGAATGACCCTGCGTGGGTAAGAGGCTTGGTCAATGTAAGGTCAGGTCCCATAAAGTTCAGGAAGGTGAGGTGGTCCTGAACAAGCATGTGGATCACATGACAGCTGCAACCATGTAACTGGGGCAGGAACAAACTGTACCCAGCCCCTCAGAACGTCCAGCAAGGCTGTCAGAATCCATGGGGTTCTCCCCCTTCACCGAACATTGAAGAAACCTCTGAGGATGAGATGGCCATGACAGATGTTACAGCCTTGATGCACTTATCGTCTGATGAAGATGTAGAATATGAATCCTGGCTGAGACACTCCGGGTACAGTAGGTGGCCCACAGAATGTACATGCTGCCAATATCCGAGGCATTGTCAGGGGAACTGTATCTGAAGCAAAAATATCCCAGGAGAAGGTACAGGAAAAAGAACAGGCCTCTGTCCCAGGTCTCAGAGGGAAAGGATGTAGTGACTGGAACAAGGTCAGTCAGGTGGATATCCTGGAATATGAGTTCCCTGAATGGGGCTGTTAATCTGGTCCAATCAGGGGGCCCTGGCTGACAGATACAAACAGAGTGTCAGGGGTTCCACTCCCTCGAGGAGCCAGCTCTGAGCTTGCTCGGTCAGTGTCATGGATTATGTTTGTGTTGGTGACTTGATGACGGGATACCAGCCTTGGTGGAGTTATTTCAAAGATGGAGCTGAAATGGGGGGAATTAAGGCTTCTTTTCAAGTTCCAACATATTAGTATCAGCCCCACAGTCCAGTGTTGTTGAAGGACCAACGTGAGAAGTTAGATGGGAGGTGTGGACCCGACAGACCCACAGGTACAGAGTCACCAAGCTCTCCATTTGAAACAGAAGCTGATCCAGGTCAGTGATTCCTTTTCTGCAGTGGGCCCCATTGCTAAAGAGATCCTCATGAAGCAAGGTATTGATGAAGCTTCAGCCGGTTCCAGTCAGTGCCAGCAGCCTTTGATGTTTATTCCAGTCCTGAGAATGTCATTGTTGTGTGTGATTGGTCCGGCCAGATGTCCCAGCAAAAAGCCACATTGTCTCTCCCAAAGATTTATTTAGTGTCACTAATTCATGCGAAGATGCAGCATTGAGAGATAGTTTTGTTTGAACTCTGAATGGTATAATCTCTCAGTTCCTGCAGTCAGAGCAAGGGCTGCCCTTTGTACAGGACAACCAGAGTACAAAGCAGGCTGGGATTGAAGTTAACACCATGATGTTGTGGGTAAATCACCACAAGCTCACTTTAATTCAGCAACTGATTCAGAAATATCACAATCAAATACTGAAATAATTCCTTAAACTTTACTGCATGTAGCGACCAAAATAAGTCCCCTCAAGTAAGCAAGTTCAGCCTCACAACCCAACTTCACTATGACCTGATTAATGATGGAATTTAGCACCGACTCCAACCAACAATGTCTCTCTCTGGAGGTTCAGGATTCCAATCCTGAAGATGAAATCTTAAAGCTTTTCCAGTCCTTCAAGTTTCCATCATTGATGATCCTTTAGATTCTTCCATCCACAATACTGACGACTGTGCAGACTGAATTCTTATCAAAAGTAGCTTCCCTGTTCCTGTTACATTTACATTTGGCTGTCTGTTTGAAGACACAACTTTCCTGCAATTAACTCCTTCAGTTCTTCTGCAGGGCAATCATTTGGCCTTGGGGCAGAAGGCAGCCAGTTACCCAGCAGTTATTCAAATGGTTTTTGTTATGTCACAAAGATGGGTGCAGGTGTGGGAGAAGGTTGGCACAGGATACAGCGGGAGATCGATCGGTCACAGATATGAGCGGAGCAATGGTCAATGGAGTTGAATCTGGGTAAGTGTGAGGTGATGTACTTTGGGTGATCAGATGTTAAGGAAAAGTATATGGTTAACAGCAAGACCCTAAACAGCATTGATACAGAGAAGGATCTTGGGGTTGAAGTCCATAGCTCCCTCAAAGTGGCCACACAAGTAGCTCGGGTGGTAAAGAAAGCATATGACCATGCTTGCCTTTATTGCTCACGGAGTGAATACAAGATTTGGGATGTCAAGTTGCAGCTTTACAAGACTTTGATTCAGCCACATTTACAATGCTGCATTCAATTCTGGTCAGCACATTGCATGATGACAATAATGGAGGCTTTGGACAGGGTGCAGAAGAGGTTTATCAGGATGCTGCCTGGGTTAGAGGGTATGAGCGAGAGGGAGAGAGAAGACAAACTCAGGTTGTTTTCTCTGGAGCAGCAGAGGCTGAGGGGAGACTCGATGGAAGTCTATAAAATGGTGAAATGCATAGATACAGTCTCATTCAGAATCTTTTTCCTCAGAGTTGAAATGTCTAATACTCATGGGCATGGTTATAAGGTGAGAAGGGGAAAGTTGAAAGGAGATGTGAGGGTCATGTATTTTTCACAGAGAGTGGGAGGAGTCTGGAACATGCTGCCAGGGGTGGGGGTGGAGGCAGATCCATGGGGCCTTTCAGAGACTTTTAGATAAGCACATGAATAGGCAAGGAATGGAGGGAAATAGCACAAGGACAGGCAGAAAGGGATTAGTTTAATTTGGCTTCATGTTTGGCAAAACATTGTGGGCCGAAGGGCCTATTCCTGTGCTGTACTGCACTATGATCATGAAGTGGGGGGTGTTAGTGTTGGACTGGGGTGGACAGAGTTAAAAATCACACAACACCAGGTTATATCTGATAAAGGAGCAGTGCTCTGAAAGCTCAGACTTCCAAATAAATCTGTTTGGCTATAACTTGGTGTTGGGTGATTTTTCAGTAATATTTCATGCTTGTTCTTGGAAGAAGATTGAGCTGAATTGTAATTGGATTCCAGATGGGTGCCCTTACTGAATCAGTGCATTCACGATGAACACAATTGCCCCTGGGAGGGCAACACAATCAAAGAATTAAACTTCATCCCCAAAGTGAAAACCATTTGGTGGCAGTCATTTTGTTTTCTTGTTCAGTGTAATTTGAATTGAAAATGGCAAGGTTTCATAGAAACATGAAGAATAGGAGCAGAGTAGGCCATTCGGCCCTTTGACCTTGATCTACCATTCAGTATGATCATGGCTGTTTGTCCCCTCATCTACATCATGAATATATATTGTGAATAACTGGGACCCAAGCACCACTCCATGTGGTACCCCACTACTTACCGCCTGTCACTCAGATAAAGACCGATTGATTCCTGCTCTTTGTTTCCTGTCTGCCAACCAGCTCTCTATCGATGACAGTGCACTACCACCAAACCCACACACTTTAATTTCACATTAACCTCTTCTGAGAGATCGGACCAAAAGACTTCTGGAAATCCAAGAATACTTCATCCACTGGATACCCCCTTAATAACTTTTCTAGTTAGATTCTCAAAACCTTCCACTGGATTTGCCAAGCATGGCTTCCCTTTCCTTCGTCTACAATGACTCAGTCCAGTCATCTCACTGCTTTCTAATGCACTGTTATTAAATCTTTCCAAATGGACTCTTGCATTTTGCTCTATCCTGCTGATAGGCTCCCTCCTCTATAAATCCCTGTTTGCTCTCTTTGTAATATACTGGGTTAAATTAATAACTCTCCAATCCATTGGAACTGTTCCAGAGTCAAGAGAATTCTGAAAGATGCCCACCAATGCATCCACTATTTCTCAGGCCACTTCCTTAATTACTCTCGGATGGAGATTGTCAGGCCCTGGGCAGTTATTTAGTCTTCAATCCCATCAGTTTCTCCAATTGTTTTCCTTCAGTTCCTCCCTCTCACTAGATCCTGATTCCCTCAACATATTTCAAATGTTATTTATGAAAATCAGACCAAACTCTGTATTTAAATGGCCTGCCATCTCTTTGTGCCCCATTTTAACTTCCCTCTTTCTGATTGTAACTGATATACTTTTGTCTTCAACCATCTTTTTCTCAGCAATATCTCCACAAGCTTCTACATTCAGTTTGTATCTTTCCCACTAGCTTACTCTCATATTCTGTGTTCCCTCTCTTTATCAATCCCTTTGTCCTCCTTTGTTAAATTATAAACTGGGCTCCCAATCCTCAGGTCGGCTGTTTACTTTATGCCTGTTCTTTGGATCGAATGATATCTATAATTTCCTTTGGGAGCCATGGTCAGGTCACCATTCAGGCCACCATTTTATTGCATTGCCAGGCAGGAATGGAAATTGTTGCAGTTCCTCAGTGTTCTGTAAATGTTTGCCATTGCCTATACACCATCATTACTTTAGGTAACATTCCCCAATTTGATCATAGACAGCACATGCTTCATACTATCACTGTTTCCTTTATTTAGATTCAGGACCTGAGTCTCAGAATCAGCTCCGTTACTCTCCATCTGAGTGAGGAATTCTATCATGTTATGATCACTCTTTCCCAAGGAGCCTCTGACATTATCACTTCCAATTATTCCTTCCTCATTCCACAATACTCAGTCTAGGATGCCCTATTCTCTATTTCATTCATCAACACATTGATCCAGAAAATCATCTCGTAAACACACTGGAATTCCTCTTCCTACAGCATTGGTACTGACTTGATTTGCCCAATCCATCTGCAGATTAAAGTTACCCTTATTTACCATGTACCTTTATTTCCTGTTTCCATGATTTCCTGTTTAATGCCTAATTTACCATGACATTGTTGTGGTATATACAACTCCCACTATTGTTTTATGTCCATAGGTGTTCGTAAGCTCCACCCATACAGATTCCATTTCATTGGAGCCATTATCCTTCATTACTATTGCGTAAATTGCTCTTTAACTAGTAAATGTTCCTCTCCCTCCTTTTCCCTTTTTGTCTGCTATATCATTTGTTTTTGTCCTGGTTTCCCCCTCTGTTTCCCTGGATAGGTTCCCATCCCCCTGCTATTTCAGTTTGAATCCTCCCCAACCAGACTGGGAAATACTCCCAGCAGGACATCAGTACCAGTCCAGCACAAGTGTACACCATCCAGACTGTACTAGTCCCACCGCCCCCAGAATTCTCCAATGCCCCAATAATCTGACACCCTCCCCCTCACACCATCTCTCCAGCCACATATTCAACTGATGTGTCCTGCTATTTCTACTCTGACTTGCACATGGTATTGGGATCAATCCTGAGATCACGGCCTTTGAGAATGTCCTTTGTAACTTGTTTCCTAACTCCCTACATTCTAGTGAGTTTTGAGAAGATTTGTAACTCAGATTGAGGTTCTGGATGGAGGATTGCTCGCTGAGCTGGAAGGTTCATTTTCAGATGTTTCATCGCCGTACTAGGTAACATCATCAGTGAACCTCTGGATGAAGCTTCACCTGAAGGCTCACTGATGATGTTACCCAGTACGGTGACGAAACGTCTGAAATCGAATCCCAATATTCTGCTTGTATGACCCCATTCCTTTTTTTAACCCATGATGTTGATATCTGTGCAGTCTACAACCATTGGCTGTTCACACTTCCACTCCAAACTGTTCCTCCTCTTCAATACAGCAGAGCCAACCACGGTGCAACAGATTTTAGAGTCACTACATTCCTCTGAGAGGCCATTACCCCCAGCAGGATCCATTGTGGGTCTATCTGTTTTGCAGGGGGATAGCCACAGGGGATTCCTGCACTTGCTGCATCGTTCTGTGTCTCGGCCCGGTGATCAACTATTCACTTTCTCACTTTGGAGTCTAAGCCTGTGATGTGACCATCTCTCTGTACGTGTTATCCTCGATACCCTCAGCCTCCCAGATGCTCCACAGTGTCCCCAGTCTCTGCTCCAGCTCTGAAACCCAGGCTCCCTTCCAGTAGCTGCAGCTGGAGCCACTTCCTGCACATGTTCTGGTCCCACTTTCCCCACAGAGCAGGAGGAGCACACCACAGCATTGAGATCTATTCCCATGACTTTCTGCTCAATTAGACCCTCAGATTGTCTGTAAGATCAATAACGGTGATTTTTTTCCAGGTTCTTCTTCTCTGGACCACAGCACTATTGCACTTGTAAACTATAAACCCAAAATAAAGACATTTAGTGATAAAAATAAATTAAACGCTCACCCAACCGTACTCAGTAAATCAACTGCTTCTTCTTGCCCCACATGACGATTTGATTCTTCCCAGAGTGCCTCAGTATGATGCTGACTGTGGGACACCCTTCCCAGAGTGCTTCACCATTATGCTGACTGTGGGACACCTTTCCCAGAGTGCTTCACCATGACGCTGACTGTGAGATGCCCTTCCCAAACTGCTTCACCGTGATGCTGACTGTGGGACACCCTTCCCAAACTGCTTCACCGTGATGTTAATGATACAATACTCATATCTGACGATTTCAGTTGAGTGTCCTTGTGAGTGATGAGCAGTCTTTACCGAGATGAATGATGATCTTCCCTTGTGCTCCATGCTCCCTTTCCTGTTTCTGTCCTTGCACCTTCAGTGACCTGTCAGCCTCCACCGTTTCTATCCTTCCCCTTTATATAACCATCAATGTTCCCACTTTACCCTCAGAGCCCATGGTTCTGTGAATTGCGATGCCCTCGTTGGCCATACACCTCCTCCATGTTGTGGCTAAAGTAGTAGCACCTTGTGAAAACCATCCCTCCCTTAGCTTTCCATCCCATCCCAAGCTTCAGGAAATTCCAGCCTTCCATTTTGAATTTCTTCCTTTCACTCCCACCATTCCCTCATCAACCCAATCCAATGAACCTGATCCTCAGACCTGAGATTCCTGCTTTCCCCAGGAGTCCATGGAAAGGACCCTGAAAAGCCCCTGACCATTAATACCCAAACCTCCAGCTCGGACCATGTCCGAGTCCCCAGAGTAACTTGGGCAGGCCAGCCTCGAATGAGAGCCAGCCCAAAGACAGGTGTCCCCACTGCACCCCAGCTGATGTACCTGTGATCTCCAACCTGCTTGAACTTTACCTCAGGGCTGTTCCTGGCCTGATCCCTGGACTGCAGGGATCCCCACATTCTGGGAGACTGTGGCCAAGCCCCTGGACTGGGATTAGATGAGCTCCTTGACACATAGTCCCCTTCACTCCACTAAGGACCTTTAGACAGAGCCATTTGCTTGAAGCCCATGCAATGTGTTGCCACATAAGCTGCTGCCACAAGCTCTCGGTGTGACATTGGCAGAGCCCAGTGCTGTACAACAACATGCCCAGCCCCTTCCCTGCTCAGTGCTCCCAACAATGGCACGCTGCCTGCCTCTCCCTCTGCTGCTAAAAAGCAATACAGGCCACAGAGCCTCCAAGTCAGTGCAAAAAGTGTCAGTTTGAATGAAATGGCAGAATACAGTGTGCAGGCTCATTTTGACTGGGTCGATGAACTTGAATTAAAACATTTGAACTAAGCACACATCACAATGCACTTTAACATTTCACATTCTTCGAGGAATTTTAATGACAAGAAAACCATTGAAGGTGAAAATAGCAGCTTTGCATTTCACAGGAGATTTTATTCACCGATCAGAAACCTTCAAACTAGACAAACACTCCTCACAGACACGTTACTGAAACAGGAAGGAACCGAAACCTGGCAGTGAATCTGTTTAATCTTCGGATAAAATATGTCCAAAATGTGCCCCTTCACTACATCACCTTTTAAACATTGTTTTTAACTTCAAGTTGTTCACACTTACCCGACTGAAATGTTCCCCTCACATTGCCCCAGGATTCTGTTGGTCAGTAACATTGCATAGCGAGCATCATTTAGTTTCAATTGTCCTTTCCTTGTGAGCTCAGTCAATTTGTTTTTCTGATTTATGCAATCAGCCAATGGGGATTCTAATAGGAAAGATACCGGTAGAAAGAAGAGGGAATCTCAACATTTCAATATCGGGAAAATATTTCAAACTTTGAAATGTTATGTCCATGTGCTTGCAAATTGCAGCTTGATGTTAAAAAGACTTTGTGTACACACATCTCCATCTTTGTGTTGAACTCTGTCCTGAACAATACAATTAAAATTGTGAAACACTAACAGGAAATGCTGGAACTACCCAGCAGGCCTGCAGCATCTGGGGAGAGGGAAACTGAATGGACGTGGCAACTCAGTGATGTCCAGCCAGATCTTTCTCCCGAATGAAAGGTCCCACATCAGAAACAGGAACAATACAAGGAAAGGAGAAAGGAAGCTTGGGACTGGGAAAGGAAATCGGGAACATTAAACTCTCAACATGGGTCCTGATAAATAGCTGAAATCTTTACATTGTTGTGATTATTATCAATCATCTAATTCACCAAAAACCTTTCAGTTTTATGAGATTACAATTGAGTCTGGTTAGAACAGACATTGGCAAAACTAGCTGGACAGGAACTAATATTCCTGGAATACTGGGAGTAGTTTACCTGTGAGAAATATACTCTCAAGCTTAAAGAAATGCATATTCCACAATCTGGGTTTAAAGCCATCGATCCTTTTCATTAAGCAGGTCATGAAATTAATTGTGTTGTGACATACAATTAACATTATTTACAGAATCAAGGTGTTGTTTTTAGTGCTCATCTGGTGCTCCATAATATAGCCCAGGCCTCCCATCTCCCCCTCCCCATTGACTGGGGACATCTCTGAAGACAGGGAGCAGCACACACCCCCCACTCACACTTTCCTCCTCCTGTGGTTGGAGGAGAAACAGAGAAAGCCTGGGCCTATGTTTCTATTTTATTCTTTATCTGTGATAAATAGAGTCATCGAGTCACATATCTATGATTCACAATGTGTCAGTTATTATTCTACTCACCCCATGCTCCTTCAGATCCAGTAAATTCCAAATAAGAAGCATTTTCCATGTGAGCTGGACTGAAGTCTGACTGATTTATGTAAATAAGGTCTCTCAGCAACGGTGAACTCTTGTGTGAACTGCTATTGGTGAGAGTGAAATGTTGACAACATTTCCCTCCAGTGGACATGGCAGTTGGATACGACTTTCCAATATCACCACGGGTTATGTAGAGTTGGCCAACGGATCCTTTCCAGGTGATGCAGATTTCTGATGAAGCTGCAGGTGTAGGTGCTGCAGGATCTTGTGTCCAGGAAGATGAACCATTCCCAATGAGATGAGCTTCTATTTCTAAGCCTGTTTTCTTTACAGACACTTTCAATGAACATGGGTCTGGGCCAATGTAGTGATGAAATTTATTAATGTGACTGTTCAGGTATCCACAAACTGTAAACTCAGCACCAACGATTGCTGCAAATACAATCACAAAGTAAGCATTAATCAACACCTGAGAAATTTTCTCAGAAGCTTTTTAAATTAATACTGTGACTTTGCTGGAAAATTGAGGGAACTCCCACACCAATTGCATTATCAGGAATTGATAATCAGGAAGAACAACAACTTTTTTTTCATAGCACCTTTAGAGTAATAAAATGTTGCAAGGCCCTTCAAAAGTGGGTTCTCAAACAAAACTTTGATGCCATTGTAAGGTCTCAATAGTATTTGTAAAACACAGGCTAAAATATTAAAACATTTTGCTGGTTAGAATTATATAAGGATGGAGTCAAGAACTGGGTGAAGAATAGACAGTGTCTGTGTCGTAAGTAATGTTGTAATATGTTGTATAAAGCTGGGAGTTGGCTGTAACCCAGGAGAGTTGATTTTACATTTTATGATGATCAGACTCACTGTCCTTGTCTGCACATGAAAATATACAACTGTTTGACCTGTTTCCTCAATCCTCCATCAACTTATCAAGTTGTGTGATAAAATAAGGCCACAGTCAAAGGCTTTGAGCTTGCCAACACTGAGATGGAGGAAGTTATAGCTCTTCCAAAACAGAACCCTGGAAAAGGGATCAGGCAATGTAAAAGCAATAGATACTACCAAACAGCAAAGTGACACTGTGAGTTTAATCTGTAACTTTGATTAAATGAGCTTGCCTGAGATTTTGCACTGAAAGGTGATCGCATGTTCAGAGAGTTCACAATATTCCCTCCTCCTGCCGTGTCTGTTCCCTTCCTCAGCCTGAGCCCGTCACCAAGGAAGAAGGTCAGGAACAGAATCTCATGTCATATCCTGCTCACTGAGGAGACCTTTCACCAAACTGAATGACTTCGCTGCTGGAGAGTTTATTGGACTTTGACTGGAGGAAGTTTCAGGATTCAGGAGGATAAATGTACTTTTCCAATTTTTTATTCAACTTTTGAACTTGTTATAACGAGTTGTGTGAAGGGAACCAGCTCCCTGTTTTCTGACTCCTATTAGTCAGCTGCAAAAACATTTTATTTATTTTGTTCAGCTTACAGTGATGATCTTTCAACTCCAACCAAGTTCACTACACAATGCAAGAGCCCATTTTCAAGCCTTTCTTAAATGAAAAGAGGACTTTTATGACTCACTTGATTCAAGAACCAATCATTAAAATGAACAGACACACACATACACAGAGGGAGGAAGTTCAAAATAGACAGTGGTAGAGGCAGTGAGAATAATGTTGATGTGGCCTTAGACACCTTGGGGTGTTACTCGTCTTCACTGGCAACTGGGGTGGTACCAGGGGACTGGAGAGTAGCGAATGTTGTGCCCCTGTTCAAAAAAGGGAATAGGGATAACCCCGGGAATTACAGGCCAGTTAGTCTTACTTCTGTGGCAGGCAAAGTAATGGAAAGGGTACTGAGGGATAGGATTTACGAGTATCTGGAAAGACACTGCTTGATTAGGGACAGCCAGCACGGATTTGTGAAGGGTAGGTCTTGCCTTACAAGTCTTATTGAATTCTTCGAGGAGGTGACCAAGCATGTGGATGAGGGTAGAGCAGTGGATGTAGTGTACATGGATTTTAGTAAGGCATTTGATAAGGTTCCCCATGGTAGGCTTATGCGGAAAGTCAGGAGGCATGGGATAGAGGGAAATTTGGCCAATTGGATAGAAAACTGGCTAACCGGTAGAAGTCAGAGAGTGGTGGTAGATGGTAAATATTCAGCATGGAGTCCAGTTACAAGTGGAGTTCCGCAGGGATCAGTTCTGGGTCCTCTGCTGTTTGTAATTTTTATTAATGACTTAGATGAGGGAGTCGAAGGGTGGGTCAGTAAATTTGCAGATGATACAAAGATAGGTGGAGTTGTGGACAGTGAGGAGGGCTGTTGTCGGCTGCAGAGGGACTTAGATAGGATGCAGAGCTGGGCTGAGGAATGGCAGATGGAGTTCAACCCTGCCAAGTGTGAGGTTGTCCATTTTGGAAGAACAAATAAGAATGCGGAATACAGGGTTAATGGTAGGGTTCTTGGTCAGGTGGAGGAACAGAGGGATCTTGGGGTCTATGTACATAGATCTTTGAAGGTTGCCACTCAGGTGGATAGAGTTTGTAAGAAGGCCTATGGAGTATTATCGTTCATTAGCAGAGGGATTGAATTCAAGAGTCGTGAGGTGATGTTGCAGCTGTACAGGACTTTGGTTAGGCCACATTTGGAGTACTGTGTGCAGTTCTGGTCGCCTCACTTTAGGAAAGATGTGGAAGCTTTGGAGAGGGTGCAGAGAAGATTTACCAGGATGTTGCCTGGAATGGAGAGTAGGTCGTACGAGGATAGGTTGAGAGTTCTCGGCCTTTTCTCGTTGGAACGGCGAAGGATGAGGGGTGACTTGATAGAGGTTTATAAGATGATCAGCGGAATAGATAGAGTAGACAGTCAGAAACTTTTTCCCCGGGTACAACAGAGTGTTACAAGGGGACATAAATTTAAGGTGAAGGGTGGAAGGTATAGGGGAGATGTCAGGGGTGGGTTCTTTACCCAGAGAGTGGTGGGGGCATGGAATGCGCTGCCCGAGGGAGTGGTAGAGTCAGATTCATTGGCGACCTTTAAGCGGCATTTGGATAGGTACATGGATGGGTGCTTAATCTAGGATAGAGGTTCAGCACAACATCGTGGGCCGAAGGGCCTGTTCTGTGCTGTATTGTTCTATGTTCTATGTTCTATGTTCTTAACCTGAAATCAGAGTTTAGTGACTTTTATCCTCAACAGTAACAGAATCTGGAGATCTTTGAATTCTTGGTGAACAGTTCTTTCTCGAATTTACTTTTTCACTGGTTACTGTTTCTGAATAGTTTGAATAGCGATAGTCAGCTTGGTTTGTGAGGGGCAGGTCATGCCTCACAAACTTTATTGAATTCTTTGCCGATATGACAAAACACGTTGATGAAGGTAGAGCAGTGGATGTGGTGTACATGGATTTCAGTAAGGCATTTGATAAGATTCCCCATGGTAGGCTCATACAGAAAGTAAGGAGGCATGGGATACAGGGAAACTGTCTGTCTGAATACAGAATTGGCTGGCCCATAGAAGACAGAGAGTGATGGTTGATGGAAAGTATTCACCTGGAGCTTGGTGAACAGTGGTGTTCTGCTGGGAACAGTTCTGGGACCTCTGTTCTTTGTGATGTTTATAAATGAGTAAGATGAAGAAGTGGAAAGATAGCTTAGGAAGTTTGTTGAAGGATATTGGGTTCCATGTCCATAGATCCCTCAAAGTTGCCACCCAGGTTGATAGGGTTGTTAAGAAGGTGTATGGAGTGTTAGCTTTCATGAGCAGGGGGATTGAGTTTTCGAGCTACGAGGTTATGCTGCAGCTCTACCGAGCCCTGAAATGTTGTGTTCAGTTCTAGTTGCCTCATTATTGGAAAGCATTCAAGAAGAAAGCTGCCACCGTGGGCGGCACGGTGGCACAGTGGTTAGCACTGCTGCCTCGCAGCGCCAGAGATCCGGGTTCATTTCCCGCCTCAGGCGACTAACTGTGTGGAGTTTGCATGTTCTCCCCGTGTCTGCGTGGGTTTCCTCCGGGTGCTCCGGTTTCCTCCCACAGTCCAAAGATGTGCAGGTCAGGTGAATTGGCCAAGCTAAATTGCCCGTAGTGTTAGGTAAGGGGTAGATGTAGGGGTATGGGTGGGTTGCGCTTCGGCGGGGCGGTGCGGACTTGTTGGGCCGAAGGGCCTGTTTCCATACTGTAAGGAATCTAATCTAAAAAAAAGATGCAGAGGATATTTACCAGGACATTACCTGGACTGGAGGGCATGACATCTGAAGAAAGGAGCTAGGGTTTTTCTTATTGGAGCTAAGAAGGATGAGAGATGACTTGATAGAGGTGTATAAGATGTTCAGAGGCATAGAAAGAGTGGATTGCCAGAGAGATTTTCCTATGGCAGAATGTCTATCATGAAGGGGCATAATTTTAAGGTAATTGGTGGAAGATTTTGGGCGGCACGGTGGCACAGTGGTTAGCACAGCTGCCTCACAGCGCCAGAGATCCGGGTTCAATTCCTGCCTCAGTCGACTGACTGTGTGGAGTTTGCACGTTCTCCCCGTGTCTGCGTGGGTTTCGTCCGGGTGCTCTGGTTTCCTCCCACAGTCGAAAGATGTGCAGGTTAGGTGAATTGGCCATGCTAAATTGCCCGTAGTGTTAGGTAAGGGGTAGATGTAGGGGTAGGGGTATGGGTGGGTTGCGCTTCGGCGGATCGGTGTGGACTTGTTGGGCCGAAGGGCCTGTTTCCACACTGTAAGTAATCTAATCTAATCTAATCTAATCTAATTTAGTGAAGATATCAGATGAAGGTTCTTTACTCAGAGAGTGGGGTGGGTGTGGGGGAGTTGGTATGTGGAATGCACTGCCAGCAGTGGTAGTAGAGTCAGATACATTAGGGACATTTAAGTGAATCTTGGATAGGCACATGGAAGATCGTACAAGGAAGGGTGAATCAGTGAGTCTGATCTTAGAGGAGGATAAAAGACTGGCACAACATTGAGGGCCGAATGGCCTGTACTGTGCTGGACTATTCTATGTCTGTCAGCAGCACTTGTGTGATAACTTTATCTCTACAATTGTCTTAATTTGTTACTTTACCTTCGACGAACTCTGTTTGTATCGTGTTAATTTTCTGTCTCTCTTTTCATCAGTCAATGATGGGAAATGTACAGGAATCACATTAACACTGGGACCAATGTTCACACTGAGATACATAATCCATCCCATTGGATCACCAGCCTCATACAGCATTGAAAATAAACTGGGGAATTTAAAAGAAGTGAAATAAAGCAAGTCCTGAGAAATGAATTACCTTTCCCAATGTGGAAGCTGAAGAAACAGAACAGAAGGCGTTGAGAGTTGATCAGTCTGTGAAAGGAGCTGGTTTTGAGAGGCATCTTCCACTGGGTTCCTCCTCTGGAAAATCAACATTGGGAATATGAGAGCACAGGGTGAGGGTCACACAAATGGTGGTTACATCCAAAACATACAAAATTACATGGAGTTAAATGATGACCTGTCATTGTACCAACACCCAGTGACACCAATTGACAGGATGTAGCTCCCATTTGAAATCACAGTGATCGGTGAATTTTGGGGGAAATTATTGAGATTTTGTTGGAGTGAAAACCTTAGCTGGAGTTGTCAGGCTGCTGGGACTCAGCTGTGAGTGACCAAGTGAAACAGGGACTGATAGAGGCTGAGGGCAGCTCATCTGTCCTTGTTAGTTCATGGTCTGAGGAGACCAGAGATCCCAGTCTTCATTCTCCTCATGTTTTTAATCATTCAGGACCATACATTATGAAAAAGAGTGAATCAAATTACACCACTACAGAATATTTAAGGCAGGAATCTGACCAGCCACAATTACTGGGCAAATGGATGAATAGCGCTGAAAATGTGTTGCTGGAAAAGCACAGCAGGAGTCTTTCCTGAAGAAGGGCTCATGCCCGAAACGTCGATTCTCCTGCTCCTTGGATGCTGCCTGACCTGCTGTGCTTTTCCAGCAACACATTTTCAGCTCTGATCTCCAGCATCTGCAGTCCTCACTCTCTCCTCCAAATAAGATGAATAATCAATTGAAAACACACATGATTATTCAGACCATAACCGATAGACCTGCTACTGGCAACGTATGGTTTATAGGTCTGGGGGAAGATTTGAAGTGGGTCAAATGATAAATTGGGGATAGGGTCAGAGGTTATTAGTTCAGATTAGGTGTTCAAGTTGGAAATCAGGGTGACTGATGTAAATTGGGTTTTGGGCTGGGGTTTGGGAGTTGGGGTTAATGCTGAGGGTTTTTAGTTAAGGAGTGGGGATGGTATATTGGTGAAAGTTTAACCCAGCAAGACCAGCTTCCTCATTGTGACACCAGTTACTGTTAATGCCACTAATGTCAATGCTGTCAACATCACAAGCATTCTGTAAAGGAATGAACAATAGATAAAAAGGTGTGTAGTGGAAGAACTGAACAGGGACAGAGCATTTAGTAAGGGGTTTCAGAATGATACTGAACAAAGCAATTTCAATGGTCTGAACAATATGAAAATAACTACTCAATACAGCACAGAATGGTCAGACATAAGAATATAACTGTTTAAAAGTTTAAAGTGAGGGTTTTATAATACACTGGTCTCATCTTTCTTGGATTTTTGAGTTCGCATCTTGTCACCAAAAACATATGCATTCATTCATTAAACAATATTCAAAAGGACTTTATTAATAATATGAAGATTGATCCCTGTTTCAAACATGGAAAGGCGAGAGAAACCCAAACTGCTCAATGGGAAATGGTCTTTCCAGGGAGATATTGTTAATGTCCCTCAGGTACGAATCTGTCAGGTTGAACACAGAATACGGCTTTAACTAAATAACTGACTGTGGATGAAAACTTCCAGTGAGGAAACTTCCATTTTAGAAAACAGGAATTACAATTTACGATAAGTCCACATTTATTCTCATTGAGACAGGCAGCATGCAAACTACACACTGTCTCCTCACTTCAATAATGTCAGTGTGCAGCCCAGCACTAAATCAGACTGCACAATCAACAGGGGGCCAGTAAAGTGTTTGGATCACCCATCGTTCAGCTAGACCTTCACGTTTAAAGGTTACTACAGGGCATCCACAAACTTTGCAACAACAAAACTCAAAGTACCTGAGTGCTGAGTGGCCATTGGATGGCTGTCTGTTTAAATGACCTTGTTGGGTGTTGGCTCATTGTCCACCAGCTCGGAGTGATTAGGAGAGGACATTGACTGGACCCATGGTCTCCACGTTGGCAGGATATGCACCAAATCAGCCAAAGAGGCTGTTTTCACATCAGAATCTGCTGTATATTTCAAGCTCACCCATAACATGTCCACACATCTGTCCAGACAGGAATCGGCTGGAGTGGAATTCTACAGCCCCTGTCTCTCCCACACCTCAATTAAAATACACATCAAATAGGCTAAGTAGGTCATGGAAATAACTTGTTGATTCAACAAAGGATAAACATCAGGAATAATCTGCATAAACAGCAAAATGAAAACAAAATCTACAGCCGCTGCAAGGCAGGAGCTAATTGTCCAATATGGAGGGTGGGCTTTACACACACATTCAATGTTAAAATTGCACTGACCACCTCACAGATGACACCAGAATTACTGACATGTTCTCCTGCCACCAATATCTTCTTGGGGATACTGGGGTTAAAGTACAGTGTGTAAAACCAGCAGCTCCATGAGCAGCACTGCATGGTCAAGAGAAAAATGGCCTGAATGATGTTTGTCTGAATTTGGGCAGTGGGTCAGATAGATCCCTCTGACAACATAGTATTCAATGGAGAGGTCAAACTGTAATGGTGAATCCATGTGAGACCTCAGCAACACGGACAATTAGACTGCATTCACTTCATGTTCACACCACAGCCTCTAGATCTGTGGAAGAAGCATCCACTGCCCTCTGCCTGAAATCACTCACATTGGGGTGTACTCAGGACCCTCATCATTGTGAGACACAAATATCAATCTAGTCAGCTGTCCACTAAACAAAACTGTGACCCTGCAATTCTAATTCCAATGATACTGCTTTCTCACTGTCTTGGAACGTTCACACAGTGACTCAGAACTTATGATGGACAGGGGATAGGAATTTCTGTTCTTCAGAAAGTCATCCTGATCTTGAACCAAGACCCAGCCTTTGTACAGACTGGATGACTGTGTGAGTGAGTCATATTGACATCCACAGAGAGTAGAAGGAGTATTACTGTGTTCATACAGTCCTCATTCCAAATCTTACACAGGGCAGTGTAGGAGCTTCTGAAAACACAGGGACGGCAGGTTCCAGAGTTACACCCAAAGTTGTGCACCAATCCCACCCTCACCAATGTGATACCCTCCTGTAGGTCCCACTAACCCTGGCAGGGTCAGTGTTGGAAGGAACCGTGAGGGACAATAACAGACCAAGAAATTCAGGAACAGTTTGTTCACTCTCCATGAAACAGTGAACAGACAGAGGGTCACAAAATACTTCACACAGAATGTTCTCCTCCTTCCATTATAAAACCTCAATTGTATCAATACATTTATGTTCCGAAATTTGCAAAAAACAGAAAAATACACAATTGCCCTGAGCATTCCTCACACAACATGTAGTGTTGGTCAGTTTCATTCAGGAAGACTCGATTAATGAAAATATACTAAAACAAGTAGGTTTACATTTCACATTCGACTTTGTCAACCTGGACTTAAATAGTAAAAATATTCCGATTAAAAGCATAAATAAAGTAATACCAGCTCCTTCCCTGTGGCCTGCGGGTCCTGGACATTGAGAAACTGACACACAATGTAGGAATTCTATATGTGCTAGAAATTTGCCTGAGCAGGTACTTTTGCATTGATAACCAGCTTTATTGATTTCCTGGAACAATCGGAGCTGAGCTCTGTGTGCACCAGTCTCATAAACTTGGAAATATATTCATAGAATCCCTTCTGTGTGGAAACAGGCCCTTCAGCCCAACAGGTCCACACTGGCCTCCAAAGAGTATCCCACTCGAATCCATTCCCCTACATTTACCCCAAACTAACACATCCCTGAAGACTATGGGGAATTTAGCATGGCCCACTCACCCAACCTGAACTCCTTTGGATTGTATGAGGAAACCCACACAGGTACAGGGAGAATGGGCAAATACCACACCGACAGGCACCTGAGGCTGGAATCAAACCTGGGTCCCTGGTGGTTTGAGGGAACAGTGCTAACCACTGAGCCACCGTGCCACCCCTAACATTGAGCTGGACACAGGCCTGCAGGAAATGGTATCCATTGATGGTTCAAAAAAAAAGGGACTGTTGAGGCAAGTAAGAGGTGAATCCGAATATGTCACAGGCAGCACCATCTTCTGATGTTATCGATCACTGAGGGAACTCATGCAGTCAGTTACACTTGGGCCAAGCTTCAATGTTGGGGCAGTCTCAGAGGGGATTCCAGTCAGTGAATGTCCTGTGTGGGGGAGGAAAGCATCGGACACAGAAATAATGAGCAGTTTATCCAAATACAATGTGGATATAAATCTTCATGAAAAGGATATTTCAACAAACAGCCCTCTGATTATCTTTAATTCCCAGGGCACAAAGTGTGACTCTGACTGAGAGAGTGGTCCCCCTGAGCTACAATCAATGAGACAAGTTTTTTTCCATCTGTTTGCTCCATATTGCGTACTGTCCAAGGCAGAGATCGGATGCTTTGCTGCTGCTGACAACAGAAACAGCAACAAGAGAATGTACAACCTGGGACAGTGCATGGGCAACAGCATGGGGAGCTGGCAACACTACAACAACAACATGTATTTATATAGCACCTTTATTAATGAAACATCCCAAAGTGTATCACAGGATACTTTGAGGGAGGAGGGAAGGCAGTAATTTGGAGTGAGTGGAGAAATGGATTGTTGGGGGAGAAGAGGACACAGATGAGGAAATACAGCTGTGTAAAGTCACTCCAATTCACTGAGCAGGGTCAGGGATGGACTGGAAATAATCCTGAAGGTGAGAAAGGAAGAAGCCAAGGATCGAGGGAAATATAATAATGACCAACATCCATTACTTACATTGGATGGGGTAAGATACCTGTGTCCATCCTCCACCTCCATCATAAACACAAAGTCTGACTCTTCCATCCACGAGAAGATTAAGGACTGTGAGGTGGGCATTGGAAAATGACTCAGCTGCTCCTTCCTTGACTGGGACTCAGACTCGAATGTGTCAAATTCAGCAAAGATTTGGGAGAGGATGTGAATATTTAATGAGTTCAAGGTAATGTCACCACAGGCTGAGTGGTCCATTGCAGAGAGAGAATCAACTGGTCCTGGTTTAACCTGAGGGTCACCCTGCACAGGGGAAGGGAGAGGTTGAGAAGAAGAGCCCTTTATGGGAACCTCAATTCATGCAGGAATTGAACCCACACTGTTGGCAACACCCTGCACTGGAAACCACCTCTCCAGCCCACTGAGCTCCACTGTCAAAGTTCAAGGATGTTTCTGGGAAGTTTGAAGAGCACAGGTTCAGGTTCGGTGTTCAGTGGAAAGTCTCAGATGTGTCCTTTCCCCATTTCTCTTCCCCGCTGTCCTCGGGACCAGAGAGTGATTCCCCAGTCCAGGGAATACCTGCTGGAAATCTGGCTTCCGGATAAATGTTAGATCCTTCTGGTACACTCTTATTGAATCTCAAGTCGGATAAGCCTGTCTTACTACAACAGAAACCATCTGTCACTCTATAAGGAGCTGTTTAGATGAGAAACACAGAAATATACAGCAAATTGAGCAGATGGTAGCTGTTGAAATACCACCGAGACCATGAGAAACTGTGGGAGCTGATTTATTCCCATATCCAGAGAGGAGTCTCACAGGCACAGGCTCCTGAAAGGTCCCTTTTATATTCAGAAAGTCAACAGCTTGAGAACCACAACAAGTATCTCAGCAGCTCGAGTTCCTTTTGCTGAGCAAGGGATTCTGCAAGGACTAAGATTTGACAATGCACCCAATTCAAATCCAGACGGTCAGTCTCGGAGAATGAATCACTGACACTGGGGACAATTAGTGTCTTACAATGGGCTGTGTGTAATAGCAGACCATGTGATAACAAGACCTAGTGTGTGGGGGTTGGTTTGGGGTTGGGTTTCCTAAGCTGACCATTATCTACTCCTTTGTCTGTTTGACTGTCCATCTCTCACTTTGGGCTCTATCTCCACCTGTCGCTTACCCCTCAACCCCTCCCCAAACCCACCTTCTGTATAAAAGCCAACTTTCTCCCAGCTACCATCAGTTCTGAGAAACGGTCACTGAACCCAAAATGTCAATTCTGATTTCTCTCCAAAGATGCTCCCAGACCTGTTGACGTTTTCTAGCAATTTCTGTTTTTGTTTCTGGTTTACAGCATCAGGATTTCTTTTGGTTTTCTTATTGGATCATAATTTCATTTGTTTTAACATAGTTTAGAAAAGGACATTGATGATATTAGGTAGGAACTTTCAAAAGTTGATTGGGTGAGGCAATTCACAGGGTTGAGATGGGGAGGTGATGGTTAGAGATGGGGAGGCCTTCGAAAATGAGATAATGGATGTTCAGAGACAGTATGTTCCTGTTAGTGCAAAGTGCAAGTCTGGTGGGTACAGCAATACGGGATGGATATAAAAATTGAGGCTAGATAAGAGTGGTGCTGGAAAAGCACAGCAGGTCAGGCGGCATCCGAGGAGCAGGAAAATCAACGTTTCGGGCAAAAGCCCTTCATCAGGAATAGAAGCAGGGTGCCTGCAGAGTGGAGAGATAAATGAGAGGGGGATGGGGCTGGGGAGAAAGTAGCATAAAGTACAATAGGTGTATGGGGGTGGGGATGGAAGTGATAGGTCAGGGAGGAGGGTGGGGGAAGGTAGCAAAGTGTACAATGGGTGAATGGGGGTGGGGATGAAGGTGATATGTCAGAGAGGAGGGTGGTGTGGATCGGTGGGAAGGAAGATTGGCAGGTAGGACAAGTCATGAGGGCGGTACTAAGCTGGAAAGTTGGAGCTGGGGTGAGGTGGGGGAAGGGGAAATGAGGAAACTGGTGAAATCCACATTGATGCCCTGGGGTTGAAGTGTTCCAAGATGGAAGATGAGGCATTCTTCTTCCAGGCGTCAGATGGTGAGGGAGTGGCGGTGGAGGATGCCCAGGACCTCCATGTCCTCGGCAGAGCGGGAAGGGGAGTTGAAATGTTGGGCCACAGTGCGGTGTGGTTGATTGGTGTGGATGTCCCAGAGATGTTCCCTAAAGCGCTCTGCTAGGAGGTGTCCAGTCTCCCCAATGTAGATCAGACAGCATCGGGAGCAACAAATACAATAACTGATTTTGGTGGATACGCAGGTAAAACTTTGATGGATGTGGAAGGCTCCTTTGGGGCCTTGGATGGAGGTGAGGGAGGAGGTGTGGGCGCAGGTTTTGCAATTCCTACAGTGGCAGGGGAAGGTGCCAGGACGGGAGGTTGGGTTGTTGGGGGGCGTAGACCTGACCAGGTATTCACGGAGGGAACGGTCTTTGTGGAAGGTGGACAGGGGTGGAGAGGGAAATATATCCCTGGTGCTGGGGTCCGTTTGGAGATGGTGGAAATGTCGGCGGATGATGTGGTTGATGCGAAGGTTGGTAGGGTGGAAGGTGAGCACCAGGGGTGTTCTGTCCTTGTTACGGTTGGAGGGGTGAGGTTTGAGGGCAGAGGTGTGGGATGTGAATGAGAAGCTTTGGAGGGCATCTTCAACCACGTGGGAAGGGAAATTGTGGTCTCTAAAGAAGGAGGCCATCTGGAACACACTTCAGTTTGCTTTCCTAATATCCTTTTTGATTTCTCTTTTCACTCTCCTACCCCTCTTAATTTTCTACAGGGTGAGTTCTCAGCATCAGACAGAATTATTTACTTCAGTCAGACACTGGTTAGATGTGATGTGACACACCTTTGGGGCAGGTGGGACTTGTACCCAGATCATTCTGGCCCTGAGGAAGGGGCACTGCTGCTCTCCCACAACACCCCTCGGTATTGGATAGAAACTTTCCTTTCTGCCTTATGTTATCCCCATAAGCTCCTTGATATCTTGAGGAGAGTGGGTCTTGAGATTTGGTCATTGCCCCCTTTTTTCTTTGTGGGAACATATTTACTCTAAAACCCTCGAATCTCCCACTTGAATATCTTGCAGCACACTGACACTGATTTACCTTCAAGAACCTGTTTCCACCACACTTTCGCAAAGTCATTGCACAGCTGACCTTCCATCTCCAATTGCGAATTCTTCTAACTCCTGTTCTATCGCTGTCCTTTTCAGTGATTATGTAGTTACTACTCACTGGTGACCCTGCATCACTGCTATTGGCACTTCATTCCCCTACACATGCTCAGTTCCTCCTTTTCTCTCATTGCAGGACAAATTGGCCAATAACCTGATTGAAAGGCCCAAGGTGGAGAGGAGTGAACAAAGAACAAAGAACGAAGAAAGTTTACAGCCCAGGAACAGGCCCTTCAGCCCCCCAAGCCTGAACCGATCCAAATCTACTGTCTAAACCTGTCGCCCAATTCCTAAGCGTCTGTATCCCTCTGCTCCCCACCTCCTCATGCATCTGTCCAGACGCATCTTCAATGAATCTCCCGTGCCTGCCTCTACCACCCCTGCTGGCAATGCATTCCAGGCACCCACCACCCTCTGCGTAAAGTACTTGCCGCGTGTAACCCCCTTTAACTTTTCACCTCTCACCTTGAAAGCGTGACTTCTCGTTATTGGATCCTTCACCCTGGGAAAACGCTTATCGCTATCCACCCTGTCGATACCCTTCATTATTTTGAAAACCTCAATCAGGTTCCCCCTCAATCTCCTTTTTTCTAATGAAAACAAACCGAACCTACTCAACCTCTCTTCATAGCGAGCACCTTCCATACCAGGCAACATCCTCGTAAACCTTCTCTGAACCCTCTCCAAAGCTTCCACATCCTTTTGGTAATGTGGCGAACAGAACTGTACACTGTATTCGAAATGCAGCTGAACCAATGTCTTGTACAATTTTAACATGAATTGCCAGCTCTTATACTCAATACCCCACCCAATGAAGGCAAGCACAACATATGCCTTCTTGACCACTCTATCCACCTGTGCAGCTACCCCCCTTCAGGGTACAATGGACCTGCACTCCCAGATCTCTCTGCTCATCAACTTTTCCCAAGACTCTTCCGTTCACTGTATAATTCACTCTAGAATTAGACTTGCTGAAGTGCATCACCTCACAGTTGTCTGGATTGAACTCCATCTGCCACTTCTCCACCCAACTCTCCAGTCTATCTATAACCTCCTGTATTCTCTGACAGTCCCTTATGCTTTCTGCTACTCCACCAATCTTTGCGTCATCTGTAAACTTGCTGATCATACCAACAGTGCCCTCTTCCAGATCATTTATGTATACCACAAACAACAGTGGCCCCAGCACTGACCCCTGTGTGACACCACTGGTCACCTTTTCTCCATTTTGAGAAACTCCCTTCAACTACTACTCTCTGTGTCCTGTTGCTCAACCAGTTCCTTATCCACCAAGCTAGAACACCCTGCACACCACGTGACTTCACTTTCTCCATTAGTTTACCATGGGGAACCTTATCAAAAGCCTTACTAAAGTCCATCTGTACGACATCAAAAGCCCTTCCTTCATCAATCAATTTGGTCACCTCCTCAAAGAACTCTATTAAGTTGGGAAGGCATGATTTCCCCCGCACAAAACCATCACTGATGAGCCCATTCCTTTCTAAATATAAGTAGATCCTATCCCTCAGTGCCCTCTCCAGCAACTTTCCCACCACTGACATCAGGCTCACTGGTCTATAGTTACCTGGAATATCCCTACTAACCTTCTTGTACAGGGGTACAACATGAACAACCTTCCAGTCCTCTGGCACCTCACCTGTGTTTAAGGATGCCACAAAGATATCTGTCAGGGCCACACCTATTTCCTCTCTCATCTTCCTCACCAACCTGGGATAGATCCCATCCTGTCCTGGGGATTTGTCCACCTTAATAATCTCTAGCATACTTAACAGATCTTCCCTACTTATGTTCACATGATCCAGACTAATCTCTAATCTCAACGTTCATCATGTTCCTCTCCTCCGTGGACACTGATGCAAAGTAATCATTCACAATCTCACCCATTTTCTCAGGTTCGACACACAGCCTTCCTTCATTATCCTTTAGTGGACCAATCCTTTCTCTAGTTACCTGCTTGCTTCTTATATAAGAATAAAATGCTTTGGGATTCTCCTTAATTCTGCTCACTCAAGCTATTTCATGACCCCTTTTAGCCCACTTGATTTCTCGTTTAAGACTGGTCCTACTCTTCCGATATTCCTCCAGGGCCCACTCTGTTCTTAGCTGCCTGGACCTTATAAATGCTTCCCTTTTCCTCTTGGCTAATCGTACGATTTCTCCTGTCATCCACGATTCCCGAATCTTGCCTTCCCTATCCTTTACCTTCAATGGGACAGGCCTATCCTGCACTATCTTTAACCTATCTTTTAAAGCCTCCCACATCTCAAATGTGGACATCCCTTCAAAAAATTGTGTCCAATCCACATTTCCCAACTCCTGCCTAATTTTGATATAATTGGCCTTGGCCCAGTTTAATACTCTTCCCTTAGGACCACTCTCATCCTTGTCTACGAGTATTCTAAAACTTGGAGAATTACAGTCACTGTTCCCAAAGAAATCCCCCACCGCAACTTCTACCACCTGGCCTGGCTCATTCCCCAATATCAGGTACAATATGACCCCTTCCCTCGTCGGACTATTGATATTTTGCTCTAGAAAACTCTCCTGGACACTTCTTACAAATTCTATCCCATCCAGGCCTCTGACACTAAGTGTATCCCAGTCAATGTTGGGAAAATTAAAATCTCCCATCGCCACTACCTTATTGCCTCGACATCTTTCCATAATCTGGTGGATTTCAGCTCCTCACTCCCTGCAGGGAAAACATTCTGGAATTAGCTGGAGAAGAACCTGGTGGCTCATGTGGGAAGAGGGAAGCCTGTATGTCACACACACTGACCCAGCTTCATTGGGCTGTGCTTCCCTCACATTAACACCAGGGCTAATTGATTCTTAACCACTCCACCCACCCCAGAAGAGGAATATCTGCTCCACCCACTTTTCATCTGGTCTCAGCCAGTTTTGCTGCTGTTGTGTAATTGATATTTGAGCTTTTGTGATAAAGTTCCAATTTCATGTTCTTGTGAGAGACTTGCAGGCTATTTCTGTGTGAGAATATTTTCCCTCCATCCTTCATGTTCCCTTTTATGTTGCTGACCCTGTGTTCCCTATGACCTTACAGTGTCCCCCTGATTCTTAGAGCACCTTCATGTTACAATTAATGTGCTCACTTTAGTCCGATGGGCAATGAATTTATAAATTCCAATGTCCTTGATGGCTTTGCATGATCGTTACCTGGGAGAGCCAGTCCCCCTCTGATTTCATCTTTCTTCTCTAGAACGTCCCCCTGTCGATTCATATCCCCCTAGTGACTCGATGCAATGAAATCTACCCCTAGGCATGAGTAGCTCACTTTCCCCAGGTTACCTTGATCCTTCACCCATATGCCCCTGAATGATACTGAGCAAAATACAGAAACACAGAAGATAGGAGCAGGAGGAGGCCATTCGGCCCTTCAAGCCTGCTTGACCATTCATCATGATCATGGCTGACCATCCAACTCAATAGCCTAATCCTGCTTTCGCCCCATAACCTTTGATCCCATTCGCCCCAAGTGCTATCTCGAGCTGCTTCCTGAATACATTCAATGGTTTGTCACCAGCTCCTTCCTGTGGTAATGAGTTCCAAGGCTCACCCCTCTTTGGGTGATGAAATGGCTCCTCATCTCCGTCCTCAATGGCCTACCCTGAATCCTCAGACTGTGACCCCTGGTTCTGGACACACCCACCATTGGGTACATTCTCCCTGCATCTACCCTGTCCAGTCCTGTGGAAGTCTCTAAGTCTCTATGAGATCCTCCCTCATTTGTCTGAACTCCAACAAGGACTGAGCTGAGGACTGACAGTGGGCCACACCTTAGGTCTGACTTGGAGGGACAGCCGTGACTGAACCTAGCGCAGCCCCGACTGATGTCTCCACTACACCCTGACTGGTCTCCCTGTAACCTGGGGACTGGCTGCCCTAGGCCTTTGGGATTGATCGTGATCCAGTCCATGGACTGTAAGGTAATGGATCTCCGGACTGACCATGTTCCACATCCTGGATTGGAATCAGACCGGTCCCTTGACTGCTTATGGATGAAGGGTCAAGGAGGGTGATGGCCATGGAGTATGCAGGGATACTATGCTGAAGGCAGAGATGGCTGATGGCTGGGACAAGTAATCAGTGAGGTGCAGTCTTCAGGGTTACACAGTGGAAATTTGTGCTGTCTCGTTTCTCAGAGAACGGGAGGAGAATTGTCAGCGTCATATAAATGAGGTGAATTGGACTATTAATAAGATGCAAATGCATCAAAATGAGATAGTTACCTCTCAATAGCGAGATGCTGAAGGATTTAAGGTTGAAGTGAAAAATTACAATCAGTGTTGAGATTCTGATGCCTCTCCACTTTGTCCCGGCGTTTTTGCCATTGCTGAGGTCACACCAAGATGAAGTGAATACTGTCGTATGTTTAATTTGAAAAGCAAAGCAGATTGGAGATCAGGAAAGGATGATGAAACATTTTGAGGAAGAAATTGGGGCATTGCAGGGGAACTAGCAAGAAATAGTAAAACATAATAAAAACTTCAACAAATAGTAAGAGTAGTGACAGTGAGCATTCCAGGGTGAAGCTTGAGAATGAGGGATGGGAAAGAAGGTGGTCACAAGGCATTTAGAAGATTACAATACAATCAGGCAGAGTCCAAGCTTGGTTTTGTTAGTGGGAAACCTTTGACCTGCTAGATTATTGATGGGGATTGATGAGACAACACCATGAGAACTGTGTAGAGTTTTGGTCTCCTTCCTTCAGGAGGGAGAGAATAGCATTGGAAACAATTTGAAGAATGTTCACCAAGCTGATCCCTGGGATGAAAGGATTTTATTATGAGGAAACTTTGAACAGGTTGGGGGCATGTGCTCATTGGAATTTGGAGGAATGAGGGGGATCTTATTGAAACTGATAAGGTTCTGAGGGGGACTGAGAGGATTGTTTTCCCTTGTAGGGTAATCCACAGCGATGGGGATCACTAATAAAAGGGGCCTCCCATTTCATGTGGAGATGAAGAAGAATTTTCCCTTTTGGAGAATCCTTAAACTTTGGAATTTATCTGCCTGGATCGTGGTGGAGGCCGGGTCATTGAATATATTGAAGGTTGGGTGGGATTGCTTTTAGACCAAAGAAGTCTCTGTCGAAGGCTCCAGGTCGGAAAGTGGAGTCAAGGCCACAATCAGGTCAGCCCCAGGATTGTATTCAATGATGGAGTGGGGTCAATGGGCCAAATGGCCACCTCCTCCTAATTAGTGTATCCTTTTGCTGGTTTGGCACCAGTTTGGTCATCATCGCTTTTGAGAGTATTTTTAAATAATCAGATATAACAATGTGAGAACAGCTATTTCATTTTGTTTTATTATTGGCAAGTAAAGCATTAAACACAATAGTATGTGGACTCTGTCCGAGCAAATTCTCACCAGCCTGCAATAATCAGTCACAACTTGGACATTTGTTTGATCCATCAGGTATTCAGATTATTTCAGTGTCTCAACATCCAGCAAGTCTCACACTCAACTCCAATAGGATATGTCTTCCAATGATTAAAACGTCAAAATATAATTTCTCCAACAAACGTGAAACAAGCTTGTTAATGATTTCATAAATTATGTCAATTCTTCTTGGAAATCATTTTTTCGATAGAAAATTACTTTTAATAAATAGAGAAGCACCTCAGCAAATTTGAAATAATTATAAAGTTAAAAATCAGACAACACCAGGTTATAGTCCAACAGGTTTAATTGGGAGCACACCAGCTTTCGGAGAGTCGCTCCTTCATCAGGTGATTGTGATGAAGGAGCAGTTCTCTGAAAGCTAGTGTGCTTCCAATTAAACCTATTGGACTATAACCTGGTGTTATGTGATTTTTAACTTTGTACGCCCCAGTCCAACACCGATATCTCCAAATCAGAAATAATTATAGTGTGTAATGACAAACACTGTTAGAATGGTGACCATGAGGAGAGGGAAAGGGATTATCCAGACAGTGCAGGGACCCCCCTGTGGCCACCCCCCTCATCAATAACTATACCGTTTTGGATACTGTTGGGAGCAGTGACCTATCAGGGGAAAGCCTCAATGGTCAGGTCTCTGTCACTGAGCCTGGCTCTGTGGCTCAGAAGGGAAGGGGGGAAATAGGAGAGCAATAGTGAGAGGAGATTCAATGGTGAGAGGAACAGACAGGAGATTCAGTGGTTGCAGACGAGACTCCCGGATGGTATGTTATCTCCCACACGCCAAGGTGAGGGATGTCTTGGATCGAGTCTACAGGATCCCTAAAGGGGGAGGGTAAGAAGCCAGATGTTGTGGTACACATCGGTACCAATGACATGGCTAGGATAAGCGATGAGGACCTGAAAAGTGAATACAGGGAATTAATTTGGAAGCATTAAAAACAGGATGAGCAGGGTAGGAATCTCAGGATTGCTACCAGTGCCAAGAGCGAGTGAGGCTAGAAACAAAGAGCGAGTGTAGATGATCACATGGCTGCAGGGCTGGTGGAGGAGGGAGGCCTTCAGAGATATGGATCATTGGGATACCTTCTGGGGAAGGTGACCTGTACAAGAAGGACAGGTTGCACCTGAACTGGAGCAGCATCGATGTATTGGGCAGGAGGTTTGGGAGAGCTCTTCGGGTAGGTTTAATCTAGTTTGCAGACCCCCTCAATAGCAACAGAGACATGGAGGAGCAGATTGGAAGGCAGAATTTGGAATGGTGCAGAAGTAACAGGTTGTTGTCATGGGTGACTTTAACTTCTCTAATATTGATTGGAACCTCCTCAGTTCAAATAGTTTGGAAGGAACAGTTTTTGTCAGGTGTGTCCAGGAAGGATTCCTGACTCAATATGTAGGTAGGCCAACTAGAGGGAAGGCCATATTGGATTTGGTGCTTGGTAACAGACCAGGCCAGGTGTCAGATCTCTCGGTGGGAGAGCATTTTAGTGATAGTGATCAACAACTCCCTGACCTTTACAATAGTCATGGAGAAGGATAGCAGCAGACGGTATGGGAAAGTATCCAGTTGGTTTAAGGAGACTTACAGTGCTATTAGACAGGTACTGGGACACCTAAACTGGGAACAGATGTTCTCAGGAAAATGCACGACAGAAATGTGAAGGTTGTTTAGGGAGCAGTTGCTGATAGTGCTGGATAGGTTTGTCCCACTGAGGCAAGGAAGGGATGGTCGGGTGAAGGAACCTTGGGTAAGAAGGGATGTGAAACATCTAGTCAAGAGGAAGAAGGAAGCTCACTTAAGGTTGAGGAGGCAAGGTTGAGGACTCTCGAGGGTTACAATGTGGCCAGGAAGGAACTGAAGAACGGACTTAGGACAGCGAGAAGGGGGCTTAAAAATGGTTAAGTGGGTGGGATTAAGGAAAATCCTAAGGTTTTTATCACTGATGTGAGGAACAAGAGAACGGCCAGAGTGACGGTCAGGCCAGTCAGGGATAGTGGAGGGAACTTGTGCCTCGAGTCGGAGGCGGTAGTGAAGGTCCTTAATGAATAATTTGCTTCAGTATTCACTACCTTGTCGTTTGTGAGGACAGTGTGAAACAGACTGATATGTTTGAACAGGTTGATGTTTGGAAGGAGGATGTGTTGAATGTATTCAGCCTGAAACTTTACATTCTGCCTTCTTGCCATGTGCTTTATTACTAACTTTGTAAAATACCTGAACAAGGTATGACAGACAGGGATAGCACTGGGTTTCAGTGGTTTGATTTGATTAGATTGCCTACAATATGGAAACAGGCTCTTCAGCCCAGCAAGCCCACACTGACCCAGACCCATTCACCCCTGACTTGGCAACTTAGCATGGCCAATTCACCTGACCTTCACATCGTTTGGATTGTGGGAGAAAACCAGAGCACCCAGAAGAAACCCACACAGACAAGGGGAGAATGGGCAAACTGCACACAGACAGTGGCCCAATGCTAGAATTGAACCTGGGTCTCTGTATTGACAGGCAGCAGTGCTAACCACTGAGGCACCATGCCCCACCATGAATGACATGCACCCACCCATGTTTCCCGTTATCCTGATCTCATTATGGAAAGCCATGAGGCCTGTCAGCTGCTCATTCCAGAATCACAGCAGTTTGCTTCTTGGGTTTCAGCAATGCTGTTTGAGCTGGACAGACATACATCCTGAAGGCAGAACACCGAGACAGTGAATAGGAAGGAGTGTCCACTCCTGGTTCAAGACTGAGAACTAGCTCTCACCATTTTTCTGAACAGTTTGGTGCAGTGTAACACTAAGATCGAGGAATGATTTATTTCCTCCTCTTTCTTCACCCACACTCCAAGCTGAGCAGTCATTAAGGTGAGATTGGAATCCATTGACAGTGATAAACAATTTAACAAAGGAAGACTGGCTTCAGAGGCAAACCTGTCACTGGAAGATATTCTGGAGGTTTGTTCCAAGCATTCATGATGAAGTATGACATAGAAATTACCAGCTCTGGTTACAAGGTTATGTTTGTGTCTCTTCATTAGCATAAACTTTGGAAATTCTTCAGCTATTTGAAAAGTATTCCAGCCACAGAATGTAATGGCACTCGAGAGGAAAAAGCCAGGATCATTTTGTTCAAATTGCTTAGAACCGGGAACGTCCTGTAGGTTTTCCTGAAGGCCACATCATCCTGCTGTTGAAGAAAGAGAATATAAATATTCAAAGGAAGCAAACCACTGACAGTATATTTCAGAGCCAATTGTCTTCATTCGCTTGACCTTGACATGAGCTTGAAATACTGACACGCCTTTATTCATAATGGCTTTAAGATCCAAGTTTCTGACAATAAAAACAACAATTGGGAGAGAACAAGTTGGATTAATCTGTGAGAGACAGGAATTTAGAATGATTATTTGTCGAGAGTTGAGTTTAATCTGAAATCCTGATTGTGAGGGAACAGGCCTACACCTTCAGGCTACATCCTGTACATTGTGGCAGGTTTGAGGCTGTGTCAGAGGTGAGCTGGGAATTCCAGCAAGTGCAGCACCCTTCACATTAACAGACCCTGCCTTGTCTCAAGGCAGCAATGGGGTTGGTAATGGGCCTCACAGATACCCAAGTACAAGAGTATAAACCCACTTTGGTCTAGCTCCCCAGCTGTGTTTCAGTAGAGGCCCAGGGGATCTTTTCTATCCACCTGAGAGGGCAGTGAGGCCTTTGATTTAATGCTTCATCTGAAAGACAGCCCCTCTGCCACTGCAGCACTTCATTTACACTTCACTGAGGTACCAACCTCGATCAGGTGCTCAACTCTCCAGAATGAAACTTGAAACTACAACCATTGATTTGCCACAATTTCAACTTAAAACACTTTAACAAAGGCAACATTTCACTTGCCACATCATCGAAAATTCAAAATAGTCAGTACTATAGGCCACGGGTGAACTGATTGAAGTCCCTCCCAGGAGGGGAGTAAAGTCAAGCATCAGCTCCTATGAAAAGCTAAGACTCGGAAGACAAGTCCATGAGAGGAGCTTTCATGAATAAATGAACAATTTGGGAAATAAACCTAAAGGTTAATGTTTTAGATTCTTTCAGTGTTTCGGTGTGAACATCCTGTATGGATTTTCCCCTCATACACGCTGTGAATCCATATTCTAATTACTTCGACCCAACCTGCAGTTTTCCATCTGCTCACATCCAAGAATACAAAGAATTTCAGGCTGGGATTGCAAGGTTTGAAATATGGATCATCACATTGGAATGTTCACAGTGAAGTTCAGGAGTTGTTGGCAATTCAAGACAGCAACATTTGATTCAACATTGTCCCTTCTGCTCGTCAAAGGTTTATTAATAGGTGATCATTGCTTTGGGTTTGTTATTATACTGTTCATTGTGTGAAGAAATTCAAATAATCAAAGCATACAATAAAATCAAAGTGAAACGTGGAAACTAGTCACTTGATCCAATCAGTTTGTATTAGCGTATGTGCATGTCGCCTGTAATTGATTGAAAGAAATAACAATTCAGAATGAACAATGTGTAAATGTGAAAAGGAATGGATTTGCAGCAGGAATACACTTTAAAAGGAGAATGACAGCCTTGAGAGCAGATTTTCTTACCTGATTGTCTCATAGCAGTGAACTGTAATCACGATGAAAATGATAAAGGCCCCAACAATAATCAATGCAATAGAATGTGTCGATGAAGCAACATCTGAGGCATCGTCACTGTGATAGTCCTTTGAGAAAGAAAATTCGAAATGTTATTATATCAAAGCACCATCAGGGATCTAGCCACAGGTCCACCATATTTAAGGGCTGATCACAAAAATCCTGAAAGCCGTTAGAAATGTTCGAAAGGCACTTCTGCCAATTCATACCTTAACTCAAGGCTGAAAGAGGAGAGGTTGAAGAAATAACAGGAAAAAGGAAAATGAAAGGAAACATGAAATATGGACAAGACGAAAGAAGTCCAGTCTCCAGGACAACATGCCTCACTGGTGCAGAGGGAAGTTTCCAATACTGGCTGTACCAGCCTTCAACTGCACAGTGGTTGTAGGTGTCCTTGTAATCCACGCTGCATTTAGCTCCCAGAAGACAGTGTCCCATGGCTGTGAGCAGCTGGAGATGTATGTGGATTGTGCCATCTTGCAGAGTCTGTCAAACCAGCTTCGTTGCCAGTGGGTGACCCTGTTTTCTTTTCACATCAGAATTGAGGCAGTTCAGCCTCAACCAACTATTCTGAATGTTCCTTAAAACTCCAGCTCCCACCCAGCTCCCATTCAATGTGCAGAAGAAACCGAGGTCTAAAGGATCAGAGAAATATCTGTCAATCAAAATGGAGCAGCTGGACAAAACAGCGGAGTATTAGAAACCAGGATTGTTGAAGTCCTTTTTAATTAATTGTCTCTGTTCTATTCTATTAAATCTAAATCAAATGCCGCCTAAATTAAGGACATTTCATACACTGGAGAAAGAGACAGTCAAACCAAAATGGACATGTAGCAATTCAAAACGAACCCTCAGAAACCACGATTTCTGTAAAGGTGACAAACAACTCCAACAATTCGGTCTGCTGTGTAATGGATTACACATTTCCAATCTCATCTACATCAATGATCATGACATGTTGTACTGTCGGAAAAATGATAGGTAACAGTGGCCTGTTCTGGGTGAGAGAAATGTGCACTGGGTATCTAGACTTTGCTTTGGGATTCTCTCTTGCCTGATGCATTTGGAGACATCAAAATTTGTGCCATGTTCTATTTTGGCGCTGGGTTGGCAAGGAACTCTGGGAGAAAACTGCCTTCCCTTGGATCATTTGAATTTGAAATGCCTCGACCTTGACTATTGCCAACTTGACTCTTTCCTCGGCTCATCAATGACAATTTCTGATCCCACAAGGATGGAGAGAGTCAGGTGAGTGAAGTGGGTCACAGGAGTAATTGCAGTGATTTCAATGGCAGTGTAACAGAGTAACAGCAAAGGGAGCTGAAGGACACAGCATGAAACACATAACAAAGTGGCATCACAGAGCAAGGCAGATCAGCGATTCACAGGGAAATGTTTCAGTTCAGTTACTGATAACTTCTTGTTGTGGTTCTGTTCGCCGAGCTGGGAATTTGTCTTGCAAACGTTTCGTCCCCTGTCTAGGTGACATCCTCAGTGCTTGGGAACCTCCTGTGAAGCGCTTCTGTGATGTTTCCTCCAGCATTTATAGTGGCCTGTCTCTGCCGCTTCCGTTTGTCAGTTCGAGCTGTCCGCTGTAGTGGCCGGTATATTGGGTCCAGGTCAATGTGTTTGTTGATAGAGTCTGTGGATGAGTGCCATGTCTCTAGGAATTCCCTGGCTGTTCTCTGTTTGGCTTGCCCTATAATGGTAGTGTTGTCCCAGTCGAATTCATGTTGCTTGTCATCTGTGTGTGTGGCTACTAAGGTTGTGTCGTTTCATGGCTAGTTGGTGTTCATGGATACAGATCGTTAGCTGTCTTCCTGTTTGTCCTATGTAGTGTTTTGTGCAGTCCTTGCATGGGATTTTGTACACTACAGTGGTTTTGCTCATGCTGGGTATCGGGTCCTTCGTTCTGGTGAGTTGTTGTCTGAGAGTGGCTGTTGGTGAGTCCTAGTGGTCGCAGTAGTCTGGCTGTCAGTTCGGAAATGCTCCTGATGTATGGTAGTGTGGCTAGTCCTTTGGGTTGCGGCATGTCCTCGTTCCCGTGTCTTTCCCTTAGGCATCTGTTGATGAAATTGCGAGGGTATCCGTTTTTGGCGAATACATTGTATAGGTGTTCCTCTTCCTCTTTTTGCAGTTCTGGTGTGCTGCAGTGTGTTGTGGCCCTTTTGAATAGTGTCTTGATGCAACTTCGTTTGTGTGTGTTGGAGTGGTTGCTTTCATAGTTTAGGACTTGGTCTGTGTGTGTGGCTTTCCTGTAAACCTTTGTGGTGAATTCTCCGTTCGGTGTTCTCTGCACCATCACGTCTAGGAATGGGAGTTGGTTGTCCTTTTCTTCCTCTCTAGTGAATCGGATTCCTGTGAGTGTGGCGTTGATGATCTGGTGTGTGTTCTCTATTTCTGTGTTTTTAATTATGACAAAGGTGTCATCCACGTATCTGACCCAGAGTTTGGGTTGAATTTGTGGTAAGACTGTTTGTTCTAACTTTTGCATTACTGCTTCTGCTATGAGTCCAGAGATCCGTGAGCCCATGGATGTTCCGTTGATTTGTTCATATATCTGGTTGTTGTCAACATGAGCAAAACCACTGTAGTGTACAAAATCCCATGCAAGGACTGCACAAAACACTACATAGGACAAACAGGAAGACAGCTAACGATCCGTATCCACGAACACCAACTAGCCACGAAACGACACGGCCAACTATCCTGGAGAGAAATGTAAGTAGGGAATTGGAAGAGGGCAAATGGGTGAGGGAAGAAACAATAAATATTGGAATACTGAGCGGTGTGAAGGAATAGAGAGACTGTGGAGCACATGTTCCCTGAGGTTACAAATTAGGTCGATCAGCTGCAAAGAAGGCCAATGGGATTGTTGATTAACCAAGGTGTAAAATATAGCAGCAGAGAGCATCAGCTCAATCTAGGGCAGCCACTGGTGGAGTCCTGCACACAACACCATTTACAGGGTTACTGGAAGGATTTAATCACGGACAAAATGTACACAGACATTGACAAAGGTATCACCAGGAATAAAGAACACAAGGACAGATTGGAGAGACCAGGTGTTTTTGGAACAGGGATGGTTGAGGAGAAATTTAATTGAGATGGACAATGCAATAGGCGCTTGAGGCAGAGTGAGCCTGTTTCCCGAGGCAGAGAGATCATTAACCATGGGGTAGAAATTTAGATTAATTTGTGGATGAATAGAGGGCAGTTGAGGAGAAGATAGAGATCTGGAACTCGCAACTGAAAAGTGTAATGGAGTCAAACCCTAATTATGTTCAAAAATGAAAATTGGATCTGCATGTAATTGTTATAATTTACAGAGCAGCTACTGGAAAGTGGGATTGATTTTGGATAGATCCCTCTCGGTACGCACAGGCGTGATGGACAGAATGGTCCCCATCTGTGCTTTCAATGGTCTATGTCTCTCTGCTTCCCTTTCATTCCACAATGAAATTGTATTCAAACCACAATGAGAGGACAGATTGATCACAGCATGCTGGAGATTTATTGTTCCAGAATAAAACACAGTATTTGATTGGATCATTCGTACCAGTAACACAGCGAAAGAGGTCAAGTGGTTGCACTTGCAGGTGATGTTGTGAAGCTGACTTTCTGTCGTACAGCCAGACTCACTCCAGATGCCATGACTTGTGCTCCCTACAATGAAAAGTTAGAAAATCAGAGGTGAGCCATTACTCCCCAATCCTAGAGCGAACAAATTTTGTTTATCAAATGTTAACTCACCTTTCCTGAAATCCCAAAAGGCACATTTTCCACTTGAGTTAGTCTAAAATGGAATTGATTTACATCATAAAGGACACTCATTCACTTAAATAACTTATTTGTTCAGTTGCACAACGATGAATGAATGAATGTTTGCTTTTTCTCTTACCGGCAAGGTTGTGTTCTGGAAGACAATGATCACTGGGTCTGTGAGGTTTTCAATGGTGACATTGACCACTTCTATTCCACTTACTAGATTGTTTAACACAGTGCTGTTATTGTCACTCTGGAGACAAAGAACAGCAAGAGTAATGTATACTTAAGGACTGTGTATACTTTTTACAGATGGGACAGTGTATTTTAAACAGGATTAAATTTGAATAAATTCGTATATACAACCCTTTTTGCAGAGACTTGGCCTTATTGGTATTTCAGTAAGTGAGACAAAATAAGGAGCATTTCTGAATGGTATGAGTGTACAGCCAGCATGAAACTGCCCACCCAAACAAGGCAGAGGCAGATTAGGTTTGCAGAAACATGTTTGGATTCATTTGTCAGAATGTCCTCACCTACATATGGGCAGCACAGTGGCACAGTGATTAGCACTGCTGCCTCACAGTGCCTGAGACCCGGGTTCAATTCCCGCCTCAGGCGACTGACTGTGTGGAGTTTGCACATTCTCCCCGTGTCTGCGTGGGTTTCCTCCAGGTGCTCCGGTGTCCTCCCACAGTCGAAAGATGTGCAGGCTCGGTGAATTGGCCATGCTAAATTGCCCGCAGTGTTAGGTGCAGCGGTAAATATAGGGGAATGGGTCTGGGTTGGTGCGCTTCAGCGTGTCGGTATGGACTTGTTGGGCCGAAGGGCCTGTTTCCATACTGTAAGTAATCGAAAAACATTCCAAAAGGCTGATTTAAACTGAATCCTCATATGTTCTTTACAACTTTGAACACATTGTTTATGATCGACATTTGAAGGAAGAATCTCTTCCTGTAATGAGAGGCTGTTCATCCGGGGCATTGAATATTGGAAATAGAAAAGTTCATGTTGTGTGGATGGAAGTAATCTCCTGATCTCTGTACTGGAAAGGAACACTTTGTCTGTGACTGCCGATGTTCCAGTTTACCTGACATCAAGTTAAAACAGGAAATGGTTTTGCAATCCATGGATTTTCCGATGGTTGTAGCACCTTCACTTCCATTTCAGTATTTACTCCAGGTCTCCCAATGTCAGCTATTTTCCCAGCTCGTTAAAGCTGTTCCAACCCACACTGCCCAATTCTTTTACAATTACAGAGGACTTCCCGGGATATGAGAGATTGGGAGAATTGGTGAGTATGAACTGGCCAGAGTAGAAAATTACTGAATGAAAATGGAGCATATAAGGACAACTAATGTTTGAAAAGTCAAAGTGATGCAAAAGATGAAATAAACAAAAACTGAAAGTATTGTTCCTGTTGGTTCCTTTGTTATTTTTATTTGCTGGAGACTGGTATTCTGGAAGAAACACCAAGCTAATGATGGATCAATATACTGAGTACCTTGTGTCCATTTTCACACAAGAGGAAGCAGACAAAACACCAGTAATAAACAGTAAACCTATTAACTAGGAGCAGGAGTAGGTAACTCAGCCCCTCAAGCCTATTTTGCCGTTCAACTGATCATTGCTGATTTAATCCCTGCCTCAACTCCACTATCCTGCTCTCTCCCCATAACCCTCAAACCCAGCATTACTTAAACATCTGTTTCTCTCCTCCTCAAATTTATTCAGTCTCCCATGTCCACTGCATTCTGGAATAGAGAATCCCATAGATTCATGACCCTTTGAGAGAACAATGGATGAATGAAGGGATTGGGGTTCTCATCAAGAATACAAAAGCATTATACGTGAGATGTAGACAACTGGGATCAAATGATTCTTATGAAGAGTATAAAGATGGTAGGAGCATTCTGAAGAGGGAGATCAGGAGGTCAGAGAGGGGATATGAGAGCCTTGGCAGATAAGGTTCAGGAGTCTCTAAAAACATGAACATTAAAAGAGGAGCTCAAGAGAGAATCGGGTCCCTTACAGATCAATGGAGAGATTAATTAGGAGATGGGAGAGATACAAAATAAATACTACGTGTCAATCTTTTACTGTGGAGAAAAAAAATGGTGGCTAGGGAACTCTGGGTAAATAAATATTGATGTGTTGAATACAGTTCACATTGCAGAAGAGGAAGTGTTGAATGTCTGAGAAAACATAACGTTAAATAAATCTCCATGACCTGATCAAGTGTATCCCAGAATGCTGTGGGAAGTGACGGAAGAAATTGTGGAGCCCATTCAGAAATATTTGACTCATCTGTCATCACAGGTGAGTTGCCAGAGAACTAATGTTGTGCCTTTATTGAAGAAAATTGCTTGGAGAATTGTGTTCAAGAGTCAGGGGGTCATGATGCAGCTATGTAAGACATTGATTGGGCCACACGAAGGATTTTGTGTTCATTTCTGGTCGTCAGTCCAAAGGAAGGATTGGACACTTCAGAAAGAAGAGTTTACAAGGATGCTGCCTGGATGAGAGGGTATGAGCTATAAGGAGAGGTGAGTAAAACTCGGAACGCAGGAGCTGAGGGGAGATTTAGTCGAAATGTACAAAATGAATGAGATGCATAGCTAGGGTTGACATCACTATCCTTCTGAGCAGTTTATGCTCTCAAACCCAGTGTTCTCCTGCTATAACTATGTATTCTTTTCTTTCAAACCTCTCCCTACCCTCTCTCCAACTGTCTCTCAGCCTGTCTTGTGTCTTAAACAGTGCCACAAGTATGGCAGTGAGCTCACACAGGTGATCGAGGTCAGTGAATGTATCTTCAAAAGGACATTTCCCCCCAACCACACCACTCTCACCACACGCTGCTCAATGCACCACAGCCATATCACCCAGCAGTCCCTGGGGACTGGGACTCAGACCAAACATCCAGATACTGCACCTTGTGCTCATGCAGAACCCAGTGAGGCCAGACCCTCACCCAGTTCCTGCTGCTTCCACAAAACTCCAGCTACTCGGTACAGCAGCCCCATCACACGACACGGTACAATACAATCACTGGGACATTTCTCTCTCTCTCTTGTTGGAAAATATTGACCATGAGAGTATGAAGCAGCGTGTATGAGCATAAACCTGCTGTCCTTTCTTGCATCCCACTCTGAGGCACAGCACGACATTTCACATTGTTAACTTCATAAATGTAGCGATTACTTGATATAATATTATCCTCTTGTTATTTTTCAAATGAATTAACTTGCATTTTACTTCAATGTTGATTCTGACTACGTTACCTGGAAAAGTTTTGTATTTCCATAGATAATAAAAATGATTCTTGATATCAGAACATTTGGCGGTTCCTTAACCTTGTCCAGAAGAGTTGGAGGCAATTCAATTTCAACCTTTCGGGCTAAGCTTGAGACATTTTTCTGCTGGATCTGTTTGAATGAAACAAGGTAAATCAGTTGTTTATCATGAGCCCAGCTGGTGATAATACTGAACCAGTTAGATTCCAGAGTGAATCCTGACTTGATTGACTGTAAAGTTTATTTTTCCAGTTTGGGTACCATGGTGATCAGTCACTGAACATATTCATAAGAGGTTTCTCATATTCTTTTAACTAAGAGCAGAAGTTTAGCATACAAACTGGAAAAACCAACAACATGATATAAGTGAGACGTTTTGGAAGTATTCAATCATAAACAGCAAAAAGACCCATGAACCCATTACCACGATAGTATCTCTCAAACAGACTTAACCCCCTGTGAACTGTCTCTCCGGTCAATTTCTTACTCAACTGACAAGCTCACCAGGGTGACATTTACACATTCACCTGTGATCTTTTCTCCTTTTCTGAGATACCCAGACACTGACAGACTAAGAAATGCTAAGGGATTTTTTCTGCTCTGTCTACCTGTACAGCTGAAACAGCTTCTGACATCTTGTTCGCTCTGATGGTCTGGGGACTGTCAAAATTAAACTGCTCTTTTACTGGTATGTATTCTTTTCTTTCAAACCTCTCCCTACCCTCTCTCCAACTGTCTCTCAGTCTGTCATGAATCTTAAATTGGTAAACACTCCAAGTGGCTCACTTTTCTAACTTGGAAGTATTTCACCATTACCTCATTGTCACTGGGTCAAAATCCTGGAGCTCCCTCCCAATCCCATTGTGGGTCTACCTACAGCACAGGGACTGCAGCAGTTCAAGAAGGGGATCTCACCACCACCTTTTCATGGGCAACTCGGGATGGGCAATAAACGCTGACCCAGTCAGTGACACCCACATCCAATGGGGGGGAAAAGAAACAAAGAAACATTGTCCAATAGTCTTTCCATCAGGTGACATGTTTGGGTGTTTAGCTTAAGCACATCATTTCATGGAGAGGTCGTTTTGATCCAATGCTTCACAGAACATTTTTCCGAGAACTGAAAATCCATTTACCTTGAGAGTCCAAGATCCCTGATAATAGCAGATTGGGAGCCTTTATCACAGTCTGTACTCTGAAATATCAGGAACAATATGCTGAAGGAAAATAGGTGGAAAGGCAACTTGTCAGAGGGAGATGAACAGTTTATACAGAAATACTGATCGGTTCAGTGAGTGGGCACAAAGTTGGTAAATGGAGCAGAATGTGAGAAAATGCAAAGCTGTTCATTTTGGAAGGGAAACCAAAACCGTGTCATTTAAATGGAGAAACCCTGCAGAAAGCTGCAACACAAGGGGACTTGGGGAAACTTGTGCACAAAACACAACAAGCCCACTCACAGGTGCAGCAGGTAATCAGGAAGTCTAATACAATATTGGCCCTGATTTCAATGGAGTTGGAATATCAGAGTAGGGAAGTCTTACTGCAACTGAACAAGGTGCTAGTGAGACCACATCGGTAGTATTTTGGTCCCCAACTCTTGAATACATTCAACATTTTGTCATCAACTACTTCCTGTACTAATGAAGTCCACAGGCTCACCACTGTCTGGGTGAAGAAATGTCTCCTCATCTCCATCCTAAATGGTCTACCCTGAATCGTCAGACTGTGACCCCTGTTCTGGACACACCCACCATCAGGAACATCCTCCTGCATCTACCCTGTCTAGTCCTGTTAGAATTTTATAAGTCTCTATGAGATTCCCCACTCACTCATCTGAACTCCACCAAAAACCATCCTATCCTCATCAATCTCTCCTCATGTGTCAGTCCCGCCATCCCTGCAATCGGCCTGGTAAAACTTCACTGCACTCCCTCAAGAGCTAGTGTATCCTTCCTCAGAAAAGGAGACCAAAACTGCAACAATATTCTCGGTATGGCCTCACCACGGCCCTATACAAGAGTCACATGTAGTGCAGACCAGGTAAACAAAGCAGATTTTATTCCCGAAAGGGGATTCGGGGATTTCAATATCTAACTCTAATAGACTTACCCTGTGTTCCAGGGTTCTGAACCTTTCCCACCCAGGGCACCTGTACAAGGCTGAAAAGTTGTTGTGGCCATTCAGGGAGAATGGGAGATGTCAGGGCCAGTGGAGCTGGGGAAGACCGATAGAGCAGGGGAAGGACAAAGACTTTTAAATGAAGGGGGAAACGTTGAAGAATGGAGGCATGTGGGACTGTAAGAACGAGAGGTATAGGTCAGAGAGGTTTGAGGAAATCTCATAGTTTTCAAACAGTGTGTAAGGTTGGCCAACGTCAGTGCTGCAGGAGCCACGCCTCAAAGTTGAATCATTAAGGCCACACCCACAGATTGAGGAAATGGAAGAATGTAAAGCTGCATCATTCTGTCAGAGCATTTGTGAACCCACTTTGGAAAGCTTTGCTGTATTCCCTTCTCCCACATGGATGTACAGTACTTCACCTCCCCTTCAATCCATCCCCGCAGGTCACTACAATTCCTCCCCCTCGTAGTGAGTCCCACATTCTCTTGGAGTAAACAGGACTCCAAGAGTGATCTAACCAAGATTTGAGATAAGTTTTGCATAATTTCCTTCCTTTTCAGTCTATTCATCTAGATGTGAACTACGCACGATGATTCTTTTATTCTGAACTTAAGAACCTGCATTTTTATAGAATCCCTACATTGTGGGAGCAGGCCATTTGGCCCATCAAGTTCACACCGACCATCCAATGAGCATCTCACCCATACCCACACACTGACATTTCCCATGGCTAACCCACCGAGCCTGTACACCCCAGGACACTATCACAGTCAATCCATGCAACCTGCACATCTTTGGACTGTGGGAGGAAACCTGAGCACCTGAAGGAAACTCACACAGACACGGGGAGAATCTGCAAACTCCGCACTGACAGCCACCCAAAGGTGGGATCGAATCCAAGCCCATGACGCTGTGGGGTAGCAGTACTATCCATCAAACCACCATGCCACCCTAATTATCTGTGTACTGCTGCTGAGATCCTTTTGTTACTGTCCTCAAATTAAATTCTTGTTTTTCAAGTAAGAGATGATGTCTTTATCTTTCAAACCAAAATGTGTATCACATGTTTATACGTATTGATATTTGTTTGTAAACTTTATGCCCATTCTGCAATTATTAGATTTCTGATCATTTGTGGTAATCCCCACCTTTATTGGTTTCATCCATAAATTTACAATGTTTTTCAATTCCAAACTCTAAGTGAATAATAAAAATTATCAACAATTGTGATGTATCTTCTGATGCCAAATTCAAGAGCACCTTTGGAGAGGTTCAGGATCGGATTAAGTATGACCCTGAGGTAGTTCACAAACATTGAGTGGAATTAAATAAGTCTAGAATACAGTATCAATGTGAATTCACAGGAAGGGTTAACTTCAGTTTAAAATAACTACACTGAAAGATTCTCAAGCCCTCTCACAACATTTTCCCTAAAAATGGTGTTAGTTTCCAACACATGATAGTCATTGCTTACAATGCCCAGCTAAACACAACACTCACCAAATCTGATGGAGGAAAGTGAAGTCCTGGGAACTTTTCAGCTTCTATTTTTTGAATGTGAGCAAAGTAATTTGGCGTTGAGAAGGATTGATTTCCTCCTTCAATTTCTATCTCTGAGAGTATTCTCTCCAGTGTTGTACTACAACAGAAACGCAATTTAATAAAAGCAGAAAGTGCTGGAAATATTCAGCCTGGCAACATCTGTGCAGTGAGCAACATGTACATGGCTCCACAATAAAACGTAAAGGGGTCACCCCCACAAGCTCATAACCAGAGGGACCTTGTTGATGACACATGTACGATTTTCCAGGGGAAATGCTGTAAAGTGCTTCAATAAATCCAGGACAACATACTGTGGATTATTAAGTAAATGATGAAATGAAGCAAGATATATTTCTCATACTGTGAGCCCTGGGGGTGCTCAGAGTCTGGCAGCCAGCATTACCAGGGACTGGGCATGTGTGTCAGGCACTAACCATTTTAATCACGGATTAGTGCGATCAATCAGGGAGCTTTAAACAGACAAAAAAGGGAGCTTTAAAAAGGTGAACATGTAAAGAATTTTTTCCATCTTCTCGTGATATTGCAAATGCCCCCATTCCATCAGCAATGTTAACAGACCTGCTCACCACTGCCAACATGGAACCTGACCTTGATGGGTGGAAATTATCCTGAACCAGGATCTGAACCAGGAACACAGGGAAAGGAGAGAAATACCCAACACGTGACCCCCACACAACATTCACATGAACGCTTGCTCATAGATGTTTAATTTAATCACCGGGCTGAAACTGGAATTGTACATTAATTGGAGGTGAAAATTAGACGGTGTCTATAACAGACAGCTGATTAGCAACAAGTTGAAAATCACAGATCTCCTGCAGTGCCACATGGCCCATTGAGTCTGCACCAATCAGACAGTCAGCCAAGGCTGGAATTGAACTGAGATAACTGGTGCTGGGAGGCAGCAGTGCTAACCACAGTGTGACCAATCAATCCCACAGATTCTGTTCTCAGATGAACATCACATTTTATGAGCACTGATACCTACCTGTCAGGAATGACACCATCACATTGCCCTAGGAATTTGTTCACTGAATCAGAGTTGTTCATATTTTTCTCCCGGGAAAGCAGTTGCTGCATCATGTCACGGCACATTTGGTTGGGATCCAAATTCTGGGGAGTGGGATTGTTACCTGCACCATGACGGAATATGAAGGAAACAAAATATAAACAAGTAAAATGGTTTGAACTTTATCAGGAGTAATACAGGAAATAACAAGAAACTACCCAAAACTCGCAACTAGAATTGGGGAATTGGAAACCTTTGTTCAGATGTTTTTTTGAAAGGAGGAGAGGGTGTTTAGTCATAAGCCCGTGGGTAATGTAAGAAAGGGCTCTTTATTTATTTATTCATTTGTGGGATGTGGGCGTTGCTGGCTGGCCGACATTTATTGCCCGTCCCAGCTGCCCTTGAGAACGTGGGGGTGAGCTGTCTTCTTGAACCAGTCCACCTGCTGTGGGTTGACCCCCAATGCCATTAGGGAGGGAATTCCAGGATTTTGACCCAGCGATGGTGAAGGAATGGTGATATATTTCCAAGTCACGATGGTGAGTGTCTTGGTGGGAAATATGCAGGTGGTGGTGTTCCCATGTCTGTGCTGACCTTGTCCTTCCAGATGGGTGTGGTTGTGGGTTTGGAAGGTGCTGTCTGAGGATCTTTGGTGAATTTCTGCAGTGCATCTTGTAGATAGTTCACACTGCTGCTACTGAGCATCAGTGATGGAGGGAGTGGATGCTTGTTGATTTAGTGGGGATTAAGCGGGCTGCTTTATCCTGGATGGTGTCAAGCTTGTTGAGCATCTTTGGGGCCGCACTCATCCAGGTAAGTGGGGAATATTCGCTCACACTCCTGATTTGTACCTTGCAGATGGTGGACAGGCTTTGCGGAGTCAGGAGTTACTCGTCACAGCCTCTGACCTGCTCTTGTAGCCACTGGGTTAATGTGGTGAGTCCAGTTGAGTTGCTGGTTAATGATAACCCCAGGATGTTGATGGTGGAGCATTCAGTGATGGGAACATCATTGAATGTCGAGGGGTGGGGGTTAGATTGTGTCTTCTTGGTGATGGTCACACCCTCGCATTTGTGTGGCTTGAACCTTGTCAGGCCAAGCCTGGATATTGTCCAGATCTTGTTACATTTGAACTTGGGCTGCTTCAGTGTCTGAGGAGTCATGAATGGTGTTGAACATTGAGCAATCATTGGCAAACACCCCCACTTCTGACTTGGTGACGGAGGGAAGATCATTGATGAAGCAGCTGAAGATGTTTGGGCCTAGGACACTACTCTGAGGAATGTGTACAGAGATGTCCTGGAGCTAAGATGACTGACCTCCAACAACCACGAATATCTTCCTATGTGTCAAGGGATGACTCTAAATACCAAAGATTTTGCCCCCTGATGCCCACTAATTCCAGTTTTGCTAGGACTCCTTGATGCCACACTTGGTTGAATGCAGCCTTGATATCAAGGACTGTCACTCTCCCTCACCATTGGAATTCAGTTTTTTTGTCCATTTTTGAGCCAATGCTGTAATGAGGTCAGGAGCTGAATGGCCTGGTGGAACCTAAACTCGGCGTTACTGGGCAGGTGCTGCTGGAACGCACTGTTGATGGACACCTTCCATCACTTTCCTGATGGTCGAGAGTAGACTGATGGGTGGGAATTGGATTTGACTTACCTTTTATGTGCAGGACATCCCTGGGCAAATTTCCACATTATTGTGTAGATCCCAGTTTTGTAACTGTACTGGAACAGCTTAGCTAGGGATGTCGCAAGTTCTGGAACACAAGTCTTCAGCACTATTGCCAGTACTATTGTACTATTTGTGGGCGGCATGGTGGCACAGTGGTTAGCACTGCTGCCTCACAGCGCCAGAGACCCGGGTTCAATCCCCACCTCAGGTGACTGACTGTGTGGAGTTTGCACATTCTCCCCGTGTCTGCGTGGGTTTCCTCCGGGTGCTCCGATTTCCTCCCACAGACACAAAAATGTGCAGATTAAGTGAATTGGCCAGGCTAAATTGCCCGTAGTGTTAGGTGAAGGGGTAAATGTAGGGGGTGGGTTGTGCTTTGGGGGGTTGGGCTGAAGGACCTGTTTCCACACTGTAAGGAATCAAAAAATGTTGTCAGGGCCCAGAGCCTTTGCAGAATCCAGCATTTCCAGCCATCCCTTGATATTATGTGGAGGGAACTGAATTGGCTGAAGATTGGTATCTCTAACGCTGGGGGCCACTGGAGGAGGCCAAGATGGATCATCCACTCAGCACTTCTGGCTGAAGGTTACTGTGAAAGCTGAGGGGAATGATGGTTGATGCAGAGCAGTGCATGAGTGAAAATCAACAGGATCTGGTGGGAGGGGGGAGAGACAGGTTAGGGGGAAGACTACACCAAGTTAGTGAGATTGGTGGACTCCTGAGGGGAAGTCTCCTGAATATAAAATACCATTGCCATCATTATCTCATATTTAATTCTATTCTGAAGACTTTGGAAACTAACAGCAGGTTGCTCTACATTTGCAGTAAAACAATGGATACACCATAAAGCTGAAATCATTGGAACTGTGGTTTAGATTAGAGTGGTGCTGGAAAAGAACAGCAGGTCAGGCAGCATCTGGGGAGCAGGAAAATTGACATTTCAGGCAAAAGTCCTTCATCGGGAATAGAAGCAGAGAGCCTCCAGGGTGGAGAGATAAATGGGGGCTGTGTTTTATAAGAAAATTCAAACAAGATATTTCCACAATCTGCTGTAACAGTGGTCTTTCTCCCACTGTGCTTCCATCCAGCACGTTCTGCACTAATACAGCCATCACTGTAGCACAATTCCCAAAACTGAATAGTCGATTTTATGATAAAGTTCATTTACCTGCTGAAGAGGACAGGCTGGAGGATGATTCCTAAAGTGGAAATTCATACGTGAGATATTTTTCAATCAAATCGATGTTTATAAATAATGGAATTGAGATACTGAAGGATAATTCTGTCTTACCGGGGGTGTTTCACAGGGTCTGCCTGTCACTGGGGTAGTGACACTGACATGATTGGAAAGGTTACTCTGTGTTGTAATTTTAAATGGGTCACCACTTGGAAAAAAGGCAAAAATGTCCTGTAAAGAAATATGGTAAAAATATTGCAACAGATCATCCTAAATTAAAGATTCATACTATAAATATTTCACAGATTTATTCATCTCCAACATGGAAATGTTAAACATCTTCATGTCTCTACCTGTCATCAGAGCACAGAAAAATGAGAAGTATAATTGGTTTTGAGCAAGTGAAAGGAGATCAGGGAACATTCCAGAATGTCCCTGTACTTGATCAGTCCCCAAGTATCATTTAAATGTTTAAATACTTCAATGGTGAAGAAAACAAAATCTTTTTTTTCACAAAGTGTCAGTCCGCAGACTCCAAATGTGAGAATTCCCAATTCTTAGCCCTTCAGTGGGTGCTATTGTGTAACTGCACTATCTATCCCTGATTGGAGGGTAATCCCACATTAACAGGAGTGGAATTGGGGCTAACCTGGGTCTCAGGCTGAGATCAAGTATTGGACTGCTGAAGGAAATCCAAACATTTAAAATTTAAGCTTTAATACAGCTCTCACTGGGGCCCTATTCAGCCTTCCCAGTCTGGTGGAGGTTCCAGATGTACCTGCTAAACATTGAGGCCTAGCAGGCAGGGACACATATAAACAGATGGACATGGAGCAGGAGCAGGACAGACCGGCCTTTGGGCCTGTTCCACAATTTAATAAGATCATAATACATTGGAGCAGAAGGAGGCCATTTGGCCCATCATATCTGCTCTGTGATTCAATAAGTTCAAGGGTGATATGATCATCCTCACTTCCACTTCCCGACCTTTCTCCAATAATTCTTAACTCTGTCACTGAATAAGAATCTGTCTAACTCAGTCTTTAATACACTTTATGGCCCAGTCTCTCCAGGCCTCTGAAGTAAATAGTTTCATACGACCAGTGCCTCGGAGAAAAGACATTCCTCATCGTCTCTGTCTTAAATGGACACACCTTACTCTGAGATTATTCCCTCTGCCCCTGAACTCTCTCACGAAGAGAAATAACCCTCAGCATCTAGCCTGTCAAACCCCCATAACCTGAAATGTTTCAACAAGGTCATCTCCCAATCTGTGAGACCTCAAGTACAGGCAAAACCTCCTCAACTTCTTGTCATAGCGATGTCCCTCCGTACAGAATCACAGAATTCTTACAATGCAGAATGAGGCCATTTGGCCCATTGTGCTTGCACACCTCTTCAAACAAGCATCATTACCTCATCCCAATCTCCTGCCTCCTCCCCATAACCTTGCATATGATTTTGATCCAAATAACCAGCCAACGCCCTGTTGAAGGCATCAATTGAACCTGCCTGCACCACATTTCCAGGCAGTACATTCCATACTCTAACTCTTCACTCAGTGAAAATGTGTTTGTTTGTTCTCCCATCACCCCTGTTTGATTTGCCCATCCCTTTAACTCCCTGCCCTCTTGTCCTTGCTCCTTTCACAAGCAGGAGCAGTTTCTTCCTGTGGGCTCCATCCAGCCCACTCGGTTTCAAAAGCCTCTATCAAATCTCCTCTCAGCCATCCTCTCTCGAATGAGAACAGTGTCAACTTCTTCAATCTATTCCCATCACTATCATTCCTCATTCCTGGACGTATTCTTGTAAATTACTTCTGCATTCTCTCCAACGCACTTACATCCTTTCTATAATAATATGCCCACATCTCCTAACAATACTTGTGGTCTAACCAATGAATTATACAAGTTCAACATCACCTCCCTGTTCTTGTACTCCATGCCCCTACTAATACAGGTGAGAATACTGTGGGCTTCAACTGCTTTCTCCACTTGTCCCACCACCTTCAATGATCTGCGCACCTAAACACCCAAGACCCTCTGCTCCTGCACCCCCTTTTCCGTGGGACCCACACAGTGAACATTTCGGGACTGCCTCCAATGCCCGTACATCTTTCCTTAGAGTAGGGGACCAAACTGTTCACTGTCTTCTTGGTGTGTTCCAGCAGGTGCCCAGTTTCATTTTAACAAGTCGTCCTTATTTTTACACTTCATTCCCTTTGAAATAAGGAGCAACATTCCATTGGCCTTTCCTATTACCTTCTGAACTTACACACTAACGTTTTGAGATTCCTGGAAGAGAACTACCAAAACCCTCTTTTGTCGTTTTCTGCAGGCTTTCTTCATTAAATAACATTCAGCTCCTCCAATCTCCCTGGCAAACCTGACAAACAGCCATGGTGTGATTGAAAACCATGTCCCCAGAAGACCGACCTGGGGTTCAGCATTACTAATCCAGTTACATTCCCACTTTCCCACCACTTCCCCTCCAGTTTGATTGGGCCGTGCTGTGCTGCTTTCTCGTTATTGCCAGCGCCAACACGTTCTCAATACGCACCGACCTTTCGTCCTTTCACACAATTAGTTCCCTTTCTTCTCTTATGCAGGCTCTTGTGAGACCCAGCAAACCACCACAAAGAAGAGACACAGACTGGAGTGCTTCAGTTCGAACCCCACCTCTGAAGAGGATGCTGCTGAGTGCTCAGAGGATGTCCCAGCAAGGCTTTCACTGCACCCTGTACCAGCTCAGACTTTCATCTCAGTGGGTACACTTTCTAGATTCGAGATAGGAGCACAGTCTGGTGAGCACATCATTGTGCTGTCCCACAGTTGGCCGAGGAAGAAATGTCCCAGGTCACTGGTCAGGAGAGAACTGGAGACCAGGCACCTGCACAACACCAGGCAGAATATGACCCTCTGTTCTCAGCAATTAAAGGAGATCAGCAACATGCAGAGAAACACCCAGCAACAGTATACAAGCTTGTCTGCAGCAGGCAGGAAAGTGAATCCAAGGATGGATGAGTGCACCAATGCTAGCTCTGGCACCATGGACAGGCTGGTGACTGCTCTGGAAACCCAGGTCCTGCACACCAAGTGTCTGCTGCTTATACACACAGGCCTGAACTCCATCAGTGTAGCTATCAGCTCTCAGCATCAATGGCAAAGCCAAAGAGGGATGAGGGACCTCAACCTCATTCCAGATACTTCTTCCTCTCAGGGAGACAGGATGGTGCCAGCAGACACCCACAGGAGAAGGAGTCCCACATGAGACCTCCCGCAGCTTCTCAGGACAGTCTAGTGGTGTCCGGCCCCTTCACCTCCCCCCTGCCTCCGATGCTAATACCTACTGAAGTCCAAGCCAAGAGGGATGAACCTGAAACCCGGCAGGACAATCTTAGCTAACCTGGGCCCTCTAGAATCAAATATCCCTGATTTGGGTGACCAACCAAGTCTTCCAGGCTAACAAGACCAGCTACAGAGAACATTGCCCCTATCCCAGCAGCAGAAGGCCGGACTGCACTGAGACATCGGACTGAGACTGACAGGAAATTAAAAACTGCACTGAGGGCATATGGGTGACAGGGATGACACATCAGTGCATTTCTCTAAGAATATGCTCCTTTGCATTCTCAAAGTGTCGGCTTCATTGTCTGTGCAGCTGTTGGAGCTAGTGAGAGGTGAGCAGCCTTTTCAGATATCCCAAGGGAGAAAGAAGCTGTCATGGCCAAGCCTTACTCATTCTCTCAGAAGCACCCAACTCCTCGACTGCAGATAGCATCAGAATTATGGATCCTGAACTGTGACCTCGATGACTACAGCTAAGGCAGGTTAATGTTAACAACACTAAGGATAAAAACAATGTTCAGGGATTCTGATAGGGTCTGGCCTGCACAAATCATCCACATTTACACAAACCTTGACAGTGAGAGGGTAGGTTCAGTGATGATATCACATATCTCTGCAGGCAACGTTTTATTCAATCTCTCAGCTTTCGGAGGGAGTGTATTGTCATTAAAAGCTGGGAGGTACACAATGGGGCGTTCACATCTTCCCTCTCCCTCATAGCACAATGATCTGCTGAGAGAATCTGCACAAAACACTGCTTCTCTCTGGTTAGGTGCTGCCCAACAGGATGCCCAAGTTTTTCAGGGCAATTTAGCAGTTTGACACATTGAAGACTACAGCTAAGGTCAGACAGTTTGTTTCAAAATTACTTACCTGTAGCGGGCAGCAGAGTTTTTTTTTCTCTCTCTTCACAAAAAGAGCGGGAGCAGCAGAGGAAGTGACGGCAAACAGAGGGGCAGCCGGGAAGGAGAACGGTGAGTATAAATACTCACCCTTTAATCACCAACGGTCATTTGAGTGGGAGCAGCGGCCGAGGAAAAGCGAACCCGGGAGACTACAGCTAAGGTAAGACAGTTTGTTTCAAAATTACTTACCTGTAGCGGGCAGCGGAAGTGAGGTTGGAGCGCATAGCTGGGCGGGAAGGTAAGTGATTAGCATTTGAGTGGGTGTGTTCTAGAAAGGGGGAGAAGAGGAGAGCGCTAATTATAGGGGACTCTCTAGTTAGAAGGACGGACAGGCGGTTCTGTGGACATGGGCGAGACTCTCGGATGGTTTGTTGCCTCCCGGGTGCTAGGGTCCGAGACATCTCGGACCGTGTCTTCAGAATCCTTAAGGGGGAGGGTGTGCAGCCAGAAGTCGTGGTACACATTGGCACCAACGACATGGGTAGGAAGAGGGGTGGGGAGGTCATTCAAGAGCTCAAGGAGTTAGGCTGGAAGCTAAAAGCTAGGACAGACAGAGTCGTCATCTCTGGGTTGTTGCCGGTGCCACGTGACAGAGAGGCAAAGAATAGGGAGAGAGTGCAGTTGAACACGTGGCTGCAAGGATGGTGTAGGAGGGAGGGCTTCAGATATTTGGACAATTGGACTGCATTCTGGGGAAGGTGGGACCTGTATAAACAGGACGGGTTGCACCTGAACCAGAAGGGCACCAATATCCTGGGGGGTAGGTTTGCTAGCACTCTTCGCGAGGGTTTAAACTAATTTGGCAGGGGCATGGGATCCGGACTTGTAGTCCAGCAAGTAAGCTAGCTGTGTGTCAGGATGTCCAAGACTGTAGGGAGGCTGTGGAGAAGGTAGCACTGACAGGGACTACTTGCGGACACAGAGATGGGCTCAAGTGTGTATACTTCAATGCAAGGAGTATCAGAAATAAGGTGGGTGAACTTAAGGCGTGGATCAGTACCTGGGACTACGATGTTGTGGCCATCACGGAAACATGGATAGATGAGGGACAGGAATGGCTGTTGGAGGTTCCTGGTTACAGATGTTTCAGTAAGATTAGGGAGGGTGGTAAAAAAGGAGGGGGGGTGGCATTGCTAATTAGAAATGGTATAACGGCTGCAGAAAGGAAGTTTGAGGGGGATCTGCCTCTGGAGGTAGTATGGGCTGAAGTCAGAAATAGGAAAGGTGCAGTCACCTTGTTGGGTGTTTATTATAGGCCCCCCAATAGCAGCAGAGATGTGGAGAAACAGATTGGGAAACAGATTTTGGAAAGGTGCAGAAGCCACAGGGTCGTAGTCATGGGCGACTTCAACTTCCCAAATATTGATTGGAAGCTCTTTAGATCAAGTAGATTGGATGGGGCGGTGTTTGTGCAGTGTGTCCAGGAAGCTTTTCTAACGCAGTATGTAGATTGTCCAACCAGAGGGGAGGCCATATTGGATTTGGTACTCGGTAATGAACCGGGTCAAGTGGTGGGCTTGTTAGTGGGTGAACATTTTGGTGATGGTGACCACAATTCTGTGACTTTCACCTTGGTTATGGAGAGAGATAGGTGCGCACAACAAGGAGGTTTTTACAATTGGGGGAAGGGAAATTACGATGCTGTAAGACAGGATTTGAGGAGCATACGTTGGGAGCATAGGCTGTCAGGGAAGGATGTGGTGGAAATGTGGAACTTTTTCAAGGAGCAGATACGACGTGTCCTTGATATGTATGTACTGATCAGGCAGGAAAGAAATGGTCGTGTGAGGGAGCCTTGGTTGACGAGGGAGGTTGAATGTCTAGTAAAGAGGAAGAAGGAGGCTTACATAAGGTTGAGGAAACAAGGTTCAGACAGAGCAGTGGAGGGATACAGGATAGCCAGAAGGGACCTGAAGAGAGGGATTAGGAGAGCTAAGAGAGGGCATGAAAAATCCTTGGCGGATAGGATCAAGGATAACCCCAAGGCATTCTATGCGTATGTGAGAAACCTGAGAATGACGAGAACGAGGGTAGGTCCGATCAAGGACAGTGGTGGGAGACTGTGTATTGAGTCGGAAGAGATAGGAGAGGTCTTGAACAAGTACTTCTCTTCAGTATTTACGAACGAGAGGGACCGTATTGTTGAAGAGGAGAGTGTGAAACGGACTGATAAGCTAGAAGAGATACCTGTTAGGAAGGAAGATGTGTTGGACATTTTGAACAACTTGAGGATAGACAAGTCCCCCGGGCCTGACTGGATATATCCTAGGATTATATGGGAAGCAAGAGAGGAAATTGCAGTACCGTTGGCAATGATCTTCTCGTCTTCACTGGCAACGGGGGTGGTACCAGGGGACTGGAGAGTAGCGAATGTTGTGCCCCTGTACAAAAAAGGGAATAGGGATAACCCCGGGAACTACAGGCAAGTTAGTCTTACTTCTGTGGTAGGCAAAGTAATGGAAAGGGTACTGAGGGATAGGATTTACGAGTATCTGGAAAGACACTGCTTGATTAGGGACAGCCAGCACGGATTTGTGAAGGGTAGGTCTTGCCTTACAAGTCTTATTGAATTCTTCAAGGAGGTGACCAAGCATGTGGATGAGGGTAGAGCAGTGGATGTAGTGTACATGGATTTTAGTAAGGCATTTGATAAGGTTCCCCATGGTAGGCTTATGCGGAAAGTCAGGAGGCATGGGATAGAGGGAAATTTGGCCAATTGGATAGAAAACTGGCTAACCGGTCGAAGTCAGAGAGTGGTGGTAGATGGTAAATATTCAGCATGGAGTCCAGTTACAAGTGGAGTTCCGCAGGGATCAGTTCTGGGTCCTCTGCTGTTTGATGAAACATAGCTCTATCATGCTTCCTTGGGCACCTCTCCTTGTGAATATCCTGATCCTCATCTTCCTACTCAGAAACTTCCTCAATGAAGTTGCACACCCTTTCTGGATCGACTCTAAGTCCCGACAGGAGCAGTCCAGGCAGCAAAGCCTCACAGGAACACAGGAGCCAAAGATGGCCATTCAGCCCATTGAAACTGCCCTGCCCTTCAGTATGATCATAGTTGATTGAACATTTCAAAAGTCCTTTACTCACCCTATCCCCATATTAGTGACCACCAGAAATGTATCAATCTCTCCCTTAAACATACTCAAATCTGGATTCTCCACATCCTTCTGCGGAGAATTCTTTGGAAGTCTGAGAGTTCCAAAGGTTCACAACGCTCTGAGTAAAAACAATTCTCCTCATTCACACCGAAGTGGCATCCCCCTTATTTTTCAATTGTTCCTGGTTCTAGACCCCCCCCCCACTCGGGGTAATGTTTCACCCGCATCAACCCAGTCTATCCCTTTAACTATTTTGCATTTTTCAGTGAAATCATTTCTTATTCTTTGAAACTCTAGAGAATAAAGACCAATTTTTTTTCAATCTTTCTTCTTTCGACAGTATTACCAACATCAACAGGTCTACGATCAGTTCCATTATGGCCCTGGTGGAAACATGGACAGTGTCATGTCTCTGTTCTGCCTCAGTCTGAGCCTTTGTAAAGGTGTCATCAGCTTTTGATGGAGTTGATGAAGTGGGAACCTTTTCAGTTGCCGATGTTTACCGGCTGGTGATAGGAAACGATCAGAGCAAGATGGGTGCACCCTATAGCACCCTGTACCTGGGAGAAACCAGCTCTGGGGGAGAATCCCACTGTTCAGGCTGCTTGACTGAGCCAGCACATACATCATTTGTAGATGTATGAGATTCATATGTGTCCCTGTCTGCAAAGTAACTGGCAGAAGCAAGCAGCTCGTTAGCATCCCTGAGCTCGAAAGTGAAGTCTGAAGGGGGTGACGAGGTGTGTGTTTTGTCTAAAAGCAGCTGTGATGATGTGCTGAGGCTGGGTGTTTGGTGATGCCCACTTGCATGGATCAAGGGTGGAAGAGGACAGTGTCCATGGAGCATGTGGTGAAATGATGGAAAGATGGAGTTGTCCAAAGGCATGGAGAAGGAGGCAATAAGCTGCAGTTGCCAGGTAACCGCAGTGACATCCATGGAGTTTCGTTTGAATTGGTGTCATCTAGTTTCTCAGGGACAGGGAGGAGAACTGGAAGCTGCATACAGTGATGGGATTGGGGCTGATAATGAGATGCAACTTCATGGAAATGAAATGGTGACCGCTCATGTGCAAGATTGAGAATTTGCTGTGTGAACTGTTGGGAAAACTGGAAATGTTATTCCCAACATTGAGGACCTGATTTTTCCATTCTCTCTGTATTTTCCCAATTTTCTTACCATTTCCCATGCCACTCAAGGGAGCAGAAATTTCCACCCAAAAGGACACTCTCCTCAAGTCAAACTGAGAGATGCTGAGAGCGGGAGTGAAGTCCAAAAGCCGATGTTTCTTTTGAAGCAAGATGTAACACAGGAACAACATTGCACTGATTGCTGGAAATGGACCCATAAACCAGATGCAATAGAAGAGCAGCATGTTCTCCTAGAACCTTCTAGAATAGAGAATGTACCTCAGGATAGATAAGGAAATATTTCCTTGACCTCCATTGAATTTAGCCAGATTACAGGAGGTTACAGAGGTTTTATCTCTCAGTGAGAAGTATTCCCTTTCCTCTCCAACGAAACAAAGGAACAAATTCATCTTTTGAGAGATACTGGGACAGTGTCATTGATGAGTGTCTTGTTGCAGCTCCTGATCATGTTGGTCTTATCCAAACTCTCCACAATTACTGAGGCCAAACCCAAGCAGCCTATTGCTGATAATGACAGTTAAAGGAAAAGCTGATCAAGTGGTGAACCAATTTTGTGCTGAAATGGTGAATTTGCTGAAGAAAATACAAACAGGTGAGAGCACTTCAGCATCGGTCACAGGAACTAAAGTACTTGAGCGAGAACTTACAATGTCTCAATGATAAACACGTGGAAGCAAATTCAACAAAGATTGATCTTCACTTTAAAACATCAAATGTCAAAAACCTCTCTGAGATCGTGTGACAAATACGGTGAATAGGAGAAGGAATTGCTGCTGGCTCAGAATAGTTGGCTGAGTGCAGAATTAAAAACCAGGGCGGATGGATTACTGATGCTTTGACATGAAAAGAACAATTAAAGTTCGAAATGCTGATACAAACTGGGAAACACGAATGATGAGATATTCAGTGTGAAAGACAATATCCAGACTTTACAACAGGCAAAGAGATTTTTAAGGAACAGATTTAGGACCAATTAGTAACCTATGGAGGAAAAGTTGTGAAATGAATGAAATTGCCATGTAAACTGGTCAAACTTGTGTCTGGGATTTACAGATAACTCTGAAACAAAGATAACTGCACTGATCAGAGGGGTTGAAAAAAATCAATAAATTTGAGAATGAATTGGGAGATAAGAGAGAAAACAAATGTTTGAAGGAAATTAAGTGGCAGATAACATTCACACTAACTGTCAGACAATAATCATCTCCAACAAGAGAGAATCGAACCATCTCCTCATGACATTCAAGCCATTACTATTGTTGACTTCCCCCCACCCCCCCCTTCCCCCCCCGGCCCCCCCACCCCCCCCCCCCCCCCCCCCCCGTATAACATCATGGGCTTACCCCTGACCAGAAATGGGACTGATCAGCGATATCAGTCCTGTGGCTGTGAGAGCAGGTCAGCGGCTCGGTATTCTGCTGTGAGTGACTCACCTCTGCACTCGTAAGCCTGTCTACAAGGCACACCTCAGCATTCTGATGGGATACTCTCCACTTGTCCTTACTATGGTTCCAGCTGATGACAGGACTGGACAGTTCAGATCTTAAAATGAAATCGGCCTTGATAGATTGTATAGATCATACTTCTATTTACTTAGATGTGGGGATTATGTATCAAATCTGACAGTGAGGAAGGCAAATGCAATGTTAGCATTCACTTAGAGAGGGCAAGATTACGAGAGCAGAAATGTCCTGCTGAGGCCACAAGACAGGGGTAGAATGAGGCCATTCAGCCCATTGAATCAGCTCTAGCATTCAATTATGGCTGGCCTGTTCCTCAACCACATTCTCCTGCCTGCTCCCCATAACCCTTACTCCCTTACTGATCAAGAACCTGTCCATCTCTATCTTAAAGACACTTGGGCAATGAGATCTACAGCTTCAGCACCCTCTGGCAGCAGAAATTCCTCCTCATCTAAATGGTCGTCCCTTCACCCTCAGGCTGTGTCCCCAGTTCCTAGTCTTCAATTGGTGGAAACATTTTCTCCATATCCACTCAATCCAGGCCTCTTAGTATCAAGTTTCAGTCAGATCCCGCCATCCGACTACATGCCATTGAGTATGTTCCCAGAGTTCCCATTTGCTCCTCATGGGACAAGTCCTTTATCCTCGGGATCATTCTTTTAAGCCTCCTCGAGACCTCCTCCAATACCCTTCCTTCGATATGGGGCCCAAAACTCAGACTCAGCAACACATTTCTGTTATTATATTCGAGCCATCTTAAAATTAATTTCAATAAAACATTTGTCCGTATGTTCATCTCGGGAGAATTCTGAATGAGGAACAACATTCTAGAAGCTTGGCAGTTCGCAGGATAAAGGAAACCACTTGGTTGGCATCACATCCACCACCTTCAACACTCACTACGTGCAGCTCAGGATCACAGTGGTAGCAGTAAGTACCATTTATTGGATTAACTCACCAAAGCTCCTTGAAAATCACCTTTCAAACCTGCTACATTCAGCATCTTGAAGGATGATGCCAGAAGGTGAATGAAAACAGGACCGTCTGCAAGTTACCCTTCAAGCCACACACCATCTGATCTGGTAATTAATCACCATTAATTCACAGCCAATGAGTAAAACTCCCAGAACTCCCCTACTGTCAGCATTGTGGGGATAAACATTATGGAGGTTCAAGTAGGCAGCACACAACCAACTTCTCCAGAGCAATTAGGGACAGGGAACTATCGTTGGCCCATCCAGCAACACCTGCATCATGGGAGAGAATGAAAAAACATGACTGATTTCCCTGGTTTGTCTGCACTAGCGGGAGCTCAGACACTGCAGCAGAGTTGGGAGGCTCATTGAAAATCCATGTATGGGCACTGATATCAAAGTCAGAACGGGATTTCAAGCAGGAGGTTCATCTGAACTGAGAGGCTGAAATATTGTTACATTGCTGGTTTTTAAACAGATTAAAAGTAAACATAGAGACTGGGGTGGCAGAGCTACAGAATATTTTGCAGAGGCATGTTCAAGACTTGGGCAGAGCTGTATTGAACTGCAGTAAGAATGTGATAACAGTCTCACTTTCCAGGCCAATTGAACCTTATATTGGAGTTTATTTACAGTGTGGAGATGAGCACGATTCATACCTTCGATTCTAGTGTTAGGGCAAAGTAGAAACCCAGACGGTCACATCTGCAAGTGATCGTATCCCCTCTGTTCCCCAGTCTGCTCATGGGGGTGTTACATCCATCCAGATGGAAGGGGCCTGTATTGGAGAATTATTAATCATGAGAATCATTCCCTCATTTACACATTCCAGTATTGAGTGATGTCAGCATTTTAACACAATCTTCACTTACCATTTCCACCAGAGTCCCAGGCGCTGCATGGTGGAGAATCGGACTAAAATGGAAAAGATAAACCAGAACATCAGCTTCACCAACAATAACACAGTTGAAGCAGCTGGGTCGATACAAACACATTGAGACATTTCTCTCTCGCCTGTCTAACAGGGTAAGGCAGGGAAGGAGGAGGAAATGTGATGCCAACTGGGAAATTATTGGGTTATAATTTTCCGGATCCTGGGTATGACCTCAGTGTTCCCACCAAAGTAACTTTACACAAAGCAGATTCCTAATTGGTCACCTCCCCATTCACCATCTTTAACTTTACCAGGAAGTACAGGGCCCAGGGGGAGGGTCTGAAGCAGTGTCCAGACAGCAGCCTCATTGGGAGAGGAGAACGCTACTGGACACGGGAGAGACCGAGCAGACACCTTCAAATAGGGGCACTCACAAATGTCTCTCTCTTCAGTGGTGAGAATGATACAAAGTCCTGTGAGGAGCCTCAGGTTGGACAGTGATCCCTCTGAAAGACTGTCTGCACTACTCCAGGACCACTGTGAGCATTGCAGCTCCCTGATGCTGTCAGTTATATCAGTTACCCATGGTCCACTGCCCTCCCAGTGAGAGAGCCCTTCCACCATGTTACTCAACTCCTGACAGAGCAGGGGCCTGTGTAACACCAGCAGCATTGCAGCACTGGAGGATCATGGTCCCTGATTGGGGCCATATTTGACCTCACTGCCTGGCCATCTCTGTGGAGGTTGCTGCTGAGTCCTGTGATAGCTCCAGTCCCTTATCATGAGAAAGTCACCCCTGGACAGGGTCAAGGAGTGACCTGTCAGGGTTTCTGGCTCTTTAACCAGGCCATTCACCCCCAAACCTGTCTCCATGAGATTGGGAAAATGCAGCCCGTGCCGAGTGCCTTTACAGAACTTGTGGAGGTCATTTTACTGAAATGGAGATGGGTCATAATGAAGGAAAGATGACAGCTTAAAACCATCATAGTCTGGGAGAGATTCAAGTGAAGACTCACCTCAATTCCCTGAGGACAGGCAGGACATGGCTGTTACTGTCAGGGAATTGAGGTGAGATTGTGTCGCTCTGTTTGAGGTGATGCTCCATGAACAGGTTTCACTCCCAGAGTCTCTCAGGCTGTAAAGGGGATGGGTTTTGGGTGTTTTGGATGGCCAATGGGGCAGCACCTGTTTACACCGAGTCCCTGTCCTTCTCCTGCTGATCTGAAACTGTGGCCATGGGGGGCTGTGGGTCTATTGATGTAAATGAGGAAAATGTCCCATTGAATTTCCTTCTGCTGTTTATGGTCCCCAGGATGTGGGGTATAAGGAACATTGTGTGAACAATTACATTTCATGAAGTGACCAAACCGGAACGTGGCCATTTTTAATGAACTTTTCCCCCAAGCTCCACAAACCTGAAGAAACAGGGTCACCTGACCCGAGGGAACAACCTGTTTTACCAGGAATGTTGTGGGGGGTCCACCTGTAACAGAGATATCCCTCTGACCATGGGGTTTTGGATGGGGTCAGGGCCATATCCATGGGGTGGACAATCATTCTGTCCTGTCCCAGACCCTCCTTTCTCAACCCTCCAGAGGAATTTCAGGACACAGTGATGGGAAATGTCTCACAAGGCACAGCGATCCTCATTTGTAGAGCATCATAACATTCCACACCCTCATCATGATCACAGTTTCTGATGGACATTAAAGAGACAAGGAGATCAGCTCTGAATCCTCCAAACCTGCCCAGACAGGGCCCCATTCACAGCCTGAGGACTATAGAATTTCGGGGTCATTCAGTTTAACTTGTTCATCAACACTGGAGATGATCCAGACTGTGCTGCACAATCCAGTCAGACCTGGCTGCTCACAGGCTCAGCTCGATGATAATGTGGAGGTTTATCTCACCTGGAAAGGTACATCCTGAAATGTAACTGTCAGAGGGCTGGTGAGATCATCAATCATTGAATCCCCCACTTGGATTGTAACATCGGGTGAGACAGGGTTCCTCTCCTGGCCCTGTAACAACACACAGAATGAATGATTGAAAATCTACTCACTGAGGATTTACAGAAAACACAGAAACATTTCAATGATCTTCATTTCTGTGGTGAGGGTGAACAGAGGAGGCTTCCTCATTGTAACAAATGTTACCTTAGGGACTGTAATCCCAGAAGCTCCCTTTGCTGTCAGAAATGTGTGAATGATAACTCCAGACCCTCCATGAAGCTTTCTGCCCGCCCTGCCCTAGACTGTGGGGATGGGTCATTAACACATTAAAGTACATCAGTGATGTCCACCGCAATGGGAGTTCAGAGAGACAGAGCAACCCCTTACACAGGGACAGAAACAGAAATACAGAGACACTCAGTGTTGGGGAGTGAAGGGGTGTGGGCTACAAACCCTGTTGCTGATGATTCAGCCCAGTCACCCCCTGATTTGAGGGCTGGATGCTCATTCCCACTGTTGACCTTTTTAAGCATCAAGACACCTCACAAAATCGAGAGCTTTCAATGCTGACTGATGCAACAGTACGACACGTTCAGGACAATGTACAGGGAAACACCAGGGAACTGGTTTTGATTTGATTTTGGCTTCCTTGCTATGTGTACTCAAGTACAAACATACAGGAGTACAGAGAAAAATGTTTCATGTCTCCACATAAAGTGCCATCTTCGGTACGAATACCGAGGTACAAAATCCTAAAAGGCAGGTAGAAAGGAAGAAAAATGTCAAGAGGTAAACATTGCAGTAATTATAATGTAGTGTAAAACAAATGAAATAAAGTTAAAAGTTATAGACTATAGTTTTAGTTTTCAACAGAAAATAAAAAGATGGAACTGCAGGTTCCAACAGTACAGTCTTTCTTCAGTGCTTCACCCATCACAGATCTCCATTTAATAGCAAAAACAGGGAGGGACAGAGACCGTGTCCCATGGTCACAGCTCAAACAGGGAGGGACAGAGAACTTGTCCCATTGTCACAGTTCAAAGAAGGAGGGACAGGGACAGTGTCCCATGGTCACAGCTCAAACAGGGAGGGACAGAGACCTTGTCCCATTGTCACAGCTCAAACAGGGAGGGACAGAGACCTTGTCCCATTGTCACAGCTCAAACAAGGAGGGACAGAGACCTTGTCCCATTGTCACAGCTCAAACAAGGAGGGACAGAGACCTTGTCCCACGGTCACAGCTCAAACAGGGGAGACAGAGACCTTGTCCCATGGTCACAGCTCAAACAGTGAGGGACAGAGACCTTGTCCCATGGTCACAACCAAACAGGGAGGGACAGAGAATTTGTCCAATGGTCACAGCTCAAACAAGAAGGGACAGAGACCTTGTCCCAGTGGCACAGCTCAAACCAGGAGGGACAGAGACCTTGTCCCATGGTCACAGCTCAAACAGGGAGGGACAGAGACCTTGTCCTATTGTCACAGCACAAACAAGGAGGGACAGAGACCGTGTCCCATGGTCACAGCTCAAACAAGGAGGGACAGAGACCTTGTCCCAGTGGCACAGCTCAAACAGGGAGGGACAGTGACCTTGTCCCATGGTCACAGCTCAAACAAGGAGGGACAGAGACCTTGTCCCATTGTCAGAGCTCAAACAGGGAGGGACAGAGACCTTGTCCAATGGTCACAGCTCAAACAATAAGGCACAGAGACCTTGTCCCATGGTCACAGCACGAACAGTGAGGGACAGAGACCTTGTCCCATTGTCACAGCTCAAACAAGGAGGGACAGGGACCTTGTCCCATGGTCACAGCTCAAACAGGGAGGGACAGAGTCCTTGTCCCATGGTCACAGCTAACACAGGGAGGAACAGAGACCGTGTCCCATGGCCACAGCTCAAACAAGGAGGGACAGAGACCTTGTCCCATGGTCACAGCTCAAACGGGGAGGGACAGTGACCTTGTCCTATTGTCACAGCTCAATCAAGGAAGGACAGAGACCTTGTCCCATGGTCACAGCTCAAACAGGGAGGGCAGGGACCTTGTCCCATTGTCACAGCTCAAACAGGGAGGGACAGAGACCTTGTCCCATTGTCACAGCTCAAACAAGGAGGGACAGAGACCTTGTCCCATGGTCACAGCTCAAACAAGGAGGGACAGACCTTGTCCCATTGTCACAGCTCAAACAAGGAAGGACAGAGACCTTGGCCCATGGTCACAGCTCAAACAGGGAGGGACAGGGACCTTGTCCCATTGTCACAGCTCAAACTGGGAGGGACAGAGACCTTGTCCCATGGTCACAGCTCAAACAGGGATCGAAAGGGACCTTGTTCCATGGTCACAGCTCAAACAGGGAGCGACAGAAACCTTGTCCAATGGTCACAGCTCAAACAGGGAGGGAGAGAGACCTTGTCGCATGGTCACAGCTCAAACAGGGAGGGACAGGGACCTTGTCCCATGGTCACAGCTCAAACAGGGATCGACAGGGACCTTGTTCCATGGTCACAGCTCAAACAGGGAGGAACAGAGACTTTGTCCAATGGTCACAGCTCAAACAAGTAGGGACAGAGACCTTGTCCCAGTGGCACAGCTCAAACCAGGAGGAACAGAGACCTTGTCCCATGGTCACAGCTCAAACAGGGAGGGACAGTGACCTTGTCCCATGGTCACAGCTCAAACAATGAGGGACAGTGACCTTATCCCATGGTCACAGCTCAAACAGGGAGGGACAGAGACCTTGTCCCATGGTCACAGCTCAAACAGGGAGGGACAGAGACCTTGTCCAATGGTCACAGCTCAAACAAGGAGGGACAGAGACCTTGTCCCAGTGGCACAGCTCAAACAGGGAGGGACAGAGACCTTGTCCCATTGTCACAGCTCAAACAGGGAGGGACAGAGACCTTGTCCCATGGTCACAGCTCAAACAATAAGGCACAGAGACCTTGTCCCATGGTCACAGCACGAACAGGGAGAGACAGAGACCTTGTCCCATGGTTCGAGCTCTAACAGGGAGGGACAGGGACCTTGTCCCATTGTCACAGCTCAAACAGGGAGGGACAGAGACCTTGTGCCATGGTCACAGCTCAAACAGGGATCGACAGGGACCTTGTTCCATGGTCACAGCTCAAACAGGGAGCGACAGAAACCTTGTCCAATGGTCACAGCTCAAACAGGGAGGGAGAGAGACCTTGTCGCATGGTCACAGCTCAAACAGGGAGGGAGAGAGACCTTGTCCCATGGTCACAGCTCAAACAGGCAGGGACAGGGACCTTGTCCCATGGTCACAGGTCAAAGAGGGATCGACAGGGACCTTGTTCCATGGTCACAGCTCAAACAGGGAGGGACAGAGACTTTGTCCAATGGTCACAGCTCAAACAAGTAGGGACAGAGACCTTGTCCCAGTGGCACAGCTCAAAACAGGAGGAACAGAGACCTTGTCCCATGGTCACAGTTCAAACAGGGTGGGACAGTGACCTTGTCCCATGGCCACAGCTCAAACAAGGAGGGACAGAGACCTTGTCCTATTGTCACAGCTCAAACAAGGAAGGACAGAGATCTTGTCCCATGTTCACAGCTCAAACAGGGAGGGACAGGGACCTTGTCCCATTGTCACAGCTCAAACAGGGAGGGACAGAGTCCTTGTCCCATTGTCACAGCTCAAACAGGGAGGGACAGAGACCTCGTCCCATGGTCACAGCTCAAACAGGGATCGACAGGGACCTTGTTCCATGGTCACAGCTCAAACAGGGAGGGACAGAGACCTTGCCCCATGGTCACAGCTCAAACAAGGAGGGACAGAGACCTCGTCCCATGGTCACAGCTCAAACAGGGATCGACAGGGACCTTGTTCCATGGTCACAGCTCAAACAGGGAGGGACAGAGACGTTGTCCCATGGTCACATCGCAAACACGGAGGGACAGAGACCTTGTCCCAGTGGCACAGCTCAAACCAGGAGGAACAGAGACCTTGTCCCATGGTCACAGCTCAAACAGGGAGGGACAGTGACCTTGTCCCATGGTCACAGCTCAAACAATGAGGGACAGAGACCTTGTCCCATGGTCACAGCTCAAACAGGGAGGGACAGAGACCTTCTCCTATTGTCACAGCTCAAACAAGGAGGGACAGAGACCTTGTCCAATGGTCACAGCTCAAACAAGGAGGGACAGAGATCTTGTCCCAGTGGCACAGCTCAAACAGGGAGGGACAGAGACCTTGTCCCATTGTCACAGCTCAAACAATCAGGGACAGAGACCTTGTCCCATGGTCACAGCTCAAACAATAAGGCACAGAGACCTTGTCCCACGGTCACAGCACGAACAGGGAGAGACAGAGACCTTGTCCCATGGTTCGAGCTCTAACAGGGAGGGGCAGAGACCTTGTCCCATGGTCACAGCTCACACAGGGAGGGACAGAGACCGTGTCCCATGGCCACAGCTCAAACAAGGAGGGACAGAGACCTTGTCCCATGGTCACAGCTCAAACGGGGAGGGACAGTGACCTTGTCCGATTGTCACAGCTCAAATAAGGAAGGACAGAGACCTTGTCCCATGTTCACAGCTCAAACAGGGAGGGACAGGGACCTTGTCCCATTGTCACAGCTCAAACAGGGAGGGACAGAGACCTTGTCCCATTGTCACAGCTCAAACAAGGAGGGACAGAGACCTTGTCCCATGGTCACAGCTCAAACAAGGAGGGACAGAGACCTTGTCCCATTGTCACAGCTCCAACAAGGAAGGACAGAGACCTTGGCCCATGGTCACAGCTCAAACAGGGAGGGACAGGGACCTTGTCCCATTGTCACAGCTCAAACTGGGAGGGACAGAGACCTCGTCCCATGGTCACAGCTCAAACAGGGATAGACAGGGACCTTGTTCCAAGGTCACAGCTCAAACAATAAGGGACAGAGACCTTGTCCCATTGTCACAGCTCAAACAAGAAGGGACAGAGACCTTGTCCCATGGTCACAGCTCAAACAAGGAGGGACAGGGATCTTGTCCCATGGTCACAGCTCAAACAGGGAGGGACAGAGACCTTGTCCCATGGTCACAGATCAAACAAGGAGGGACAGAGACCTTGTCCCATTGTCACAGCTCAAGCAGTGATGGACGGAGACATTGTCCCATTGTCACAGCTCAAACAAGGATCGACAGGGACCTTGTCCCATGGTCACAGCTCAAACAATAAGGGACTGAGACCTTGTCCCATTGTCACAGCTCAAGCAGTGATGGACGGAGACATTGTCCCATTGTCACAGCTCAAACTGGGAGGGTCAGTGACCTGGTCCCATGGTCACAGCTCAAACAAGGAGGGACAGGGACCTTGTTGCATGGCCACAGCTCAAACAATAAGCGACAGAGACCTTGTCACATTGTCACAGCTCAAACAAGGAGGGACAGAGACCTTGTCCCATGGTCACAGCTCAAACAGGGAGGGACAGAGACCTTTTCCCATGGTCACAGCTCAAACAATAAGGGACAGAGACCTTGTCCCATTGTCACAGCTCAAACAGGTAGAGACAGAGACCTTGTCCCATCGTCACAGCTCAAACAATAAGGGACAGAGACCGTGTCCCATTGTCACAGCTCAAACAGGGAGGGACAGAGACCTTGTCCCATGGTCACAGCTCAAACAATCAGGGACAGAGACCTTGTCCCATGGTCACAGCTCAAACGCGGATCGGCAGGGAACTTGTTCCATGGTCACAGCTCAAACAATAAGGGACAGAGACCTTGTCCCATTGTCACAGCTCAAACAAGGAGGGACAGAGACCTTGTCCCATGGTTCGAGCTCTAACAGGGAGGGACAGAGACCTTGTCCCATGGTCACAGCTCACACAGGGAGGGACAGAGACCGTGTCCCATGGCCACAGCTCAAACAAGGAGGGACAGAGACCTTGTCCCATGGTCACAGCTCAAACGGGGAGGGAGAGTGACCTTGTCCGATTGTCACAGCTCAAATAAGGAAGGACAGAGACCTTGTCCCATGTTCACAGCTCAAACAGGGAGGGACAGGGACCTTGTCCCATTGTCACAGCTCAAACAGGGAGGGACAGAGACCTTGTCCCATTGTCACAGCTCAAACAAGGAGGGACAGAGACCTTGTCCCATGGTCACAGCTCAAACAAGGAGGGACAGAGACCTTGTCCCATTGTCACAGCTCCAACAAGGAAGGACAGAGACCTTGGCCCATGGTCACAGCTCAAACAGGGAGGGACAGGGACCTTGTCCCATTGTCACAGCTCAAACTGGGAGGGACAGAGACCTCGTCCCATGGTCACAGCTCAAACAGGGATAGACAGGGACCTTGTTCCAAGGTCACAGCTCAAACAATAAGGGACAGAGACCTTGTCCCATTGTCACAGCTCAAACAAGAAGGGACAGAGACCTTGTCCCATGGTCACAGCTCAAACAAGGAGGGACAGGGATCTTGTCCCATGGTCACAGCTCAAACAGGGAGGGACAGAGACCTTGTCCCATGGTCACAGATCAAACAAGGAGGGACAGAGACCTTGTCCCATGGTCACAGCTCAAACAATAAGGGACTGAGACCTTGTCCCATTGTCACAGCTCAAGCAGTGATGGACGGAGACATTGTCCCATTGTCACAGCTCAAACTGGGAGGGTCAGTGACCTTGTCCCATGGTCACAGCTCAAACAAGGAGGGACAGAGACCTTGTCCTATTGTCACAGCTCAAACAATGATCGACAGGGACCTTGTTGCATGGCCACAGCTCAAACAATAAGCGACAGAGACCTTGTCACATTGTCACAGCTCAAACAAGGAGGGACAGAGACCTTGTCCCATGGTCACAGCTCAAACAGGAGGGACAGAGACCTTTTCCCATGGTCACAGCTCAAACAATAAGGGACAGAGACCTTGTCCCATTGTCACAGCTCAAACAGGTAGAGACAGAGACCTTGTCCCATCGTCACAGCTCAAACAATAAGGGACAGAGACCGTGTCCCATTGTCACAGCTCAAACAGGGAGGGACAGAGACCTTGTCCCATGGTCACAGCTCAAACAATCAGGGACAGAGACCTTGTCCCATGGTCACAGCTCAAACGCGGATCGGCAGGGAACTTGTTCCATGGTCACAGCTCAAACAATAAGGGACAGAGACCTTGTCCCATTGTCACAGCTCAAACAAGGAGGGACAGAGACCTTGTCCCATGGTCACAGCTCAAACAGGGAGGTACAGAGACCTTTTTCCATGGTCACAGCTCAAACAATAAGGGACAGAGACCTTGTCCCATTGTCACAGCTCAAACAGGTAGAGACGAGACCTTGTCCCATTGTCACAGCTCAAACAATAAGGGACAGAGACCGTGTCCCATTGTCGCAGCTCAAACAGGGAGGGACAGAGACCTTGTCCCATGGTCACAGCTCAAACAGGGAGGGACAGAGACCTTGTCCCATGGTCACAGCTCAAACAATAATGGAAAGAGACCTTGTCCCATGGTCACAGCTCAAAGAGGGATCGACAGGGACCTTGTTCCATGGTCACAGCTCAAACAGGGAGGGACAGAGACTTTGTCCAATGGTCACAGCTCAAACAAGTAGGGACAGAGACCTTGTCCCAGTGGCACAGCTCACACCAGGAGGGATAGAGACCTTGTCCCATGGTCACAGCTCAAACAGGGAGGGTCAGTGACCTTGTCCCATGGTCACAGCTCAAACAAGGAGGGAGAGAGACCTTGTCCTATTGTCACAGCTCAAACAAGGAGGGACAGAGACCTTGTCCAAAGGTCACAGCTCAAACAAGGAGGGACAGAGCCCTTGTCCCATGGTCACAGCTCACACTGGGAGGGACAGAGACAGTGTCCCATGGTCACAACTCAAACAAGGAAGGACAGAGACCTTGTCCCATGGTCACAGCTCAAACAGGGAGGGACAGGGACCTTGTCCCATTGTCACAGCTCAAACAGGGAGGGACAGAGACCTTGTCCCATTGTCACAGCTCAAACAAGGAGGGACAGAGACCTTGTCCCATGGTCACAGCTCAAACAAGGAGGGACAGAGACTTTGTCCCATTGTCACACCTCAAACAAGGAAGGACAGAGACCTTGTCCCATGGTCACAGCTCAAACAGGGAGGGACAGCGACCTTGTCCCATGGTCACAGTTCAAACACGGAGGGACAGAGACCTTGTCCCATTGTCATAGCTCAAACAGGGAGGGACAGTGACCTTGTCCCATTGTCATAGCTCAAACAGGGAGGGACAGAGACCTTGTCCCATGGTCACAGCTCAAACAGGGAGGGACAGAGACCTTGTCCCATTATCATAGCTGAAACAAGGTGGGACAGAGACCTTGTCCCATTGTCATAGCTCAAACACGGAGGGACAGAGACCTTGTCCCATTGTCACAGCTCAAACACGGAGGGACAGAGACCTTGTCCCATTGTCATAGCTCAAGCAGGGAGGGACAGAGACCTTGTCCCATCGTCATAGCTCAAACAGGGAGGGACAGAGACCTTGTCCCATGGTCACAGCTCAAACAGGGAGGGACAGAGACCTTGTCCCATTGTCATAGCTCAAACAGGGAGGGACAGAGACCTTGTCCCATTGTCACAGCTCAAACAAGGAGGGACAGAGACCTTGTCCCATTGTCACAGCTCAAACAGGGAGGGATAAAGACCTTGCCACATGGTCACAGCTCAAACTGGGAGGGATCGTGACCTTGCCCCATGGTTACAGCTCAAACAGGGAGGGATAGACACCTTGCCCCTTGGTCACAGCTCAAACAGGGAGGGACAGGGAACTTGTTCCATGGTCACAGCTCAAACATGGATCGACAGGGACCTTGTTCCATGGTCACAGCTCAAACAGGGAGGGACAGAGACTTTGTCCAATGGTCACAGCTCAAACAAGTAGGGACAGAGACCTTGTCCCAGTGGCACAGCTCAAACCAGGAGGGACAGAGACCTTGTCCCATGGTCACAGCTCAAACAGGGAGGGTCAGTGACCTTGTCCCATGGTCACAGCTCAAACAAGGAGGGACAGAGACCTTGTCCTATTGTCACAGCTCAAACAAGGATCGACAGGGACCTTGTTGCATGGCCACAGCTCAAACAATAAGCGACAGAGACCTTGTCACATTGTCACAGCTCAAACAAGGAGGGACAGAGACCTTGTCCCATGGTCACAGCTCAAACAGGGAGGGACAGAGACCTTTTCCCATGGTCACAGCTCAAACAATAAGGGACAGAGACCTTGTCCCATTGTCACAGCTCAAACAGGTAGAGACAGAGACCTTGTCCCATCGTCACAGCTCAAACAATAAGGGACAGAGACCGTGTCCCATTGTCACAGCTCAAACAGGGAGGGACAGAGACCTTGTCCCATGGTCACAGCTCAAACAATCAGGGACAGAGACCTTGTCCCATGGTCACAGCTCAAACGCGGATCGACAGGGAACTTGTTCCATGGTCACAGCTCAAACAATAAGGGACAGAGACCTTGTCCCATTGTCACAGCTCAAACAAGGAGGGACAGAGACCTTGTCCCATGGTCACAGCTCAAACAGGGAGGGACAGAGACCTTTTCCCATGGTCACAGCTCAAACAATAAGGGACAGAGACCTTGTCCCATTGTAACAGCTCAAACAGGTAGAGACGAGACCTTGTCCCATTGTCACAGCTCAAACAATAAGGGACAGAGACCGTGTCCCATTGTCGCAGCTCAAACAGGGAGGGACAGAGACCTTGTCCCATGGGCACAGCTCAAACAGGGAGGGACAGAGACCTTGTCCCATGGTCACAGCTCAAACAATAATGGACAGAGACCTTGTCCCATGGTCACAGCTCAAACAGGGATCGACAGGGACCTTGTTCCATGGTCACAGCTCAAACAGGGAGGGACAGAGACTTTGTCCAATGGTCACAGCTCAAACAAGTAGGGACAGAGACCTTGTCCCAGTGGCACAGCTCACACCAGGAGGGATAGAGACCTTGTCCCATGGTCACAGCTCAAACAGGGAGGGTCAGTGACCTTGTCCCATGGTCACAGCTCAAACAAGGAGGGACAGAGACCTTGTCCTATTGTCACAGCTCAAACAAGGAGGGACAGAGACCTTGTCCAAAGGTCACAGCTCAAACAAGGAGGGACAGAGACCTTGTCCCATGGTCACAGCTCACACTGGGAGGGACAGAGACAGTGTCCCACGGTCACAACTCAAACAAGGAGGGACAGAGACCTTGTCCCATGGTCACAGCTCAAACAGGGAGGGACAGTGACCTTGTCCTATTGTCACAGCTCAAACAAGGAAGGACAGAGACCTTGTCCCATGGTCACAGCTCAAACAGGGAGGGACAGGGACCTTGTCCCATTGTCACAGCTCAAACAGGGAGGGACAGAGACCTTGTCCCATTGTCACAGCTCAAACAAGGAGGGACAGAGACCTTGTCCCATGGTCACAGCTCAAACAAGGAGGGACAGAGACTTTGTCCCATTGTCACACCTCAAACAAGGAAGGACAGAGACCTTGTCTCATGGTCACAGCTCAAACAGGGAGGGACAGCGACCTTGTCCCATTGTCACAGCTCAAACACGGAGGGACAGAGACCTTGTCCCATTGTCATAGCTCAAACAGGGAGGGACAGAGACCTTGTCCCATTGTCATAGCTCAAACAGGGAGGGACAGAGACCTTGTCCCATGGTCACAGCTCAAACAGGGAGGGACAGAGACCTTGTCCCATTATCATAGCTCAAACAGGGAGGGACAGAGACCTTGTCCCATTGTCACAGCTCAGACAAGGTGGGACAGAGACCTTGTCCCATTGTCATAGCTCAAACACGGAGGGACAGAGACCTTGTCCCATTGTCACAGCTCAAACACGGAGGGACAGAGACCTTGTCCCATTGTCATAGCTCAAGCAGGGAGGGACAGAGACCTTGTCCCATCGTCATAGCTCAAACAGGGAGGGACAGAGACCTTGTCCCATGGTCACAGCTCAAACAGGGAGGGACAGAGACCTTGTCACATTGTCATAGCTCAAACAGGGAGGGACAGAGACCTTGTCCCATTGTCACAGCTCAAACAAGGAGGGACAGAGACCTTGTCCCATTGTCACAGCTCAAACAGGGAGGGATAGAGACCTTGCCCCATGGTCACAGCTCAAACTGGGAGGGATCGTGACCTTGCCCCATGGTCACAGCTCAAACTGGGAGGGATAGACACCTTGCCCCATGGTCACAGCTCAAACAGGGAGGGACACGGAACTTGTTCCATGGTCACAGCTCAAACATGGATCGACAGGGACCTTGTTCCATGGTCACAGCTCAAACAGGGAGGGACAGAGACTTTGTCCAATGGTCACAGCTCAAACAAGTAGGGACAGAGACCTTGTCCCAGTGGCACAGCTCAAACCAGGAGGGACAGAGACCTTGTCCCATGGTCACAGCTCAAACAGGGAGGGTCAGTGACCTTGTCCCATGGTCACAGCTCAAACAAGGAGGGACAGAGACCTTGTCCTATTGTCACAGCTCAAACAAGGATCGACAGGGACCTTGTTGCATGGCCACAGCTCAAACAATAAGCGACAGAGACCTTGTCACATTGTCACAGCTCAAACAAGGAGGGACAGAGACCTTGTCCCATGGTCACAGCTCAAACAGGGAGGGACAGAGACCTTGTCCCATGGTCACAGCTCAAACAGGGAGGAACAGAGACCTTGTCCCATTGTCACAGCTCAAACAGGTAGAGACAGAGACCTTGTCCCATCGTCACAGCTCAAACAATAAGGGACAGAGACCGTGTCCCATTGTCACAGCTCAAACAGGGAGGGACAGAGACCTTGTCCCATGGTCACAGCTCAAACAATCAGGGACAGAGACCTTGTCCCATGGTCACAGCTCAAACGCGGATCGACAGGGAACTTGTTCCATGGTCACAGCTCAAACAATAAGGGACAGAGACCTTGTCCCATTGTCACAGCTCAAACAAGGAGGGACAGAGACCTTGTCCCATGGTCACAGCTCAAACAGGGAGGGACAGAGACCTTTTCCCATGGTCACAGCTCAAACAATAAGGGACAGAGACCTTGTCCCATTGTCACAGCTCAAACAGGTAGAGACGAGACCTTGTCCCATTGTCACAGCTCAAACAATAAGGGACAGAGACCGTGTCCCATTGTCGCAGCTCAAACAGGGAGGGACAGAGACCTTGTCCCATGGTCACAGCTCAAACAATAATGGACAGAGACCTTGTCCCATGGTCACAGCTCAAACAGGGATCGACAGGGACCTTGTTCCATGGTCACAGCTCAAACAGGGAGGGACAGAGACTTTGTCCAATGGTCACAGCTCAAACAAGTAGGGACAGAGACCTTGTCCCAGTGGCACAGCTCACACCAGGAGGGATAGAGACCTTGTCCCATGGTCACAGCTCAAACAGGGAGGGTCAGTGACCTTGTCCCATGGTCACAGCTCAAACAAGGAGGGACAGAGACCTTGTCCAATTGTCACAGCTCAAACAAGGAGGGAGAGAGACCTTGTCCCATTGTCATAGCTCAAACAGGGAGGGACAGAGACCTTGTCCCATTGTCATAGCTCAAACAGGGAGGGACAGAGACCTTGTCCCATGGTCACAGCTCAAACAGGGAGGGACAGAGACCTTGTCCCATTATCATAGCTCAAACAGGGAGGGACAGAGACCTTGTCCCATTGTCACAGCTCAAACAAGGTGGGACAGAGACCTTGTCCCATTGTCATAGCTCAAACACGGAGGGACAGAGACCTTGTCCCATTGTCACAGCTCAAACACGGAGGGACAGAGACCTTGTCCCATTGTCATAGCTCAAGCAGGGAGGGACAGAGACCTTGTCCCATCGTCATTGCTCAAACAGGGAGGGACAGAGACCTTGTCCCATGGTCACAGCTCAAACAGGGAGGGACAGAGACCTTGTCCCATTGTCATAGCTCAAACAGGGAGGGACAGAGACCTTGTCCCATTGTCACAGCTCAAACAAGGAGGGACAGAGACCTTGTCCCATTGTCACAGCTCAAACAGGGAGGGATAGAGACCTTGCCCCATGGTCACAGCTCAAACTGGGAGGAATCGTGACCTTGCCCCATGGTCACAGCTCAAACAGGGAGGGATAGACACCTTGCCCCATGGTCACAGCTCAAACAGGGAGGGACAGAGACCTTGCCCCATGGTCACAGCTCAAACAGGGAGGGACAGAGTCCTTGCCCCATGGTCACAGCTCAAACAGGGAGGGACAGAGACCTTGCCCCATGGTCACAGCTCAAACAGGGAGGGACAGAGACCTTGTGCCATGGTCACAGCTCAAATAGGGAGGGACAGGGACCTTGTCCCATGGTCACAGCTCAAACAGGGAGGGACAGAGACCTTGCCCCATGGTCACAGCTCAAACAGGGAGGGACAGAGTCCTTGCCCCATGGTCACAGCTCAAACAGGGAGGGACAGAGACCTTGCCCCATGGTCACAGCTCAAACAGGGAGGGACAGAGACTTTGTCCCATGGTCACAGCTCAAACAGGGAGGGACAGGGACCTTGTCCCATGGTCACAGCTCAAACAGGGAGGGACAGAGACCTTGTCCCATTTTCACAGCTCAAACAGAGAGGGATAGAGACCTTGCCCCATGGTCACAGCTCAAACAGGGAGGGACAGAGACCTTGCCGCATGGTCGCAGCTCAAACAGGGAGGGACAGAGACCTTGTCCCATGGTCACAGCTCAAACAGGGAGGGACAGAGACCTTGTCCCATGGTCACAGCTCAAACAGGGAGGGTCAGTGACCTTGTCCCATGGTCACAGCTCAAACAAGGAGGGACAGAGACCTTGTCCAATTGTCACAGCTCAAACAAGGAGGGAGAGAGACCTTGTCCCATTGTCATAGCTCAAACAGGGAGGGACAGAGACCTTGTCCCATTGTCATAGCTCAAACAGGGAGGGACAGAGACCTTGTCCCATGGTCACAGCTCAAACAGGGAGGGACAGAGACCTTGTCCCATTATCATAGCTCAAACAGGGAGGGACAGAGACCTTGTCCCATTGTCACAGCTCAAACAAGGTGGGACAGAGACCTTGTCCCATTGTCATAGCTCAAACACGGAGGGACAGAGACCTTGTCCCATTGTCACAGCTCAAACACGGAGGGACAGAGACCTTGTCCCATTGTCATAGCTCAAGCAGGGAGGGACAGAGACCTTGTCCCATCGTCATTGCTCAAACAGGGAGGGACAGAGACCTTGTCCCATGGTCACAGCTCAAACAGGGAGGGACAGAGACCTTGTCCCATTGTCATAGCTCAAACAGGGAGGGACAGAGACCTTGTCCCATTGTCACAGCTCAAACAAGGAGGGACAGAGACCTTGTCCCATTGTCACAGCTCAAACAGGGAGGGATAGAGACCTTGCCCCATGGTCACAGCTCAAACTGGGAGGAATCGTGACCTTGCCCCATGGTCACAGCTCAAACAGGGAGGGATAGACACCTTGCCCCATGGTCACAGCTCAAACAGGGAGGGACAGAGACCTTGCCCCATGGTCACAGCTCAAACAGGGAGGGACAGAGTCCTTGCCCCATGGTCACAGCTCAAACAGGGAGGGACAGAGACCTTGCCCCATGGTCACAGCTCAAACAGGGAGGGACAGAGACCTTGTACCATGGTCACAGCTCAAATAGGGAGGGACAGGGACCTTGTCCCATGGTCACAGCTCAAACAGGGAGGGACAGAGACCTTGCCCCATGGTCACAGCTCAAACAGGGAGGGACAGAGACCTTGCCCCATGGTCACAGCTCAAACAGGGAGGGACAGAGACCTTGCCCCATGGTCACAGCTCAAACAGGGAGGGACAGAGACTTTGTCCCATGGTCACAGCTCAAACAGGGAGGGACAGGGACCTTGTCCCATGGTCACAGCTCAAACAGGGAGGGACAGAGACCTTGTCCCATTTTCACAGCTCAAACAGAGAGGGATAGAGACCTTGCCCCATGGTCACAGCTCAAACAGGGAGGGACAGAGACCTTGCCGCATGGTCGCAGCTCAAACAGGGAGGGACAGAGACCTTGTCCCATGGTCACAGCTCAAACAGGGAGGGACAGGGACCTTGTCCCATGGTCACAGCTCAAACAGGGAGGGACAGAGACCTTGTCCCATTTTCACAGCTCAAACAGAGAGGGATAGAGACCTTGCCCCATGGTCACAGCTCAAACAGGGAGGGATAGAGACCTTGCCCCATGGTCACAGCTCAAACAGGGAGGGACAGAGACCTTGCCCCATGGTCACAGCTCAAACAGGGAGGGATAGGGACCTTGCCCCATGGTCACAGCTCAAACAGGGGAGACAGAGACCTTGTCCAATGGTCACTGCTCAAACAGGGAGGGACAGAGATCTTGTCCCATTGTCATAGCTCAAACAGGGAGGGACAGAGACCTTGTCCCATTCTCACAGCTCAAACAGGTAGAGACAGAGTCCTTGTCCCATCGTCACAGCTCAAACAGGGAGGGACAGAGACCTTTTCCCATGGTCACAGCTCAAACAATAAGGGACAGAGACCTTGTCCCATTGTCACAGCTCAAACAGGTAGAGACAGAGTCCTTGTCCCATCGTCACAGCTCAAACAATAAGGGACAGAGACCGTGTCCCATTGTCACAGCTCAAACAGGGAGGGACAGAGAACTTGTCACATGGTCACAGCTCAAACAATAAGGGACAGAGAACTTGTCGCATGGTCACAGCTCAAACGCGGATCGACAGGGAACTTGTTCCATGGTCACAGCTCAAACAATAAGGGACAGAGACCTTGTCCCATTGTCACAGCTCAAACAAGGAGGGACAGAGACCTTGTCCCATGGTCACAGCTCAAACAGGGAGGGACAAAGACCTTTTCCCATGGTCACAGCTCCATCAATAAGGGACAGAGACCTTGTCCCATGGTCACAGAACAAATAGGGAGGGACAGAGACCTTGTCCCATGGTCACAGATCAAACAATAAGGGACAGAGACCTTGTCCCATGGTCACAGCTCAAACAAGGATCGACAGGGACCTTGTTGCATGGTCACAGCTCAAACAGTAAGCTATAGAGACCTTGTCACATTGTCACAGCTCAAACAAGAAGGGACAGAGACCTTTTCCCATGGTCACAGCTCAAACAGGGAGGGACAGAGACCTTTTCCCATGGTCACAGCTCAAACAATAAGGGACAGAGACCTTGTCCCATTGTCACAGCTCAAACAGGGAGGGACAGAGACCTTGTCCCATTGTCACAGCTCAAACAGGTAGAGACAGGGACCTTGTCCCATGGTCACAGCTCAAACAGGGAGGGACAGAGACCTTGTCCCATGGTCAGAGCTCAAACAATAAGGGACAGAGACCTTGTCCCATGGTCACAGCTCAAACAGGGATCGACAGGGACCTTGTTCCATGGTCACAGCTCAAACAGGGAGGGACAGAGACTTCGTCCAATGGTCACAGCTCAAACAAGTAGGGACAGAGACCTTGTCCCAGTGGCACAGCTCAAACCAAGAGGGACAGAGACCTTGTCCCATGGTCACAGCTCAAACAAGGAGGGACAGAGACCTTGTCCTATTGTCACAGCTCAAACAAGGAGGGACAGAGACCTTGTCCCATGGTCACAGCTCAAACATGGAGGGACAGAGACCTTGTCCCATTGTCACAGCTCAAACAGGGAGGGACAGAGACCTTGTCCCATTGTCACAGCTCAAACAAGGAGGGACAGAGACCTTGTCCCATGGTCACAGCTCAAACAAGGAGGGACAGAGACTTTGTCCCATTGTCACACCTCAAACAAGGAAGGACAGAGACCTTGTCCCATGGTCACAGCTCAAACAGGGAGGGACAGCGACCTTGTCCCATTGTCACAGCTCAAACACGGAGGGACAGAGACCTTGTCCCATTGTCATAGCTCAAACAGGGAGGGACAGAGACCTTGTCCCATTGTCATAGCTCAAACAGGGAGGGACAGAGACCTTGTCCCATGGTCACAGCTCAAACAGGGAGGGACAGAGACCTTGTCCCATTATCATAGCTCAAACAGGGAGGGACAGAGACCTTGTCCCATTGTCACAGCTCAAACAAGGAGGGACAGAGACCTTGTCCCATTGTCATAGCTCAAACAAGGAGGGACAGAGACCTTGTCCCATTGTCACAGCTCAAACACGGAGGGACAGAGACCTTGTCCAATTGTCATAGCTCAAACAGGGAGGGACAGAGACCTTGTCCCATTGTCTTAGCTCAAACAAGGAGGGAGGGAGACCTTGTCCTATGGTCACAGCTCAAAAAGGGAGGGACAGAGACCTTGTGCCATTGTCATAGCTCAAACAGGGTGGGACAGAGACCTTGTCCCATTGTCACAGCTCAAACCAGGAGGGACAGAGACCTTGTCCCATGGTCACAGCTCAAACAGGGAGGGATAGAGACCTTGCCCCATGGTCACAGCTCAAACAGGGAGGGATAGAGACCTTGCCCCATGGTCACAGCTCAAACAGGGAGGGATAGACACCTTGCCCCATGGTCACAGCTCAAACAGGGAGGGACAGAGACCTTGCCCCATGGTCACAGCTCAAACAGGGAGGGATAGAGACCATGCCCCATGGTCACAGCTCAAACAGGGAGGGACAGAGACCTTGCCCCATGGTCACAGCTCAAACAGGGAGGGACAGAGACCTTGTCCCATTCTCACAGCTCAAACAAGGAGGGACAGAGACCTTGTCCCATTCCCACAGCTCAAACAATAAGGGACAGGGACCTTGTCCCATGGTCACAGCTCAAACAGGGATGGACAGGCACCTTGTCCCATGGTCACAGCTCAAACAGGGAGGGACAGAGACCTTGTCCCATGGTCACAGCTCAAACAGGGAGGGACAGAGACCTTGTCCCATGGTCACAGCTCAAACAGGGAGGAACAGAGACCTTGCCCCATGGTCACAGCTCAAACAGGGAGGGACAGAGACCTTGTACCATGGTCACAGCTCAAATAGGGAGGGACAGGGACCTTGTCCCATGGTCACAGCTCAAACAGGGAGGGACAGAGACCTTGCCCCATGGTCACAGCTCAAACAGGGAGGGACAGAGACCTTGCCCCATGGTCACAGCTCAAACAGGGAGGGACAGAGACCTTGCCCCATGGTCACAGCTCAAACAGGGAGGGACAGAGACTTTGTCCCATGGTCACAGCTCAAACAGGGAGGGACAGGGACCTTGTCCCATGGTCACAGCTCAAACAGGGAGGGACAGAGACCTTGTCCCATTTTCACAGCTCAAACAGAGAGGGATAGAGACCTTGCCCCATGGTCACAGCTCAAACAGGGAGGGACAGAGACCTTGCCGCATGGTCGCAGCTCAAACAGGGAGGGACAGAGACCTTGTCCCATGGTCACAGCTCAAACAGGGAGGGACAGGGACCTTGTCCCATGTTCACAGCTCAAACAGGGAGGGACAGAGACCTTGTCCCATTTTCACAGCTCAAACAGAGAGGGATAGAGACCTTGCCCCATGGTCACAGCTCAAACAGGGAGGGATAGAGACCTTGCCCCATGGTCACAGCTCAAACAGGGAGGGACAGAGACCTTGCCCCATGGTCACAGCTCAAACAGGGAGGGATAGGGACCTTGCCCCATGGTCACAGCTCAAACAGGGGAGACAGAGACCTTGTCCAATGGTCACTGCTCAAACAGGGAGGGACAGAGATCTTGTCCCATTGTCATAGCTCAAACAGGGAGGGACAGAGACCTTGTCCCATTCTCACAGCTCAAACAGGTAGAGACAGAGTCCTTGTCCCATCGTCACAGCTCAAACAGGGAGGGACAGAGACCTTTTCCCATGGTCACAGCTCAAACAATAAGGGACAGAGACCTTGTCCCATTGTCACAGCTCAAACAGGTAGAGACAGAGTCCTTGTCCCATCGTCACAGCTCAAACAATAAGGGACAGAGACCGTGTCCCATTGTCACAGCTCAAACAGGGAGGGACAGAGAACTTGTCACATGGTCACAGCTCAAACAATAAGGGACAGAGAACTTGTCGCATGGTCACAGCTCAAACGCGGATCGACAGGGAACTTGTTCCATGGTCACAGCTCAAACAATAAGGGACAGAGACCTTGTCCCATTGTCACAGCTCAAACAAGGAGGGACAGAGACCTTGTCCCATGGTCACAGCTCAAACAGGGAGGGACAAAGACCTTTTCCCATGGTCACAGCTCAAACAATAAGGGACAGAGACCTTGTCCCATGGTCACAGAACAAATAGGGAGGGACAGAGACCTTGTCCCATGGTCACAGCTCAAACAATAAGGGACAGAGACCTTGTCCCATGGTCACAGCTCAAACAAGGATCGACAGGGACCTTGTTGCATGGTCACAGCTCAAACAGTAAGCTATAGAGACCTTGTCACATTGTCACAGCTCAAACAAGAAGGGACAGAGACCTTTTCCCATGGTCACAGCTCAAACAGGGAGGGACAGAGACCTTTTCCCATGGTCACAGCTCAAACAATAAGGGACAGAGACCTTGTCCCATTGTCACAGCTCAAACAGGGAGGGACAGAGACCTTGTCCCATTGTCACAGCTCAAACAGGTAGAGACAGGGACCTTGTCCCATGGTCACAGCTCAAACAGGGAGGGACAGAGACCTTGTCCCATGGTCAGAGCTCAAACAATAAGGGACAGAGACCTTGTCCCATGGTCACAGCTCAAACAGGGATCGACAGGGACCTTGTTCCATGGTCACAGCTCAAACAGGGAGGGACAGAGACTTCGTCCAATGGTCACAGCTCAAACAAGTAGGGACAGAGACCTTGTCCCAGTGGCACAGCTCAAACCAAGAGGGACAGAGACCTTGTCCCATGGTCACAGCTCAAACAAGGAGGGACAGAGACCTTGTCCTATTGTCACAGCTCAAACAAGGAGGGACAGAGACCTTGTCCCATGGTCACAGCTCAAACATGGAGGGACAGAGACCTTGTCCCATTGTCACAGCTCAAACAGGGAGGGACAGAGACCTTGTCCCATTGTCACAGCTCAAACAAGGAGGGACAGAGACCTTGTCCCATGGTCACAGCTCAAACAAGGAGGGACAGAGACTTTGTCCCATTGTCACACCTCAAACAAGGAAGGACAGAGACCTTGTCCCATGGTCACAGCTCAAACAGGGAGGGACAGCGACCTTGTCCCATTGTCACAGCTCAAACACGGAGGGACAGAGACCTTGTCCCATTGTCATAGCTCAAACAGGGAGGGACAGAGACCTTGTCCCATTGTCATAGCTCAAACAGGGAGGGACAGAGACCTTGTCCCATGGTCACAGCTCAAACAGGGAGGGACAGAGACCTTGTCCCATTATCATAGCTCAAACAGGGAGGGACAGAGACCTTGTCCCATTGTCACAGCTCAAACAAGGAGGGACAGAGACCTTGTCCCATTGTCATAGCTCAAACAAGGAGGGACAGAGACCTTGTCCCATTGTCACAGCTCAAACACGGAGGGACAGAGACCTTGTCCAATTGTCATAGCTCAAACAGGGAGGGACAGAGACCTTGTCCCATTGTCTTAGCTCAAACAAGGAGGGAGGGAGACCTTGTCCTATGGTCACAGCTCAAAAAGGGAGGGACAGAGACCTTGTGCCATTGTCATAGCTCAAACAGGGTGGGACAGAGACCTTGTCCCATTGTCACAGCTCAAACCAGGAGGGACAGAGACCTTGTCCCATGGTCACAGCTCAAACAGGGAGGGATAGAGACCTTGCCCCATGGTCACAGCTCAAACAGGGAGGGATAGAGACCTTGCCCCATGGTCACAGCTCAAACAGGGAGGGATAGACACCTTGCCCCATGGTCACAGCTCAAACAGGGAGGGACAGAGACCTTGCCCCATGGTCACAGCTCAAACAGGGAGGGATAGAGACCATGCCCCATGGTCACAGCTCAAACAGGGAGGGACAGAGACCTTGCCCCATGGTCACAGCTCAAACAGGGAGGGACAGAGACCTTGTCCCATTCTCACAGCTCAAACAAGGAGGGACAGAGACCTTGTCCCATTCCCACAGCTCAAACAATAAGGGACAGGGACCTTGTCCCATGGTCACAGCTCAAACAGGGATGGACAGGCACCTTGTCCCATGGTCACAGCTCAAACAGGGAGGGACAGAGACCTTGTCCCATGGTCACAGCTCAAACAGGGAGGGACAGAGACCTTGTCCCATGGTCACAGCTCAAACAGGGAGGAACAGAGACCTTGTCCCATGGTCACAGCTCAAACAGGGATCGACAGGGACCTTGTTCCATGGTCACAGCTCAAACAATAAGGGACAGAGACCTTGTCCCATTGTCACAGCTCAAACAATAAGGGACAGAGACATTGTCCCATGGTCACAGCTCAAACAGGGAGGGACAGGGACCTTGTCCCATGGTCACAGCTCAAACAGGGAGGGACAGAGACCTTGTCCCAGTGGCACAGCTCAAACAGGGAGGGACAGACACCTTGTCCCATGGTCACAGCTCAAACAAGGAGGGACAGAGACCTTGTCCCATGGTCACAGCTCCAACAAGGAGGGACAGAGACCTTGTCCCATGGTCACAGCTCACACTGGGAGGGACAGAGACCGTGTCCCATGGTCACAGCTCAAACAGGGAGGGACAGTGACCTTGTCCTATTGTCACAGCTCAAACAAGGAAGGACAGAGACCTTGTCCCATGGTCACAGCTCAAACAGGGAGGGACAGGGACCTTGTCCCATTGTCACAGCTCAAACAGGGAGGGACAGAGACCTTGTCCCATTGTCACAGCTCAAACAAGGAGGGACAGAGACCTTGTCCCATGGTCGCAGCTCAAACAAGGAGGGACAGAGACTTTGTCCCATTGTCACACCTCAAACAAGGAAGGACAGAGACCTTGTCCCATGGTCACAGCTCAAACAGGGAGGGACAACGACCTTGTCCCATTGTCATAGCTCAAACACGGAGGGACAGAGACCTTGTCCCATTGTCATAGCTCAAACAGGGAGGGACAGAGACCTTGTCCCAATGTCATAGCTGAAACAGGGAGGGACAGAGACCTTGTCCCATGGTCACAGCTCAAACAGGGAGGGACAGAGACCTTGTCCCATTGTCATAGCTCAAACAGGGAGGGACAGAGACCTTGTCCCATTGTCACAGCTCAAACAAGGATGGACAGAGACCTTGTCCCATTGTCACAGCTCAAACAGGGAGGGATAGAGACCTTGCCCCATGGTCACAGCTCAAACAGGGAGGGATAGAGACCTTGCCCCATGGTCACAGCTCAAACAGGGAGAGACAGAGACCTTGCCCCATGGTCACAGCTCAAACAGGGAGGGATGGAGACCTTGCCCCATGGTCACAGCTCAAACAGGGAGGGACAGAGACCTTGCCCCATGGTCACAGCTCAAACAGAGAGGGATAGAGACCTTGTCCCACGGTCACAGCTCAAACAGGGGAGACAGAGACCTTGTCCAATGGTCACAGCTCAAACAGGGAGGGACAGAGACGTTGTCCCATTGTCATAGCTCAAACAGGGAGGGACAGAGACCTTGTCCCATTCTCACAGCTCAAACAAGGAGGGACAGAGACCTTGTCCCATTCTCACAGCTCAAACAATAAGGGACAGGGACCTTGTCCCATGGTCACTGCTCAAACAGGGAGGGACAGGGACCTTGTCCCATGGTCACAGCTCAAACAGGGAGGGACAGAGACCTTGTCCCATTCTCACAGCTCAAACAATAAGGGACAGGGACCTTGTCCCATGGTCACTGCTCAAACAGGGAGGGACAGTGACCTTGTCCCATGGTCACAGCTCAAACAGGGAGGGACAGAGACCTTGTCCCATGGTCACAGCTCAAACAGGGAGGGACAGAGACCTTGTCCCATGGTCACAGCTCAAACAGGGTGGGACAGTGACCTTGTCCCATGGTCACAGCTCAAACAAGGAGGAGACAGAGGCCTTGTCCCATGGTCACAGCTCAAAAAGGAGGGACAGAGACCTTGTCCCATGGTCACAGCTCAAACAGGGAGGGACAGAGACCTTGTCCCATGGTCACAGCTCAAACAGGGTGGGACAGTGACCTTGTCCCATGGTCACAGCTCAAACAAGGAGGAGACAGAGACCTTGTCCCATGGTCACAGCTCAAAAAGGAGGGACAGTGACCTTGTCCCATTGTCACAGCTCAAACAGGGAGGGACAGAGACCTTGTCCCATGGTCACAGCTCAAAAAGGAGGGACAGAGACCTTGTCCCATTGTCACAGCTCAAACAAGGAGGGACAGAGACCTTGTCCCATGGTCACAGCTCAAAAAGGAGGGACAGAGACCTTGTCCCATGGTCACAGCTCAAACAGGGAGGGACAGAGACCTTGTCCCATGGTCACAGCTCAAAAAGGAGGGACAGTGACCTTGTCCCATTGTCACAGCTCAAACAGGGAGGGACAGAGACCTTGTCCCATGGTCACAGCTCAAACAGGGAGGGACAGAGTCCTTGTCCCATGGTCACAGCTCAAAAAGGAGGGACAGTGACCTTGTCCCATGGTCACAGCTCAAACAATAAGCGACAGAGACCTTGTCCCATGATCACAGCTGAAACAGGGAGGGACAGAGACCCTGTCCCATGATCACATCTCAAACAAGGAGGGTCAGAGGCCTTGTCGCATGGTCACAGCTCAAACATGGAGAGACAGAGACCTTGTCCCATGGTCACAGCCCAAATGGGGATGGACAGAGACCTTGTCCCATGGTCACAGCTCAAACAAGGGAGACAGAGGACAAAGACACAAAAGAGGCAGATAGTTGGTTCGCCACTGACCTTAAAACATTACAATGAGAAAATAGCCTCTAATGGAGCCTCTCAGAATCAGTTTGACATGTGTTGGCTCAGTACGATCTCCTGAAGATCTCTGTAAACATTCAAGGAGCTTAATGAAACCACATTGCAGACTTTCTTGTAAAGTACAGATTTGGGAACAGAAGAAGGCCATTCATCTGTCATGTCTCCCCCGGGTGTTCAAATTAGCATCATTCCCTCGTGCTAATCACTTGTTTATCCTCCATATCCTTGTACATTATTTCTGCCCAAATACTGACCCACCGTCCTCTTGAATGTCTCAGTTGAACCTGGCTCCACCACACCTCCTCGGTAACACATTCTAGACCCGAACTATTTGCTGAGTGAATGTTTTTTGCCTCATATCACATTTGTACCTTTTGTAAATCACTTCAAATCGATGCCTTTGTATTTTTTCTTCCTTCTGCAAGCAGGAATAGTTTCTCCTGGTCTCCTCGAGCTCATAGTTTTGAAAACATCAATCAGATCTCCTTTTCACCTTCCTTTCTCCAAAGACAACAGTCACAACTTCTTCAATCCAATCTTATAACCAAAGTTCCTCATCTCTGGATCACTCTTGTAAATCCCTTCTGCACTCTCTCCACTGCATTCATGTCCTTCCTACAATGTGCCACCCAGAACTGTACTCACTAAAGTGAAAGTATAAATACTGTCAGTAGTGTACAGTCAGTCGGGATAAAGATGAGGGATGATGCAGAGCAAAGGTTAACTAGGTCCTTATTTTAAGACCAGCTGTTGAGCATGTGTGAAAGGATCTATCTCACAGTAACATCAGGTCAGATGGAATCAAAGTCTGAGTCTGTCCCAACATGTGCCCAAGATAAGATATGAACCATTGTCATTGCTCAAGGATTCACTCATCTCCTTATCTTTCTGTCATCAGCTGGGTCACCTCTTCAAACACTCAAACACCATCTACGCTCCCAATCACTCTGTTAACTCACATTATCTTCAATAAATTATTTGGATGTGAGCTCAGGAGTTATAGTTAGTAAGTTTGCAGATGACACCAACATTGTAGATGTAGTGGACGGAGAAGAGGGTTACCTTTGATTACAGCAGGATCTTGATCAGATGAGCCACTGGGCTGAGGAGAGGCAAATGGAGTTTAACTGAGATAAATGTGACGTGTTGTATTTTGGGAAAGCAAATCAGGGCAGGACTTATACACCTAATGTCGAGAGTGTGTTGCTGGGAAAGCACAACAGGTCAGGAAGCATCCGAGGATCAGGAGAATCGATGTTTCAGGCGTAAACTATTCATCAGGAATGAGGCTTGTGGGCTGGGGCTGAGACATAAATGGGAGGGGGTGGGGTTGGGGGAAGGTAACTGAAAAATCGATAGGTGGATGAAAGTGAGGGAGAAGGTGATAGGTCGGGGGGGGGGGGGGGGAGTGATGGACAGGTCAGGAGGGAGGTGCCAAGTTGGAGACTTGAGACTGGGATAATGTTGGGGGAGGGGAAATGAGGAAGCTGTTGAATTCCACATTTATCTTGTGTGGTTGTAGGGTCCCAAGGCAGAATATGAGGCATTCTTCCTCGAGGCATCGGGAGGTAACAGTTTCGTCGTGGAGGAGGCCCAGGACCTGCATGTCCTTGATGGAGTGGGAGGGGGAGTTGAAGTGTTCAGCCATGGGGCAGTGGGGTTGGTGGGTGCAGATGTCTGTGAGATCTTCTCTGAAACGATCTGCAAGAAGGTGTCCTGTCTCCCTGAAGTAAAGGAGACCACACTGGCTGCAATGGATGCCGGGGCGAACATTGGGAGAGGAACAGGTAATGTTCGGATGGATGTGGAAGGATCCTTTGGGGCCTTGGACAGAGGTGAGGGGAGTGGTGTGGGTGCAGGTTTTGCACCTCCTGTGGTGGGAGGGAAAGGTGCCAGGACTGGGGTGTGGGCTGGCGGGGGGGGAGTGTGGACCTGATGAGGGAGTCGTGGAGGGAATAGTGTTTCTAGAACGCTGATAGGGGTAGGGAGGGAAATATATCTTTGGAGGTGGTGGAATTGGCAGAGGATGATGCGATGTACATGGAAGTTGGTGGGGTAGAAGGTGAGGACTGGGGGGTTCTGTCCTTGTACGTTGGGAGCGATCGTTCCAGAGGACCACCTCATATTCTGCCTTGGGACCCTGCAACCACATGGAATAACTGTGGATTTGAACAGCTTTCTCATTTCCCCTCCACCTACATTATCCCAGTCCCAAACCTCCAACTCGGCACTCCCCTCTCAACCTGTCGATCAGTCCCCCCTGACCTATCACCTTCTCCCTCACCTTTATCCACCTATCACTTTCAGCGACCTTCCCCTAACCCCACCCCCTCCCATTTATCTCTCAGCCCCAGCCCACAAGCCTCATTCACCTTTGGCCTGAAACGTCAATTTTCCTGCTCCTCAGATGCTGCCTATCCTGCTGTGCTTTTCCAACAACACACTCTCAACTCTGATCTCCAGTACCTGCAGTCCTCACTTTCTCCTTATCCAATTAATGGTAAAGTCCGAGGGAGTGTTGCTGAACTAAGAAACCTTGGAGTGCATGTTCATAGCTCCTTGAAACTTGAGTCACAGCTAGATAGGATAATGAAGAAGGGGTTTGGTATGGTTTCCTTTATTGGTCAGAGTACTGAGTACAGGAGTTGGGAGGTCATGTTGCAGCTGTACAGAACATTAGTTAGGCCACTTTTGGAATATTGCATGCAATTCTGGTCTCCTTCCTATCGGAAGGATGTTGTGAAACTTGGAAGTGTTCAGAAAAGATTTATAAGGAGGTTGCCAGGATTTGAAGATTTGAGCTACAAGGAGAGGCTGAATAAGCTGGGGCTGTTTTCCCTGGAGCGTTGGAGGCTGAGGGGTGATCTTATCGAGGTTTATAAAATTATAAGGGGCATGGCTAGGATAAATAAACCAGGTTTTTTCCCTGGGTAGTGGAGTCCAGAACGAGGTTTAGGCTGAGAGGGGGAGAAATATAAAAGAGACCTCAGGGGCAACATTTTCAAACAAAGGGTGGTCCGTGTTTGGAATGAGCTGCCAGAGGAAGTGATAGAGGCTTGTATGATTTCAACATTTAAAAGGCATTTGGATGGGTGTATGAATAAGAAGGGTTTGGAGGGATATGGACCAGGTGCTGGTAGGTGGGACTAGATTGTGTTGGGATATCTGGTAGACATGGTCAATTTGGACTGAAGGGTCTGTTTCTGTGCTGTAGATCCCAATGACTCTATGACTCTAAGTATTTCTGACAATCTTCAAAGAACTGTTCATTCAGCGAAACAATGTACTTGAACCTTGCCCCATCATGCATCCATCTGGAAGAAAACACGCCTGCTGACACTCCCATTGCATTCACAATAGCTTTACTTGCTAACAAGATACAAGGTGATAAGGAACCAGCGACAGAGAACTGCAACTGGAGAGGAAAACTCAGACTGAAACTCCTGAATCCAGAATGAAACCACAGGATAAGTCCATTCAATCCAACAAATCTGTCACTGATGGTTTAAAGAGCATGCCCTCCTTTGCTCTGTCCTCATAGAGTCAAACAGCACAGACTCAGCTTCTGGCAATCTTTTCTCCTTCAATTATTTATTCAATGCCATTTTAAAATTTAGTGTTGAATATGTACCCACTACACTGTCAGTCACTGAATTTCACAGTCTAACTGGAGATCAAATAAAAATATTTCTCCTCATGTCACCTCTGACTTTTTTTTCCTAAATCTGTGCTCCCTGGTGAGCCACCCTTCAGCTATAGGAAACAGGCTTCATTTCTTTGCTCAATCAAAGCTCTTTATTGTATTAAATTCCTTTATCAGGTCTCCTCTTGGCTTTCCTTTCCACACTCCTCCAGGTTGCTCTTTCCTCACTCCATTTTGACCCTTCCCTGACTCCATGACTTTGATCTTCTGTTCTTTCCTGCCTCCAATCCCCCGGCTCCACTAATCCTCATTCTTCTTGATGTGGTGGGATGATCCAGGGGCTTGAGGACAAATTTTCACATTGTAGTTCTTCCAGAATTTGAAACTGAATTAATTTCCAGTGGGGCCTTGTGATCAGTGATGTTTAAAAAATCAACCGCTGCTAATAAATATTCTCCATCTAAAACCGTAAATAAATCAGGTAACTCCTTCCCACCAGGATTTCCTTAATTCACGAGTCATTTCTACTGCAATGATCTCAAATGGAAGAGAATGAATTTCCTCAAGTCTGAGATTCAAACATTACTGTGAAAGATCAGAAACTCTTTAAAATTCAGTCACTGTTTGTATGTGACAGTAGACACATCAAGGACAGTGCCATGTGAATGTTAACTCCCAAAGGGTCATTCTAAGATTTGGTTTTCTTGCAATGCCTAATCCCAGGCTGCCAGGCTCCCACATGGAGGCTGTGGACAAGGTTACAACTCATATTAAACTCAGACAATGACACAGAATTAAAATCAGCTTGCTCTTTTGAAAACTGCTGTTTTTGACCTAGAAACACAGGAAATAGGAACAGGAGTAGGCCATTCAGCCCATCGAGTAAGCCAAATATCACCAAATCCATCATTCTGCATTTAAACACAAATGGATTGAAATGAAAGTGTGTGGAATAAATTATTGAAAGCTTTAATCCAACGCCTTTGCTAAAAATAAATTTGAAGCAAATCTTTTCATCAATCTGCTGCAACTTTAACTGGTCTGTTGGCTGTACTAAAGGTTGTGGAGGCACATGAACATACGAATTAGGGACAGGGGGAGGTCATTCGGCCCCTGTTGCCTACTCTACCATTTGAAAACAAAATGGCTGACCTGTTTGTGGCCTCACCTCCTCACTCCCACCTCCCATCGCTAACCTTTGTAAGTTAAGGAGACACACAAACATTGGGCCCCTTGAGCCTGCATGATTAAGGCTAATCATCCAACTCAGTTCCCTAATGCCTTTCTCTCCCTGTACTGAAGAACAATGTCTCCCTCTTTCTTGAAAGTTATCAATGTGTTGGTCTCAATGCTTTCTTGTGGCAGAGAATGCCATAGGCCTCCCACTCTATGGGTGAAGAAATTCTTCTCATCTCTGCCCTAAGAGGCCTAACCTGTTTCCTTCGATAGTGACGGCTGGTCCTGGACGCCCTGGTTGTGAGGAACATCTTTCCTGAAACACCCCCATCAACACCTGTTAGAAACTTAAAGGTTTCAAAGAGATTCCCCCTCATTGTTCTGAACTCCAGTTAATATAGTCCTGCCACAGCCAGAGAAGCTGGGTTCCAAAACTTATAAAGAAATAATAGGAATCCTCCAGAACCAATTTCACTGAAATCATTGGGAATTGCTGAAAGGTTCAGATTCCATAAAGATAACCAGCAAGATGGCGAATCTGTCTCCCAGTTTGTAGCAACTTCAAAGCCATTAGCAGAATGTTGTGAATTAGGAGACAACTTAAATGATGGAATCAGAGACAGACTGGTGTGTAGTTTAAGATTTGATACAATCCAGAAGTCTTTACTGACAGAAAGGAACTGAGATTTAAAGAAAGCACTGGAAATAGCAGTTTCTATGGAACCAGCAGATAAGAAACCTCAACAGCTAAGCCTTTTTGAACATCCATTCACAGAATGAATATGTCACTGGCTAGGCCTGCATTTATTGCCCATCCCTAATTGCCCAGAGGATAGTTAAGAGTTAACCACATTGTTGTGGGTCTGGAGTCACATGTAGGCTAGACCAGGTGAGGATAACAGTTTCCTTCCCTAAAGCACGTTAGTGAACCAGATGGGTTTATCTCAAATATCTACAATGATTGCACAGTCATTGACTCTTAATCAAATTTAAATTCCACTAACTTGCTGTGGCAGGATTTGAATCCTGGCCCCCAAAATTTTACTTGCAATGCTGGATTAATAACCCAGCAATAATACCACGAGATCATTGCCACTCAAGCTGAAATATGAGAGCTTGTAAAATGGCGGTTGAGAAAGTTCACAAAATGGTGGCTGAGAGACAATCACCAAAACAGACTCAAAACATTACCACCTTCAGGACTCAATCCCAAGGTCAACAATTTTAAACCATGAATATCTTTTTCCTTTTCGATTACCCACTCCTACATTTGCCATTGATGTGGTAAAACAGGTCAGACAGCAGCACCTCGCTGGGATATAGAAACTAAACATTCAAACTGCAGCAAAAAAAGAAACATTTCATGGGTGCAGTTGATTGTATCAATGTGAATGTTCCCTTATAGGGTCAGGCTGACATTTTGCCCTTACACATTGTCAAAGGAAATGTTCCAGCTTTATTGTGAAGAACGTAGTTGGAGAAAGTCAAACTCAACTGGACAGAAGTGAATCACTGAGAGTCACAGAGTCATGTAGATGTACAGCTCCGAAACAGACTCTTCAGAACAGCTCATCCAAGCCAACTAGATATCCCAACATAATCTAGTCCAACCTGCCAGTACCCAGCTCATATCCCTCTAAACCCTCCCTATTCATATATACCCATCCAGATGCCTTTTAAATGCTGTAATTTTACCAGACACCACCACTTCCTCTGGCAATTCAAATCATACATGCACCACCCTCTGGGTGAAAAAGTTGCCCCTTAGGTCTCTTTCATATCTTTCTCCTCTCACCCTAAATCTATGCTGGACTCCCCCACCCAGGGAAAAGTCTTTGTTTATTTATCCTATCCATATCCCCCATGATTTTATAAACCTCTATAGGGTCATCCCTCAGCCTCCAACACTCCAGGGAAAACAGCCCCAGCCTGTTCAGCCTCTCTCTATATCTCAAACCCTCCAACCCTGGCAATGTCCTTGTAAATCTTTTCTGAACTCTTTCAAGTTTCACAACATTCTTCCAATTGGAAGAAGACCAGAATTGCACACAATATTCCAAAAGTGGCCTAACCTATGTCCTGTACAGCCGCAACATGACCTCCCAACTCCTATACTCAATACTCTGACCAATAAAGGAAAGTATACCAAATGCATTCTTCACTATCCTATCTACCTGCAAATCTACTTTCAAGGACCTATGAACCTGCACTCTAAGGTCTCTTTGTTCAGCAACACTCACTAGGACCTTACCATTAAGTGTATAAGTCCTGCTATGATTTGCTTTCCAACAATGCGAGCAGCAGCTAAGGTAAGACAGTTTGTTTTAAAATTACTTACCGGTAGTGGGCAGCGGTGTTTTTTTTCTCTCTTCACAGAAAAAGCGGGAGCAGCAGGGGGAAGTGACGAAGACCAGAGAGGCAGCCAAGACCCGGAAGCAGGTATAGTGTAAGCTTACCTGGGTAGGTTTTTTCCCTATAAAAGCACGCAGGAGAAGAATCCGAGGAACTACAGAGGTAGTGCCTCCCACCCGCCCTCCTCCTCTAACCTAATAATAAGACCTGTTGTGGGAAGGAGGTAAACATAGAAACATAGAAACATAGAAAAATACAGCGCAGTACAGGCCCTTCGGCCCTCGATGTTGCGCCGACCGAAGCCTACCTAACCGACACTAGCCCAATAACCTCCATATGCTTGTCCAATGCCCGCTTAAATGACCATAAAGAGGGAGAGTCCACCACTGCTACTGGCAGGGCATTCCATGAACTCACAACCCGCTGAGTAAAAAATCTACCCCTAACATCTGTCCTATACCTACCACCCCTTAATTTAAAGCTGTGTCCCCTCGTAACAGCTGACTCCATACGCGGAAAAAGGTTCTCACTGTCAACCCTATCTAAACCCCTAATCATCTTGTACACCTCTATCAAATCTCCCCTAAACCTTCTTTTCTCCAATGAGAAAAGCCCCAAGTGCCTCAGCCTTTCCTCATACGATCTTCCTACCAGACCAGGCAACATCCTGGTAAACCTCCTCTGCACTCGTTCCAATGCCTCCACATCCTTCTTATAATATGGCGACCAAAACTGCACACAATACTCCAGATGAGGCCGCACCAGAGTCTTATACAACTGCAACATGACCTCAGGACTCCGGAACTCAATTCCTCTACCAATAAAGCCTAGTACACCATATGCCTTCTTCACAGCACTATTTACCTGGGTGGCAACTTTCAAAGATCTGTGTACATGGACACCAAGATCCCTCTGCTCATCCACACTACCAAGTAGTCTACCATTAGCCCAGTAATCCATCTTCTTGTTACTCCTACCAAAGTGAATTACTTCACACTTAGCTACATTGAATTCCATTTGCCACCTTACTGCCCAGCTCTGCAACTTATCTATATCCCGCTGTAACCTGCCACATCCTTCTTCGCTGTCCACAACTCCACCGACTTTCGTGTCATTCGCAAGCTTGCTCACCCAGCCTTCAAGCCCCTCTTCCAGGTCATTTATAAAAATGACAAACAGCAATGGTCCCAAAACAGATCTTTGTGGAACACCGCTAGTAACTGCGCTCCAAGATGAACCTACACCATCAACTACTACCCTCTGTCTCCTTCCAGCCAGCCAATTCCTAATCCAAACCTCTAATGCTCCCTCAATGCCATACCTCCGTAGTTTTTGCATTAGCCTGCCATGGGGTACCTTATCGAACGCCTTGCTAAAATCCATATACACCACATCTACTGCTTTACCCTCGTCCACTTCCTTGGTCACCTTCTCAAAGAATTCAATAAGGTTTGTGAGGCACGACCTGCCCTTCACAAAACCATGCAGACTATCCTTGATCACATTATTCCTATCCAGATGTTCATAAATCCTATTCCTTACAATTCTCTCTGAGACTTTGCCCACAACAGAAGTGAGACTCACTGGCCTATAGTTACTCGGGCTATCCCTGCTCCCCTTCTTGAACAAGGGAACCACATTCACTATCCACCAGTCTTCTGGCACTATTCCCGTAGACAACGACGACATAAAAATCAAGGCCAATGGCTCCGCTATCTCCTCCCGAGCTTCCCAGAGGATCCTAGGATAAATGCCATCAGGCATTTTTCCATGTGAGAACCTTTTTCCACGTATGGAGTCAGCTGTTACGAGGGGGCATAGCTTTAAATTAAGGGGTGGTAGGTAGAGGACAGATGTTAGGGGTAGGTTCTTGACTCAGCGAGTTGTGAGCTCATGGAATGCCCTGCCAGTAGCAGTGGTGGACTCTCCCTCTTTATGGGCATTTAAACGGGCATTGGATAGGTATATGGAGGATAGTGGTTTAGTGTAGGTTAGGTGGGCTTGGATCGGCGCATCATCGAGGGCCAAAGGGCCTGTACTGCGCTGTATTCTTCTATGTTCTATGTTCTATAATGCTGCACCTCGCATTTATCTAAATTAACTCCATCTGCCACTCCTCAGCCCATTGGCCCATCTGATCAAGATCCCATTGTAATCTGAGGTGTAGTGACCACTGTCCGCTACACCTCCAATGTTGGTGTTATCTGCAAACTTACGAACCACACTTTCAATGTTCAAATCATTTATACCAATAGCGAAAACTAATGGACCCAGTACCGATCCTTATGGCACTCCACTGGTCACAGGCCTCCAGTCTGAAAAATAATCCACCACCGCCACCCTCTGTCTTCAACCTTCAAGCCAATTCTGTATCCAAATGGCTAGTTCTCCCCGTATTCCTGAGGTCTAACCTTACTAATCAGTCTCCCATGGGGAACCTTGTCGAACGCCTTACTGATGTCCATATAGATGACATCCACCACTCTGCCCTCATCAATCCTCTTTGTTACTTCTTCAAAAACCTCAATCAAATTCATCTGACATGATTTTCCACACACAAAGCCATGTTGACTATCATGAATCAGTTCTTGCCTTTCCAAATACATGTAAATGCTGTCCCTCAGGATTCCCTCCAACAACTTGCCCACCACTGACGTCAGGCTCACTGGTCTATAATTCCCTGGCTTGTCCTTACCACCCTTCTTAAACAGTGGCACCACGTTAGCCAACCTCCAGTTTTCTGCCACCTCACCTGTGACTATCGCTGATACAAATATCTCAGCACAGGTCCCAGCAATCACTTCTCTAGCTTCCCACAGAGTTCTAGGGTACACCTGATCAAGTCCTGGGGATTTATCCACTTTTATACATTTCAAGACATCCAGCAATTCCTTCCCTATAATATGGACATTTTTCAAGATGTCACCATCTATTTTTGCCAAGTCCTTCTCCACAGTAAACACTGATGCAAAATACTCGTTTAGTATCTCCCGCGCCCCCTCACAAAGGCCACCTTGCTGATCTTTGAGGGGCCCTATTCTCTCCCTAGTTACCCTTTTGTCCTTAATGTATCTGTAAAAGCCCTTCGGATTCTCCTTAACTCTATTTGCCAAAGCTATCTCATGTCCCTTTTTTGCCCTCCTGATTTCCCTCTTCAGTAAACTCCTACTGCCTTCATACTCTTCTAAGGATTCACTCGATCTATCCTGTCTATCCCTTATATATGCTTCCTTCTTTTTCTTAACCAAACCCTCAGTTTCTCCTGTACCTACCAGCCTTTCCTTTCACCCTAACTGGAATATTGTTTTCTCTCTGGAGTCTCGTTTTCTCATTTCTGATGGCTTCCCAATTTCCAGCCATCCCTTTACCTGCGAACATCTGACCCCAATCAAATTTTGAAATTCTTGCCTAATACCATCAAAACTAGCCTGCCTCTAACTTAGAACTTCCACTTCTCCTTTAGATGAGATTACGTATCGAGTGGAAAGAGGCCCTTCAGCCCAACAAGTCGGCACTGACCCTCCAAACAGCAACCCACCCAGACTTATTCCCCTAGGTTTACCCCTTCACCTAACACTATGGACAATTTGGCATGGCCAATTCACCTAACCTGCACAGTTTTAGACTGTGGGAGGAAACCCACAGGGAGAATGTGCAAACTCCACACAGACAGTTGCCTGAGGCAGGAATTGAACCCAGGTCTCTAGCACTGTGAGGCAGCAGTGCTAACCACTGTGCCATCGTGCTGCCCACAGTCTATCCTTTTCCATCACTATTTTAAAACTAATAGAATTATAGTCACTGGCCCCAAAGTGCTCCCCCACTGACACCTCAGTCACCTGCCCTCCCTTATGTCCTAAGAGTAGGTCAAGTTTTAAACCGTCTCTCGTAGGTACAACCACAGACTGAATCAGAAAATTATCTTGTACACACTTAACAAATTCCTCACCATCTAAACCCTTAACACTGTGGCTGTCCCAGTCTCCATTTGGAAAGTTAAAATCCCCTCCCATAACCACCCTATTATTCTTACAGATAATTGAAATCTCTTGAGAAATTTGTTTCTCAATTTCCTGCTGACTATAAGGGGGACTATAATACAATCACAACAAGGTGATCACCCCTTTCTTATTTCTCAGTTCCACCCAAATAACTTCCCTGGATGTATTTCCAGGAATATCCTCCCTCAGTACAGCTGTAATGCTATCCCTTATCAAAAACACCCCTCCTCTCTTGCCTCACTTTCTGTCCTTCCTGTAGCATTTGTATCCTGGAACATTAAGCTGCCTTCCCTGTTAGGCCCCTTGCATTGAAATAAATGCAGTTACATTTATCAGTCCTACCTTGTTCTCTGCTTTGTTCCTGCCTGCCCTGACTGTTAGACTTGCTTCTTTTCTCAACTGTACCAGTCTCAAAATGATCTCTTTCCTCATTATCTTCCTGGGTCCCACCCCCCCACCTTAATTGTTTAAATCCTCCCAAGCAGCTCCAGCAAATCTCCCTGCCAGTATATTAGTCCCTTTCCAATTTAGGTGCAGTCCATCCTTCTTGTACAGGTCACTTCTACCCCAGAAGAGATACCAATGATCCAAAAATGTGAATCCTTCTTCCATACACCAGCTCCTCAGCCATGCATTCAACTGCTCTATCCTCCTCTTCCTACCCTCACTAGCTCATATCTCCGGGAGTAATCCAGGTATTACTAGCCTCAAGGACCTCCTTTTTAAATTCCTGCCTAACTTTCTATAATATCCCTTCAGAATCTCATCCTTGTCGTTGGTTCCAATGTGTACAATGACCTCCTGCTTGCCCCTCTTCCCCTACAGAACATTCTGTACTGTCTCGGAGACATCCTTGATCCTTGCACCATAGAGGCAACACACCATTCTGATGTTTCACTTCTGGGCACAGAAATATTTGCCTGTGCCTCTGACTAAAGCGTCTCCTAACACAATTGGTCGCTTGCAAACCGGTGTACCCCTAATTACATTAGAGCCTGTCTTGATACCAGAAACATGGCTGTTCGTGCTACATTCCCCTGAGAATCCATCATCCCCTACATTTTCCAAAACAGCATACCTGTTTGAAATAGGGATAGCCACAGAAAACTCCTGAACTACCTGCCTACCTCCCTTACCTTTCCTAGAGTTAACCCATTAATGTGATGGTATCTGCAACTTTTCTCCCTTCCTATAACTGCCAACTATCACATCGTTTTGCTCTTGTAATTTCCTCATTGCCTCTAACTGTTGCTCCAACTGATCCATTTGATCTGATAGGATTTGCAACCAATGGCATTTACTGCAGATATACTTCTCAGTAACATGTAAACTCGCCCTAAACTCCTACATCCGACAATAAGATCATATCACTCTACTAAAGGCCATTTTTGCTTCTTTCAATCTACAGACCCAGAAATAGCACCGTCTTCTTCCTCTACAAAACACTGCTCCAGGCTAACTTGACACTTATGATTTCAGAGACAGATCTCAATAAAACATATAATCAATAAAGAACTCCATCTACTCACTATTGTAGATTGACAGCAAGGCTATACTTAAAACTATCCACTTATCTGTTTCTGTGCTGTGACCTCTCCCAAACAGGTTCCTTCAAGATCAGGTGTGAATTTCACTGTTAATTTTCCCAGACGCACTCCGATGTCCAGTGATACATGAATTCAAACAGCAAAGGCAGTAACTGTGCAGGTTCACTGCTGGGTCAGTTAGCAGTGTGGGTTGGTTTCTTTCTCTCTCTCTCTTTCTCTCTCTCCCGCACAGATCATGTGCTGCCTTTTGTCTGTTTTTCTCTCTTTTAAAAGTGCTATTGTTTTGACTTTATTTCTCCAAGGTTCCAATACAATGCAGCAGCATATAAACAGTAATTGCTGCTCCTGGAATTCAAGGGAATCACCTCCAACACCTAAAATACCTCAAAAAAGGAGCAGCCTGTTACAGCTGGAAATTTTTCCCGTCCTCCATCTTGGATTACCCATAATCCTTGTTAGATTCTGAGACTGATCTCCACAAAATGTTTTCAATGGGATGTGGTCGATTGTCAAATGAGATGAGATTCAAACAGAATGTTACATTGATGGATCAGCCTCATACAATCAGAGCAAAGGTCGAGGCAGAATGAGAGAGACTGGTCAAGATGGGAGTCCTTGGACCCATCAATGTGAGTGATTGGGCCATGCCCATTGAGACAGTGTGAAAGAAAGATGGATTGTACCCATCTGCGATTAATTTAAGGTCACTATTAACCCAGAACTGTGTGCTGTGCAGTGAAGTATACATTATTCAATGATCTATTTGCTGGAACAAACAAAACCAAAATTGCTGGAGAAACTCAGCAGAACTGGCAGCATCTGTGGACCAAAAACAGAGATAACCTTTCAAGTCCCTTGACCCTTCTCCAAAACTGACAGCAGGTGGGAAAGGGTGGTATTTATGCTGGGGACAGGGGTGGTGGAGGGGTGGGGTGGGGAGGAGAGCTTGGAGTTAGTGGATGGGTGGAGCCAGGGCCGAGAGAGAGAGCGAGGGAGAGAAAATGTCAGTCAACAACAGGACTGATTACAGTAAGCCAAGAATAAGAGAAGCCAGAGAGATGACAATGGGGACTTTAAGTTGGTGAGAATGGGTTTGCTGTTTTCTTCTTCCTAGTGTGTTGAAAGCAACCCATTCCAAGACAGGATCTGGGGTGTGCGGGGCTCAGTAACAGAAAGGGAAGGAGGTGTTCATGCTGTAAAATTATTAAACTGGAGACTGAGTCCTGAAGGCTGTAAGGTCCCCAAGCAGACGATGAGATGATGTTCCTCCAGTTTGTGTTGAGCCTCACTGTAACAGGCCTGAGACAGAAATGTTAGGATGGGAATGCAGTGGTGTGTTGAAGTGGCAGGCACTGGAAGCTCAGGGTCACTCTTGGAGACAGCACATCGAGGTTCCACAAAGTGGGAACCCAAAGGCTCTTTCAATTATCTTTGCCAAACAAGTTGAATACAAATAGTCCTGAGGTGGACATCTTCTACATTGAACCAATAGAGAACATTCCAGAAATGACAGGACACATTAAGAAGTGCACCAGAAATGATCCACTGTTATCAAAAGTGACGGATGTGGTGTTTCGTGGTAAAGTCACAGGAACAACACCAGAACTGAAGCCATATGTCACACAGAAGCTACAACTATCCATACAAGCACAATATCTTCACTGGGGAATGTGGGTCACCATTCCACCACAGTTAGGGAACTGTGTGTTAAATCAACTACATGAAGGCCACTGTGGCATTGTCAGAACAAAGGAGACAACCAGAAACTAATTTTGGGACCAGGGCTCGACTCTGAAATTGAGGAGAAGGTGGGAATATGTGCTGCTTCTACAAGAGCCTCAACCGACCTCCATTAGTGCCTTACCCCCATGGGAATGGCTGGAAAGGTCATGGGAAAGAATCCATATCGACCACACCAGACCTTTTGAAGGTCATTTGATTTGCTGGATCCACCCATTACACAGGACATTGTTGATGGGAAACAGCAGAATCAGGGTTTCCAATGAGAGAACAAGGGCAAACACAGGGTTTTACAAAAAGCTCAACTCGTGTTGGTGAGGAATTATACCACTAGTGTGAAGTAGATATCGGCCATCATTATAGCACAGATTGGACCAGTTTCCTACACTGTACAGATGACAGATGATGTCATATGCAGATCAACACTTGGCAACCTGAACAAATGTGTCAGAGACAACATTGTTTGAAGATCCACAATAATTTTGCCAAATAAAGACCTGGATATCCCTGAGGACACACAGTAACTTGAACATCTGACGGTGACAATACCTCAGTGGAGAAGACCACAACATTGTGTAAAACCTCTGAACATTGATTCATCTCAGGAAAAGACAACATTTGATGATTCTCCTCAGTTACATTAACTACTCTCCAATCCATAGGAACTGTTCCAGAGTTGAGAGGATTATGGGAGATAACCTCGAGCACATCTGTATTTTCCAGGGCCACATTCTAAACCTCTCTGTGATGAAGGTTATCAGGCCCTGGGATTGATCTGCCTTTTCTCCGATCTGCTTCCCCAATACCATTTCCCTAAGAAGACTTCTTCCTTTCAATTCCTGCTTTCCATTTGTCCTTGTGTCCCCCATCGTTTGGGAAGTTGTATGTTTTCTTTCTTTGTGAAGATGGAACTAAAGTATGTCATTAATTGGTCTGCCATCTCTTTGTTTCCTATTATAACTTCTCTTGTTCCTGACTGCAGGGGACCTATGTTCATGTTTATTAATCCTTTTTCTCTTAACGTATTCCAAGAAGCTTCTACTATGAGCTTGTATGTTTCCTTTAAGATTACTCACATACTCTGTTTTGCCCTTCTTAATCTGTCTCTATTTCTCCTGTTGCAAGGGCCAAAGGCCTTTCCAATCCTCTGATCTTTGGTTTTCTGGCCAATTTTGGTGTGCCTTCATTAGATTTAATACTACCCTAATTTCCCTTGTTAACCAGGGCGTGATACGGTTCCTGTTTTAATTCCATTCCAGAAATCAATACATTTTGCTGTTTTTCTGTTTAAATGTTTGTCATTGCCTAACCACTACCATCCCTTTAAATAACAATCCCCAAATTATCATGGTCAGCTTGTATCTCAGACCATCATAATTTCTTTTATGTAAATTCAGGGCCACAGTCTCAGAAACAACCATTGCCCTCTCCATCTTAATGAAGAATTTTACCCTTTTGTGGTCACTCTTTCTGAACGGCCTACATAAAACTAAAGTCACAGAGTCACAGAGATGAAGAGCACGGACACAGACCATTCGGTCCAACCCGTCCATGCCAACCAGATATCCCAACCCAAACCCTTCCTGTTCATATACCCATCCAGATGCCTTTTAAATGTTGCAATTGTACCAGCCTCCACCACTTCCTCTGGCATCTCATTCCATACACCTACCACCCTCTGTGTGAAAAGGTTGCCCCTTAGGTCTGTTTTATATCTTTCCCCTCTCACCCTAAACCTATGCCCTCTAGTTCTGGACTCCCCCGACCCCAGGGAAAATACTTTGTCCATTTATCCTATCCATGCCCCTCATGAGTTTGTAAACCTCTCTAAGGTCACCCCTCAGCCTCTGACACTCCAGGGAAAACAGCCCCAACCTATTCAAACTTGCAACATCCTCGTAAATCTTTTCTGAACCATTTCAAGTTTCACAACATCTTTCCGATAGGAAGGAGACCAGAACTGCATGCAATATTCCAACAGTGGCTAAACCAGTGTACTGTGCAGCTGCAACATGACCTCCCAACTCCTGTACTCAATACGCTGACCAATAAAGGAAAGCATACCAAACACCTTCTTCACTATCCTATCTACCTGCAACTCCACTTTCAAGGAGCTATGAACCTGCACTCCAAGGTCTTTTTGTTCAGCAACACTCCCTAGGACCTTACCATTAAGTGTATAGGTCCTGCTAAGATTAGTTTTCCCAAAATGCAGCACCTCACATTTATCTAAATTAAACTCCATTGCCACTTCTCAGCCCATTGGCCCATCTGATCAAGATCCCATTATAATCTGAAGAATTCCTGAAGAAGGGCTCATGCCCAAAACATCGATTCTCCTGCTCCTTGGGTGCTGCCTGACCTGCTGCGCTTTTCCAGCAACACATTTTCAGTGCATTGTAATCTGAGGTAACCTTCTTCACTGTCCATGATTTCCCACGCACAAAGCCATGTTGACTACCCCTAATCAGTCTTGGCCTTGCCAAATACATGTACATCCTGTCCCACAGGATTCCCTCCAACAACTTGCCCACCATCGACATCAGGCTCACTGGTCTGTAGTTCCCAGGCTTGTCCTTACCACCTCTCTTAAACAGTGGCACCGCATTAATCAACCTCCAGTCTTCCAGCACCTCACCTGTGACTATTGATGATAAAAATATCTCAGCAAGAGGCCCAGCAATTTCTTCCCTAGCTTCCTAAAGAGTTCTAGGGTACAACTGTTCAGGTTCTGGGGATTTAGCCACTTTTATGCATTTCAAGACATCCAGCCCTTCCTCCTCGGTAATATGGACATTTTACAAAATGTCACCACCTATTTCCCTATTTTCTATAACTTCCATGTCCTTTTCCATAGTAAAAACTAATGCAAAATACTTATTTAGTATCACCCTATCTCCTGCTGCTCCACATAAAGGCTACCTTGCCTTTTGAGGGTTTGAGGGTTCCTATTCTGTCCCTCGTTACCCTTTTGTACTTAATGTATCTGTAAAAGCCTTTTGGATCCTCCTTAATTTTATTTGCCAAAGCTATCTCATGTTCCCTTTTTGCGCTCCTGATTTCACTCTTCAGTTTACTCCTACTGCCTTTATACTCTTCTAAGGATTCAATCGATCTATCCTGTCTGTACCTGTCTGTCTTAACCAAACCCTCAATTTCTTTAGTCATCCAGCATTCCCTATGCTTACCAGCCTTTCCTTTCACACTAACAGGAATATACATTCTCTGGGCTCTCATTACCGCATTTCTGAAGGCTTCCCATTTTCCAGCCACCACTTTACCTGCGAACATCTGTGCCCAATCAGTGTTTGAAAGTCCTTGCCTAATACCGTCAAAATTCACCTTCCTCCAACTTGGAACTTCAGCTTTTAGATCTGGTCTATCTCTTTCCATCACTCTTTTAAAACGAATAGAATTATGTTCGCTGGCCCCAAAGTGCTCCCCCACTGACACCTCAGTCACCTGCCCTGTCTTATTTCCCAAGAGTAGGTCAAGTTTTGCACCTTCTCCAGTAGGTACAACCACATACTGAATCAGAAAATTTTCTTGTACACACTTAACAAATTCCTCTCCATCTAATCCCTTAACCCTATGGCAGTCCCAGTCTCTGTTTGGAAAGTTAAAATCCCCTCCCATAACCACCCTATTATTCTTACAGATAACTGAGATCTCCTTACAAATTTGTTTGTCAATTTCCCTCTGGTTATGAAGGGGTTTATAATACAATCCCAATAAGGTGATCATCCCTTTCTTATTTCTCAGTTCCACCCAAATAACTTCACTGAATGTATTTCTGGGAATATCCTCCCTCCATAAGCTGAATCCTTATCAAAAAGGCCACTTTCCCCCTCCTCTCTTGCCTCCCTTTTTATCCTTCCTGTTATATTTGTATCCTGGAAAATTAAGCTGCCAGTCCTGTCCATCCCTGAGCCATGTTTGTGTAATTACTATGATGTCCCAGTCCCATGTTCCTAACCATGTCCTGAGTCCATCTGCTTTCCCTGTTAGGCCTCTTGCATTGAAATAAATGCAGTTTAATTTATCAGTCCTACCTTGTTCTCTGCTCTGTTCCTGCCTGCCCTGACTGTTTGATTCACCTTTGATCTCAACTGTACCAGTCTCAGATTGAAATCTTTCCTCACTATCTCCCTGGGTCCCACCCCTTCACCATACTAGTTTAAATCCTCCCGAGCAGCTTGAGCAAATCTTTCTGCTAATATATTTGTCCCCTTCCAATTTAGGTGCAATCCGTCCTTCTTCTACAAGTCACCTCTACCCCAAAAGTGCTTCCAATGATCCAAAAATCTGAATCCTTCTTCAATACACCAGATCCTCAGCCATGCATTCATCTGCTCTAACCTCCTATTCCTGCCCTCACTCGCATGTAGCACCGGGAGTAATCCAGATATTACTAATCTCGAGGACCTTCTTTTTAAATTCCTGCCTAACTCACTGTAATCTCCATTCAAAATTTCAACCTTTTCCCTTCCTATGTCATTGGTTCCAATGTGTACAATGACCTCCTGCTGGCCCCTCTCCCCCTGCAGAACATTCAGCACCCTCTCTGAGACATCTTTAATCCTGGCACCAGGGAAGCAACACACCGTTCTGATTTTTCACTGCTGGTCACAGAAATGTCTGTCTGTACCTCGGACTAGCGAGTCCCCTAAGACAAGCGATGGCTTGGAACCTGACATACCTCCCATTACATTAGAGTCAGTCTCAATACCAGAAACTTGGCTGTTCGTGCTACGTTCCCCTGAGAATCCATCACACTCTACATTTTCCGAAACAGCATACTTGTTTGAAATGGGGATAGCCACAGAAGATTCCTGCACTACCTGCCTAACCCTCTTACCTTTCCTGAACCCATCTGTGTGACTGTATCTGAGATATCCCCCCTCCCTTTAACTGCCATCCATCACATCCTCTTGCTCTTGTAAATTCCTCATTGCCTCTAACTGCCTCTCCAACTGATCCATTTGATCTGATAAGATTCACAATCAATGGCTTTTATTGCAGCTATAATCCTCAGTAACCCATAACCTCTCCCTCAACTCACACATCCGACAAGAAGAGCATATCACTCTACTAAGGGCCATTTTTGCTTCTTTCAATCTACAGACCCAGAAAATAGCACTGTCTTATTCCTCTACAAAACACTGGTCCAAGTTAAATTAATACTTATGGCTTATGTGTTAAGTTTCATCAAGAGACATAGCTCAATAAAACATATAATCAAGAAAGAATCCACTCTACACATTACTGCAGACTTCTTTTAAGGCCACTCTTAAAACATCCCCTTCTCTGTTTCTGTGCTATCACCTCTCCCAACAGGTTCCTCCAAGATCAGTTGTGAATTTCACTGTTTTTTTTAATTTTCCCAGACACACTCCACTGTCCACGAGACATAAATTCATCAGCAAAGGCAGTAACTGCTAACTCTGTCAGTGAACAATGTGGGTTTCTCTCTCTTTCTCTCTCTCTCTTTCTCTCTCTCTCTCTCTCTTTCTCTCTCTCTCCTGCACTGACCTCACCATGTGCTTCCGTTCTCTGTTTTTCTCCCTTTTTAAAGTGCTGTTGTTTTGAGTTTTTTTCCCGGCCAAGTTCCAAAACAATGCAACAGCATTTCAAACAGTAATTGTTGCCCCTGGAATTCGAGGAAATCACCTCTAATACCTAAAACACCTCAAAAAAGGAGCAGCTGTTACAGCCAGATATTTTTCCCGTCCTCCATCTTGGATTACCCAGAATCACTAAATTTTCAATTATTCCTTCCTGATTACACAAACCAGGTCAAGGATGGCCTTTTCTCTAGTTGGTGCCTCAAAGTATTGATTCATAAAACTAACCCGTACACCACCAAGAATTCCTCCTCTCTGCTGTTCCTAATGAGTTGGTCTGTCCAATCTATATGCAGATTGAAATAGCCCATAATTACAGCATTACCTGTATTACTTGTGACTCTAATTTCCTTTTTCATGCCTTGCCCAATATTACTACCACAGTTTGGGGGTTGATATTCCAACTCCCACTATCATTCCCTGCCCCCTGGTGTTTCTAAACCCATACAGATTCTACTTCACAAGAGCTATTCTCGGGCAGCTCGGTGACACAGTGGGGAGCACTGCTGCCTCAAAGTGTCAGGGACCCGGTTTCAATTCGAGCCTTTGGATGACTGTCTGTGTGGAGTTTGGATGTTCTCCCAGTGTCTGTGTGGGTTTATGCCAGATGCTATGCTTTCCTCCCACAGTCCAAGGATGTGCAGGTTAGGTGGATTGGCCACGCTAAAAACATTGCCTTACAGTGCCCAGGGATGGGCAGGCTAGGTGGGTTAGCCGTGGCAAATGTGAGCTGACTGGGATAGGGTGGGATGCTTTTCACGAGGTTGGTCCAGACTTGATGGGCTGAATGGCCTCTACCTGCACTGTCACATGCCTATTCTAATATCTTTCTTCACAATCACAATTTCCCTTTTAATCAGCCGTGTTACTGTCCCTTTTCTTTGTGTCCGTCCTTTATAAAATCTGAAAACTTGTGGTAATTCAGGTCGTATTCCTGGTCACCCTGCAGCCACATCTCTGTAATACCCGCTATATCATATCCACTCTGATCTATTTGTGTGATAAATTTATCTGTTTTACTGAGAATGATTTCACATTAAGGCACAAGGCCTTAAGGCTTCCATAGTTCTGTTCGCTGTGGCCCTGCTCAATTCTAGCCCTTGTAATCTGTGCCCAGCATCATTCTGACCTCCCATTCTCTTTTCTGATTTAATACGTATTTCAGTGTCACCCATCTCCCTGTATGGAGTTTCATCCCCTTGGCGTATTAGTATAAACCTTCCTGACTGCACTCACCAGTATATCCCCAAGTTCCAGTCCTGTCCAGGTACTACACATCCAGGTTGTCGTTATGACACCTCCCCCAGAAAAGGTCCCAATGCTCCAGCAAACTGAAACCCTCTCCCATGTACCATCTTTCCAGTCTGATATAACCTGCTATTTCTATTTTGATATGCACAGAGCATCAGCAGTAATCCTGAGATCACTGTTTTGAGGTTCTACTTGATAACTTGCTTCCTAAATCCCCATATTCTGTTTACAGGACATCACCCCTTGTCTTACCCATGTCATTGGCAGCAATGTCTACCACGGCCACTGGCCGTTCACCCTCTCACTTCAGAATGTCCTGTAGCCACACTGAGACATCCTTCACCCGAGCAGCCGGGAGGCAACATACCGTCCTGGAGTCTGGTTTACAGCCCCAGGCCCATCGATCTGTTCCCCTTATGACTGAATCACCTCTGATAACAACCCTGCTCATTTTCCTCCAGGGGGTAGGCCTCCAAATCCTCAAATCATAGAAACTCAACAGTGTGGAAACAGGCCATTTTGCCCAACAAGTCCACACTGACCCTCCGAAGAGTAACCCAGCCAGACCATTCCCCTACCCTACTGGTCTCACTAATGCACCAAACCAACACATCCCTGAACACTTTAGCATGGCCAATTCCCCAAGCCTGCATATCTTTGGACTGTGGAGGAAACCAGAGCACCTGGAGGGGACCCACACAGACACGGGGTGAATGTGCAAACACAACACAGAGAGTCGCCCGAGGCTGGAAGTGAACCTGGGGCCCTGGCGCTGTGAGGCAGCAGTGCTAACCACTGAGCCACTGTGCCACTCTGAACTGTGTGGGGAACAGACACTGGGAGTGGAGTCAGCACTGGGCCCCTTGGGGGAGGGGCACGGAGCAGTGAATACAAATGTTGGCCACTGGGATAAAGGCACAGGGCCCAGTGTTGGCTCCACTCCCTGTACCCCTCCCCCACAGGGCCCAGTGTTGGCTCCACTCCCTGTGCCCCTTCCCCACAGGGCCCAGTGTTGGCTCCACTCCCCGTGCCCCTTCCCCACAGGACCCAGTGTTGGCTCCACTCCCCGTGCCCCTTCCCCACAGGGCCCAGTGTTGGCTCCAATCTTTGTGCCCCTTCCCCACAGGACCCAGTGCAGACTCCCCACAACATCCTCCTCCTCCTCAACAGGGCCCAGTGCTGACTCCACTCCGTCCCCCTCCCCCAAAGGGTCCAGTGCGAACTCCACTCCACGTGCCCCTTCCCCCACAGGGCATAGTGCTGACTCCACTCCCCATGCCCCTCCCCCACAGGGAGGGGCACTGACACCCCATGCCATCCTGCTCTAACGTTGTCACTGGGGTAAAACAGTCTGAACTGTTTGGTGGAATGCCCAGTGCTATAGGAAGAAAACAATGACCTTCTCCAGTCTGCCAGCATAAATCCCACCATCTTCTCTCGAATACCTCATCCTCACACTGGGCTCACTCTGGTTCCCCAATCAAGTTTCCCTGCCATCGGGCTTGTTAGTGAGTTTGGTGAGATGGCAGTCTGACTGTTAATGAGATGGTCTGGGTTATGAGCCTGGTGTTTAACCATCAATGCTGAGCATCAGTTGGTAACTCCCCTCTGCCAAGTGAGAAACTTGCCATGGTGCTTGTGAAAAGATGGTGTGAGTTTCTCCTGATGTCGAGATGGGTCTCACTGCACGTGTCACCCAATTCTGTCACACAGCTCACCATAATACATGCTGCTCAGACCCCGATACGATTCTGCCCATTACATTTGGTCCCCACATCCACATCATTGGTTGAGATTGTGAACAGCAGTGATGCAAACACTGATCCTTGTGGAACCTCACTGGACACAGGCTGCCATCTTCAGAGTGACCCATTTATTCCAACTCTGTTTTCTGTCTGGTAACCAATTCCCAACCCCCACAGCAGGACCTTTCTCCCAGTCCCTGCTGCTCGAAGTGTGTTTCCCAACCTCCTGCTTCAAGCCTAATGAAAATCCAATACATCCCATCCTCCTGTTCTCCATTATCTACGTTACAAGTAATAGCTTCAAAAATCTCCAACAGATTTGTCAAACATGATTTCCCTTTCACAAATCCGTGTGGACCCTGTCCAAACAAATGTTATTTTCGAAGTATTCAGTTATCACAAACTTGCAAATCGATTCTCGTATTGTCGCTCCTCCTGGTTTAACGCTAACAGGTTTGTGGTTTTCTGTTTGTAGTTCTCTTTCTCCCTTCTTCATTGTTGGGGAATATATTTCTGAGTGGTTTCAGCTACTGCTTGTATAACAGTGGTGAGGATTGTGGGAATGATGATGTCAGGGAAAGGTTACTAGACTAGTCATCCAGAGGCCTCAGTCAATGCAGGATGTGGGTTTAAATCCCAGTGCAGATGTGAAAATTAAATCCAATTAACTAACAAATACATTTGGAATCAAAAGCACGTCCCAGTAATGGTGACCATGGAACTATCAGGTTGTCACTAATGCTGTTCAGGGAAGGAAATCTCCCATCCTTCCCCAGTCTGGCTGATATGTGACTCCACATTGGCTCATGTGAAATGGCCCAGTAAGGTGAACCGAACAGCCCCTCCATTGTAATGACTGTGCACAGGAAGGGGAAATGGTGAACCAGGAAGAGCAGTCCATCACACACAATACAGGAAGTTTCACACAATTTGGACAATGACAGATATGTCCTGACAAAGGACAGAAAGTGCTAGACAAATCCATCCCAACTAATTCCCATCTGATCAGTCTGCTCTCAATCATCTGTGAAAGTAATGGTCATGGTGTTAATGTCAATATTAGCCAGCATTTGCAAAGGAATAGACAAACAGGCTGGGACAGACAGATTATTAATCAGTCAGGAATTAAGGGTATCAGGGAAAAGGCAGGAAAGTGGAGTTGAGGATTATCAGACCAGCCATGATCACATTGAATAGTGGAGCAGACTTGATGGGCTGAATGGCTTCCCTTCGCTCCTCCATCTTATGGTCTTAGTTTAACCACAAAACATGAGTCAAATAAGAGGTGAGCCATCACCAACCCAGTGACAAGGGGAGGCTCCACACGGAAACAGATGATAACGAGCTGCTCCTTTTTGGCTGGAGAATGGAAGAATGGTGACTCCAGAAAAAGTAATGGCAAAACTTTAAGGAGCTGGAGGAAAATACCCCACGTTTCTGAAACACTGGAAATTGTAAATGGTGGAGCATACCCCAACCCAAATTACTGAGTGCAGTGGGATGTCCAGTGGGCCCCCCCGTGTCTACTAAAGTGGAACAGGCCGGATTGTTCAGTTTGTGATGAAAGGTGTGTGACGATGGAGCTTCATCTGTGTCGATAATGTCTACTCCTCTGACAAGTTAAAAAATCATGCAACACCAGGTTATAGCCCAACAGGTTTATTTGGAAGCAGTAGCTTTTGGAGTGCAGCTCCTTCTCAGGTGGTTGTGGAGTATAAGGGATTTTCAGAATGGTTCATGGATTCATGCAGTAAAATGTAATTCTGCTGGTACAGATTACACCACAAATGTATGTGTGTTTGTATGTGCGTGAGTGTGACTGTAAAAGGGTAAAAGTCTGTGAGAGGGTGCGTGTGAGGATGGGAGTGTGGGAATGTGCAGAATTACGTTTTACTTTGTAATTTATTAAAATGTTGTTCTGCAAGTACAAATGACCTCACAAACTTACATGTATGTGTGTGTGAGTGTGTGTGAGAGAGAGGCTGTGAGAGAGAGTGTGTGTATGTGTGGGAGTGTGACTGTAAAGGGATATAAGTCTGTGAGAGTGTGTGCAGGAGGGTGGGAGGGTGAGAATGTGCACAGTTACATTTTATTTTGCTCAAAAACTGCCTGAATCCCTGTATGATTCTGTAAATCCCTTTTTGAGAAATAGAATCACTGTGAACATTGGGGCACAGACAACCTCACACAGGGCACCTCACACCTTCAATGCATTATCTGGGCGAGCATGGCACCTATTGTTAAAGTTCACTTGAGAATATAACTTTAATAAAGTTCTGGAATTTACATATGAAAGAACTGAAACCAACAAGTCATTGTAAAATGAGAGACTTAACAAACCATCCAGGTTTTTTTCAATATATAATGTCAGTGACATCACACTGTAAACTTTTACTATAAATTCTGTGTCTTACGATCTTATGCTCCACAACCACCTGATGAAGGAGCAGCGCTCCAAAAGCTAGTGCTTCCAAATAAACCTGTTGGACTATAACCTGGTGTTGCGTGATTTTTTTTAACTTGACAGAGGGGTAGACATCGACTGCATGGATTTTTAGTGAGGCCTTTGACCAGGTTCCACATGGCAGACCAATTAGTAGAGTCATAGAGTCATAGAGATATACAGCACAGAAACCCATCCTTCAGTCCAACCCGTCCATGCTGACCAGAAATCCCAAACCAATCTAATCTCACATGTCAGCAGCTGGCCCATAACCCTCCAAAACCTTCCTAATCATATACCCATCCAGATGCCTTTTAAATGTTGCAATTGTACCAGCCTCCACCCCTTCCTCTGGCAGCTCATTCCATACACGTACCACTCTCTGAGTGAAAAATGTTGCCCCTTACGTCTCTTTTATATCTTTCCCCTCTCCCCCAACCCAGGGAAAAGACTTTGTCTATTTCTCCTATCCATGCCCCTCATGATTTTATAAACATCTATAAGGTCACCCCTCAGCTTCTGATGCTCCAGGGAAAACAGCCCTAGCCTATTCAAGCTCAAATCCTCCAACTCTGGCAACATCCTTGTCAATACTTTCTGAACAATTTCAAGTTTCACAACATCTTTCCGAGAGGAAGGAGCCCAGAATTGCATGCAACATTCCAACAGTGGTCTAACCAATGCCCTGTACAGCCACAACATGACTTCCCAACTCCTGTACTCAATACTCTGACCAATAAAGGAAAGCATACCAAAAGCCTTCTTCACTATCCTATCTACCTGCGACTCCACTTTCAAGGAGCTATGAACCTGCTCTCCAAGGTCGATTTGTTCAGCAACACTTCCTGGGACTTTACCATAAAGTAGATAAGTCTTGCTAAGATTTGCTTTCCCAAAATGCAGCACCTCACATTTATCTAAGTTAAACTCCATCTGCCACTTCTCAGCCCATTGGCCCATCTGGTCCAGATCCCATTGTAATCTGAGGTAACCCTCTTCGCTGCCCACCACACCTCCAATTTGGTGTCATCTACAAACTTACTAACTGTACCTCTTACGCTCACATCCAAATCATTTATATAAATGATGAAAATTACTGGACCCAACACTGACCCTTATGGTCCTCCAATGGTCACAGGCCTCCAATCTGAAAAACAACCCTCCACCACCAGCCTCTGTCTTCTACCTTAGAGCCAGTTCTGTATCCAAATGGTGAGTTCTCCCTGTATTCCATGAGATCTAACCTTGCCAAATAATCTCCCATGGGGAACCTTGTTGAACGCCTTACTGAAATCCATATAGATCACATCTACTACTCTGCCCTCATCAATCCTCTTTGTTATTTCCTCAAAAAACTCAATCAAGTTTGTGAGACATAATTTCCCACACATAAAGCCTTGTTGACTATCCCTAATCAGTCCTTGCGTTTCCAAATACATGTACATCCTGTTTCTCAGGATCCCCTCCAACAGCCTGTCCACCACCAACGTCAGGCTCACTGATCTATAGTTCCCTGGCTTGTCCTTACCACCCTTCTTAAACAGTGGCACCACGTTAGCCAACTTCCAGTTTTCTGGCACCTCACCTGTGACTATTGATGGCACAAATATCTCAGTAAGAGGCCCAGGTTATCACTTCCCTAGCTTCCCACAGAGTTCCAGGGATACACCTGATCAGGTCCTGGGCATTTATCCACCTTTATACATTTCAAGACATCCAGCACTTCCTCCTCTGTAAAATGGACATTTTTCAAGATGTCACCATATATTTCCCTACATTCTATATCTTCCATGTCCTTTTCCGCAGTAAATACTGATGCAAAATACTCGTTTAGTATCTCCCCCATCTCCTGCGGCTCCACACAATGGCCGCCTTGATGATTTCTGAGGGGCCCTATTCTCTCACTAGTTACCCTTTTGTCCTTAATGTATCTGGAAAACCCCTTTGGATTCTCCTTAACTCTGTTTGCCAAAGCTATCTCATGTTTCCTTTTTGACCTCCTGATTTCTCACAGGTTTACTCCTATTGCCTTTATATTCTTCTAAGGATTCACTCGATCTATCCTGTCTATACCTTACATATGCTTCCTTCTTTTCCCTAACCAAACCTTTAGTTTCTTTAGTCATCCACCATTCCCTATACTTACCAGCCTTGCCTTTTCCCCGAACAGGAATATACTTTCTCTGGACTCTCATTATCTCATTTCTGAAGACTTCCCATTTTCCAGCCGTCCATTTACCTGCGAACATCTGCGCACAAACAGCTTTTGAAAGTTCTTGCCTAATACCGTCAAAATTGGCCTTTCTCCAATTTAGAACTTCAGCTTTTAGATCTGGTCTATCTGTTTCCATCACTATTTTAAAACGAATACAATTATGGTCGCTGGCCCCAAAGTGCTCCCCCACTGACACCTCAGTCACCTGCCCTGCCTTATTTCTCAAGAATCGGTCAAGTTTTGTACTTTCTCGAGTAGGTGCATCTACAGACTGAATCAGAAAATTTTCTTTTATACACTTAACAAATTCCTCTCCATCTAAACCCTTAACAGTATGGCATTCCCAGTCTACATCTGGAAAGTTAAAATCCCCTCCCATAACCACCCTATATTCTTACAGATAACTGATATCTCCTTAAAAATTTGTTTCTCAATTTCCCTCTGACTGTTAGGGGCTCAATAATACAATCCTAATAAGGTGATCATCCCTTTCTTATTTCTCAGTTCCACCCAAATAATTTCCCTGGATGTACTTCTGGGAATATTCTCCTTCAGGAAAGCTGTAATGCTATCCCTTATCAAAAACGCCTCTCCCCCTCCTCTCTTGCCTCCCTTTCTGGTCTTCCTGAAGCATTTCTATCCTGGAACATTACGCTGCCAGTCCTGTCCATCCCCGAGCCACATTTCTGTAATTGCCATGATATTCCAGTCCCATGTTCCTAATCATGCCCTGAGTTCATCTGCCTTCCCTGTTAGGCCTCTTGCATTGAAATAAATGTAGTTTAATTAATCAGTCCTAACTTGTTCCTGCCTGTCCTGACCAGTTGACTCTCTTTTGTTCTCAACTGTACTAATCTCAGATTGACGTCTTTCCTCACTATCTCCCTGGGTCCCAACCCCACCTCAAAATTCGATCACATGGGATTCAGGGTGAACTTGTCAATTGGATACAAAATTGGCTTCATAGTAGGAGAGAGAGTGGTGGTGGAGGGTTGTATGTCAGACTGGAGGTCTGTGCCCAGCAGTGTTCCACAGGGATCAGCACTGGGCCCACTGTTATTTGTCATTGATATAAATGATTTCGATGAGAAAAGAGGAGGCAGGGCCAGTAAATTTGCAGATGACACCAAAATTGGTGGTGTTGGAGACAGTGATGACGATTATCTGAGATTACAAAGGGATCTTGATCAAATGGGCCAATGGGCTGAGGTGTGGCAGATGGAGTTTAATTTGAATAACTGTCAGGTATTGCATTTTGGTAAAACAAACAGGGGCAGGACCTACACAGTTAATGGTCGGGCCTGAGGGAATGTTGTAGAACAGAGAAACCTCGGGGTTCAGGGACATAGTTCATTGAAAGTTGTGTTACAGGTAGACAGGGTGGGAAAGAAGGTGTTAGATTAGATTAGATTACTTACAGTGTGGAAACAGGCCCTTCGGCCCAACAAGTCCACACCGACCCGCCGAAGCGTAACCCACCCATACCCCTACATCTACATCTACCCCTTACCTAACACTACGGGCAATTTAGCATGGCCAATTCACCTGACCTGCACATCTTTGGAGTATGGGAGGAAACCGGAGCACCCGGAGGAAACCCACGCAGACACGGGGAGAACGTGCAAACTCCACACAGTCAGTCGCCTGAGGCGGGAATTGAACCCGGGTCTCCGGCGCTGTGAGACTGAGGTTCACCTGCCTCTCTTCCAACCTAGTTTACCGCATCAGGTGCTCCCGATGTTGCCTTAGGGAATGGTTCGCCGAACTTCGCAACTGGGTCCACAGGGACTGACCGGACCTCCCACTCATCCCCCAATTTAATTCCCCTTCCCACTCCCTTTCTGACATGACCATCCTTGGCATTGTCCATTGCCGCAATGAAACACACTGCAAATTGGAGGAACAACACCTCATCTTGAACCTGGGCAGCCTACAGGCCAGAGGACTCAATATTGGGTTCTCCAATTTCAAATAACCTCCCTTTCCATCCCCCAACTCCCTTCCCAGCCCTTTCCCCTCCCTCCCAGTGCTCCCTGCCACCAACTGGATCCATTCCTCCCATTGACCTAACCAGGTCTTCCCCTCTACCTGTCTTCACCTGACCCTACTTTACAACCTTACCCCCGCCACCTGTTTTATCTGCAGCTCCCCACCCCCCCACCCCACACCCAGCCCCAGTCCTGAAGAAGGGTTACACCCAAAACATCAGCTTCTCCACCTCCTGATGCTGCCTGTCTTGCTGTCTTCTACTTCTAGCCTCTTCCTGTCTACCTTGGATTCCTGCATCCAGTATAGCATTTGTTTTAGCTTTAACCCTGTATTCAACATCCAAATTTGACCTTCCTAAATTAATCACTTCTTATTTAACCCGATTTAACTCCATCTGCCACTTCTCAGCCCAGCTCTGCATCCTGTCAATGTCTCGTTGTAGTCTGCAACAGCCCTCGCCACGATCCACAACATCACTGACCTTTGTGTCACTGGCAAACTTACTAACCCATCCTTCCACTTCTTCATCCAAGTCACTTATAAAAACTACAAAAAGCAGACGCCCAAGAGCAGATCCTTGTGGGACACCGCTGGTCACCGAGCTCCAGGAGCTCCAACTTTCCATCCACGACTACTCACTGTCTTCTTTCGGCCAGCCAATTCTGTATCCAGATGGCCAAAATTCCCGATATCCCATACCTCCCAACTTTCTGAATGAACCTACCATGGGGAACCTTATTAAATGCCTTACTGAAATCCATTTACAGCACATCCACTGCTCAACCTTCGTCAACTTGTCTCATCACATCCTCAGAGATCTCAATAAGGCCAGTGAGGCATGACCTGCCCCTCACAAAGCCATGCTGACTGTGTTTAATCAAATAATGTCTTTCCAAATGGTCATAAATCCTGTCTCTCAGAATCCTCTCCAGCACCTTGCTTACCACAGACGTAAGACTGACTGGTCTGTAATTCCCAGGGATTTCCCTATTCTCTTTCTTGAACAGAGGAACAGCATTCTCCTCCCACCAATCAGCCTGTACTACTCCCATGGAGAGTGAGGATGCAAAGATCATCACCAGAGGTGTAGTAATCTCATTCCTCACTTCCCGTAGTAACCTCGGATATATCTGGTCTGGCATATATATATATATATATATATATATATTAGATAATATATATATCAACTTGGCATATATATATCTGATATATATATCTGGGACTTATCTAACTTGATGCTTCCCAGAATTTCCAGCACATCCATTTCCTTAATGTCAATCTGTTCAAGCTTATTAACCTGGTCCACAATGTTCTCATTATCAACGAGGTCCCTCTCTCTTGATCACAGAAACAAAAGCTCATTTAGGGCCTCCCCTACCTCTTCAGACTCCAGGGACAAGTTCCCTCCATTATCCCTGATCAGCCCTACCCTCTCGCTGATCATTCTTTTATTTCTCATGTAAATGTAGACCGCCTCTTGGTTTTCCCTAATCCTTTCCCCCAAGGCTATTTCATGGCCCCTCCTAGCTCTCCTCAGTCCATTTTATGAGTTCTTTCCTGGCCATGCTTTAATCCTTTAAAGCTGTGCCAAATCCTTGCTTCCTAAACCTTCAGTAAGCTTCCTTCTTCCTCTTAACAAGAAGCTCCTCTTCTCTTGCCATCCAAGGCTCCTTATCCTGACCATTCCTTTGCCTGTCTCAGTGGGACAAAGTTATCCAACACTCACAACCAGTGTTCCTTAAACAGCCTTCACATTTCTGTTGTACATTTCCCGCAGAACAATGTTCCCAATTTATACTCCACAGCTTCTATCTAATAGCGATATAATTTCCCCTCCCCCAATTAATTATGGATGTTTATAAAATCATGAGGGGTATGGATAAGGTAAGAAACAAACTCTTTTCCCAAAGAGTTAGGGAGTTCAAAACTGGAGCGCATAATTTTAAACTGAGTGGAGAAAGATTTAAAAAGAAGCTGAGGGAAAATGTTCTCACACAGAGGCTGGTTCATATGTGGAATGAACTGTTTGAAGAAGTGGCAGATGCAGGTACAGTTCCAACTTTTAAAAGATATTTGGACAGGTACATGAACAGGAGGATCACCGTGTTTCCACATTAAAGTTCCCCATTCAGCTCACACAGGTATAATTGGGCTGTGCTGTTTTCACCTTACTGACCTCCAGGAGATTTTGGAGACAGCTCAACAGACAGTAGCTCTTCGATGTGACTGAACCTACAAGTATCCTTTGATTTTCTGTACAATTCTGCCTTTCTGTGTTACGTTAGCCCTGTCAGTAGACAACAGCTGTTTCTCTTTCAATAACTTTAATTTCTAATGCACTGAATTGTTCACCTCAAGATCTATTCCAGTCTGTAAACCTGCAGTAAAGTGATGATGAACAAACTGTCCAACATTCCAATACCAATAACAAAAATCAAAAGTGAAACTAAAACTGTGTTCCTCCATTCTTAACACATACTTTAGAAATACAAATCAACTTGAAAGCTATCCATGCATCTCCTGCCTGAGAACACAGGTTCCCAAGTGATATTGATATTATTTCCTGAACCTTCATCACTCTGGTAACCAACTGAGTTTTATAATGTATCAAGATTGCCTCCATGTTTTGTCCAACAGACGTTCACTGAGCAAAGTGATTTGACCTTGTGTCCTTCACCAAGGTCAGTGCTATTTGCTGTATTGACAGGAATGTGGAATACTGCAGCTCAGTGCATACAGGCAGTGGTCACAGCAATGGCTCCATGGGCCATCGATCTGGTCAGAAGGAAATAATGTCCAATTCTCTGGCCTTGGTGTTCCACTCTAGGGAAACAGGTTATCCTTCCCATAAAGTTATGGAGGTTGTGGGCAGTCACCTTCATATAAGAGATGTAATCTTGTTAAAAAATACTTGATCGTGGTGAATCAACATGTCACTCAACTCAAACCAGCCAGTGACCTGCTGGTGTCCAGCAGCTCCCACTGCTGCTGGTGAATTCCTGGCTGGTCATTCTAGGCAGTGGCTTCACCTTCATTGTTGCTGTGGCTGGATGGCAAGTCCCACTGCATCGGAGTTTAGGATGGGAAGCCCAAAGGCAGATAGACCTCACAGTCTTTGCTGTTCTCTCTCATGGAGGTCTCAGACAGCAGTATGAGGGAGAGTCTGGACAAACACCTCAGTGAGGCCAGAGGGGTTTGGAGATGTGACTTGTCAGCTTGGACCTGGAGAAGGCCTTTGGAAGAATATCCAACACCTACTTAATCAACTTGCTCTTCAAATGGGGTTAATGCAGGGACTCCACAATTGGATCCATCTGCTCTGAACAAACATCGGTGGAACAGTTTAAATAATGGTTGGGAATGGGAAAGCTTTCCGATCAGAGATGGAGCCAGGCAGGACTGTCCTCTCTCCCGTCCTGTTTGTGTGCTGTATTGAACCATTTACTGAGTACAATAGGAAGGAGGCAGGTGTAGGAAAAGGGAAAATGCCAGATACTGCAGGCACTGAGTTCAAATCATCCCTACACATGGAAAACATCACTGCTTTCTGCACAGATCCACCGTCAGTGATCAGATTGATGAGAATCTGTGACCAGTTCAAACTGGCTTCAGGACACAAGATCAACTGCAGCAAGAATGAGCTCCTGTTCCTTTTCAGAACTGGGCCAATCAATCCTTTGCCCTTTGCCCTGTCTGAGCAGACTACCTGAAGGTGCTGGGAATGTGATTCAGAGGAGCCGAGGTGTGTGCTAAAACCTGGAAGGTGTTGGTAACTGTGATGTGACTGAAACTGGGCTGGGGAAGTGACATTCCCTCTCCATTGGAGATAAGGAGCTGGTCATCAGCTGGGAGATGTTTCTTCATTCCTCAATGTGCTGTAACTTTGGCCCATACTCCACTCCTGGACAGTGGAGGACACTCAAAACATCTTCCACTTTGTCTGGAGTTCAACAATGGGCCATGTCTGTGGGGACACAGCAGTAGGGAATGTACCCAACACCCACCTCAGCCCAATATAAAACAAAGAACTGTGGATACTGGGAATCTGAAAGGAAACAGGCTGGAGAAACTCAGTAGATCTGGCAACATGTACAGAGAGAAAAACAGAGTTAATGTTTCCAGTCCAGTGATCCTTCTTCAGAATTGCTGAGTTTCTCCAGCACTTTGTGTTGTGTTTCTGATTTCCAGAACCCACAGTTCTTTGTTCCAGATGACTGTGGTTTATCAGGTCAGGTTTCACTCTGAGATCTGATGTGTCCAGTATCACCATCAGCTGGGATTGGAACACAACTAAAGTTACCTGGACCTTGGGCGTTCTGTATATCCAGAATGTTCCCATTTGGATTCACTGTAGTTGATCTTGTTCTGATCCCAGCTGGAGGAGAGAGGGTACTCCCTGTCAGATCCACCCTGTCCACCCAGAGTCTCACTGCCTCTGCATGTTGCTCTCACCGTGGTTCAGGTGAGGAACAGACCATCACCAGCTCCTTGTGGGATGTGCCTCAGTGGGAACAGATAAACTCATCGTCCGGGAAAGACTTTATCAGCTAACAGCCTGAGGTGGAGCCAAATGTGGAAAGGACTGACACCACCTTCAAGGCCCCTCATTTCCTTACCCTGTCTGACCGTTCCCAGTCTATCGCCATTCCCTATCCCACCTCTGCCCTCCCCTGAATTCCTTGTGTATCCCTCCACCCCATTGACCCCATTCCCCCAGCTCCCCTCACTGCCACAACCTGGCCATTCCCAATGCTCCATGCCAGCTGCCAGCTTTCTGTCCCTCTCCCTTGTGCCGTAACCAAGAGAAAGTGCTGCCCTCAGACCAAACTGCAGAAACCTGCCGCTGTACATCACCAGGAAACAAACATGAACCGGGCTCACCAGATTCTCACACACTGCTGACTGGGTCTTCAAGGAGGGACTGGGTTTTTATGTTAATGAATATTCATGGGATCCAAATATAAACCAAGTAGGAAGCACCACAGTCTGGTGTAATACCTGACAAACTGTAAACACACGGCTTTATCTCAACACCACAACCTGTCATTGGGAAATAAAACAATTCATACCCGGCCTAATTCAGCCACACTCCCAGCACGTCTCCTCAGTTCATCAGAAAAGCCAGATTGGATGGATAACATTAGTTCTATTTCTCTCTCCACAGATGCTGCCAGACCTGCTGAGTTTCTCCAGCACATTCTGATTTCATTCCATTTCCTGCTCTTGCAGGTTTCATGAGATCCCCTTGACATTTCTGTTCTTGCTGTAAACCAGGCAGTCAGTCTGGGCGACTGTCCCTCGGGAGGCTGGACAGAATGATGGAAATGTCTCTCTCCAGGGAAGATCATGAGGAGCTCCACCTCCCCAGCCTTGTCAGGTCGGCCTGGGCAGCCAGCCTACAACCCAAAGGACTTAACATTGAGTTCCTGAATCTCCAATAACCTTCCCACCCATCCCCCTGCTCCCTTTCCAGCCCCACCTCCTTCCTTCCATTCCACCCACTGACCGTTCCTTCCAGCTCCCAACCGGATCCATCACTCCCATTGACCAACCAGGTCGAACCCACTACCTGTGTTCACCAATCACTGCCTCACCATCCTGCTACTCTCCACATCCCTCCCCTCCCCTCTCTCTATCTGCAGCTCCCCCTCCCCCCATCCCCACATCCAGTCCTGATGAAGGGTTAGACCTGAAGCATTGACTTCTCCACCTCCTGATGCTGCCGGGATTGCTGTGTTCTTCCAGCCTCCTGTTTGTCTACTTGGTCAGGTCCTTCACCCCCTGCTGGGCTCCCTGCACCCTCCCCATTTCCCTATTAATATCGAGGCCCCTGTCCCAGCCATTTACACTGAATAACATCCTGATTGTGGACATACTGCTATCCACAGGTCTGGATCAATAATATCATAGAATCCCTACAGTGTAGAAACAGGCCATTTACTAACCAGTCCACACCAACTCTCCGAAGAGTATCCCACCCAGACCCATTCTGCTCGCCTATTACTCTACATTTTCCCTGAATACTGTACCTAACCTCGATATTCGTGAAGTCTATGGGCAATTTAGCTTGGCCAATTCACCTAACCTGCACATTTTTGAACTGCTGGAAGGAAACTGGAGCACCCAGAGGAAACCCACGCAGACACGGGGAGAATGTACAAGCCCCACACAGACAGTCGCCTGAAGCTGGAATCGAACCCAGGTCCCTGGCGCTGTGCGGCAGCTAATCACTGAGTTACTGTGTCACCTTAATCTCCTGTAGTTCGATGTTTGGTGAATAAACAGATTTATTCTCACGGTATATAGAAGGAGATGGGGTGGATCGGATATACTCAGATGATATCCTGATGATTGTAAATGTAAGATCTTGTTCACGTGAAGCCCAGGAATTAAAGCCTGCCTTTAGCTGAAGTGAGGAGGAGCCATGTCAGAAATACTGGAGACACAGCAGGTTCCAGATAAAGAGAGAATAATCCCCAGATTCATCCACAAAGGGAATAACAAACAGAAACACTGACAGTCTGGAATCCAGATCAATCCAGATTCAGAGGGAGTGGGTTCCTTCCATTACCTGGATGGAGGTTCGTTCTTCAACTGAGTGACAACGGCCCTCGGGTTCCTGGCCATGGGTGATGCAAATGACAAAGAAATCCGAACAGCAGTGAACTCCACCCGACCATCAGGGCCCACCTGTACAATGATAATAAGATTGTTTGAAATAGTTTCCATCGTCTTTTACTGAACAAGCCACTGACAATGTAACCTTGTTGTTTAATAATTCCATGGGGACAGGTTGAACGAGGCAGAGAGTGGGTTTTAATGGAGTTGATGATCTGTCACTCCAACCTTCACTCTGAATGTGGGATATGATTTGGAGGAGTTGGTGTTGGACTGTGGTGGACAAAGTTAAAAATCCCACAACACCTAGTTACAGTCCAACAGGTTTATTTGGAAGCACTAACTTTCGGAGCGCTGCTCCTTCATCAGGTGCTTGTGCTGTAGGATCATAACACAGATCACAAAATTTTGCTCTTAATCTTGTGTCTTACAATCTTAGACTCCACAACCACCTGATGAAGGAGCAGCGCCTCAGAATGTTAGTGCTTCCAAATAAACCTGTTGGACTATCCCAGCATTCCACAGTTCATCAATCTTTCAGGAATGTTTAATGGGAATCAGACAGAAAATGCAGTTTATGGACTTGGAGCCTCCCTGAACCCTATGTTTTTAATAATGGGGCCCATCTTGGTGTTGACACTAGGAGCGGGTGCTGTTCCCACACAAGGAAAAGGCCCAATGGTGATCGGACCCAGGGGGTGAGGGACATGCTGAATGGATAAGTGGGAGTGGGTAATGAGGTGCCAATCTCAGTGTCCCCTCACTGAAAGACAGGGCCTGGCACCATCTCAAAAGAACTTTTCATCCTGTGAGCAGAGCGATCTTGTTCATCAGGATCACTTGGCTGATTTCCAACTGCCCTCTGAGATGGCCGAGCAAGTCACTCAGTTGTGTCAATCGCGATAAAGTCTCAGTTGGACAGCAGTGGGTCAGGAAGGCAGCTCACCACCACCTTCTCAAAGGGAATTCCCAACGGGCAAGAAGTGCGGACCTCGCCAGTGACACCCGTGTACCAGGAATAAATTGAAGGAAATAGTTTAGGATGAAAACCTGGTCCATGTTTTCTGTTAACCTGGGTCTAAAACGACAAGTAAATGAGGGAGTTTTGAATATGATGTAAAAATCATTAACTTTTGTCATGAGTCTGGGAATAGCAGAGTTTGATTTCCAGTCCATTTCCCTCGTGAGGCGGAACAGCAAAGAGAGTGAGGGGGCATTGAGCTGTGTCACCACTGGGCACACAGAGATTCACAACAGGCAGGGCAGGGCTGGGAGGAGGGGATCTGAAGCCCTTACCCCTTGACTGTTTGTGTTTTCTCAGACAGGACTCCGTGCTCCAGAAGGACAGTCAGCTGCTGAGACCAGGGAGCTGTATTCCACTCGGAGAAGAAGGATCCTTCAGAGGATGCAGCATCACATCATTCCCCCCCCCCCCCCCCCCCCCACCAACACAGACCCTCTCCGGGCAGTGGCTATCTGCTCACTATCTGATACAATGTCACAAGCTGGTGAGTACATCACTGCCTCTCCTGAGCAGCTGATGGAGACTGTGATGACTGAAGCCACTGACAGACAGAGGTCTGGTAGAGGCCAGGCCCAGGCTGAGTCCCAGGCTGATGAGGGACCTCTGCAGTCAGTAACATGGAACCTGCTGCAGTCGCAGCGAGAGGTGAGGGAGCTGCCAGGGGCTGACAACCCCACGGATGGAAAATGGAGGAGTCCATTCAGGCCATCGGTGCGATCCTGTCCCAGCCGTGGGTGTGTCTTGCTTCCTGTATTGATGGGTTAGTGCCCCTCATGGAGAGCCACATCCAGCAGGTCACTTGATGGACACACACACACAGGGTGACCAGGTGAGAGAGGAACAACATAGCTGGAGAGTCTCTCCCAGGGGCTCCTCCATCTCCCCATCACACAATGGGGCAGGTGTCCCTTGCAATGGAGGAGAAGAGACTCCTTCTGGCTCAGGGCCTTCTCTCAGTGTGCTCCAAGTACACACAGAGCCTCCTCAGCCCCTCTGCCAGTGACCCCATCACCTCCAGGAGCCATGGGGACACAGTGAGCTCCTGTAGCTGTGAGGCAGTCCCACAGCATGTCAGGGTCCCCCAGGCCTCAGGCAGTGAATGGGCAGCTCCCAAGGACATCAGGGAAGGCAGTGTTTGGTCATTACCTCAGCTGGGTCACTGTGTGTGGAGAGTCTGGGCCCTAGACCCCCTTACCCCCTCTACATTCTCCTGGTCAGATGAGGAGTGACAATTGATGATGTGGTCCTGATAAAAGGCCTCCCTCTCTGCAGTGTGAGGTTACACAGAGCACAGGGACAGTATGGGAGGACCTTTCTGGGACATAGTGCAGACCAGCCAATGGGATCACATGTTTAAGAGGCCAAGGGCCTGCTCATGCATTGCTGGGTCATGCTGTGATAGTCCGTGTACCTTTCCCCTGCTATAATGGGAGGGTTGGCAACGTGTCTGTGTCTGCAATGGCCACCCCTTGTCCTTGAGGATCCTTTCCGGAAGGTGCACAGGAGGAGAGGACAGCTGGAGCATCGGGAACAGGGAAAGTGTGTGGATCAGTGACTCCCAAACTTTAGACAAAAATCACTGTGTTCCCAGAGCTGTGAGAGTGTGGGTGGGAAGAGGACACTGTGACAGTATTGGAGGGACAGGGGGGAGAGTTGTGAAAACTGAGGTGTGTAAAGGGAGCTGTGAGAGTCTAGTCTCGTCTGCTCACTCCCATTTCCCTTATTGCTCTCAATTGGGGAAAGTGCAGGGATTGGAACAAGGTCAGGCAGCAGGCCCTCAGAGAATATGCACTCCCTGATTGGGCTATTCACCTGGTTCAACCAATAGGAGAACATCACATGATCCAGGGGTCAGAGGTTGGCTGTGGCTCTGAAATAGAAGCAACACGGTTGAGCTAAAACCAGGCAAAAGGTGATTTTGGAAAGACTGTGTTTTGGAGCAATGGCAAAGCTAAGTGTTCCTATGAGAATGGCAAGAAGGGGTAAAATAAAGGAACCTTGGAAGACGAGAGCGGAGGAGCTTCTCGTCAAAAGGAAGAAGGCAGCTTCCGTAAGGTGGAGGAAGCAAGGGTCAAGCTCAGCCCTAGAGGATTACAGGCAGGTGAGGAAGGAGCTCAAAAATGGTCTGAGGGGAGCCAGGAGGGGATACGAGAAAGGCTTGGCAGGAAGGTTTAGGGAGAATCCAAAGGCATTTTACACGTATGTGAGCAATAAGAGAATGATCAAAGAAAGAGTAGGGCCGATCAGGGATAGCATTGGGAACTTGTGTACAGAATCTGAGGAGGTAGGGGAAGTCCTAAATTAGTTTGTTGCTTCTGTCTTTATGAAAGAAAAGGACCTTGTAGTGAATGAAACCATAGAGGAGGAGAAAGCATGCTGGAACAGATCAAGATTGAGGAAGCTGATGTGTTGAAATTTTTGACAAACATTAAAATTGACAAGTCACCAGGGCCAGACCAGATTTGTCCTCGGCTGCTTTGGGAAGCGAGAAATGTGATTGCTTCGCCACTTGCGAAGATATTTGCATCCTCGCTCTCCACCAGAGTCATACCTGAGGACTGGATGGAGGCAAATGTAATTCCTCTCTTCAAGAAAGGAAATAGGGAAATCCCCGGCAATTACAGACCAGTGAGTCTCACGTCTGTCATCTACAAGGTGTTAGAAAGGATTCTGAGGGATAGGATTTATGACCATGTGGAAGAGCATGGCTTGATTAAAGGCAATCAGCACGACTTTGTGAGGGGCACAAATCTTATTGAGTTCTTTCAGAATATTACTAGACAAGTTGATGAGGGGTGAGCGGTGGATGTTGTGTATCTGGACTTCAGCAAGGCATTTGATAAGGTTCCCCATGGTCAGCTCATTCAGAAGGTCAGGGGATACAGGGAAATTTAGCTGTCTGGATATAGAATTGGCTGGTTGACAAATGACAGTGAGTGGTAGTGGAAGGAAAATATTCTGCCTGGAAGTCAGTGCGGAATGGTGTTCCACAGAGCTGTGTTCTTGGGCCTCTACTCTTTGTAATTTTTATTAATGACTTGGATGAGGAGATTAAAGGATGGTTTAGCAAGTTTGCCAATGACACAAAGGTTGGAGGTGCAGCGTGACATTGACAGGATGCAGAGATGGGATGAGAGGTGGCAGATGGAGTTCAAGCTAGATAAATGCGAAGTAATGCATTTTGGAAGGTCGAACTTGAAAGCTGAGTGCAGGATTAAAGACAGGATTCTTGGCAATGTGGAGGAACAGAGGGATCTTGGTGTGCAGGCACATACATCCCTTAAAATTGCCACCCAGGTGGACAGGGTTGTTAAGAAAGCATATGGTGTTTTGGCTTTCATTAACAGGGGGATTGAGTTTAAGAGCCATGGAATCTTGTTGCAGCTCTATAAAACTTTGGTTAGACCACACTAGGAATACTGTGTCCAGTTCTGGTCGCCCTATTATAGGAAAGATGTGGATGCTTTATTCATTCAATGTGTCTAGCTCACCATTTTCATTTAATGAAACACACTGCATTCATTGAATTGTTGAATCAAACCTTATTCCTTGTTTCAATGGAACAAACATAACTCACTTACTTAGTGAATCCTACTGCACGTGTTCATTCAATGAGTAGAGCTTTTCTCTTTCATTCAATGCCTCTCGCTTTACGCTTTAATGCAATGAAACAACCTGCATTCATTCATTCATATTTCAATCATTGATTCAAAGAATCAAATGTAATTCATTATTTCAATTGCACAAACTTCACTCATTCGTGGAGTGAATTTAGCTGCATTCATGCAATTAATGAATCAAACTGCAAACATTCATTCGATGAGGAACATTGCAAGTCCTATTCCAATAAATTTAGCTTTTGCCATGAAAGGTACTGCACGCGTTCATTCAATGATACAAACTACATGCATTCATTAAATGAAACATACGGCACGTGTTCATTCAATAAGTACAGCTTTTCTCGTTTATTCAATGTCTCGAGATTAGCACTTTTATTCAAAGAAACCAACTATATTCATTCAACCATTGAATCAAACTGCAGACATTGAGTCAATGAATCAAACAGTATTAATGGATTCAATCAAACAAACTTAACTCATTTACTTCGTGAATCAAACTGCACACTTTTCATTAAATGCACTGTATGTCTTAATTAAAAGAGAAGAGCTCCGGCCAGTCATTCAATGCCACGAGCAAAACGCATTCATTCAATAGAGCAAACTGCACACATTTATTCAATGATACAGACTGCACATTTTAATTCAATGAGTAGAGCTTCTCTCATTCATTCAATGGGTCAAGATTAATGCTTTCATTCAATGAAACAAACTGCATTCGTTGAATCATTGAATCCAACCACAATCATTGATTCAATGAATCAAACCTTATTCCTTGCTTCAATGGAATAAACTTACCTCCCTTATTTAGTGAACCAATCTGCATTACGTTCATTCAATGAAAGAGGCTGCACATGTCAATGCAATGAGTAGAGCTACTCTCATTCATTCAATGGTTCAAACTTAACGCTTTCATTCAATGAAACAAACTGCATTCGTTGAATCATTGAATCAAACTACAATCATTGATTCAATGAATCAAATCTTGTTTCAATGGAACAGACCTATCTCCCTTATTCCTACGTTCATTCAATGAAAGAAGCCGCACACGTTCAATTCAATGAGTAGATCTACTCTCATTCATTCAATGGCCACAAGTTTCACGCATTGATCAAAGTGCACACCTTCACGACATGCACCAAATTGCCCATCTTAATTCAATGAGTAGAGCTTCTCTCATTCATTCAATGTGTCAAGCTTAATGGTTTCATTCAAGGAAGCAACCTGCATTCTTGTTTCATATAATCAAACTTTAATGATTGATTCAGTGAATCAAACGTTATTTAATGTTTCCTTGAAAGAAACTTAACACGCTTATTTAATGAATGAAACTGCACACGTTCATTCAATGAGTAGAGCGACTCTCATTCAGTCAATGTGTCAAGTTCACCATTTTCATTTAATGAAACAAACTGCATTCATTGAATCACTGAATCAAACCTTATTGCTTGTTTCACTAAATAAGTGAGTAATGTTTCTTTAGTGAATCCTACTTCACGCATTCGTTGAATGCAACAGACTGCACATGCCAATTCAATCAGTAGAGGTTCTCTCATTCGTTCAAATCCACAAGCTTAACGCATTGATTCAATGAAACAAACTGCAGACATTTAGTCCATGAAACAAACGGCATGTGTTCATTCAATGAGTCCAGCTTTCCTTGTTTATTCAATGTCTCGAGATTAGCACTTTTATTCAATGAAACCAACTGCATTCATTCAATCATTGAATCCTACTGCAGTCATTGAGTTAATTAATCAAACAGTATTAATTGATTCAATCAAACAAACTAAACTCATTTACTTCGTGAATCAAATTGCACCCATTCATTCAATGAAATGCACTGTATGTCTTAATTAAAAGAGAAGAGCTCCGGCCAGTTTGCTCCAATGAATGAATGCCACGAGCAAAACGCATTCATTCAATGGAGCAATCTGCACTCATTGAATTATTGAATCAAACTACAATCACTGATTCAAGGAATCAAACCTTATTCCTTGTTACAATGGAACAAACCTAATTCCCTCTGGTGAACCAAACTGCATACGTTCATTCAGTGTAAGAGGCTGCACTTGTCCATTGAATGAGTAGAGCTCCTCTCATTCATTCAATCGCACAAGATTCACGCAGAGTCTCTATCAAACAGCACACATTCACTACATGAACCAAACTGCCCGTCTTAATTCAATGAGTAGTCCTTCTCTCAATCATTCAATTTGTCAAGGTCACCATTTTCATTTAATGAAACAGACTGCACATGTTCATTCAATAAGTACAGCTTTTCTTGTTTATTCAATGTCTCGAGATTAGCACTTGCATTCAAAGAACCCAACTGCATTCATTCAATTATTGAATCAAACTGTAATCATTGAGTCAATGAATCAAACACTATTAACGGATTCAATCAAACGAACTTAACTCATTTACTTCGTGAATCAAACTGCACCCATTCATTCAATGAAATACACTGTCTGTTTTAATTAAAAGAGGAGAGCTCCGGGCAGTCATTCAATGCCACGAGCAAAACGCATTCATTCAATGGAGCAAACTACACTCATTTATTCAATGATACAGACTTCACGTCTTAATTCAATGAGTAGAGCTTCTCTCGTTCATTCAATGGGTCAAGCTCAACGCTTCCATTCAATTATACAAACTGCATTCATTGAATCATTGAATCAAACTACAATCATTGATTCAATGAATCAAACCATATTTCTTGTTTCAATGGAACAAAACTCACTTCTTACGGAATCCTACTGGACTCGTTCATTCAATGAAACAGACTGCACATGATAATTCAATGAATAGAGGTTCTCTCATTCGTTCAATGCCACAAGCTTAACGCATTGATTCAATCAAACAAATTGCAAACATTTAGTTCATGAAGCAAACTGCATTTGTCAATTCACTGAATGCAGATACTCATTAAGCTTCACACATTGGTTCATGGAGTGAATGTGTTTGATTGAGACAAACTGCACGTATTAATTCAATGAGTAGAATTCATTCATTCAATATGTCAAGCTTAACGCTTTCATTCAATGAAACAAACTGTAATCTTGATTCATTGAATCAAACTTTAATGATTGATACAGGAAATCAAATGATATTCAATGAAACAAACTTATCAGGCCTATTTAGTGAATGAAACTGCACACGTTCTTTCAATGAAAGACGCTCTACTTGTCAATTCAATGAGTAGAGCTTCTCTCATTCATACAATGTGTCAAGCTCACCATTTTCATTGAATTAAACAAACTGCATTCATTGAATCATTGAATCAAACCTTATTCCTTGTTTCACTAAATAAGAGAGTTAGGTTTATTTAGTGAATCCTACTGCACTCATTCATTCAGAAAAACAGACTGCACATGATAGTTCCATCAGTAGAGGTTCAAAGCCACGACCTTAACGCATTAATTCAACAAAACAAACCGAACACCTTCAGTCTGGCATAAACTGCACGTGTTCATTCAACGAGTAGAGCTTTTCCCTTTCTTCAATGCCTAGAGCTTAACGCTTTAATTCAATGAAACAACCTGCATGCATTCATTCATTGATTCATATTTCCATCATTGATTCAAATAATCAAATGTAATTCATTGATTTAATTGTACGATCTTCACTCATTTGTGGAGTGAATTTAACTGCATTCATGCAATTAATGAATCAAACTGCAAACATTCATTCGATGAGGAACACTGCAAGTCCTATTCCAATGAATCTAGCTTTTGCCATTCATACAATGAAAGAAACTGCACGCGTTCATTCATGCAAATTCATCCACACATGAGTGAAGATTGTTCAATTAAATCAATGAATTACATTTGAGTATTGGAATCAATGATAGTGCATTGAATGAATACGTGCAGTTTGATTCACGAAGTAAATGAGTTAAGTTTGTTTGAATGATTCCATTAATACTGTTTGATTCATTGACTCAATGATTTCAGTTTGATTCAATGATTGAATGAATGCAGTTGGTTTCATTGAATGAAAGTGCTAATCTCGAGACATTGAATACACAAGAAAAGCTGTAATTATTCAAATAACACATGCAGTCGTTTCATTTAATGAATGCATGCAGTTTGCATGAATGAACGCGTGCAGTTTCTTTCATTGAATGAATGGCAAAAGCTAGATTCATTGGAATAGGACTTGCAGTGTTCCTCATCGAATGAATGTTTGCAGTTTGATTCATTAATTGCATGAATGCGTTTAAATTCACTCCACAAATGAGGGAAGATTGTTCAATTAAATCAATGAATTACATTTGATTATTGGAATCAATGATAGAAATATGAATCAATGAATGAATGCATGCAGGTTGTTTCATTGAATTAAAGTGTTAAGCTCGAGGCACTGAAGAAAGAGAAAAGCTCTACTCATTGAATGAACACGTACAGTTTATGCAGGCTAAATGTGTTTAGATAATTTGATAGAATCAATGTGTTAAGCTTGTGGCTTTGAACGAATGAAAGAACCTTTACTGATGGAATTATCATGTGCAGTCTGTTGTTTTGAATAAATGAGTGCAGTAGGATTCACTAAATAAGTGAGTTTTGCTTGTTACATTGAAACAAGGCATATAGTTTGAATCATTGAATCAATGATTGTACTTTGATTCAATTATTCAATGAATGCAGTTTGTTTCATTAAATGAAAATGGTGGACTTGACCCATTGTGTGAACGAGAGAAGCTCTACGCATTGAATTCAGACGGACAGTTTGGTTGATGATTGTAGTTAGAATGACTCTTTTAATTACGACATACAGTACATTTCATTGAATGAATAGGTGTAGTTTGATTCGCGAAGTAAATGAGTTAAGTTTGTTGAAATGAATCCATTAATACTGTTTGATTCATTGACTCAATGATTGCAGTTTGATTCAATGATTGAATTAATGCAGTTGGTTTCATTGAAATAAAGTGCTAATTTCGAGACATTGAATAAACAAGAAAAGCTGTACTTATGGAAAGAACACGTGCAGTCTGTTTCATTTAATGAATGCATGCAGTTTGCTTCCTTCAATGAACGCGTACAGTTTATTTCATTGAATGAATAGCAAAAGCTAGATTCATTGAAATAGGACTTGCAGTGTTCCTCATCGAATGAATGTTTGCAGTTTGATTCATTGATTGTGTGAAGGCAGTTAAATTTTCTCCACGAATCAGTGAAGTTTGTGCAATTAAATCAATCCTACATTTGATTATTTGAATCAATGATTGAATATGAATCAATGAATGAATGAATGCAGGTTGTTTCATTGAATTAAAGAGTTAATGTCGAGGCATTGAAAGAAAGAGAAAAGCTGTCCTCATTGAATGCACACTGGAAGTTTGTTTCATGGACTAAATGTGTGCAGTTTGTTTGATCGATTCAAAGCGTTAAGCTTGTGGCTTTGAACGAAGGAGAGTACCTCAATTATTATGTGCAGTCTGTTTCATTGAATGAATGAGTTCAGTAGGATTCACTGAATAGGTGAGTTATGCTTGTTCCATTGAAACAAGGAATATAGTTTGAATCAATGATTGTACTTTGATTCAATGATTCAGTGACTGCAGTTTGTTTCATTAAATGAAAGTGGTGAGCTTGACACATTGAATGAATGAGAGAAGCTCTACGCATTGAATTAAGACTGGCAGTTTGGTTCATGATTTTAAGTTAGAACGACTTTTTTAATTACAACATACAGTGCATTTCATTGAATGAATGTGTGAAGTTTGATTCGCGAAGTAAATGAGTTAGGTTTACTTGATTGAATCCATTAATACAGTTTGATTCATTGACTCAATGATTTCAGTTTGATTCAATGTTTGAATTAATGCAGTTGGTTTCATTGAATGAAAGTTGTATTGGTCTAATGTCCGGTATTAGCCGAATGGTACCATAAAGTGCCTGTAATGCTATGTATTGCTGTATGTTTATCAATCAATCTTCCTTTATTAGCCACGCTGTTCCATAAAGGTACCGTACTGTGCTGTCATGCTGTATGTTCTGTCAATCTAACTTCCTTTATTTGCCGAGTTGTTCCATGAAGGATCTGTACTGCGCTGTAATGTGACGTCTTGTTTTGGTCTAATGTCCGGTATTAGCCGAATGGTACCATGAAGTGCCTGTATTGCGATTTGAGTGGGAGCAGCGGCCGAGGAAAAGCGAACCCGGGAGACTACAGCTAAGGTAAGACAGTTTGTTTCAAAATTACTTACCTGTAGCGGGCAGCGGAAGTGAGGTTGGAGCGCATAGCTGGGCGGGAAGGCAAGTGATTAGTATTTGAGTGGGTGTGTTCTAGATCCCAGGTCCTACTTTTGTAGGGCCTCCTCTAACCTAACTTTAAAGTCCACAGGTAAGTGACTCAGTGTTCTTGTTTTTGAAGACAAAGTGTACAGTCATGGCAGCGCAGGCGGTGGAATGTTCCTCCTGCAGGATGTTTGAGGTAGGGGTGACCACCGATACTCCTGCCGACTTCGTCTGCAGGAAATGCAGTCAGATCCTGATCCTCACCGAACGAGTTAGGGAACTGGAGCTGGATGAGCTGAGGATTATTTGAGAGGCTGAGAGGGTGATCGATAGAAGCTTCAGGGACATAGTTACGCCGGAGAACAGAGGTAGCTGGGTAACAGTTAGAGGTGGGAAGGGGAAGAAACAGGCAGTGCAGGGGTCCCCTGTGGTCGTTCCCCTAAAAAATAAGTACACAGCTTTGGAAACTGTTGGGGGGGACAGCTTTGCAGGTGTAAGCTGCAGTGAAGGGGTCTGTGGCTCTGAGACTCAGAAGGGAAAGGGGGAGAAGAGGAGAGCGCTAGTTATAGGGGACTCTCTAGTTAGAGGGACGGACAGGCGGTTCTGTGGACATGGGCGAGACTCTCGGATGGTTTGTTGCCTCCCGGGTGCTAGGGTCCGAGACGTCTCGGACCGTGTCTTCAGAATCCTTAAGGGGGAGGGTGTGCACATTGGCACCAACGACATAGGTAGAAAGAGGGGTGGGGAGGTCATTCAAGAGCTCAAGGAGTTAGGCTGGAAGCTAAAAGCTAGGACAGACAGAGTTGTCATCTCTGGGTTGTTGCCGGTGCCACGTGACAGTGAGGCAAGGAACAGGGAGAGAGTGCAGTTGAACACGTGGCTGCAAGGATGGTGTAGGAGGGAGGGCTTCCAATATTTGGACAATTGGACTGCATTCTGGGGAAGGTGGGACCTGTATAAACAGGACGGGTTGCACCTGAACCAGAAGGGCACCAATATCCTGGGAGGTAGGTTTGCTAGCACTCTCTGGGGGGGTTTAAACTAATTTGGCAGGGGGATGGGATCCGGACTTGTAGTCCAGCAAGTAAGCTAGCTGTGTGTCAGGATGCCCAAGACTGTAGGGAGGCTGTGGAGAAGGTAGCACTGACAGGGACTACTTGCGGACACAGAGATGGGCTCAAGTGCGTATACTTCAACGCAAGGAGTATCAGAAATAAGGTGGGTGAACTTAAGGCGTGGATCGGTACCTGGGACTACGATGTTGTGGCCATCACGGAAACATGGATAGATGAGGGACACGAATGGCTGTTGGAGGTTCCTGGTTACAGATGTTTCAGTAAGATTAGGGAGGGTGGTAAAAAAGGAAGGGGGGGGTGGCATTGCTAATTAGAAATGGTATAACGGCTGCAGAAAGGAAGTTTGAGGGGGATCTGCCTCTGGAGGTAGTATGGGCTGAAGTCAAAAATAGGAAAGGTGCAGTCACCTTGTTGGGTGTTTATTATAGGCCCCCCAATAGCAGCAGAGATGTGGAGAAACAGATTGGGAAACAGATTTTGGAAAGGTGCAGAAGCCACAGGGTCGTAGTCATGGGCGACTTCAACTTCCCAAATATTGATTGGAAGCTCTTTAGATCAAGTAGATTGGATGGGGCGGTGTTTGTGCAGTGTGTCCAGGAAGCTTTTCTAACGCAGTATGTAGAGTGTCCAACCAGAGGGGAGGCCATATTGGATTTGGTACTCGGTAATGAACCGGGACAAGTGGTGGGCTTGTTAGTGGGTGAACATTTTGGTGATGGTGACCACAATTCTGTGACTTTCACCTTGGTTATGCGCACAACAAGGAAGATTTTACAATTGGGGGAAGGGAAATTATGATGCTGTAAGACAGGATTTGAGGAGCATACGTTGGGAGCATAGGCTGTCAGGGAAGGATGTGGTGGAAATGTGGAACTTTTTCAAGGAGCAGATACGACGTGTCCTTGATATGTATGTACCGATCAGGCAGGAAAGAAATGGTCATGTGAGGGAGCCTTGGTTGACGAGGGAGGTTGAATGTCTAGTAAAGAGGAAGAAGGAGGCTTACAAAAGGTTGAGGAAACAGGGTTCAGACAGAGCAGTGGAGGGATACAGGATAGCCAGAAGGGACCTGAAGAAAGGAATTAGGAGAGCTAAGAGAGGGCATGAAAAATCCTTGGCGGATAGGCTCAAGGATAACCCCAAGGCATTCTATGCGTATGTGAGAAACCTGAGAATGACGAGAACAAGGGTAGGTCCGATCAAGGACAGTAGTGGGAGACTGTGTATTGAGTCGGAAGAGATAGGAGAGGTCTTGAACAAGTACTTCTCTTCAGTATTTATGAATGAGAGGGACCATATTGTTGAAGAGGAGAGTGTGAAACAGACTGATAAGCTAGAAGAGATACCTGTTAGGAAGGAAGATGTGTTGGACATTTTGAACAACTTGAGGATAGACAAGTCCCCTGGGCCTGACGGGATATATCCGAGGATTATGTGGGAAGCAAGAGAGGAAATTGCAGTACCGTTGGCAATGATCTTCTCGTCTTCACTGGCAACGGGGGTGGTACCAGGGGACTGGAGAGTAGCGAATGTTGTTCCCCTGTTCAAAAAAGGGAATAGGGATAACCCCGGGAATTACAGGCCAATTAGTCTTCTGTGGTAGGCAAAGTAATGGAAAGGGTACTGAGGGATAGGATTTACGAGTATCTGGAAATACACTGCTTGATTAGGGACAGCCAGCACGGACTTGTGAAGGGTAGGTCTTGCCTTACAAGTCTTATTGAATTCTTCGAGGAGGTGACCAAGCATGTGGATGAGGGTAGAGCAGTGGATGTAGTGTACGTGGATTTTAGTAAGGCATTTGATAAGGTTCCCCATGGTAGGCTTATGCGGAAAGTCAGGAGGCATGGGATAGAGGGAAATTTGGCCAATTGGATAGAAAACTGGCTAACCGGTCGAAGGCAGAGAGTGGTGGTAGATGGTAAATATTCAGCCTGGAGCCCAGTTACAAGTGGAGTTCCGCAGGGATCAGTTCTGGGTCCTCTGCTGTTTGTAATTTTTATTAATGACTTAGATGAGGGAGTCGAAGGGTGGGTCAGTAAATTTGCAGATGATACGAAGAAAGGTGGTTGTGGACAGTGAGGAGGGCTGTTGTCGGCTGCAGAGGGACTTAGATATGATGCAGAGCTGGGCTGAGGAGTGGCAGATGGAGTTCAACCCTGCCAAGTGTGAGGTTGTCCATTTTGGAAGAACAAATAAGAATGCGGAATACAGGGTTAATGGTAGGGTTCTTAGTCAGGTGGAGGAACAGAGGGATCTTGGGGTCTATGTACATAGATCTTTGAAGGTTGCCACTCAGGTGGATAGAGTTTGTAAGAAGGCCTATGGAGTATTATCGTTCATTAGCAGAGGGATTGAATTCAAGAATCGTGAAGTGATGTTGCAGCTGTACAGGACTTTGGTTAGGCCACATTTAGAGTACTGTGTGCAGTTCTGGTCGCCTCACTTTAGGAAAGATGTGGAAGCTTTGGAGAGGGTGCAGAGAAGATTTACCAGGATGTTGCCTGGAATGGAGAGTAGGTCGTACGAGGATAGGTTGAGAGTTCTCGGCCTTTTCTCGTTGGAACGGCGAAGGATGAGGGGTGACTTGATAGAGGTTTATAAGATGATCAGAGGAATAGATAGAGTAGACAGTCAGAAACTTTTTCCCCGGGTACAACAGAGTGTTACAAGGGGACATAAATTTAAGGTGAAGGGTGGAAGGTATAGGGGAGATGTCAGGGGTGGGTTCTTTACCCAGAGAGTGGTGGGGGCATGGAATGCGCTGCCCGTGGGTGTGGTAGAGTCAGAATCATTGGCGACCTTTAAGCGGCATTTGGATAGGTACATGGATGGGTGCTTAATCTAGGTTAGAAGTTCGGCACAACATCGTGGGCCGAAGGGCCTGTTCTGTGCTGTATTGTTCTATGTTCTATGTTCTATGTTCTATGTAATGCTCTAAATCCTCTCAGTCTAACTTCCTTTATGAGCCGAGGCATTCCATCAATGGCCTGTACTGCGCTGCATTGTGCTATGTTGGACAGGACTACTGTCCAGTATTAGACGAATGGTACCATAAAGGGCCTGTATTGCGACGTAATGCTCTATATTCTATCAGTCTAACTTCCTTTATTCGACGAGTTGTTCCATCAAAGACCTGTACTGTGCTTTAATGTGATGTGTTGTATTGGTCTAATGTCTGGTATTAGTCGAATGGTACCATAAAGTGCCTGAAATGCTATATAATGCTGTATGTGTATCAATCTATCTTCCGTTATTAGCCACGCTGTTCCATAAAGGGGTTGTACTGTGCTGTCATGCTGTATGTTCTGTCAGTCTAATTTCCTTTATTAGCCGAGTTGTTCAACGAAACAAACGGCATTCGTTGAATCATTGAATCAAACCTTATTCCTTGTTTCACTAAATAAGTGAGTAATGTTTATTGAGTGAATCCTACTTCACTTATTTATTCAAAGCAAGAGACTGCACATGATAATTCCATCAGTAAAGGTTCTCTCATTCGTTGAAAGCCACAATCTTAACACATTGATTCTATCAAATCATCTAAACACATTTAGCCTGCATAAACTGCACGTGTTCATTTAATGAGTAGAGCTTTTCTCTTTCTTCAATGCCTCGAGCTTAACGCTTTAATTCAATGAAACATCCTGCATGCATTCATTCATTGATTCATATTTCTATCATTGATTCCAATAATCAAATGTAATTCATTGGTACAATCTTCACTCACTTGTGGAGTGAATTTAACTGCATTCATGCAATTATTGAATCAAACTGCAAGCATTCATTCGATGAGGAACATTGCAAGTCCTATTCCAATGAATCTAGCTTTTGCCATTCATTCAATGAAGAAACTGCACGCGTTCATTCATGCAAACTGCATGCATTCATTAAATGAAACGACTGCATGTGTTATTTCAATAATTACAGCTTTTCTTGTGTATTCAATGTCTCGAGATTAGCACTTTCATTCAATGTGCAGTCTGCATTCATTCAATCATTGAATCAAACTGAAATCATTGAGTCAATGAATCAAACAGTATAAATGGGTTCAATCAAACAAACTTAACTCATTTACTTCGTGAATCAAACTGCGCCCATTCATTCTATGCAATTCACTGTGTGTCTTAATAAAAATAGTCATTCTAACTACAATCATGAACAAAACTGCCCGTCTTATTTCAATGCGTAGAGCTTCTCTCATTCATTCAATGTGTCAAGCTCACCACTTTCATTCAATGAAACAACTGCATTCATTGAATCATTGAGTCAAAGTACAATCATTGATTCAATGAATCAAACTATATTCCTTGTTTCAATGGAACAAGCATAACTCACTTAGTTACTGAATCCTACTGCACTCATTCATTCAATCAAACAGACTGCACATGATAATTGAGGTACTCTCATTCGTTCAAAGCCACAAGCTTAACGCAGTGATTCCATCAAACAAACTGCACACATTTTGTCCATGAAACAAACTGATTAAATGAAACAGACTGCACGTGTTCATTCAATGAGTAGAGCTTTTCTCTTTCATTCCATGCCTCGACATTAAAGCTTTAATTCAATATAAAACCTGCATTCATTCATTGATTGATTCATATTCAATCATTGATTCAAAGAATCAAATGTACGATTGATTTAATTGTACAAACTTCACTCATTTGCGGAGTAAATTTAACTGCATTCATGCAATTAATGAATCAAACTGCAAACATTCATTGCATGAGGAACACTGCAAGTCCTATTTCGATGAATCTAGCTTTTGCTATTCATTCAATGAACGAACAGTCCACGCTTTCATTCAAGGATACAAACTGCATGCATTCATTAAATGAAACAGACTTGCACGTGTTAATTCAAAAACTACATCTTTTCTTGTTTATTCAATTCACGAGTTTAACTCTTTCATTCATTGCAACCAACTCCATTGATTCAATCATTGAATCAAACTGCAATCATTGAGTCAATGAATCAAACAGTATTATTGGATTCAATCAAACTTAATTCATCTAATTCGTGAATCAAACTGCACCTATTCATTCAAAGAAATGCACTGTTTGTCGTGATTAAAAGAGTCATTCTAACTACAATCATCAACCAAACTGTCCGCCTTAATTCCATGCGTAGAGCTTCTCTCATTCATTCAATGTGTCAAGCTCACCACTTTCATTTAATGAAACAAGCTGCATTCATTGAATCATTGAGTCAAAGTACAATCATTGATTCAATGAATCAAACTATATTCCTTGTTTCAATGGAACAAGCATAACACACTTAGTTACTGAATCCTACTGCACTCATTCATTCAATCAAACAGACTGCACATGATAATTGAGGAACTCTCATTCGTTCAAAGCCACAAGCTTAACGCAGTGATTCCATCAAACAAACTGCACACATTTTGTCCATGAAACAAACTGATTAAATGAAACAGACTGCACGTGTTCATTCAAGGAGTTGAGCTTTTCTCTTTCATTCAATACCTCGACCTTAAAGCTTTAATTCAATGAAACAATCTGCATTCATTCATTCATTGATTCGTATTCAATCATTGATTCAAAGAATCAAATGTACGATTGATTTAATTGTACAAACTTCACTCATTTGTGGAGTAAATTTAACTGCATTCATACAATCAATGAATCAAAGTGCAAACACTCATTGGATGAGGAACACTGCAAGTCCTATTTCAATGAATCTAGCTTTTGCTATTCATTCAATGAACGAACAGTCCACGCTTTCATTCAAGGATACAAACTGCATGCATTCATTAATTGAAACAGACTGCACGTGTTAATTCAATAACTACAGCTTTTCTTGTTTATTCAAATCTCGAGTTTAGCACTTTCATTCATTGCAACCAACTCCATTGATTCAATCATTGAATCAAACTGCAATCATTGAGTTAATGAATCAAACAGTATTAATGGATTCAATCAAACTTAATTCATCTACTTCGTGAATCAAACTGCACCTATTGATTCAAAGAAATGCACTGTTTGTCGTGATTAAAAGAGTCATTCTAACTACAATCATCAACTAAACTGTCCACCTTAATTCTATGCGTAGAGCTTCTCTCATTCATGCAATGTGTCAACTCCTCCATTTTCATTTAATGAAACAAACTGCATTCATTGAATCATTGAATCAAACCTTATTCCTTGTTTCACTAAATAAGTGAGGTATGTTTATTTAGTGAATCCTCCTGCACTCATTTATTCAAAACAAGAGACTGCACATGATAATTCCATCTCTCATTCGTTGAAAGCCACAATCTTAACACATTGATTCTATCAAATCATCTAAACACATTTAGCCTGCATACACTGCACGTGTTCATTCAACGAGTAGAGCTTTTCTCTTTCTTCAATGCCTCGAGTTTAACGCTTTAATTCAATGAAACAACCTGCATGCATTCATTCATTGATTCATATTTCTATCATTGATTCCAATAATCAAATGCAATTCATTGATTTAATGGTACAATCTTCACTCATTTGTGGAGTGAATTTAACTGCATTCATGCAATTAATGAATCAAACTGCAAACATTCATTCGATGAGGAACATTGCAAGTCCTATTCCAATCAATCTAGCTTTGCCATTCATTCAATGAAAGAAACTGCACGCGTTCATTCATGCAAACTGCATGCATTCATTAAATGAAACGACTGCATGTGTTATTTCAATAATTACAGCTTTTCTTGTGTATTCAATGTCTCGAGATTAGCACTTTCATCCAATGAAACCAACTGCATTCATTCAATCATTGAATCAAACTGAAATCATTGAGTCAATGAATCAAACAGTATAAATGGGTTCAATCAAACAAACTTAACTCATTTACTTCGTGAAGCAAACTGCGCCCATTCATTCTATGAAATTCACTGTATGTCTTAATTAAAATAGTCATTCTAACTACAATCATGAACAAAACTGCCCGTCTTATTTCAATGCGTAGAGCTTCTCTCATTCATTCAATGTGTCAAGCTCACCTTTTCATTTAATGAAACAAGCTGCATTCATTGAATCATTGAGTCAAAGTACAATCATTGATTCAATGAATCAAACTATATTCCTTGTTTCAATGGAACAAGCATAACTCACTTAGTTACTGATCCTACTGCACTCATTCATTCAATCAAACAGACTGCACATGATAATTGAGGTACTCTCATTCGTTCCAAGCCACAAGCTTAACACATTGATTCCATCAAACAAACTGCACACATTTTGTCCATGAAACAAACTGATGAAATGAAACAGACTGCACGTGTTCATTCAATGAGTAGAGCTTTTCTCTTTCATTCAATGCCTCGACATTAAAGCTTTAATTCAATATAAAACCTGCATTCATTCATTGATTGATTCATATTCAATCATTGATTCAAAGAATCAAATGTACGATTGATTTAATTGTACAAACTTCACTGATTGGTGGAGTAAATTTAACTGCATTCATGCAATCAATGAATCAAACTGCAAACATTCATTGGATGAGGAACACTGCAAGTCCTATTTCAATGAATCTAGCTTTTGCTATTCATTCAATGAACGAACAGTCCACGCTTTCATTCAAGGATACAAACTGCATGCATTCATTAAATGAAAACGACTGCACCTGTTAATTCAATAACTACATCTTTTCTTGTTTATTCAATTCTCGAGTTTAACACTTTCATTCATTGCAACAAACTACATTGATTCAATCATTGAATCAAACTGCAATCATTGAGTCAATGAATCAAACAGTATTAATGGATTCAATCAAACTTAATTCATCTAATTCGTGAATCAAACTGCACCTATTCATTCAAAGAAATGCACTGTATGTCGTGATTAAAAGCGTCATTCTAACTACAATCATGAACCAAACTGTCCGCCTTAATTCCATGCGTAGAGCTTCTCTCATTCATTTCAAGTCCTCCATTTTCATTTAATGAAACAAACTGCATTCATTGAATCATTGAACCAAACCTTATTCCTTGTTTCACTAATTAAGTGAGGTATGTTTACTTAGTGAATCCTACTGCACTCATTTATTCAAAACAAAAGACTGCACATGATAATTCCATCAGTACAGGTTCTCTCATTCGTTGAAAGCCACAATCTTAACACATTGATTCTATCAAATCATCTAAACACATTTAGCCTGCATAAACTGCACGGGTGCATTCAATGAGTAGAGCTTTTCTCTTTCTTCAATGCCTCGAGTTTAACGCTTTAATTCAATGAAACAACCTGCATGCATTCATTCATTGATTCATATTTCTATCATTGATTCCAATAATCAAATGCAATTCATTGATTTAATGGTACAATCTTCACTCATTTGTGGAGTGAATTTAACTGCATTCATGCAATTAATGAATCAAACTGCAAACATTCATTCGATGAGGAACATTGCAAGTCCTATTCCAATCAATCTAGCTTTGCCATTCATTCAATGAAAGAAACTGCACGCGTTCATTCATGCAAACTGCATGCATTCATTAAATGAAACGACTGCATGTGTTATTTCAATAATTACAGCTTTTCTTGTGTATTCAATGTCTCGAGATTAGCACTTTCATCCAATGAAACCAACTGCATTCATTCAATCATTGAATCAAACTGAAATCATTGAGTCAATGAATCAGACAGTATAAATGGGTTCAATCAAACAAACTTAACTCATTTACTTCGTGAATCAAACTGCGCCCATTCATTCTATGAAATTCACTGTATGTCTTAATTAAAATAGTCATTCTAACTACAATCATGAACAAAACTGCCCGTCTTATTTCAATGCGTAGAGCTTCTCTCATTCATTCAATGTGTCAAGCTCACCACTTTCATTTAATGAAACAAGCTGCATTCATTGAATCATTGAGTCAAAGTACAATCATTGATTCAATGAATCAAACTATATTCCTTGTTTTAATGGAACAAGCATAACTCACTTAGTTACTGATCCTACTGCACTCATTCATTCAATCAAACAGACTGCACATGATAATTGAGGTACTCTCATTCGTTCCAAGCCACAAGCTTAACGCATTGATTCAATCAAACAAACTGCACACATTTTGTCCATGAAACAAACTGATTAAATGAAACAGACTGCACGTGTTCATTCAATGAGTAGAGCTTTTCTCTTTCATTCAATGCCTCGACATTAAAGCTTTAATTCAATATAAAACCTGCATTCATTCATTGATTGATTCATATTCAATCATTGATTCAAAGAATCAAATGTACGATTGATTTAATTGTACAAACTTCACTCATTTGCGGAGTAAATTTAACTGCATTCATGCAATTAATGAATCAAACTGCAAACATTCATTGCATGAGGAACACTGCAAGTCCTATTTCAATGAATCTAGCTTTTGCTATTCATTCAATGAACGAACAGTCCACGCTATCATTCAAGGATACAAACTGCATGCATTCATTAAATGAAACAGACCTGCACGTGTTAATTCAAAAACTACATCTTTTCTTGTTTATTCAATTCTCGAGTTTAACACTTTCATTCATTGCAACCAACTCCATTGATTCAATCATTGAATCAAACTGCAATCATTGAGTCAATGAATCAAACAGTATTAATGGATTCAATCAAACTTAATTCATCTAATTCGTGAATCAAACGGCACCTATTCATTCAAAGAAATGCACTGTATGTCGTGATTAAAAGAGTCATTCTAACTACAATCATCAACCAAACTGTCCGCCTTAATTCCATGCGTAGAGCTTCTCTCATTCATGCAATGTGTCAAGTCCTCCATTTTCATTTAATGAAACAAACTGCATTCATTGAATCATTGAATCAAACCTTATTTCTTGTTTCACTAAATAAGTGAGGTATGTTTACTTAGTGAATCCTACTGCACTCATTTATTCAAAACAAGAGACTGCACATGATAATTCCATCAGTACAAGATCTCTCATTCGTTGAAAGCCACAATCTTAACACATTGATTCTATCAAATCATCTAAACACATTTAGCCTGCATACACTGCACGTGTTCATTCAATGAGTAGAGCTTTTCTCTTTCTTCAATGCCTCGAGCTTAACACTTTTATTCAATGAAACAACCTGCATGCATTCATTCATTGATTCATATTTCTATCATTGTTTCCAATAATCAAATGTAATTCATTGATTTAATAGTACAATCTTCACTCATTTCTGGAGTTAATTTTACTGCATTCATGCAATTAATGAATCAAACTGCAAACATTCATTCGATGAGGAACATTGCAAGTCCTATTCCAATCAATCTAGCTTTGCCATTCATTCAATGAAAGAAACTGCACGCGTTCATTCATGCAAATTGCATGCATTCATTAAATCAAACGACTGCAAGTGTTATTTCAATAATTACAGCTTTTCTTGTGTATTCAATGTCTCGAGATTAGCACTTTCATCCAATGAAACCAACTGCATTCATTCAATCATTGAATCAAACTGAAATCATTGAGTCAATGAATCAGACAGTATAAATGGATTCAATCAAACAAACTTAACTCATTTACTTCGTGAATCAAACTGCGCCCATTCATTCTATGAAATTCACTGTATGTCTTAAATAAAATAGTCATTCTAACTACAATCATGAACAAAACTGCCCGTCTTATTTCAATGCGTAGAGCTTCTCTCATTCATTCAATGTGTCAAGCTCACCACTTTCATTTAAAGAAACAAGCTGCATTCATTGAATCATTGAGTCAAAGTACAATCATTGATTCAATGAATCAAACTATATTCCTTGTTTCAATGGAACAAGCATAACTCACTTAGTTACTGAATCCTACTGCACTCATTCATTCAATCAAACAGACTGCACATGATAATTCAAAGGCACAAGCTTAACGCATTGATTCCATCAAACAAACTGGACACATTTTGTCCATGAAACAAACTGATTAAATGAAACAAACTGCACGTGTTCATTCAGTGAGGAGAGCTTTTCTCTTTCATTCAATGCCTCGACATTAAAGCTTTAATTCAATATAAATCCTGCATTCATTCATTCATTGATTCATATTCAATCATTGATTCAAAGAATCAAATGTACGATTGATTTAATTGTACAAACTTCACTGATTGGTGGAGAAATTTAACTGCATTCATGCAATCAATGAATCAAACTGCAAACATTCATTGGATGAGGAACACTGCAAGTCCTATTTCAATGAATCTAGCTTTTGCTATTCATTCAATGAACGAACAGTTCATGCTTTCATTCAAGGATACAAACTGCATGCATTCATTAAATGAAAACGATTGAACCTGTTAATTCAATAACTACATCTTTTCTTGTTTATTCAATTCTCGAGTTTAACACTTTCATTCATTGCAACCAACTACATTGATTCAATCATTGAATCAAACTGCAATCATTGAGTCAATGAATCAAACAGTATTAATGGATTCAATCAAACTTAATTCATCTAATTCGTGAATCAAACTGCACCTATTCATTCAAAGAAATGCACTGTATGTCGTGATTAAAAGAGTCATTCTAACTACAATCATCAACCAAACTGTCCGCCTTAATTCCATGCGTAGAGCTTCTCTCATTCATGTCAAGTCCTCCATTTTCATTTAATGAAACAAACTGCATTCATTGAATCATTGAATCAAACCTTATTCCTTGTTTCACTAAATAAGTGAGGTATGTTTATTTAGTGAATCCTACTGCACTCATTTGTTCAAAACAAGAGACTGCACATGATAATTCCATCAGTAAAGGTTCTCTCATTCGTTGAAAGCCACAATCTTAACACATTGATTCTATCAAATCATCTACACACATTTAGCCTGCATAAACTGCACGTGTTCATTCAATGAGTAGAGCTTTTCTCTTTCTTCAATGCCTCGAGTTTAACGCTTTAATTCAATGAAACAACCTGCATGCATTCATTCATTGATTCATATTTCTATCATTGATTCCAATAATCAAATGCAATTCATTGATTTAATGGTACAATCTTCACTCATTTGTGGAGTGAATTTAACTGCATTCATGCAATTAATGAATCAAACTGCAAACATTCATTCGATGAGGAACATTGCAAGTCCTATTCCAATCAATCTAGCTTTGCCATTCATTCAATGAAAGAAACTGCACGCGTTCATTCATGCAAACTGCATGCATTCATTAAATGAAACGACTGCATGTGTTATTTCAATAATTACAGCTTTTCTTGTGTATTCAATGTCTCGAGATTAGCACTTTCATCCAATGAAACCAACTGCATTCATTCAATCATTGAATCAAACTGAAATCATTGAGTCAATGAATCAGACAGTATAAATGGGTTCAAACAAACTTAACTCATTTACTTCGTGAATCAAACTGCGCCCATTCATTCTATGAAATTCACTGTATGTCTTAATTAAAATAGTCATTCTAACTACAATCATGAACAAAACTGCCCGTCTTATTTCAATGCGTAGAGCTTCTCTCATTCATTCAATGTGTCAAGCTCACCACTTTCATTTAATGAAACAATCTGCATTCATTGAATCATTGAGTCAAAGTACAATCATTGATTCAATGAATCAAACTATATTCCTTGTTTCAATGGAACAAGCATAACTCACTTAGTTACTGATCCTACTGCACTCATTCATTCAATCAAACAGACTGCACATGATAATTGAGGTACTCTCATTCGTTCCAAGCCACAAGCTTAACGCATTGATTCAATCAAACAAACTGCACACATTTTGTCCATGAAACAAACTGATTAAATGAAACAGACTGCACGTGTTCATTCAATGAGTAGAGCTTTTCTCTTTCATTCAATGCCTCGACATTAAAGCTTTAATTCAATATAAAACCTGCATTCATTCATTGATTGATTCATATTCAATCATTGATTCAAACTGCAAACATTCATTGCATGAGGAACACTGCAAGTCCTATTTCAATGAATCTAGCTTTTGCTATTCATTCAATGAACGAACAGTCCACGCTTTCATTCAAGGATACAAACTGCATGCATTCATTAAATGAAACAGACTAGCACGTGTTAATTCAAAAACTACATCTTTTCTTGTTTATTCAATTCTCGAGTTTAACACTTTCATTCATTGCAACCAACTCCATTGATTCAATCATTGAATCAAACTGCAATCATTGAGTCAATGAATCAAACAGTATTAATGGATTCAATCAAACTTAATTCATCTAATTCGTGAATCAAACTGCACCTATTCATTCAAAGAAATGCACTGTATGTCGTGATTAAAAGAGTCATTCTAACTACAATCATCAACCAAACTGTCCGCCTTAATTCCATGCGTAGAGCTTCTCTCATTCATGCAATGTGTCAAGTCCTCCATTTTCATTTAATGAAACAAACTGCATTCATTGAATCATTGAATCAAACCTTATTCCTTGTTTCACTAAATAAGTGAGGTATGTTTACTTAGTGAATCCTACTGCACTCATTTATTCAAAACAAGAGACTGCACATGATAATTCCATCAGTACAAGTTCTCTCATTCGTTGAAAGCCACAATCTTAACACATTGATTCTATCAAATCATCTAAACACATTTAGCCTGCATAAACTGCACGTGTTCATTCAATGAGTAGAGCTTTTCTCTTTCTTCAATGCCTCGAGCTTAACACTTTAATTCAATGAAACAACCTGCATGCATTCATTCATTGATTCATATTTCTATCATTGTTTCCAATAATCAAATGTAATTCATTGATTTAATAGTACAATCTTCACTCATTTCTGGAGTTAATTTTACTGCATTCATGCAATTAATGAATCAAACTGCAAACATTCATTTGATGAGGAACATTGCAAGTCCTATTCCAATCAATCTAGCTTTGCCATTCATTCAATGAAAGAAACTGCACGCGTTCATTCATGCAAACTGCATGCATTCATTAAATGAAACGACTGCAAGTGTTATTTCAATAATTACAGCTTTTCTTGTGTATTCAATGTCTCGAGATTAGCACTTTCATCCAATGAAACCAACTGCATTCATTCAATCATTGAATCAAACTGAAATCATTGAGTCAATGAATCAGACAGTACAAATGGATTCAATCAAACAAACTTAACTCATTTACTTCGTGAATCAAACTGCGCCCATTCATTCTATGAAATTCACTGTATGTCTTAATTAAAATAGTCATTCTAACTACAATCATGAACAAAACTGCCCGTCTTATTTCAATGCGTAGAGCTTCTCTCATTCATTCAATGTGTCAAGCTCACCACTTTCATTTAATGAAACAAGCTGCATTCATTGAATCATTGAGTCAAAGTACAATCATTGATTCAATGAATCAAACTATATTCCTTGTTTCAATGGAACAAGCATAACTCACTTAGTTACTGAATCCTACTGCACTCATTCATTCAATCAAACAGACTGCACATGATAATTCGTTCAAAGCCACAAGCTTAACGCATTGATTCCATCAAACAAACTGCACACATTTTGTCCATGAAACAAACTGATTAAATGAAACAGACTGCACGTGTTCATTCAATGAGTAGAGCTTTTCTCTTTCATTCAATGCCTCGACATTAAAGCTTTAATTCAATATAAAACCTGCATTCATTCATTGATTGATTCATATTCAATCATTGATTCAAAGAATCAAATGTACGATTGATTTAATTGTACAAACTTCACTCATTTGCGGAGTAAATTTAACTGCATTCATGCAATTAATGAATCAAACTGCAAACATTCTTTGGATGAGGAACACTGCAAGTCCAATTTCAATGAATCTAGCTTTTGCTATTCATTCAATGAAAGAACAGTCCACGCTTTCATTCAAGGATACAAACTGCATGCATTCATTAAATGAAACAGACTTGCACGTGTTAATTCAAAAACTACATCTTTTCTTGTTTATTCAATTCTCGAGTTTAACACTTTCATTCATTGCAACCAACTACATTGATTCAATCATTGAATCAAACTGCAATCATTGAGTCAATGAATCAAACAGTATTAATGGATTCAATCAAACTTAATTCATCTAATTCGTGAATCAAACTGCACCTATTCATTCAAAGAAATGCACTGTTTGTCGTGATTAAAAGAGTCATTCTAACTACAATCATCAACCAAACTGTCCACCTTAATTCCATGCGTAGAGCTTCTCTCATTCATTCAATGTGTCAAGCTCACCACTTTCATTTAATGAAACAAGCTGCATTCATTGAATCATTGAGTCAAAGTACAATCATTGATTCAATGAATCAAACTATATTCCTTGTTTCAATGGAACAAGCATAACTCACTTAGTTACTGAATCCTACTGCACTCATTCATTCAATCAAACAGACTGCACATGATAATTCGTTCAAAGCCACAAGCTTAACGCATTGATTCCATCAAACAAACTGCACACATTTTGTCCATGAAACAAACTGATTAAATGAAACAGACTGCACGTGTTCATTCAATGAGTAGAGCTTTTCTCTTTCATTCAATGCCTCGACATTAAAGCTTTAATTCAATATAAAACCTGCATTCATTCATTGATTGATTCATATTCAATCATTGATTCAAAGAATCAAATGTACGATTGATTTAATTGTACAAACTTCACTCATTTGCGGAGTAAATTTAACTGCATTCATGCAATTAATGAATCAAACTGCAAACATTCATTGCATGAGGAACACTGCAAGTCCTATTTCAATGAATCTAGCTTTTGCTATTCATTCAATGAACGAACAGTCCACGCTTTCATTCAAGGATACAAACTGCATGCATTCATTAAATGAAACAGACTTGCACGTGTTAATTCAAAAACTACATCTTTTCTTGTTTATTCAATTCTCGAGTTTAACACTTTCATTCATTGCAACCAACTCCATTGATTCAATCATTGAATCAAACTGCAATCATTGAGTCAATGAATCAAACAGTATTAATGGATTCAATCAAACTTAATTCATCTAATTCGTGAATCAAACTGCACCTATTCATTCAAAGAAATGCACTGTATGTCGTGATTAAAAGAGTCATTCTAACTACAATCATCAACCAAACTGTCCGCCTTAATTCCATGCGTAGAGCTTCTCTCATTCATGCAATGTGTCAAGTCCTCCATTTTCATTTAATGAAACAAACTGCATTCATTGAATCATTGAATCAAACCTTATTTCTTGTTTCACTAAATAAGTGAGGTATGTTTACTTAGTGAATCCTACTGCACTCATTTATTCAAAACAAGAGACTGAACATGATAATTCCATCAGTACAAGTTCTCTCATTCGTTGAAAGCCACAATCTTAACACATTGATTCTATCAAATCATCTAAACACATTTAGCCTGCATAATCTGCACGTGTTCATTCAATGAGTAGAGCTTTTCTCTTTCTTCAATGCCTCGAGCTTAACACTTTTATTCAATGAAACAACCTGCATGCATTCATTCATTGATTCATATTTCTATCATTGTTTCCAATAATCAAATGTAATTCATTGATTTAATAGTACAATCTTCACTCATTTCTGGAGTTAATTTTACTGCATTCATGCAATTAATGAATCAAACTGCAAACATTCATTCGATGAGGAACATTGCAAGTCCTATTCCAATCAATCTAGCTTTGCCATTCATTCAATGAAAGAAACTGCACGCGTTCATTCATGCAAATTGCATGCATTCATTAAATGAAACGACTGCAAGTCTTATTTCAATAATTACAGCTTTTCTTGTGTATTCAATGTCTCGAGATTAGCACTTTCATCCAATGAAACCAACTGCATTCATTCAATCATTGAATCAAACTGAAATCATTGAGTCAATGAATCAGACAGTATAAATGGATTCAATCAAACAAACTTAACTCATTTACTTCGTGAATCAAACTGCGCCCATTCATTCTATGAAATTCACTGTATGTCTTAAATAAAATAGTCATTCTAACTACAATCATGAACAAAACTGCCCGTCTTATTTCAATGCGTAGAGCTTCTCTCATTCATTCAATGTGTCAAGCTCACCACTTTCATTTAATGAAACAAGCTGCATTCATTGAATCATTGAGTCAATGAATCAAACTATATTCCTTGTTTCAATGGAACAAGCATAACTCACTTAGTTACTGAATCCTACTGCACTCATTCATTCAATCAAACAGACTGCACATGATAATTCAAAGGCACAAGCTTAACGCATTGATTCCATCAAACAAACTGCACACATTTTGTCCATGAAACAAACTGATTAAATGAAACAGACTGCACGTGTTCATTCAATGAGTAGAGCTTTTCTCTTTCATTCAATGCCTCGACATTAAAGCTTTAATTCAATATAAAACCTGCATTCATTCATTCATTGATTCATATTCAATCATTGATTCAAAGAATCAAATGTACGATTGATTTAATTGTACAAACTTCACTGATTGGTGGAGAAATTTAACTGCATTCATGCAATCAATGAATCAAACTGCAAACATTCATTGGATGAGGAACACTGCAAGTCCTATTTCAATGAATCTAGCTTTTGCTATTCATTCAATGAACGAACAGTCCACGCTTTCATTCAAGGATACAAACTGCATGCATTCATTAAATGAAAACGACTGAACCTGTTAATTCAATAACTACATCTTTTCTTGTTTATTCAATTCTCGAGTTTAACACTTTCATTCATTGCAACCAACTCCATTGATTCAATCATTGAATCAAACTGCAATCATTGAGTCAATGAATCAAACAGTATTAATGGATTCAATCAAACTTAATTCATCTAATTCGTGAATCAAACTGCACCTATTCATTCAAAGAAATGCACTGTATGTCGTGATTAAAAGAGTCATTCTAACTACAATCATCAACCAAACTGTCCGCCTTAATTCCATGCGTAGAGCTTCTCTCATTCATGTCAAGTCCTCCATTTTCATGGAATGAAACAAACTGCATTCATTGAATCATTGAATCAAACCTTATTCCTTGTTTCACTAAATAAGTGAGGTATGTTTATTTAGTGAATCCTACTGCACTCATTTGTTCAAAACAAAAGACTGCACATGATAATTCCATCAGTAAAGGTTCTCTCATTCGTTGAAAGCCACAATCTTAACACATTGATTCTATCAAATCATCTACACACATTTAGCCTGCATAAACTGCACGTGTTCATTCAATGAGTAGAGCTTTTCTCTTTCTTCAATGCCTCGAGTTTAACGCTTTAATTCAATGAAACAACCTGCATGCATTCATTCATTGATTCATATTTCTATCATTGATTCCAATAATCAAATGCAATTCATTGATTTAATGTACAATCTTCACTCATTTGTGGAGTGAATTTAACTGCATTCATGCAATTAATGAATCAAACTGCAAACATTCATTCGATGAGGAACATTGCAAGTCCTATTCCAATCAATCTAGCTTTGCCATTCATTCAATGAAAGAAACTGCACGCGTTCATTCATGCAAACTGCATGCATTCATTAAATGAAACGACTGCATGTGTTATTTCAATAATTACAGCTTTTCTTGTGTATTCAATGTCTCGAGATTAGCACTTTCATCCAATGAAACCAACTGCATTCATTCAATCATTGAATCAAACTGAAATCATTGAGTCAATGAATCAGACAGTATAAATGGATTCAATCAAACAAACTTAACTCATTTACTTCGTGAATCAAACTGCGCCCATTCATTCTATGAAATTCACTGTATGTCTTAAATAAAATAGTCATTCTAACTACAATCATGAACAAAACTGCCCGTCTTATTTCAATGCGTAGAGCTTCTCTCATTCATTCAATGTGTCAAGCTCACCACTTTCATTTAATGAAACAAGCTGCATTCATTGAATCATTGAGTCAATGAATCAAACTATATTCCTTGTTTCAATGGAACAAGCATAACTCACTTAGTTACTGAATCCTACTGCACTCATTCATTCAATCAAACCGACTGCACATGATAATTCAAAGGCACAAGATTAATGCATTGATTCCATCAAACAAACTGCACACATTTTGTCCATGAAACAAACTGATTAAATGAAACAGACTGCACGTGTTCATTCAATGAGTAGAGCTTTTCTCTTTCATTCAATGCCTCGACATTAAAGCTTTAATTCAATATAAAACCTGCATTCATTCATTCATTGATTCATATTCAATCATTGATTCAAAGAATCAAATGTACGATTGATTTAATTGTACAAACTTCACTGATTGGTGGAGAAATTTAACTGCATTCATGCAATCAATGAATCAAACTGCAAACATTCATTGGATGAGGAACACTGCAAGTCCTATTTCAATGAATCTAGCTTTTGCTATTCATTCAATGAACGAACAGTCCACGCTTTCATTCAAGGATACAAACTGCATGCATTCATTAAATGAAAACGACTGAACCTGTTAATTCAATAACTACATCTTTTCTTGTTTATTCAATTCTCGAGTTTAACACTTTCATTCATTGCAACAAACTACATTGATTCAATCATTGAATCAAACTGCAATCATTGAGTCAATGAATCAAACAGTATTAATGGATTCAATCAAACTTAATTCATCTAATTCGTGAATCAAACTGCACCTATTCATTCAAAGAAATGCACTGTATGTCGTGATTAAAAGAGTCATTCTAACTACAATCATGAACCAAACTGTCCGCCTTAATTCCATGCGTAGAGCTTCTCTCATTCATGCAATGTGTCAAGTCCTCCATTTTCATTTAATGAAACAAACTGCATTCATTGAATCATTGAATCAAACCTTATTTCTTGTTTCACTAAATAAGTGAGGTATGTTTACTTAGTGAATCCTACTGCACTCATTTATTCAAAACAAGAGACTGCACATGATAATTCCATCAGTACAAGATCTCTCATTCGTTGAAAGCCACAATCTTAACACATTGATTCTATCAAATCATCTAAACACATTTAGCCTGCATACACTGCACGTGTTCATTCAATGAGTAGAGCTTTTCTCTTTCTTCAATGCCTCGAGCTTAACACTTTTATTCAATGAAACAACCTGCATGCATTCATTCATTGATTCATATTTCTATCATTGTTTCCAATAATCAAATGTAATTCATTGATTTAATAGTACAATCTTCACTCATTTCTGGAGTTAATTTTACTGCATTCATGCAATTAATGAATCAAACTGCAAACATTCATTCGATGAGGAACATTGCAAGTCCTATTCCAATCAATCTAGCTTTGCCATTCATTCAATGAAAGAAACTGCACGCGTTCATTCATGCAAATTGCATGCATTCATTAAATCAAACGACTGCAAGTGTTATTTCAATAATTACAGCTTTTCTTGTGTATTCAATGTCTCGAGATTAGCACTTTCATCCAATGAAACCAACTGCATTCATTCAATCATTGAATCAAACTGAAATCATTGAGTCAATGAATCAGACAGTATAAATGGATTCAATCAAACAAACTTAACTCATTTACTTCGTGAATCAAACTGCGCCCATTCATTCTATGAAATTCACTGTATGTCTTAAATAAAATAGTCATTCTAACTACAATCATGAACAAAACTGCCCGTCTTATTTCAATGCGTAGAGCTTCTCTCATTCATTCAATGTGTCAAGCTCACCACTTTCATTTAAAGAAACAAGCTGCATTCATTGAATCATTGAGTCAAAGTACAATCATTGATTCAATGAATCAAACTATATTCCTTGTTTCAATGGAACAAGCATAACTCACTTAGTTACTGAATCCTACTGCACTCATTCATTCAATCAAACAGACTGCACATGATAATTCAAAGGCACAAGCTTAACGCATTGATTCCATCAAACAAACTGGACACATTTTGTCCATGAAACAAACTGATTAAATGAAACAAACTGCACGTGTTCATTCAGTGAGGAGAGCTTTTCTCTTTCATTCAATGCCTCGACATTAAAGCTTTAATTCAATATAAATCCTGCATTCATTCATTCATTGATTCATATTCAATCATTGATTCAAAGAATCAAATGTACGATTGATTTAATTGTACAAACTTCACTGATTGGTGGAGAAATTTAACTGCATTCATGCAATCAATGAATCAAACTGCAAACATTCATTGGATGAGGAACACTGCAAGTCCTATTTCAATGAATCTAGCTTTTGCTATTCATTCAATGAACGAACAGTTCATGCTTTCATTCAAGGATACAAACTGCATGCATTCATTAAATGAAAACGATTGAACCTGTTAATTCAATAACTACATCTTTTCTTGTTTATTCAATTCTCGAGTTTAACACTTTCATTCATTGCAACCAACTACATTGATTCAATCATTGAATCAAACTGCAATCATTGAGTCAATGAATCAAACAGTATTAATGGATTCAATCAAACTTAATTCATCTAATTCGTGAATCAAACTGCACCTATTCATTCAAAGAAATGCACTGTATGTCGTGATTAAAAGAGTCATTCTAACTACAATCATCAACCAAACTGTCCGCCTTAATTCCATGCGTAGAGCTTCTCTCATTCATGTCAAGTCCTCCATTTTCATTTAATGAAACAAACTGCATTCATTGAATCATTGAATCAAACCTTATTCCTTGTTTCACTAAATAAGTGAGGTATGTTTATTTAGTGAATCCTACTGCACTCATTTGTTCAAAACAAGAGACTGCACATGATAATTCCATCAGTAAAGGTTCTCTCATTCGTTGAAAGCCACAATCTTAACACATTGATTCTATCAAATCATCTACACACATTTAGCCTGCATAAACTGCACGTGTTCATTCAATGAGTAGAGCTTTTCTCTTTCTTCAATGCCTCGAGTTTAACGCTTTAATTCAATGAAACAACCTGCATGCATTCATTCATTGATTCATATTTCTATCATTGATTCCAATAATCAAATGCAATTCATTGATTTAATGGTACAATCTTCACTCATTTGTGGAGTGAATTTAACTGCATTCATGCAATTAATGAATCAAACTGCAAACATTCATTCGATGAGGAACATTGCAAGTCCTATTCCAATCAATCTAGCTTTGCCATTCATTCAATGAAAGAAACTGCACGCGTTCATTCATGCAAACTGCATGCATTCATTAAATGAAACGACTGCATGTGTTATTTCAATAATTACAGCTTTTCTTGTGTATTCAATGTCTCGAGATTAGCACTTTCATCCAATGAAACCAACTGCATTCATTCAATCATTGAATCAAACTGAAATCATTGAGTCAATGAATCAGACAGTATAAATGGGTTCAAACAAACTTAACTCATTTACTTCGTGAATCAAACTGCGCCCATTCATTCTATGAAATTCACTGTATGTCTTAATTAAAATAGTCATTCTAACTACAATCATGAACAAAACTGCCCGTCTTATTTCAATGCGTAGAGCTTCTCTCATTCATTCAATGTGTCAAGCTCACCACTTTCATTTAATGAAACAATCTGCATTCATTGAATCATTGAGTCAAAGTACAATCATTGATTCAATGAATCAAACTATATTCCTTGTTTCAATGGAACAAGCATAACTCACTTAGTTACTGATCCTACTGCACTCATTCATTCAATCAAACAGACTGCACATGATAATTGAGGTACTCTCATTCGTTCCAAGCCACAAGCTTAACGCATTGATTCAATCAAACAAACTGCACACATTTTGTCCATGAAACAAACTGATTAAATGAAACAGACTGCACGTGTTCATTCAATGAGTAGAGCTTTTCTCTTTCATTCAATGCCTCGACATTAAAGCTTTAATTCAATATAAAACCTGCATTCATTCATTGATTGATTCATATTCAATCATTGATTCAAAGAATCAAATGTAGGATTGATTTAATTGTACAAACTTCACTCATTTGCGGAGTACATTTACCGGCATTCATGCAATTAATGAATCAAACTGCAAACATTCATTGCATGAGGAACACTGCAAGTCCTATTTCAATGAATCTAGCTTTTGCTATTCATTCAATGAACGAACAGTCCACGCTTTCATTCAAGGATACAAACTGCATGCATTCATTAAATGAAACAGACTAGCACGTGTTAATTCAAAAACTACATCTTTTCTTGTTTATTCAATTCTCGAGTTTAACACTTTCATTCATTGCAACCAACTCCATTGATTCAATCATTGAATCAAACTGCAATCATTGAGTCAATGAATCAAACAGTATTAATGGATTCAATCAAACTTAATTCATCTAATTCGTGAATCAAACTGCACCTATTCATTCAAAGAAATGCACTGTATGTCGTGATTAAAAGAGTCATTCTAACTACAATCATCAACCAAACTGTCCGCCTTAATTCCATGCGTAGAGCTTCTCTCATTCATGCAATGTGTCAAGTCCTCCATTTTCATTTAATGAAACAAACTGCATTCATTGAATCATTGAATCAAACCTTATTCCTTGTTTCACTAAATAAGTGAGGTATGTTTACTTAGTGAATCCTACTGCACTCATTTATTCAAAACAAGAGACTGCACATGATAATTCCATCAGTACAAGTTCTCTCATTCGTTGAAAGCCACAATCTTAACACATTGATTCTATCAAATCATCTAAACACATTTAGCCTGCATAAACTGCACGTGTTCATTCAATGAGTAGAGCTTTTCTCTTTCTTCAATGCCTCGAGCTTAACACTTTAATTCAATGAAACAACCTGCATGCATTCATTCATTGATTCATATTTCTATCATTGTTTCCAATAATCAAATGTAATTCATTGATTTAATAGTACAATCTTCACTCATTTCTGGAGTTAATTTTACTGCATTCATGCAATTAATGAATCAAACTGCAAACATTCATTTGATGAGGAACATTGCAAGTCCTATTCCAATCAATCTAGCTTTGCCATTCATTCAATGAAAGAAACTGCACGCGTTCATTCATGCAAACTGCATGCATTCATTAAATGAAACGACTGCAAGTGTTATTTCAATAATTACAGCTTTTCTTGTGTATTCAATGTCTCGAGATTAGCACTTTCATCCAATGAAACCAACTGCATTCATTCAATCATTGAATCAAACTGAAATCATTGAGTCAATGAATCAGACAGTACAAATGGATTCAATCAAACAAACTTAACTCATTTACTTCGTGAATCAAACTGCGCCCATTCATTCTATGAAATTCACTGTATGTCTTAATTAAAATAGTCATTCTAACTACAATCATGAACAAAACTGCCCGTCTTATTTCAATGCGTAGAGCTTCTCTCATTCATTCAATGTGTCAAGCTCACCACTTTCATTTAATGAAACAAGCTGCATTCATTGAATCATTGAGTCAAAGTACAATCATTGATTCAATGAATCAAACTATATTCCTTGTTTCAATGGAACAAGCATAACTCACTTAGTTACTGAATCCTACTGCACTCATTCATTCAATCAAACAGACTGCACATGATAATTCGTTCAAAGCCACAAGCTTAACGCATTGATTCCATCAAACAAACTGCACACATTTTGTCCATGAAACAAACTGATTAAATGAAACAGACTGCACGTGTTCATTCAATGAGTAGAGCTTTTCTCTTTCATTCAATGCCTCGACATTAAAGCTTTAATTCAATATAAAACCTGCATTCATTCATTGATTGATTCATATTCAATCATTGATTCAAAGAATCAAATGTACGATTGATTTAATTGTACAAACTTCACTCATTTGCGGAGTAAATTTAACTGCATTCATGCAATTAATGAATCAAACTGCAAACATTCTTTGGATGAGGAACACTGCAAGTCCAATTTCAATGAATCTAGCTTTTGCTATTCATTCAATGAAAGAACAGTCCACGCTTTCATTCAAGGATACAAACTGCATGCATTCATTAAATGAAACAGACTTGCACGTGTTAATTCAAAAACTACATCTTTTCTTGTTTATTCAATTCTTGAGTTTAACACTTTCATTCATTGCAACCAACTACATTGATTCAATCATTGAATCAAACTGCAATCATTGAGTCAATGAATCAAACAGTATTAATGGATTCAATCAAACTTAATTCATCTAATTCGTGAATCAAACTGCACCTATTCATTCAAAGAAATGCACTGTTTGTCGTGATTAAAAGACTCATTCTAACTACAATCATCAACCAAACTGTCCACCTTAATTCCATGCGTAGAGCTTCTCTCATTCATTCAATGTGTCAAGCTCACCACTTTCATTTAATGAAACAAGCTGCATTCATTGAATCATTGAGTCAAAGTACAATCATTGATTCAATGAATCAAACTATATTCCTTGTTTCAATGGAACAAGCATAACTCACTTAGTTACTGAATCCTACTGCACTCATTCATTCAATCAAACAGACTGCACATGATAATTCGTTCAAAGCCACAAGCTTAACGCATTGATTCCATCAAACAAACTGCACACATTTTGTCCATGAAACAAACTGATTAAATGAAACAGACTGCACGTGTTCATTCAATGAGTAGAGCTTTTCTCTTTCATTCAATGCCTCGACATTAAAGCTTTAATTCAATATAAAACCTGCATTCATTCATTGATTGATTCATATTCAATCATTGATTCAAAGAATCAAATGTACGATTGATTTAATTGTACAAACTTCACTCATTTGCGGAGTAAATTTAACTGCATTCATGCAATTAATGAATCAAACTGCAAACATTCATTGCATGAGGAACACTGCAAGTCCTATTTCAATGAATCTAGCTTTTGCTATTCATTCAATGAACGAACAGTCCACGCTTTCATTCAAGGATACAAACTGCATGCATTCATTAAATGAAACAGACTTGCACGTGTTAATTCAAAAACTACATCTTTTCTTGTTTATTCAATTCTCGAGTTTAACACTTTCATTCATTGCAACCAACTCCATTGATTCAATCATTGAATCAAACTGCAATCATTGAGTCAATGAATCAAACAGTATTAATGGATTCAATCAAACTTAATTCATCTAATTCGTGAATCAAACTGCACCTATTCATTCAAAGAAATGCACTGTATGTCGTGATTAAAAGAGTCATTCTAACTACAATCATCAACCAAACTGTCCGCCTTAATTCCATGCGTAGAGCTTCTCTCATTCATGCAATGTGTCAAGTCCTCCATTTTCATTTAATGAAACAAACTGCATTCATTGAATCATTGAATCAAACCTTATTTCTTGTTTCACTAAATAAGTGAGGTATGTTTACTTAGTGAATCCTACTGCACTCATTTATTCAAAACAAGAGACTGAACATGATAATTCCATCAGTACAAGTTCTCTCATTCGTTGAAAGCCACAATCTTAACACATTGATTCTATCAAATCATCTAAACACATTTAGCCTGCATAATCTGCACGTGTTCATTCAATGAGTAGAGCTTTTCTCTTTCTTCAATGCCTCGAGCTTAACACTTTTATTCAATGAAACAACCTGCATGCATTCATTCATTGATTCATATTTCTATCATTGTTTCCAATAATCAAATGTAATTCATTGATTTAATAGTACAATCTTCACTCATTTCTGGAGTTAATTTTACTGCATTCATGCAATTAATGAATCAAACTGCAAACATTCATTCGATGAGGAACATTGCAAGTCCTATTCCAATCAATCTAGCTTTGCCATTCATTCAATGAAAGAAACTGCACGCGTTCATTCATGCAAATTGCATGCATTCATTAAATGAAACGACTGCAAGTCTTATTTCAATAATTACAGCTTTTCTTGTGTATTCAATGTCTCGAGATTAGCACTTTCATCCAATGAAACCAACTGCATTCATTCAATCATTGAATCAAACTGAAATCATTGAGTCAATGAATCAGACAGTATAAATGGATTCAATCAAACAAACTTAACTCATTTACTTCGTGAATCAAACTGCGCCCATTCATTCTATGAAATTCACTGTATGTCTTAAATAAAATAGTCATTCTAACTACAATCATGAACAAAACTGCCCGTCTTATTTCAATGCGTAGAGCTTCTCTCATTCATTCAATGTGTCAAGCTCACCACTTTCATTTAATGAAACAAGCTGCATTCATTGAATCATTGAGTCAATGAATCAAACTATATTCCTTGTTTCAATGGAACAAGCATAACTCACTTAGTTACTGAATCCTACTGCACTCATTCATTCAATCAAACAGACTGCACATGATAATTCAAAGGCACAAGCTTAACGCATTGATTCCATCAAACAAACTGCACACATTTTGTCCATGAAACAAACTGATTAAATGAAACAGACTGCACGTGTTCATTCAATGAGTAGAGCTTTTCTCTTTCATTCAATGCCTCGACATTAAAGCTTTAATTCAATATAAAACCTGCATTCATTCATTCATTGATTCATATTCAATCATTGATTCAAAGAATCAAATGTACGATTGATTTAATTGTACAAACTTCACTGATTGGTGGAGAAATTTAACTGCATTCATGCAATCAATGAATCAAACTGCAAACATTCATTGGATGAGGAACACTGCAAGTCCTATTTCAATGAATCTAGCTTTTGCTATTCATTCAATGAACGAACAGTCCACGCTTTCATTCAAGGATACAAACTGCATGCATTCATTAAATGAAAACGACTGAACCTGTTAATTCAATAACTACATCTTTTCTTGTTTATTCAATTCTCGAGTTTAACACTTTCATTCATTGCAACCAACTCCATTGATTCAATCATTGAATCAAACTGCAATCATTGAGTCAATGAATCAAACAGTATTAATGGATTCAATCAAACTTAATTCATCTAATTCGTGAATCAAACTGCACCTATTCATTCAAAGAAATGCACTGTATGTCGTGATTAAAAGAGTCATTCTAACTACAATCATCAACCAAACTGTCCGCCTTAATTCCATGCGTAGAGCTTCTCTCATTCATGTCAAGTCCTCCATTTTCATGGAATGAAACAAACTGCATTCATTGAATCATTGAATCAAACCTTATTCCTTGTTTCACTAAATAAGTGAGGTATGTTTATTTAGTGAATCCTACTGCACTCATTTGTTCAAAACAAAAGACTGCACATGATAATTCCATCAGTAAAGGTTCTCTCATTCGTTGAAAGCCACAATCTTAACACATTGATTCTATCAAATCATCTACACACATTTAGCCTGCATAAACTGCACGTGTTCATTCAATGAGTAGAGCTTTTCTCTTTCTTCAATGCCTCGAGTTTAACGCTTTAATTCAATGAAACAACCTGCATGCATTCATTCATTGATTCATATTTCTATCATTGATTCCAATAATCAAATGCAATTCATTGATTTAATGTACAATCTTCACTCATTTGTGGAGTGAATTTAACTGCATTCATGCAATTAATGAATCAAACTGCAAACATTCATTCGATGAGGAACATTGCAAGTCCTATTCCAATCAATCTAGCTTTGCCATTCATTCAATGAAAGAAACTGCACGCGTTCATTCATGCAAACTGCATGCATTCATTAAATGAAACGACTGCATGTGTTATTTCAATAATTACAGCTTTTCTTGTGTATTCAATGTCTCGAGATTAGCACTTTCATCCAATGAAACCAACTGCATTCATTCAATCATTGAATCAAACTGAAATCATTGAGTCAATGAATCAGACAGTATAAATGGATTCAATCAAACAAACTTAACTCATTTACTTCGTGAATCAAACTGCGCCCATTCATTCTATGAAATTCACTGTATGTCTTAAATAAAATAGTCATTCTAACTACAATCATGAACAAAACTGCCCGTCTTATTTCAATGCGTAGAGCTTCTCTCATTCATTCAATGTGTCAAGCTCACCACTTTCATTTAATGAAACAAGCTGCATTCATTGAATCATTGAGTCAATGAATCAAACTATATTCCTTGTTTCAATGGAACAAGCATAACTCACTTAGTTACTGAATCCTACTGCACTCATTCATTCAATCAAACCGACTGCACATGATAATTCAAAGGCACAAGATTAATGCATTGATTCCATCAAACAAACTGCACACATTTTGTCCATGAAACAAACTGATTAAATGAAACAGACTGCACGTGTTCATTCAATGAGTAGAGCTTTTCTCTTTCATTCAATGCCTCGACATTAAAGCTTTAATTCAATATAAAACCTGCATTCATTCATTCATTGATTCATATTCAATCATTGATTCAAAGAATCAAATGTACGATTGATTTAATTGTACAAACTTCACTGATTGGTGGAGAAATTTAACTGCATTCATGCAATCAATGAATCAAACTGCAAACATTCATTGGATGAGGAACACTGCAAGTCCTATTTCAATGAATCTAGCTTTTGCTATTCATTCAATGAACGAACAGTCCACGCTTTCATTCAAGGATACAAACTGCATGCATTCATTAAATGAAAACGACTGAACCTGTTAATTCAATAACTACATCTTTTCTTGTTTATTCAATTCTCGAGTTTAACACTTTCATTCATTGCAACAAACTACATTGATTCAATCATTGAATCAAACTGCAATCATTGAGTCAATGAATCAAACAGTATTAATGGATTCAATCAAACTTAATTCATCTAATTCGTGAATCAAACTGCACCTATTCATTCAAAGAAATGCACTGTATGTCGTGATTAAAAGAGTCATTCTAACTACAATCATCAACCAAACTGTCCGCCTTAATTCCATGCGTAGAGCTTCTCTCATTCATGTCAAGTCCTCCATTTTCATGGAATGAAACAAACTGCATTCATTGAATCATTGAATCAAACCTTATTCCTTGTTTCACTAAATAAGTGAGGTATGTTTATTTAGTGAATCCTACTGCACTCATTTGTTCAAAACAAAAGACTGCACATGATAATTCCATCAGTAAAGGTTCTCTCATTCGTTGAAAGCCACAATCTTAACACATTGATTCTATCAAATCATCTACACACATTTAGCCTGCATAAACTGCACGTGTTCATTCAATGAGTAGAGCTTTTCTCTTTCTTCAATGCCTCGAGTTTAACGCTTTAATTCAATGAAACAACCTGCATGCATTCATTCATTGATTCATATTTCTATCATTGATTCCAATAATCAAATGCAATTCATTGATTTAATGTACAATCATCACTCATTTGTGGAGTGAATTTAACTGCATTCATGCAATTAATGAATCAAACTGCAAACATTCATTCGATGAGGAACATTGCAAGTCCTATTCCAATCAATCTAGCTTTGCCATTCATTCAATGAAAGAAACTGCACGCGTTCATTCATGCAAACTGCATGCATTCATTAAATGAAACGACTGCATGTGTTATTTCAATAATTACAGCTTTTCTTGTGTATTCAATGTCTCGAGATTAGCACTTTCATCCAATGAAACGCACTGCATTCATTCAATCATTGAATCAAACTGAAATCATTGAGTCAATGAATCAGACAGTATAAATGGGTTCAATCAAACAAACTTAACTCATTTACTTCGTGAATCAAACTGCGCCCATTCATTCTATGAAATTCACTGTATGTCTTAAATAAAATAGTCATTCTAACTACAATCATGAACAAAACTGCCCGTCTTATTTCAATGCGTAGAGCTTCTCTCATTCATTCAATGTGTCAAGCTCACCACTTTCATTTAATGAAACAAGCTGCATTCATTGAATCATTGAGTCAAAGTACAATCATTGATTCAATGAATCAAACTATATTCCTTGTTTCAATGGAACAAGCATAACTCACTTAGTTACTGATCCTACTGCACTCATTCATTCAATCAAACAGACTGCACATGATAATTGAGGTACTCTCATTCGTTCCAAGCCACAAGCTTAACGCATTGATTCAATCAAACAAACTGCACACATTTTGTCCATGAAACAAACTGATTAAATGAAACAGACTGCACGTGTTCATTCAATGAGTAGAGCTTTTCTCTTTCATTCAATGCCTCGACATTAAAGCTTTAATTCAATATAAAACCTGCATTCATTCATTGATTGATTCATATTCAATCATTGATTCAAAGAATCAAATGTACGATTGATTTAATTGTACAAACTTCACTCATTTGCGGAGTAAATTTAACTGCATTCATGCAATTAATGAATCAAACTGCAAACATTCATTGCATGAGGAACACTGCAAGTCCTATTTCAATGAATCTAGCTTTTGCTATTCATTCAATGAACGAACAGTCCACGCTTTCATTCAAGGATACAAACTGCATGCATTCATTAAATGAAACAGACTTGCACGTGTTAATTCAAAAACTACATCTTTTCTTGTTTATTCAATTCTCGAGTTTAACACTTTCATTCATTGCAACCAACTCCATTGATTCAATCATTGAATCAAACTGCAATCATTGAGTCAATGAATCAAACAGTATTAATGGATTCAATCAAACTTAATTCATCTAATTCGTGAATCAAACTGCACCTATTCATTCAAAGAAATGCACTGTATGTCGTGATTAAAAGAGTCATTCTAACTACAATCATCAACCAAACTGTCCGCCTTAATTCCATGCGTAGAGCTTCTCTCATTCATGCAATGTGTCAAGTCCTCCATTTTCATTTAATGAAACAAACTGCATTCATTGAATCATTGAATCAAACCTTATTCCTTGTTTCACTAAATAAGTGAGGTATGTTTACTTAGTGAATCCTACTGCTCTCATTTATTCAAAACAAGAGACTGCACATGATAATTCCATCAGTACAAGTTCTCTCATTCGTTGAAAGCCACAATCTTAACACATTGATTCTATCAAATCATCTAAACACATTTAGCCTGCATAAACTGCACGTGTTCATTCAATGAGTAGAGCTTTTCTCTTTCTTCAATGCCTCGAGCTTAACACTTTAATTCAATGAAACAACCTGCATGCATTCATTCATTGATTCATATTTCTATCATTGTTTCCAATAATCAAATGTAATTCATTGATTTAATAGTACAATCTTCACTCATTTCTGGAGTTAATTTTACTGCATTCATGCAATTAATGAATCAAACTGCAAACATTCATTCGATGAGGAACATTGCAAGTCCTATTCCAATCAATCTAGCTTTGCCATTCATTCAATGAAAGAAACTGCACGTGTTCATTCATGCAAACTGCATGCATTCATTAAATGAAACGACTGCAAGTGTTATTTCAATAATTACAGCTTTTCTTGTGTATTCAATGTCTCGAGATTAGCACTTTCATCCAATGAAACCAACTGCATTCATTCAATCATTGAATCAAACTGAAATCATTGAGTCAATGAATCAGACAGTATAAATGGATTCAATCAAACAAACTTAACTCATTTACTTCGTGAATCAAACTGCGCCCATTCATTCTATGAAATTCACTGTATGTCTTAATTAAAATAGTCATTCTAACTACAATCATGAACAAAACTGCCCGTCTTATTTCCATGCGTAGAGCTTCTCTCATTCATTCAATGTGTCAAGCTCACCACTTTCATTTAATGAAACAAGCTGCATTCATTGAATCATTGAGTCAAAGTACAATCATTGATTCAATGAATCAAACTGTATTCCTTGTTTCAATGGAACAAGCATAACTCACTTAGTTACTGAATCCTACTGCACTCATTCATTCAATCAAACAGACTGCACATGATAATTCGTTCAAAGCCACAAGCTTAACGCATTGATTCCGTCAAACAAACTGCACACATTTTGTCCATGAAACAAACTGATTAAATGAAACAGACTGCACGTGTTCATTCAATGAGTAGAGCTTTTCTCTTTCATTCAATGCCTCGACATTAAAGCATTAATTCAATATAAAACCTGCATTCATTCATTGATTGATTCATATTCAATCATTGATTCAAAGAATCAAATGTACGATTTATTTAATTGTACAAACTTCACTCATTTGCGGAGTAAATTTAACTGCATTCATGCAATTAATGAATCAAACTGCAAACATTCTTTGGATGAGGAACACTGCAAGTCCAATTTCAATGAATCTAGCTTTTGCTATTCATTCAATGAACGAACAGTCCACGCTTTCATTCAAGGATACAAACTGCATGCATTCATTAAATGAAACAGACTTGCACGTGTTAATTCAAAAACTACATCTTTTCTTGTTTATTCAATTCTCGAGTTTAACACTTTCATTCATTGCAACCAACTCCATTGATTCAATCATTGAATCAAACTGCAATCATTGAGTCAATGAATCAAACAGTATTAATGGATTCAATCAAACTTAATTCATCTAATTCGTGAATCAAACTGCACCTATTCATTCAAAGAAATGCACTGTTTGTCGTGATTAAAAGACTCATTCTAACTACAATCATCAACCAAACTGTCCACCTTAATTCCATGCGTAGAGCTTCTCTCATTCATTCAATGTGTCAAGCTCACCACTTTCATTTAATGAAACAAGCTGCATTCATTGAATCATTGAGTCAAAGTACAATCATTGATTCAATGAATCAAACTATATTCCTTGTTTCAATGGAACAAGCATAACTCACTTAGTTACTGAATCCTACTGCACTCATTCATTCAATCAAACAGACTGCACATGATAATTGAGGTACTCTCATTCGTTCAAAGCCACAAGCTTAACGCAGTGATTCCATCAAACAAACTGCACACATTTTGTCCATGAAACAAACTGATTAAATGAAACAGACTGCACGTGTTCATTCAATGAGTTGAGTTTTTCTCTTTCATTCAATACCTCGACATTAAAGCTTTAATTCAATGAAACAATCTGCATTCATTCATTCATTGATTCGTATTCAATCATTGATTCAAAGAATCAAATGTACGATTGATTTAATTGTACAAAGTTCACTCATTTGTGGAGTAAATTTAACTGCATTCATACAATCAATGAATCAAAGTGCAAACACTCATTGGATGAGGAACACTGCAAGTCCTATTTCAATGAATCTAGCTTTTGCTATTCATTCAATGAACGAACAGTCCACGATTTCATTCAAGGATACAAACTGCATGCATTCATTAATTGAAACAGACTGCACGTGTTAATTCAATAACTACAGCTTTTCTTGTTTATTCAAATCTCGAGTTTAGCACTTTCATTCATTGCAACCAACTCCATTGATTCAATCATTGAATCAAACTGCAATCATTGAGTCAATGAATCAAACAGTATTAATGGATTCAATCAAACTTAATTCATCTACTTCGTGAATCAAACTGCACCTATTGATTCAAAGAAATGCACTGTTTGTCGTGATTAAAAGAGTCATTCTAACTACAATCATCAACTAAACTGTCCACCTTAATTCCATGCGTAGAGCTTCTCTCATTCATGCAATGTGTCAACTCCTCCATTTTCATTTAATGAAACAAACTGCATTCATTGAATCATTGAATCAAACCTTATTCCTTGTTTCACTAAATAAGTGAGGTATGTTTATTTAGTGAATCCTACTGCACTCATTTGTTCAAAACAAGAGACTGCACATGATAATTCCATCAGTACAAGTTCTCTCATTCGTTGAAAGCCACAATCTTAACACATTGATTCTATCAAATCATCTACACACATTTAGCCTGCATAAACTGCACGTGTTCATTCAATGAGCAGAGCTTTTCTCTTTCTTCAATGCCTCGAGTTTAACGCTTTAATTCAATGAAACAACCTGCATGCATTCATTCATTGATTCATATTTCTATCATTGATTCCAATAATCAAATGCAATTCATTGATTTAATGGTACAATCTTCACTCATTTGTGGAGTGAATTTAACTGCATTCATGCAATTAATGAATCAAACTGCAAACATTCATTCGATGAGGAACATTGCAAGTCCTATTCCAATCAATCTAGCTTTGCCATTCATTCAATGAAAGAAACTGCACGCGTTCATTCATGCAAACTGCATGCATTCATTAAATGAAACGACTGCATGTGTTATTTCAATAATTACAGCTTTTCTTGTGTATTCAATGTCTCGAGATTAGCACTTTCATCCAATGAAACGCACTGCATTCATTCAATCATTGAATCAAACTGAAATCATTGAGTCAATGAATCAGACAGTATAAATGGGTTCAATCAAACAAACTTAACTCATTTACTTCGTGAATCAAACTGCGCCCATTCATTCTATGAAATTCACTGTATGTCTTAATTAAAATAGTCATTCTAACTACAATCATGAACAAAACTGCCCGTCTTATTTCAATGCGTAGAGCTTCTCTCATTCATTCAATGTGTCAAGCTCACCACTTTCATTTAATGAAACAAGCTGCATTCATTGAATCATTGAGTCAAAGTACAATCATTGATTCAATGAATCAAACTATATTCCTTGTTTCAATGGAACAAGCATAACTCACTTAGTTACTGATCCTACTGCACTCATTCATTCAATCAAACAGACTGCACATGATAATTGAGGTACTCTCATTCGTTCCAAGCCACAAGCTTAACGCATTGATTCAATCAAACAAACTGCACACATTTTGTCCATGAAACAAACTGATTAAATGAAACAGACTGCACGTGTTCATTCAATGAGTAGAGCTTTTCTCTTTCATTCAATGCCTCGACATTAAAGCTTTAATTCAATATAAAACCTGCATTCATTCATTGATTGATTCATATTCAATCATTGATTCAAAGAATCAAATGTACGATTGATTTAATTGTACAAACTTCACTCATTTGCGGAGTAAATTTAACTGCATTCATGCAATTAATGAATCAAACTGCAAACATTCATTGCATGAGGAACACTGCAAGTCCTATTTCAATGAATCTAGCTTTTGCTATTCATTCAATGAACGAACAGTCCACGCTTTCATTCAAGGATACAAACTGCATGCATTCATTAAATGAAACAGACTTGCACGTGTTAATTCAAAAACTACATCTTTTCTTGTTTATTCAATTCTCGAGTTTAACACTTTCATTCATTGCAACCAACTCCATTGATTCAATCATTGAATCAAACTGCAATCATTGAGTCAATGAATCAAACAGTATTAATGGATTCAATCAAACTTAATTCATCTAATTCGTGAATCAAACTGCACCTATTCATTCAAAGAAATGCACTGTATGTCGTGATTAAAAGAGTCATTCTAACTACAATCATCAACCAAACTGTCCGCCTTAATTCCATGCGTAGAGCTTCTCTCATTCATGCAATGTGTCAAGTCCTCCATTTTCATTTAATGAAACAAACTGCATTCATTGAATCATTGAATCAAACCTTATTCCTTGTTTCACTAAATAAGTGAGGTATGTTTACTTAGTGAATCCTACTGCACTCATTTATTCAAAACAAGAGACTGCACATGATAATTCCATCAGTACAAGTTCTCTCATTCGTTGAAAGCCACAATCTTAACACATTGATTCTATCAAATCATCTAAACACATTTCGCCTGCATAAACTGCACGTGTTCATTCAATGAGTAGAGCTTTTCTCTTTCTTCAATGCCTCGAGCTTAACACTTTAATTCAATGAAACAACCTGCATGCATTCATTCATTGATTCATATTTCTATCATTGTTTCCAATAATCAAATGTAATTCATTGATTTAATAGTACAATCTTCACTCATTTCTGGAGTTAATTTTACTGCATTCATGCAATTAATGAATCAAACTGCAAACATTCATTCGATGAGGAACATTGCAAGTCCTATTCCAATCAATCTAGCTTTGCCATTCATTCAATGAAAGAAACTGCACGTGTTCATTCATGCAAACTGCATGCATTCATTAAATGAAACGACTGCAAGTGTTATTTCAATAATTACAGCTTTTCTTGTGTATTCAATGTCTCGAGATTAGCACTTTCATCCAATGAAACCAACTGCATTCATTCAATCATTGAATCAAACTGAAATCATTGAGTCAATGAATCAGACAGTATAAATGGATTCAATCAAACAAACTTAACTCATTTACTTCGTGAATCAAACTGCGCCCATTCATTCTATGAAATTCACTGTATGTCTTAATTAAAATAGTCATTCTAACTACAATCATGAACAAAACTGCCCGTCTTATTTCAATGCGTAGAGCTTCTCTCATTCATTCAATGTGTCAAGCTCACCACTTTCGTTTAATGAAACAAGCTGCATTCATTGAATCATTGAGTCAAAGTACAATCATTGATTCAATGAATCAAACTGTATTCCTTGTTTCAATGGAACAAGCATAACTCACTTAGTTACTGAATCCTACTGCACTCATTCATTCAATCAAACAGACTGCACATGATAATTCGTTCAAAGCCACAAGCTTAACGCATTGATTCCGTCAAACAAACTGCACACATTTTGTCCATGAAACAAACTGATTAAATGAAACAGACTGCACGTGTTCATTCAATGAGTAGAGCTTTTCTCTTTCATTCAATGCCTCGACATTAAAGCATTAATTCAATATAAAACCTGCATTCATTCATTGATTGATTCATATTCAATCATTGATTCAAAGAATCAAATGTACGATTTATTTAATTGTACAAACTTCACTCATTTGCGGAGTAAATTTAACTGCATTCATGCAATTAATGAATCAAACTGCAAACATTCTTTGGATGAGGAACACTGCAAGTCCAATTTCAATGAATCTAGCTTTTGCTATTCATTCAATGAACGAACAGTCCACGCTTTCATTCAAGGATACAAACTGCATGCATTCATTAAATGAAACAGACTTGCACGTGTTAATTCAAAAACTACATCTTTTCTTGTTTATTCAATTCTCGAGTTTAACACTTTCATTCATTGCAACCAACTCCATTGATTCAATCATTGAATCAAACTGCAATCATTGAGTCAATGAATCAAACAGTATTAATGGATTCAATCAAACTTAATTCATCTAATTCGTGAATCAAACTGCACCTATTCATTCAAAGAAATGCACTGTTTGTCGTGATTAAAAGACTCATTCTAACTACAATCATCAACCAAACTGTCCACCTTAATTCCATGCGTAGAGCTTCTCTCATTCATTCAATGTGTCAAGCTCACCACTTTCATTTAATGAAACAAGCTGCATTCATTGAATCATTGAGTCAAAGTACAATCATTGATTCAATGAATCAAACTATATTCCTTGTTTCAATGGAACAAGCATAACTCACTTAGTTACTGAATCCTACTGCACTCATTCATTCAATCAAACAGACTGCACATGATAATTGAGGTACTCTCATTCGTTCAAAGCCACAAGCTTAACGCAGTGATTCCATCAAACAAACTGCACACATTTTGTCCATGAAACAAACTGATTAAATGAAACAGACTGCACGTGTTCATTCAATGAGTTGAGTTTTTCTCTTTCATTCAATACCTCGACATTAAAGCTTTAATTCAATGAAACAATCTGCATTCATTCATTCATTGATTCGTATTCAATCATTGATTCAAAGAATCAAATGTACGATTGATTTAATTGTACAAAGTTCACTCATTTGTGGAGTAAATTTAACTGCATTCATACAATCAATGAATCAAAGTGCAAACACTCATTGGATGAGGAACACTGCAAGTCCTATTTCAATGAATCTAGCTTTTGCTATTCATTCAATGAACGAACAGTCCACGATTTCATTCAAGGATACAAACTGCATGCATTCATTAATTGAAACAGACTGCACGTGTTAATTCAAAAACTACATCTTTTCTTGTTTATTCAAATCTCGAGTTTAGCACTTTCATTCATTGCAACCAACTCCATTGATTCAATCATTGAATCAAACTGCAATCATTGAGTCAATGAATCAAACAGTATTAATGGATTCAATCAAACTTAATTCATCTACTTCGTGAATCAAACTGCACCTATTGATTCAAAGAAATGCACTGTTTGTCGTGATTAAAAGAGTCATTCTAACTACAATCATCAACTAAACTGTCCACCTTAATTCCATGCGTAGAGCTTCTCTCATTCATGCAATGTGTCAACTCCTCCATTTTCATTTAATGAAACAAACTGCATTCATTGAATCATTGAATCAAACCTTATTCCTTGTTTCACTAAATAAGTGAGGTATGTTTATTTAGTGAATCCTACTGCACTCATTTGTTCAAAACAAGAGACTGCACATGATAATTCCATCAGTACAAGTTCTCTCATTCGTTGAAAGCCACAATCTTAACACATTGATTCTATCAAATCATCTACACACATTTAGCCTGCATAAACTGCACGTGTTCATTCAATGAGTAGAGCTTTTCTCTTTCTTCAATGCCTCGAGTTTAACGCTTTAATTCAATGAAACAACCTGCATGCATTCATTCATTGATTCATATTTCTATCATTGATTCCAATAATCAAATGCAATTCATTGATTTAATGGTACAATCTTCACTCATTTGTGGAGTGAATTTAACTGCATTCATGCAATTAATGAATCAAACTGCAAACATTCATTCGATGAGGAACATTGCAAGTCCTATTCCAATCAATCTAGCTTTGCCATTCATTCAATGAAAGAAACTGCACGCGTTCATTCATGCAAACTGCATGCATTCATTAAATGAAACGACTGCATGTGTTATTTCAATAATTACAGCTTTTCTTGTGTATTCAATGTCTCGAGATTAGCACTTTCATCCAATGAAACCAACTGCATTCATTCAATCATTGAATCAAACTGAAATCATTGAGTCAATGAATCAAACAGTATAAATGGATTCAATCAAACAAACTTAACTCATTTACTTCGTGAATCAAACTGCGCCCATTCATTCTATGAAATTCACTGTATGTCTTAATTAAAATAGTCATTCTAACTACAATCATGAACAAAACTGCCCGTCTTATTTCAATGCGTAGAGCTTCTCTCATTCATTCAATGTGTCAAGCTCACCACTTTCATTTAATGAAACAGGCTGCATTCATTGAATCATTGAGTCAAAGTACAATCATTGATTCAATGAATCAAACTATATTCCTTGTTTCAATGGAACAAGCATAACTCACTTAGTTACTGATCCTACTGCACTCATTCATTCAATCAAACAGACTGCACATGATAATTGAGGTACTCTCATTCGTTCCAAGCCACAAGCTTAACGCATTGATTCAATCAAACAAACTGCACACATTTTGTCCATGAAACAAACTGATTAAATGAAACAGACTGCACGTGTTCATTCAATGAGTAGAGCTTTTCTCTTTCATTCACTACCTCGACATTAAAGCTTTAATTCAATATAAAACCTGCATTCATTCATTGATTGATTCATATTCAATCATTGATTCAAAGAATCAAATGTACGATTGATTTAATTGTACAAACTTCACTCATTTGCGGAGTAAATTTAACTGCATTCATGCAATTAATGAATCAAACTGCAAACATTCATTGCATGAGGAACACTGCAAGTCCTATTTCAATGAATCTAGCTTTTGCTATTCATTCAATGAACGAACAGTCCACGCTTTCATTCAAGGATACAAACTGCATGCATTCATTAAATGAAACAGACTTGCACGTGTTAATTCAAAAACTACATCTTTTCTTGTTTATTCAATTCTCGAGTTTAACACTTTCATTCATTGCAACCAACTCCATTGATTCAATCATTGAATCAAACTGCAATCATTGAGTCAATGAATCAAACAGTATTAATGGATTCAATCAAACTTAATTCATCTAATTCGTGAATCAAACTGCACCTATTCATTCAAAGAAATGCACTGTATGTCGTGATTAAAAGAGTCATTCTAACTACAATCATCAACCAAACTGTCCGCCTTAATTCCATGCGTAGAGCTTCTCTCATTCATGCAATGTGTCAAGTCCTCCATTTTCATTTAATGAAACAAACTGCATTCATTGAATCATTGAATCAAACCTTATTTCTTGTTTCACTAAATAAGTGAGGTATGTTTACTTAGTGAATCCTACTGCACTCATTTATTCAAAACAAGAGACTGCACATGATAATTCCATCAGTACAAGTTCTCTCATTCGTTGAAAGCCACAATCTTAACACATTGATTCTATCAAATCATCTAAACACATTTAGCCTGCATAATCTGCACGTGTTCATTCAATGAGTAGAGCTTTTCTCTTTCTTCAATGCCTCGAGCTTAACACTTTTATTCAATGAAACAACCTGCATGCATTCATTCATTGATTCATATTTCTATCATTGTTTCCAATAATCAAATGTAATTCATTGATTTAATAGTACAATCTTCACTCATTTCTGGAGTTAATTTTACTGCATTCATGCAATTAATGAATCAAACTGCAAACATTCATTCGATGAGGAACATTGCAAGTCCTATTCCAATCAATCTAGCTTTGCCATTCATTCAATGAAAGAAACTGCACGCGTTCATTCATGCAAACTGCATGCATTCATTAAATGAAACGACTGCAAGTGTTATTTCAATAATTACAGCTTTTCAATGTCTCGAGATTAGCACTTTCATCCAATGAAACCAACTGCATTCATTCAATCATTGAATCAAACTGAAATCATTGAGTCAATGAATCAGACAGTATAAATGGATTCAATCAAACAAACTTAACTCATTTACTTCGTGAATCAAACTGCGCCCATTCATTCTATGAAATTCACTGTATGTCTTAAATAAAATAGTCATTCTAACTACAATCATGAACAAAACTGCCCGTCTTATTTCAATGCGTAGAGCTTCTCTCATTCATTCAATGTGTCAAGCTCACCACTTTCATTTAATGAAACAAGCTGCATTCATTGAATCATTGAGTCAAAGTACAATCATTGATTCAATGAATCAAACTATATTCCTTGTTTCAATGGAACAAGCATAACTCACTTAGTTACTGAATCCTCCTGCACTCATTCATTCAATCAAACAGAATGCACATGATAATTCAAAGGCACAAGCTGAACGCATTGATTCCATCAAACAAACTGCACACATTTTGTCCATGAAACAAACTGATTAAATGAAACAGACTGCACGTGTTCATGCAATGAGTAGAGCTTTTCTCTTTCATTCAATGCCTCGACATTAAAGCTTTAATTCAATATAAAACCTGCATTCATTCATTCATTGATTCATATTCAATCATTGATTCAAAGAATCAAATGTACGATTGATTTAATTGTACAAACTTCACTGATTGGTGGTGAAATTTAACTGCATTCATGCAATCAATGAATCAAACTGCAAACATTCATTGGATGAGGAACACTGCAAGTCCTATTTCAATGAATCTAGCTTTTGCTATTCATTCAATGAACGAACAGTCCACGCTTTCATTCAAGGATACAAACTGCATGCATTCATTAAATGAAACAGACTTGCACGTGTTAATTCAAAAACTACATCTTTTCTTGTTTATTCAATTCTCGAGTTTAACACTTTCATTCATTGCAACCAACTCCATTGATTCAATCATTGAATCAAACTGCAATCATTGAGTCAATGAATCAAACAGTATTAATGGATTCAATCAAACTTAATTCATCTAATTCGTGAATCAAACTGCACCTATTCATTCAAAGAAATGCACTGTATGTCGTGATTAAAAGAGTCATTCTAACTACAATCATCAACCAAACTGTCCGCCTTAATTCCATGCGTAGAGCTTCTCTCATTCATGTCAAGTCCTCCATTTTCATGGAATGAAACAAACTGCATTCATTGAATCATTGAATCAAACCTTATTCCTTGTTTCACTAAATAAGTGAGGTATGTTTATTTAGTGAATCCTACTGCACTCATTTGTTCAAAACAAAAGACTGCACATGATAATTCCATCAGTAAAGGTTCTCTCATTCGTTGAAAGCCACAATCTTAACACATTGATTCTATCAAATCATCTACACACATTTAGCCTGCATAAACTGCACGTGTTCATTCAATGAGTAGAGCTTTTCTCTTTCTTCAATGCCTCGAGTTTAACGCTTTAATTCAATGTAACAACCTGCATGCATTCATTCATTGATTCATATTTCTATCATTGATTCCAATAATCAAATGCAATTCATTGATTTAATGGTACAATCTTCACTCATTTGTGGAGTGAATTTAACTGCATTCATGCAATTAATGAATCAAACTGCAAGCATTCATTCGATGAGGAACATTGCAAGTCCTATTCCAATCAATCTAGCTTTGCCATTCATTCAATGAAAGAAACTGCACGCGTTCATTCATGCAAACTGCATGCATTCATTAAATGAAACGACTGCATGTGTTATTTCAATAATTACAGCTTTTCTTGTGTATTCAATGTCTCGAGATTAGCACTTTCATCCAATGAAACCAACTGCATTCATTCAATCATTGAATCAAACTGAAATCATTGAGTCAATGAATCAAACAATATAAATGGGTTCAATCAAACAAACTTAACTCATTTACTTCGTGAATCAAACTGCGCTCATACATTCTATGAAATTCACTGTATGTCTTAATTAAAATAGTCATTCTAACTACAATCATGAACAAAACCACCCGTCTTATTTCAATGCGTAGAGCTTCTCTCATTCATTCAATGTGTCAAGCTCACCTTTCATTTAATGAAACAAGCTGCATTCATTGAATCATTGAGTCAAAGTACAATCATTGATTCAATGAATCAAACTATATTCCTTGTTTCAATGGAACAAGCATAACTCACTTAGTTACTGATCCTACTGCACTCATTCATTCAATCAAACAGACTGCACATGATAATTGAGGTACTCTCATTCGTTCCAAGCCACAAGCTTAACGCAGTGATTCCATCAAACATTCTGCACACATTTTGTCCATGAAACAAACTGATTAAATGAAACAGACTGCACGTGTTCATTCAATGAGTAGAGCTTTTCTCTTTCATTCAATGCCTCGACATTAAAGCTTTAATTCAATATAAAACCTGCATTCATTCATTGATTGATTCATATTCAATCATTGATTCAAAGAATCAAATGTACGATTGATTTAATTGTACAAACTTCACTCATTTGTGGAGTAAATTTAACTGCATTCATACAATTAATGAATCAAACTGCAAACATTCATTGCATGAGGAACACTGCAAGTCCTATTTCAATGAATCCAGCTTTTGCTATTCATTCAATGAACGAACAGTCCACGCTTTCATTCAAGGATACAAACTGCATGCATTCATTAAATGAAACAGACTGCACCTGTTAATTCAATAACTACAGCTTTTCTTGTTAATTCAATTCTCGAGTTTAACACTTTCATTCATTGCAACCAACTCCATTGATTCAATCATTGAATCAAACTGCAATCATTGAGTCAATGAATCAAACAGTATTAATGGATTCAATCAAACTTAATTCATCTAATTCGTGAATCAAACTGCACCTATTCATTCAAGGAAATGCACTGTTTGTCGTGATTAAAAGAGTCATTCTAACTACAATCATCAACCAAACTGTCCGCCTTAATTCCATGCGTAGAGCTTCTCTCATTCATTCAATGTGTCAAGCTCACCACTTTCATTTAATGAAACAAGCTGCATTCATTGAATCATTGAGTCAAAGTACAATCATTGATTCAATGAATCAAACTATATTCCTTGTTTCAATGGAACAAGCATAACTCACTTAGTTACTGAATACTACTGCACTTATTCATTCAATCAAACAGACTGCACATGATAATTGAGGTACTCTCATTCGTTCAAAGCCACAAGCTTAACGCAGTGATTCCATCAAACAAACTGCACACATTTTGTCCATGAAACAAACTGATTAAATGAAACAGACTGCACGTGTTCATTCAATGAGTTGAGCTTTTCTCTTTCATTCAATACCTCGACATTAAAGCTTTAATTCAATGAAACAATCTGCATTCATTCATTCATTGATTCGTACTCAATCATTGTTTCAAAGAATCAAATGTACGATTGATTTAATTGTACAAACTTCACTCATTTGTGGAGTAAAATTAACTGCATTCATACAATCAATGAATCAAACTGCAAACATTCTTTGGATGAGGAACACTGCAAGTCCTATTTCAATGCATCTAGCTTTTGCTATTCATTCAATGAACGAACAGTCCACGCTTTCATTCTAGGATACAAACTGCATGCATTCATTAAATGAAACAGACTGCACCTGTTAATTCAATAACTACAGCTTTTCTTGTTAATTCAATTCTCGAGTTTCACACTTTCACTCATTGCAACCAACTCCATTGATTCAATCATTGAATCAAACTGCAATCATTGAGTCAATGAATCAAACAGTATTAATGGATTCAATCAAAGTTAATTCATCTACTTCGTGAATCAAACTGCACCTATTGATTCAAAGAAATGCACTGTTTGTCGTGATTAAAAGAGTCATTCTAACTACAATCATCAACCAAACTGTCCGCCTTAATTCCATGCGTAGAGCTTCTCTCATTCATGCAACGTGTCAACTCCTCCATTTTCATTTAATGAAACATACTGCATTCATTGAATCATTGAATCAAACCTTATTCCTTGTTTCACTAAATAAGTGAGTAATGTTTACTTAGTGAATCCTACTGCACTCATTTATTCAAAACAAAAGACTGCACATGATAATTCCATCAGTACAGGTTCTCTCATTCGTTGAAAGCCACAATCTTAACACATTGATTCTTTCAAATCATCTAAACACATTTAGCCTGCATAAACTGCACGTTTTCATTCAATGAGTAGAGCTTTTCTCTTTCTTCAATGCCTCGAGTTTAACGCTTTAATTCAATGAAACAACCTGCATGCATTCATTCATTGATTCATATTTCTATCATTGATTCCAATAATCAAATGCAATTCATTGATTTAATGGTACAATCTTCACTCATTTGTGGAGTGAATTTAACTGCATTCATGCAATTAATGAATCAAACTGCAAACATTCATTCGATGAGGAACATTGCAAGTCCTATTCCAATCAATCTAGCTTTGCCATTCATTCAATGAAAGAAACTGCACGCGTTCATTCATGCAAACTGCATGCATTCATTAAATGAAACGACTGCATGTGTTATTTCAATAATTACAGCTTTTCTTGTGTATTCAATGTCTCGAGATTAGCACTTTCATCCAATGAAACCAACTGCATTCATTCAATCATTGAATCAAACTGAAATCATTGATTCAATGAATCAAACAGTATAAATGGGTTCAATCAAACAAACTTAACTCATTTACTTCTTGAATCAAACTGCGCCCATACATTCTATGAAATTAACTGTATGTCTTAATTAAAATAGTCATTCTAACTACAATCATGAACAATGCGTAGAGCTTCTCTCATTCATTCAATGTGTCAAGCTCACCTTTTCATTTAATGAAACAAGTTGCATTCATTGAATCATTGAGTCAAAGTACAATCATTGATTCAATGAATCAAACTATATTCCTTGTTTCAATGGAACAAGCATAACTCACTTAGTTACTGAATCCTACTGCACTCATTCATTCAATCAAACAGACTGCACATGATAATTGAGGTACTCTCATTCGTTCCAAGCCACAAGCTTAACGCAGTGATTCCAACAAACAAACTGCACACATTTTGTCCATGAAACAAACTGATTAAATGAAACAGACTGCACGTGTTCATTCAATGAGTAGAGCTTTTCTCTTTCATTCAATGCCTCGACATTAAAGCTTTAATTCAATATAAAACCTGCATTCATTCATTGATTGATTCATATTCAATCATTAATTCAAAGAATCAAATGTACGATTGATTTAATTGTACAAACTTCACTCATTTGTGGAGTAAATTTAACTGCATTCATACAATTAATGAATCAAACTGCAAACATTCATTGCATGAGGAAAACTGCAAGTCCTATTTCAATGAATCTAGCTTTTGCTATTCATTCAATGAACGAACAGTCCACGCTTTCATTCAAGGATACAAACTGCATGCATTCATTAAATGAAAACGACTGCACGTGTTAATTCTAAAACTACATCTTTTCTTGTTTATTCAATTCTCGAGTTTAACACTTTCATTCATTGCAACCAACTACATTGATTCAATCATTGAATCAAACTGCAATCATTGAGTCAATGAATCAAACAGTATTAATGGGTTCAATCAAACAAACTTAACTCATTTACTTCGTGAATCAAACTGCGCCCATTCATTCTATGAAATTCACTGTATGTCTTAATTAAAATAGTCATTCTAACTACAATCATGAACAAAACCACCCGTCTTATTTCAATGCGTAGAGCTTCTCTCATTCATTCAATGTGTCAAGCTCACCTTTTCATTTAATGAAACAAGCTGCATTCATTGAATCATTGAGTCAAAGTACAATCATTGATTCAATGAATCAAACGATATTCCTTGTTTCAATGGAACAAGCATAACTCACTTAGTTACTGATCCTACTGCACTCATTCATTCAATCAAACAGACTGCACATGATAATTGAGGTACTCTCATTCGTTCCAAGCCACAAGCTTAACGCATTGATTCAATCAAACAAACTGCACACATTTTGTCCATGAAACAAACTGATTAAATGAAACAGACTGCACGTGTTCATTCAATGAGTAGAGCTTTTCTCTTTCATTCAATGCCTCGACATTAAAGCTTTAATTCAATATAAAACCTGCATTCATTCATTGATTGATTCATATTCAATCATTGATTCAAAGAATCAAATGTACGATTGATTTAATTGTACAAACTTCACTCATTTGTGGAGTAAATTTAACTGCATTCATACAATTAATGAATCAAACTGCAAACATTCATTGCATGAGGAACACTGCAAGTCCTATTTCAATCAATCTAGCTTTTGCTATTCATTCAATGAACGAACAGTCCACGCTTTCATTCAAGGATGCAAACTGCATGCATTCATTAAATGAAACAGACTTGCACGTGTTAATTCAAAAACTACATCTTTTCTTGTTTATTCAATTCTCGAGTTTAACACTTTCATTCATTGCAACCAACTCCATTGATTCAATCATTGAATCAAACTGCAATCATTGAGTCAATGAATCAAACAGTATTAATGGATTCAATCAAACTTAATTCATCTAATTCGTGAATCAAACTGCACCTATTCATTCAAAGAAATGCACTGTTTGTCGTGATTAAAAGAGTCATTCTAACTACAATCATCAACCAAACTGTCCGCCTTAATTCCATGCGTAGAGCTTCTCTCATTCATTCAATGTGTCAAGCTCACCACTTTCATTTAATGAAACAAGCTGCATTCATTGAATCATTGAGTCAAAGTACAATCATTGATTCAATGAATCAAACTATATTCCTTGTTTCAATGCAACAAGCATAACTCACTTAGTTACTGAATCCTACTGCACTCATTCATTCAATCAAACAGACTGCACATGATAATTGAGGTACTCTCATTCGTTCAAAGCCACAAGCTTAACGCAGTGATTCCATCAAACAAACTGCACACATTTTGTCCATGAAACAAACTGATTAAATGAAACAGACTGCACGTGTTCATTCAATGAGTAGAGCTTTTCTCTTTCATTCAATACCTCGACATTAAAGCTTTAATTCAATTAAACAATCTGCATTCATTCATTCATTGATTCGTACTCAATCATTGATTCAAAGAATCAAATGTACGATTGATTTAATTGTACAAACTTCACTCATTTGTGGAGTAAATTTAACTGCATTCATACAATCAATGAATCAAACTGCAAACATTCTTTGGATGAGGAACACTGCAAGTCCTATTCCAATCAATCTCGCTTTTGCTATTCATTCAATGAACGAACAGTCCACGCTTTCATTCAAGGATACAAACTGCATGCATTCATTAAATGAAACAGACTGCACCTGTTAATTCAATAACTACAGCTTTTCTTGTTAATTCAATTCTCGAGTTTAACACTTTCACTCATTGCAACCAACTCCATTGATTCAATCATTGAATCAAACTGCAATCATTGAGTCAATGAATCAATCAGTATTAATGGATTCAATCAAACTTAATTCATCTACTTCGTGAATCAAACTGCACCTATTGATTCAAAGAAATGCACTGTTTGTCGTGATTAAAAGAGTCATTCTAACTACAATCATCAACCAAACTGTCCGCCTTAATTCCATGCGTAGAGCTTCTCTCATTCATGCAATGTGTCAACTCCTCCATTTTCATTTAATGAAACAAACTGCATTCATTGAATCATTGAATCAAACCTTATTCCTTGTTTCACTAAATAAGTGAGGTATGTTTACTTAGTGAATCCCACTGCACTCATTTATTCAAAACAAAAGACTGCACATGATAATTCCATCAGTACAGGTTCTCTCATTCGTTGAAAGCCACAATCTTAACACATTGATTCTATCAAATCATCTAAACACATTTAGCCTGCATAAACTGCACGTGTTCATTCAATGAGTAGAGCTTTTCTCTTTCTTCAATTGCACGAGTTTAACGCTTTAATTCAATGAAACAACCTGCATGCATTCATTCATTGATTCATATTTCTATCATTGATTCCAATAATCAAATGCAATTCATTGATTTAATGGTACAATCTTCACTCATTTGTGGAGTGAATTTAACTGCATTCATGCAATTAATGAATCAAACTGCAAACATTCATTCGATGAGGAACATTGCAAGTCCTATTCCAATCAATCTAGCTTTGCCATTCATTCAATGAAAGAAACTACACGCGTTCATTCATGCAAACTGCATGCATTCATTAAATGAAACGACTGCATGTGTTATTTCAATAATTACAGCTTTTCTTGTGTATTCAATGTCTCGAGATTAGCACTTTCATCCAATGAAACCAACTGCATTCATTCAATCATTGAATCAAACTGAAATCATTGAGTCAATAAATCAAACAGTATAAATGGGTTCAATCAAACAAACTTAACTCATTTACTTCGTGAATCAAACTGCGCCCATTCATTCTATGAAATTCACTGTATGTCTTAATTAAAATAGTCATTCTAACTACAATCATGAACAAAACTGCCCGTCTTATTTCAATGCGTAGAGCTTCTCTCATTCATTCAATGTGTCAAGCTCACCTTTTCATTTAATGAAACAAGCTGCATTCATTGAATCATTGAGTCAAAGTACAATCATTGATTCAATGAATCAAACTATATTCCTTGTTTCAATGGAACAAGCATAACTCACTTAGTTACTGATCCTACTGCACTCATTCATTCAATCAAACAGACTGCACATGATAATTGAGGTACTCTCATTCGTTCCAAGCCACAAGCTTAACGCAGTGATTCCATCAAACAAACTGCACACATTTTGTCCATGAAACAAACTGATTAAATGAAGCAGACTGCACGTGTTCATTCAATGAGTAGAGCTTTTCTCTTTCATTCAATGCCTCGACATTAAAGCTTTAATTCAATATAAAACCTGCATTCATTCATTGATTGATTCATATTCAATCATTGATTCAAAGAATCAAATGTACGATTGATTTAATTGTACAAACTTCACTCATTTGTGGAGTAAATTTAACTGCATTCATACAATTAATGAATCAAACTGCAAACATTCATTCGATGAGGAACATTGCAAGTCCTATTCCAATCAATCTAGCTTTGCCATTCATTCAATGAAAGAAACTGCACGCTTTCATTCAAGGATACAAACTGCATGCATTCATTAAATGAAACAGACTTGCACGTGTTAATTCAAAAACTACATCTTTTCTTGTTTATTCAATTCTCGAGTTTAACACTTTCATTCATTGCAACCAACTCCATTGATTCAATCATTGAATCAAACTGCAATCATTGAGTCAATGAATCAAACAGCATTAATGGATTCAATCTAAATTAATTCATCTAATTCGTGAATCAAACTGCACCTATTCATTCAAAGAAATGCACTGTTTGTCGTGATTAAAAGAGTCATTCTAACTACAATCATCAACCAAACTGTCCGCCTTAATTCCATGCGTAGAGCTTCTCTCATTCATTCAATGTGTCAAGCTCACCTTTTCATTTAATGAAACAAGTTGCATTCATTGAATCATTGAGTCAAAGTACAATCATTGATTCAATGAATCAAACTATATTCCTTGTTTCAATGGAACAAGCATAACTCACTTAGTTACTGAATCCTACTGCACTCATTCATTCAATCAAACAGACTGCACATGATAATTGAGGTACTCTCATTCGTTCCAAGCCACAAGCTTAACGCAGTGATTCCATCAAACAAACTGCACACATTTTGTCCATGAAACAAACTGATTAAATGAAACAGACTGCACGTGTTCATTCAATGAGTAGAGCTTTTCTCTTTCATTCAATGCCTCGACATTAAAGCTTTAATTCAATATAAAACCTGCATTCATTCATTGATTGATTCATATTCAATCATTGATTCAAAGAATCAAATGTACGATTGATTTAATTGTACAAACTTCACTGATTTGTGGAGTAAATTTAACTGCATTCATACAATTAATGAATCAAACTGCAAACATTCATTGCAAGAGGAACACTGCAAGTCCTATTTCAATGAATCTAGCTTTTGCTATTCATTCAATGAACGAACAGTCCACGCTTTCATTCAAGGATACAAACTGCATGCATTCATTAAATGAAACAGACTTGCCCGTGTTAATTCAAAAACTACATCTTTTCTTGTTTATTCAATTCTCGAGTTTAACACTTTCATTCATTGCAACCAACTCCATTGATTCAATTATTGAATCAAACTGCAATCATTGAGTCAATGAATCAAACAGTATTAATGGATTCAATCAAACTTAATTCATCTACTTCGTGAATCAAACTGCACCTATTCATTCAAAGAAATGCACTGTTTGTCGTGATTAAAAGAGTCATTCTAACTACAATCATCAACCAAACTGTCCGCCTTAATTCCATGCGTAGAGCTTCTCTCATTCATTCAATGTGTCAAGCTCACCTTTTCATTTAATGAAACAAGTTGCATTCATTGAATCATTGAGTCAAAGTACAATCATTGATTCAATGAATCAAACTATATTCCTTGTTTCAATGGAACAAGCATAACTCACTTAGTTACTGAATCCTACTGCACTCATTCATTCAATCAAACAGACTGCACATGATAATTGAGGTACTCTCATTCGTTCAAAGCCACAAGCTTAACGCAGTGATTCCATCAAACAAACTGCACACATTTTGTCCATGAAACAAACTGATTAAATGAAACAGACTGCACGTGTTCATTCAATGAGTAGAGCTTTTCTCTTTCATTCAATACCTCGACATTAAAGCTTTAATTCAATTAAACAATCTGCATTCATTCATTCATTGATTCGTACTCAATCATTGATTCAAAGAATCAAATGTACGATTGATTTAATTGTACAAACTTCACTCATTTGTGGAGTAAATTTAACTGCATTCATACAATCAATGAATCAAACTGCAAACATTCTTTGGATGAGGAACACTGCAAGTCCTATTCCAATCAATCTCGCTTTCGCTATTCATTCAATGAACGAACAGTCCACGCTTTCATTCAAGGATACAAACTGCATGCATTCATTAAATGAAACAGACTGCACCTGTTAATTCAATAACTACAGCTTTTCTTGTTAATTCAATTCTCGAGTTTCACACTTTCACTCATTGCAACCAACTCCATTGATTCAATCATTGAATCAAACTGCAATAATTGAGTCAATGAATCAAACAGTATTAATGGATTCAATCAAACTTAATTCATCTACTTCGTGAATCAAACTGCACCTATTGATTCAAAGAAATGCACTGTTTGTCGTGATTAAAAGAGTCATTCTAATACAATCATCAACCAAACTGTCCGCCTTAATTCCATGCGTAGAGCTTCTCTCATTCATGCAATGTGTCAACTCCTCCATTTTCATTTAATGAAACAAACTGCATTCATTGAATCATTGAATCAAACCTTATTCCTTGTTTCACTAAATAAGTGAGGTATGTTTACTTAGTGAATCCCACTGCACTCATTTATTCAAAACAAAAGACTGCACATGATAATTCCATCAGTACAGGTTCGCTCATTCGTTGAAAGCCACAATCTTAACACATTGATTCTATCAAATCATCTAAACACATTTAGCCTGCATAAACTGCACGTGTTCATTCAATGAGTAGAGCTTTTCTCTTTCTTCAATGCCTCGAGTTTAACGCTTTAATTCAATGAAACAACCTGCATGCATTCATTCATTGATTCATATTTCTATCATTGATTCCAATAATCAAATGCAATTCATTGATTTAATGGTACAATCTTCACTCATTTGTGGAGTGAATTTAACTGCATTCATGCAATTAATGAATCAAACTGCAAACATTCATTCGATGAGGAACATTGCAAGTCCTATTCCAATCAATCTAGCTTTGCCATTCATTCAATGAAAGAAACTGCACGCGTTCATTCATGCAAACTGCATGCATTCATTAAATGAAACAGACTTGCACGTGTTAATTCAAAAACTACATCTTTTCTTGTTTATTCAATTCTCGAGTTTAACACTTTCATTCATTGCAACCAACTCCATTGATTCAATCATTGAATCAAACTGCAATCATTGAGTCAATGAATCAAACAGTATTAATGGATTCAATCAAAATTAATTCATCTAATTCGTGAATCAAACTGCACCTATTCATTCAAAGAAATGCACTGTTTGTCGAGATTAAAAGAGTCATTCTAACTACAATCATCAATCAAACTTTCCGCCTTAATTCCATGCGTAGAGCTTCTCTCATTCATTCAATGTGTCAAGCTCACCTTTTCATTTAATGAAACAAGTTGCATTCATTGAATCATTGAGTCAAAGTACAATCATTGATTCAATGAATCAAACTATATTCCTTGTTTCAATGGAACAAGCATAACTCACTTAGTTACTGAATCCTACTGCACTCATTCATTCAATCAAACAGACTGCACATGATAATTGAGGTACTCTCATTCGTTCAAAGCCACAAGCTTAACGCAGTGATTCCATCAAACAAACTGCACACATTTTGTCCATGAAACAAACTGATTAAATGAAACAGACTGCACGTGTTCATTCAATGAGTAGAGCTTTTCTCTTTCATTCAATACCTCGACATTAAAGCTTTAATTCAATTAAACAATCTGCATTCATTCATTCATTGATTCGTACTCAATCATTGATTCAAAGAATCAAATGTACGATTGATTTAATTGTACAAACTTCACTCATTTGTGGAGTAAATTTAACAGCATTCATACAATCAATGAATCAAACTGCAAACATTCTTTGGATGAGGAACACTGCAAGTCCTATTCCAATCAATCTCGCTTTCGCTAGACATTCAATGAACGAACAGGCCACGCTTTCATTCAAGGATACAAACTGCATGCATTCATTAAATGAAACAGACTGCACCTGTTAATTCAATAACTACAGCTTTTCTTGTTAATTCAAATCTCGAGTTTCACACTTTCACTCATTGCAACCAACTCCATTGATTCAATCATTGAATCAAACTGCAATAATTGAGTCAATGAATCAAACAGTATTAATGGATTCAATCAAACTTAATTCATCTACTTCGTGAATCAAACTGCACCTATTGATTCAAAGAAATGCACTGTTTGTCGTGATTAAAAGAGTCATTCTAATACAATCATCAACCAAACTGTCCGCCTTAATTCCATGCGTAGAGCTTCTCTCATTCATGCAATGTGTCAACTCCTCCATTTTCATTTAATGAAACAAACTGCATTCATTGAATCATTGAATCAAACCTTATTCCTTGTTTCACTAAATAAGTGAGGTATGTTTACTTAGTGAATCCCACTGCACTCATTTATTCAAAACAAAAGACTGCACATGATAATTCCATCAGTACAGGTTCGCTCATTCGTTGAAAGCCACAATCTTAACACATTGATTCTATCAAATCATCTAAACACATTTAGCCTGCATAAACTGCACGTGTTCATTCAATGAGTAGAGCTTTTCTCTTTCTTCAATGCCTCGAGTTTAACGCTTTAATTCAATGAAACAACCTGCATGCATTCATTCATTGATTCATATTTCTATCATTGATTCCAATAATCAAATGCAATTCATTGATTTAATGGTACAATCTTCACTCATTTGTGGAGTGAATTTAACTGCATTCATACAATTAATGAATCAAACTGCAAACATTCATTGCATGAGGAACACTGCAAGTCCTATTTCAATCAATCTAGCTTTTGCTATTCATTCAATGAACGAACAGTCCACGCTTTCATTCAAGGATACAATCTGCATGCATTCATTAAATGAAACAGACTTGCACGTGTTAATTCAAAAACTACATCTTTTCTTGTTTATTCAATTCTCGAGTTTAACACTTTCATTCATTGCAACCAACTCCATTGATTCAATCATTGAATCAAACTGCAATCATTGAGTCAATGAATCAAACAGTATAAATGGATTCAATCAAACAAACTTAACTCATTTACTTCGTGAATCAAACTGCGCCCATTCATTCTATGAAATTCACTGTATGTCTTAATTAAAATAGTCATTCTAACTACAATCATGAACAAAACTGCCCGTCTTATTTCAATGCGTAGAGCTTCTCTCATTCATTCAATGTGTCAAGCTCACCTTTTCATTTAATGAAACAAGCTGCATTCATTGAATCATTGAGTCAAAGTACAATCATTGATTCAATGAATCAAACTATATTCCTTGTTTCAATGGAACAAGCACAACTCACTTAGTTACTGAATCCTACTGCACTCATTCATTCAATCAAACAGACTGCACATGATAATTGAGGTACTCTCATTCGTTCCAAGCCACAAGCTTAACGCAGTGATTCCATCAAACAAACTGCACACATTTTGTCCATAAAACAAACTGATTAAATGAAACAGACTGCACGTGTTCATTCAATGAGTAGAGCTTTTCTCTTTCATTCAATACCTCGACATTAAAGCTTTAATTCAATTAAATAATCTGCATTCATTCATTCATTGATTCGTACTCAATCATTGATTCAAAGAATCAAATGTACGATTGATTTAATTGTACAAACTTCACTCATTTGTGGAGTAAATTTAATTGCATTCATACAATCAATGAATCAAACTGCAAACATTCTTTGGATGAGGAACACTGCAAGTCCTATTCCAATCAATCTAGCTTTTGCTATTCATTCAATGAACGAACAGTCCACGCTTTCATTCAAGGATACAAACTGCATGCATTCATTAAATGAAACAGACTGCACCTGTTAATTCAATAACTACAGCTTTTCTTGTTAATTCAATTCTCGAGTTTAACAGTTTCACTCATTGCAACCAACTCCATTGATTCAATCATTGAATCAAACTGCAATCATTGAGTCAATGAATCAATCAGTATTAATGGATTCAATCAAACTTAATTCATCTACTTCGTGAATCAAACTGCACCTATTGATTCAAAGAAATGCACTGTTTGTCGTGATTAAAAGAGTCATTCTAACTACAATCATCAACCAAACTGTCCGCCTTAATTCCATGCGTAGAGCTTCTCTCATTCATGCAATGTGTCAACTCCTCCATTTTCATTTAATGAAACAAACTGCATTCATTGAATCATTGAATCAAACCTTATTCCTTGTTTCACTAAATAAGTGAGGTATGTTTACTTAGTGAATCCCACTGCACTCATTTATTCAAAACAAAAGACTGCACATGATAATTCCATCAGTACAGGTTCTCTCATTCGTTGAAAGCCACAATCTTAACACATTGATTCTATCAAATCATCTAAACACATTTAGCCTGCATAAACTGCACGTGTTCATTCAATGAGTAGAGCTTTTCTCTTTCTTCAATGCCTCGAGTTTAACGCTTTAATTCAATGAAACAACCTGCATGCATTCATTCATTGATTCATATTTCTATCATTGATTCCAATAATCAAATGCAATTCATTGATTTAATGGTACAATCTTCACTCATTTGTGGAGTGAATTTAACTGCATTCATGCAATTAATGAATCAAACTGCAAACATTCATTCGATGAGGAACATTGCAAGTCCTATTCCAATCAATCTAGCTTTGCCATTCATTCAATGAAAGAAACTGCACGCGTTCATTCATGCAAACTGCATGCATTCATTAAATGAAACGACTGCATGTGTTATTTCAATAATTACAGCTTTTCTTGTGTATTCAATGTCTCGAGATTAGCACTTTCATCCAATGAAACCAACTGCATTCATACAATCAATGAATCAAACTGCAAACATTCCTTGGATGAGGAACACTGCAAGTCCTGTTTCAATGAATCTAGCTTTTGCTATTCATTCAATGAACGAACAGTCCACGCTTTCATTCAAGGATACAAACTGCATGCATTCATTAAATGAAACAGACTGCACCTGTTATTTCAATAACTAGAGCTTTTCTTGTTTATTCAATTCTCGAGTTTAACACTTTCACTCATTGCAACCAACTCCATTGATTCAATCATTGAATCAAACTGCAATCATTGAGTCAATGAATCAAACAGTATTAATGGATTCAATCAAACTTAATTCATCTACTTCGTGAATCAAACTGCACCTATTGATTCAAAGAAATGCACTGTTTGTCGTGATTAAAAGAGTCATTCTAACTACAATCATCAACCAAACTGTCCGCCTTAATTCCATGCGTAGAGCTTCTCTCATTCATGCAATGTGTCAACTCCTCCATTTTCATTTAATGAAACAAACTGCATTCATTGATTCATTGAATCAAACCTTATTCCTTGTTTCACTAAATAAGTGAGGTATGTTTATTTAGTGAATCCTACTGCACTCATTTATTCAAAACAAGAGACTGCACATGATAATTCCATCAGTAAAGGTTCTCTCATTCGTTGAAAGCCACAATCTTAACACATTGATTCTATCAAATCATCTAAACACATTTAGCCTGCATAAACTGCACGTGTTCATTCAATGAGTAGAGCTTTTCTCTTTCTTCAATGCCTCGAGTTTAACGCTTTAATTCAATGAAACAACCTGCATGCATTCATTCATTGATTCATATTTCTATCATTGATTCCAATAATCAAATGCAATTCATTGATTTAATGGTACAATCTTCACTCATTTGTGGAGTGAATTTAACTGCATTCATGCAATTAATGAATCAAACTGCAAACATTCATTCGATGAGGAACATTGCAAGTCCTATTCCAATCAATCTAGCTTTGCCATTCATTCAATGAAAGAAACTACACGCGTTCATTCATGCAAACTGCATGCATTTATTAAATGAAACGACTGCATGTGTTATTTCAATAATTACAGCTTTTCTTGTGTATTCAATGTCTCGAGATTAGCACTTTCATCCAATGAAACCAATTGCATTCATACAATCAATGAATCAAACTGCAAACATTCTTTAGATGAGGAACACTGCAAGTCCTATTTCAATGAATCTAGCTTTTGCTATTCATTCAATGAACGAACAGTCCACGCGTTCATTCAAGGATACAAACTGCATGCATTCAATAAATGAAACAGACTGCACCTGTTAATTCAAGAACTACAGCTTTTCTTGTTTATTCAATTCTCGAGTTTAACACTTTCATTCATTGCAACCAACTCCATTGATTCAATCAGTGAATCAAACAGCAATCATTGAGTCAATGAATCAAACAGTATTAATGGATTCAATCAAACTTAATTCATCTACTTCGTGAATCAAGCTGCACCTATTGATTCAAAGAAATGCACTGTTTGTCGTGATTAAAAGAGTCATTCTAACTACAATCATCAACCAAACTGTCCGCCTTAATTCCATGCGTAGAGCTTCTCTCATTCATGCAATGTGTCAACTCCTCCATTTTCATTTAATGAAACAAACTGCATTCATTGAATCATTGAATCAAACCTTATTCCTTGTTTCACTAAATAAGTGAGGTATGTTTATTTAGTGAATCCTACTGCACTCATTTATTCAAAACAAGAGACTGCACATGATAATTCCATCAGTAAAGGTTCTCTCATTCGTTGAAAGCCACAATCTTAACACATTGATTCTATCAAATCATCTAAACACATTTAGCCTGCATAAACTGCACGTGTTCATTCAATGAGTAGAGCTTTTCTCTTTCTTCAATGCCTCGAGTTTAACGCTTTAATTCAATGAAACAACCTGCATGCATTCATTCATTGATTCATATTTCTATCATTGATTCCAATAATCAAATGCAATTCATTGATTTAATGGTACAATCTTCACTCATTTGTGGAGTGAATTTAACTGCATTCATGCAATTAATGAATCAAACTGCAAACATTCATTCGATGAGGAACATTGCAAGTCCTATTCCAATCAATCTAGCTTTGCCATTCATTCAATGAAAGAAACTGCGCGCGTTCATTCATGCAAACTGCATGCATTCATTAAATGAAACGACTGCATGTGTTATTTCAATAATTACAGCTTTTCTTGTGTATTCAATGTCTCGAGATTAGCACTTTCATCCAATGAAACCAACTGCATTCATTCAATCATTGAATCAAACTGAAATCATTGAGTCAATGAATCAAACAGTATAAATGGGTTCAATCAAACAAAATTAACTCATTTACTTCGTGAATCAAACTGCGCTCATACATTCTATGAAATTCACTGTATGTCTTAATTAAAATAGTCATTCTAACTACAATCATGAACAAAACCACCCGTCTTATTTCAATGCGTAGAGCTTCTCTCATTCATTCAATGTGTCAAGCTCACCTTTTCATTTAATGAAACAAGCTGCATTCATTGAATCATTGAGTCAAAGTACAATCATTGATTCAATGAATCAAACTATATTCCTTGTTTCAATGGAACAAGCATAACTCACTTAGTTACTGAATCCTACTGCACTCATTCATTCAATCAAACAGACTGCACATGATAATTGAGGTACTCTCATTCGTTCCAAGCCACAAGCTTAACGCAGTGATTCCATCAAACAATCTGCACACATTTTGTCCATAAAACAAACTGATTAAATGAAACAGACTGCACGTGTTCATTCAATGAGTAGAGCTTTTCTCTTTCATTCAATACCTCGACATTAAAGCTTTAATTCAATTAAACAATCTGCATTCATTCATTCATTGATTCGTACTCAATCATTGATTCAAAGAATCAAATGTACGATTGATTTAATTGTACAAACTTCACTCATTTGTGGAGTAAATTTAACTGCATTCATACAATCAATGAATCAAACTGCAAACATTCTTTGGATGAGGAACACTGCAAGTCCTATTCCAATCAATCTCGCTTTTGCTATTCATTCAATGAACGAACAGTCCACGCTTTCATTCAAGGATACAAACTGCATGCATTCATTAAATGAAACAGACTGCACCTGTTAATTCAATAACTACAGCTTTTCTTGTTAATTCAATTCTCGAGTTTAACACTTTCACTCATTGCAACCAACTCCATTGATTCAATCATTGAATCAAACTGCAATCATTGAGTCAATGAATCAATCAGTATTAATGGATTCAATCAAACTTAATTCATCTACTTCGTGAATCAAACTGCACCTATTGATTCAAAGAAATGCACTGTTTGTCGTGATTAAAAGAGTCATTCTAACTACAATCATCAACCAAACTGTCCGCCTTAATTCCATGCGTAGAGCTTCTCTCATTCATGCAATGTGTCAACTCCTCCATTTTCATTTAATGAAACAAACTGCATTCATTGATTCATTGAATCAAACCTTATTCCTTGTTTCACTAAATAAGTGAGGTATGTTTATTTAGTGAATCCTACTGCACTCATTTATTCAAAACAAGAGACTGCACATGATAATTCCATCAGTAAAGGTTCTCTCATTCGTTGAAAGCCACAATCTTAACACATTGATTCTATCAAATCATCTAAACACATTTAGCCTGCATAAACTTCACGTGTTCATTCAATGAGTAGAGCTTTTCTCTTTCTTCAAAGACTCGAGTTTAACGCTTTAATTCAATGAAACAACCTGCATGCATTCATTCATTGATTCATATTTCTATCATTGATTCCAATAATCAAATGCAATTCATTGATTTAATGGTACAATCTTCACTCATTTGTGGAATGAATTTAACTGCATTCATGCAATTAATGAATCAAACTGCAAACATTCATTCGATGAGGAACATTGCAAGTCCTATTCCAATCAATCTAGCTTTGCCATTCATTCAATGAAAGAAACTGCACGCGTTCATTCATGCAAACTGCATGCATTCATTAAATGAAACGACTGCATGTGTTATTTCAATAATTACAGCTTTTCTTGTGTATTCAATGTCTCGAGATTAGCACTTTCATCCAATGAAACCAACTGCATTCATACAATCAATGAATCAAACTGCAAACATTCCTTGGATGAGGAACACTGCAAGTCCTGTTTCAATGAATCTAGCTTTTGCTATTCATTCAATGAACGAACAGTCCACGCTTTCATTCAAGGATACAAACTGCATGCATTCATTAAATGAAACAGACTGCACCTGTTATTTCAATAACTAGAGCTTTTCTTGTTTATTCAATTCTCGAGTTTAACACTTTCACTCATTGCAACCAACTCCATTGATTCAATCATTGAATCAAACTGCAATCATTGAGTCAATGAATCAAACAGTATTAATGGATTCAATCAAACTTAATTCATCTACTTCGTGAATCAAACTGCACCTATTGATTCAAAGAAATGCACTGTTTGTCGTGATTAAAAGAGTCATTCTAACTACAATCATCAACCAAACTGTCCGCCTTAATTCCATGCGTAGAGCTTCTCTCATTCATGCAATGTGTCAACTCCTCCATTTTCATTTAATGAAACAAACTGCATTCATTGATTCATTGAATCAAACCTTATTCCTTGTTTCACTAAATAAGTGAGGTATGTTTATTTAGTGAATCCTACTGCACTCATTTATTCAAAACAAGAGACTGCACATGATAATTCCATCAGTAAAGGTTCTCTCATTCGTTGAAAGCCACAATCTTAACACATTGATTCTATCAAATCATCTAAACACATTTAGCCTGCATAAACTGCACGTGTTCATTCAATGAGTAGAGCTTTTCTCTTTCTTCAATGCCTCGAGTTTAACGCTTTAATTCAATGAAACAACCTGCATGCATTCATTCATTGATTCATATTTCTATCATTGATTCCAATAATCAAATGCAATTCATTGATTTAATGGTACAATCTTCACTCATTTGTGGAGTGAATTTAACTGCATTCATGCAATTAATGAATCAAACTGCAAACATTCATTCGATGAGGAACATTGCAAGTCCTATTCCAATCAATCTAGCTTTGCCATTCATTCAATGAAAGAAACTGCGCGCGTTCATTCATGCAAACTGCATGCATTCATTAAATGAAACGACTGCATGTGTTATTTCAATAATTACAGCTTTTCTTGTGTATTCAATGTCTCGAGATTAGCACTTTCATCCAATGAAACCAACTGCATTCATTCAATCATTGAATCAAACTGAAATCATTGAGTCAATGAATCAAACAGTATAAATGGGTTCAATCAAACAAACTTAACTCATTTACTTCGTGAATCAAACTGCGCCCATTCATTCTATGAAATTCACTGTATGTCTTAATTAAAATAGTCATTCTAACTACAATCATGAACAAAACCACCCGTCTTATTTCAATGCGTAGAGCTTCTCTCATTCATTCAATGTGTCAAGCTCACCTTTTCATTTAATGAAACAAGCTGCATTCATTGAATCATTGAGTCAAAGTACAATCATTGATTCAATGAATCAAACTATATTCCTTGTTTCAATGGAACAAGCATAACTCACTTAGTTACTGAATCCTACTGCACTCATTCATTCAATCAAACAGACTGCACATGATAATTGAGGTACTCTCATTCGTTCCAAGCCACAAGCTTAACGCAGTGATTCCATCAAACAAACTGCACACATTTTGTCCATGAAACAAACTGATTAAATGAAACAGACTGCACGTGTTCATTCAATGAGTAGAGCTTTTCTCTTTCATTCAATGCCTCGACATTAAAGCTTTAATTCAATATAAAACCTGCATTCATTCATTGATTGATTCATATTCAATCATTGATTCAAAGAATCAAATGTACGATTGATTTAATTGTACAAACTTCACTCATTTGTGGAGTAAATTTAACTGCATTCATACAATTAATGAATCAAACTGCAAACATTCATTGCATGAGGAACACTGCAAGTCCTGTTTCAATGAATCTAGCTTTTGCTATTCATTCAATGAACGAACAGTCCACGCTTTCATTCAAGGATACAAACTGCATGCATTCATTAAATGAAACAGACTTGCACGTGTTAATTCAAAAACTACATCTTTTCTTGTTTATTCAATTCTCGAGTTTAACACTTTCATTCATTGCAACCAACTCCATTGATTCAATCATTGAATCAAACTGCAATCATTGAGTCAATGAATCAAACAGTATTAATGGATTCAATCAAACTTAATTCATCTAATTCGTGAATCAAACTGCACCTATTCATTCAAGGAAATGCACTGTTTGTCGTGATTAAAAGAGTCATTCTAACTACAATCATCAACCAAACTGTCCGCCTTAATTCCATGCGTAGAGCTTCTCTCATTCATTCAATGTGTCAAGCTCACCACTTTCATTTAATGAAACAAGCTGCATTCATTGAATCATTGAGTCAAAGTACAATCATTGATTCAATGAATCAAACTATATTCCTTGTTTCAATGGAACAAGCATAACTCACTTAGTTACTGAATCCTACTGCACTCATTCATTCAATCAAACAGACTGCACATGATAATTGAGGTACTCTCATTCGTTCCAAGCCACAAGTTTAACGCAGTGATTCCATCAAACAAACTGCACACATTTGTCCATGAAACAAACTGATTAAATGAAACAGACTGCACGTGTTCATTCAATGAGTAGAGCTTTTCTCTTTCATTCAATACCTCGACATTAAAGCTTTAATTCAATATAAAACCTGCATTCATTCATTGATTGATTCATATTCAATCATTGATTCAAAGAATCAAATGTACGATTGATTTAATTGTACAAACTTCACTCATTTGTGGAGTAAATTTAACTGCATTCATACAATTAATGAATCAAACTGCAAACATTCATTGCATGAGGAACACTGCAAGTCCTATTTCAATGAATCTAGCTTTTGCTATTCATTCAATGAACGAACAGTCCACGCTTTCATTCAAGGATACAAACTGCATGCATTCATTAAATGAAACAGACTGCACCTGTTAATTCAATAACTACAGCTTTTCTTGTTAATTCAATTCTCGAGTTTAACACTTTCATTCATTGCAACCAACTCCATTGATTCAATCATTGAATCAAACTGCAATCATTGAGTCAATGAATCAATCAGTATTAATGGATTCAATCAAACTTAATTCATCTACTTCGTGAATCAAACTGCACCTATTGATTCAAAGAAATGCACTGTTTGTCGTGATTAAAAGAGTCATTCTAACTACAATCATCAACCAAACTGTCCGCCTTAATTCCATGCGTAGAGCTTCTCTCATTCATGCAATGTGTCAACTCCTCCATTTTCATTTAATGAAACAAACTGCATTCATTGATTCATTGAATCAAACCTTATTCCTTGTTTCACTAAATAAGTGAGGTATGTTTATTTAGTGAATCCTACTGCACTCATTTATTCAAAACAAGAGACTGCACATGATAATTCCATCAGTAAAGGTTCTCTCATTCGTTGAAAGCCACAATCTTAACACATTGATTCTATCAAATCATCTAAACACATTTAGCCTGCATAAACTTCACGTGTTCATTCAATGAGTAGAGCTTTTCTCTTTCTTCAAAGACTCGAGTTTAACGCTTTAATTCAATGAAACAACCTGCATGCATTCATTCATTGATTCATATTTCTATCATTGATTCCAATAATCAAATGCAATTCATTGATTTAATGGTACAATCTTCACTCATTTGTGGAATGAATTTAACTGCATTCATGCAATTAATGAATCAAACTGCAAACATTCATTCGATGAGGAACATTGCAAGTCCTATTCCAATCAATCTAGCTTTGCCATTCATTCAATGAAAGAAACTGCACGCGTTCATTCATGCAAACTGCATGCATTCATTAAATGAAACGACTGCATGTGTTATTTCAATAATTACAGCTTTTCTTGTGTATTCAATGTCTCGAGATTAGCACTTTCATCCAATGAAACCAACTGCATTCATACAATCAATGAATCAAACTGCAAACATTCCTTGGATGAGGAACACTGCAAGTCCTGTTTCAATGAATCTAGCTTTTGCTATTCATTCAATGAACGAACAGTCCACGCTTTCATTCAAGGATACAAACTGCATGCATTCATTAAATGAAACAGACTGCACCTGTTATTTCAATAACTAGAGCTTTTCTTGTTTATTCAATTCTCGAGTTTAACACTTTCACTCATTGCAACCAACTCCATTGATTCAATCATTGAATCAAACTGCAATCATTGAGTCAATGAATCAAACAGTATTAATGGATTCAATCAAACTTAATTCATCTACTTCGTGAATCAAACTGCACCTATTGATTCAAAGAAATGCACTGTTTGTCGTGATTAAAAGAGTCATTCTAACTACAATCATCAACCAAACTGTCCGCCTTAATTCCATGCGTAGAGCTTCTCTCATTCATGCAATGTGTCAACTCCTCCATTTTCATTTAATGAAACAAACTGCATTCATTGATTCATTGAATCAAACCTTATTCCTTGTTTCACTAAATAAGTGAGGTATGTTTATTTAGTGAATCCTACTGCACTCATTTATTCAAAACAAGAGACTGCACATGATAATTCCATCAGTAAAGGTTCTCTCATTCGTTGAAAGCCACAATCTTAACACATTGATTCTATCAAATCATCTAAACACATTTAGCCTGCATAAACTGCACGTGTTCATTCAATGAGTAGAGCTTTTCTCTTTCTTCAATGCCTCGAGTTTAACGCTTTAATTCAATGAAACAACCTGCATGCATTCATTCATTGATTCATATTTCTATCATTGATTCCAATAATCAAATGCAATTCATTGATTTAATGGTACAATCTTCACTCATTTGTGGAGTGAATTTAACTGCATTCATGCAATTAATGAATCAAACTGCAAACATTCATTCGATGAGGAACATTGCAAGTCCTATTCCAATCAATCTAGCTTTGCCATTCATTCAATGAAAGAAACTACACGCGTTCATTCATGCAAACTGCATGCATTTATTAAATGAAACGACTGCATGTGTTATTTCAATAATTACAGCTTTTCTTGTGTATTCAATGTCTCGAGATTAGCACTTTCATCCAATGAAACCAATTGCATTCATACAATCAATGAATCAAACTGCAAACATTCTTTAGATGAGGAACACTGCAAGTCCTATTTCAATGAATCTAGCTTTTGCTATTCATTCAATGAACGAACAGTCCACGCGTTCATTCAAGGATACAAACTGCATGCATTCAATAAATGAAACAGACTGCACCTGTTAATTCAAGAACTACAGCTTTTCTTGTTTATTCAATTCTCGAGTTTAACACTTTCATTCATTGCAACCAACTCCATTGATTCAATCAGTGAATCAAACAGCAATCATTGAGTCAATGAATCAAACAGTATTAATGGATTCAATCAAACTTAATTCATCTACTTCGTGAATCAAGCTGCACCTATTGATTCAAAGAAATGCACTGTTTGTCGTGATTAAAAGAGTCATTCTAACTACAATCATCAACCAAACTGTCCGCCTTAATTCCATGCGTAGAGCTTCTCTCATTCATGCAATGTGTCAACTCCTCCATTTTCATTTAATGAAACAAACTGCATTCATTGAATCATTGAATCAAACCTTATTCCTTGTTTCACTAAATAAGTGAGGTATGTTTATTTAGTGAATCCTACTGCACTCATTTATTCAAAACAAGAGACTGCACATGATAATTCCATCAGTAAAGGTTCTCTCATTCGTTGAAAGCCACAATCTTAACACATTGATTCTATCAAATCATCTAAACACATTTAGCCTGCATAAACTGCACGTGTTCATTCAATGAGTAGAGCTTTTCTCTTTCTTCAATGCCTCGAGTTTAACGCTTTAATTCAATGAAACAACCTGCATGCATTCATTCATTGATTCATATTTCTATCATTGATTCCAATAATCAAATGCAATTCATTGATTTAATGGTACAATCTTCACTCATTTGTGGAGTGAATTTAACTGCATTCATGCAATTAATGAATCAAACTGCAAACATTCATTCGATGAGGAACATTGCAAGTCCTATTCCAATCAATCTAGCTTTGCCATTCATTCAATGAAAGAAACTGCGCGCGTTCATTCATGCAAACTGCATGCATTCATTAAATGAAACGACTGCATGTGTTATTTCAATAATTACAGCTTTTCTTGTGTATTCAATGTCTCGAGATTAGCACTTTCATCCAATGAAACCAACTGCATTCATTCAATCATTGAATCAAACTGAAATCATTGAGTCAATGAATCAAACAGTATAAATGGGTTCAATCAAACAAAATTAACTCATTTACTTCGTGAATCAAACTGCGCTCATACATTCTATGAAATTCACTGTATGTCTTAATTAAAATAGTCATTCTAACTACAATCATGAACAAAACCACCCGTCTTATTTCAATGCGTAGAGCTTCTCTCATTCATTCAATGTGTCAAGCTCACCTTTTCATTTAATGAAACAAGCTGCATTCATTGAATCATTGAGTCAAAGTACAATCATTGATTCAATGAATCAAACTATATTCCTTGTTTCAATGGAACAAGCATAACTCACTTAGTTACTGAATCCTACTGCACTCATTCATTCAATCAAACAGACTGCACATGATAATTGAGGTACTCTCATTCGTTCCAAGCCACAAGCTTAACGCAGTGATTCCATCAAACAATCTGCACACATTTTGTCCATAAAACAAACTGATTAAATGAAACAGACTGCACGTGTTCATTCAATGAGTAGAGCTTTTCTCTTTCATTCAATACCTCGACATTAAAGCTTTAATTCAATTAAACAATCTGCATTCATTCATTCATTGATTCGTACTCAATCATTGATTCAAAGAATCAAATGTACGATTGATTTAATTGTACAAACTTCACTCATTTGTGGAGTAAATTTAACTGCATTCATACAATCAATGAATCAAACTGCAAACATTCTTTGGATGAGGAACACTGCAAGTCCTATTCCAATCAATCTCGCTTTTGCTATTCATTCAATGAACGAACAGTCCACGCTTTCATTCAAGGATACAAACTGCATGCATTCATTAAATGAAACAGACTGCACCTGTTAATTCAATAACTACAGCTTTTCTTGTTAATTCAATTCTCGAGTTTAACACTTTCACTCATTGCAACCAACTCCATTGATTCAATCATTGAATCAAACTGCAATCATTGAGTCAATGAATCAATCAGTATTAATGGATTCAATCAAACTTAATTCATCTACTTCGTGAATCAAACTGCACCTATTGATTCAAAGAAATGCACTGTTTGTCGTGATTAAAAGAGTCATTCTAACTACAATCATCAACCAAACTGTCCGCCTTAATTCCATGCGTAGAGCTTCTCTCATTCATGCAATGTGTCAACTCCTCCATTTTCATTTAATGAAACAAACTGCATTCATTGATTCATTGAATCAAACCTTATTCCTTGTTTCACTAAATAAGTGAGGTATGTTTATTTAGTGAATCCTACTGCACTCATTTATTCAAAACAAGAGACTGCACATGATAATTCCATCAGTAAAGGTTCTCTCATTCGTTGAAAGCCACAATCTTAACACATTGATTCTATCAAATCATCTAAACACATTTAGCCTGCATAAACTTCACGTGTTCATTCAATGAGTAGAGCTTTTCTCTTTCTTCAAAGACTCGAGTTTAACGCTTTAATTCAATGAAACAACCTGCATGCATTCATTCATTGATTCATATTTCTATCATTGATTCCAATAATCAAATGCAATTCATTGATTTAATGGTACAATCTTCACTCATTTGTGGAATGAATTTAACTGCATTCATGCAATTAATGAATCAAACTGCAAACATTCATTCGATGAGGAACATTGCAAGTCCTATTCCAATCAATCTAGCTTTGCCATTCATTCAATGAAAGAAACTGCACGCGTTCATTCATGCAAACTGCATGCATTCATTAAATGAAACGACTGCATGTGTTATTTCAATAATTACAGCTTTTCTTGTGTATTCAATGTCTCGAGATTAGCACTTTCATCCAATGAAACCAACTGCATTCATACAATCAATGAATCAAACTGCAAACATTCCTTGGATGAGGAACACTGCAAGTCCTGTTTCAATGAATCTAGCTTTTGCTATTCATTCAATGAACGAACAGTCCACGCTTTCATTCAAGGATACAAACTGCATGCATTCATTAAATGAAACAGACTGCACCTGTTATTTCAATAACTAGAGCTTTTCTTGTTTATTCAATTCTCGAGTTTAACACTTTCACTCATTGCAACCAACTCCATTGATTCAATCATTGAATCAAACTGCAATCATTGAGTCAATGAATCAAACAGTATTAATGGATTCAATCAAACTTAATTCATCTACTTCGTGAATCAAACTGCACCTATTGATTCAAAGAAATGCACTGTTTGTCGTGATTAAAAGAGTCATTCTAACTACAATCATCAACCAAACTGTCCGCCTTAATTCCATGCGTAGAGCTTCTCTCATTCATGCAATGTGTCAACTCCTCCATTTTCATTTAATGAAACAAACTGCATTCATTGATTCATTGAATCAAACCTTATTCCTTGTTTCACTAAATAAGTGAGGTATGTTTATTTAGTGAATCCTACTGCACTCATTTATTCAAAACAAGAGACTGCACATGATAATTCCATCAGTAAAGGTTCTCTCATTCGTTGAAAGCCACAATCTTAACACATTGATTCTATCAAATCATCTAAACACATTTAGCCTGCATAAACTGCACGTGTTCATTCAATGAGTAGAGCTTTTCTCTTTCTTCAATGCCTCGAGTTTAACGCTTTAATTCAATGAAACAACCTGCATGCATTCATTCATTGATTCATATTTCTATCATTGATTCCAATAATCAAATGCAATTCATTGATTTAATGGTACAATCTTCACTCATTTGTGGAGTGAATTTAACTGCATTCATGCAATTAATGAATCAAACTGCAAACATTCATTCGATGAGGAACATTGCAAGTCCTATTCCAATCAATCTAGCTTTGCCATTCATTCAATGAAAGAAACTGCGCGCGTTCATTCATGCAAACTGCATGCATTCATTAAATGAAACGACTGCATGTGTTATTTCAATAATTACAGCTTTTCTTGTGTATTCAATGTCTCGAGATTAGCACTTTCATCCAATGAAACCAACTGCATTCATTCAATCATTGAATCAAACTGAAATCATTGAGTCAATGAATCAAACAGTATAAATGGGTTCAATCAAACAAACTTAACTCATTTACTTCGTGAATCAAACTGCGCCCATTCATTCTATGAAATTCACTGTATGTCTTAATTAAAATAGTCATTCTAACTACAATCATGAACAAAACCACCCGTCTTATTTCAATGCGTAGAGCTTCTCTCATTCATTCAATGTGTCAAGCTCACCTTTTCATTTAATGAAACAAGCTGCATTCATTGAATCATTGAGTCAAAGTACAATCATTGATTCAATGAATCAAACTATATTCCTTGTTTCAATGGAACAAGCATAACTCACTTAGTTACTGAATCCTACTGCACTCATTCATTCAATCAAACAGACTGCACATGATAATTGAGGTACTCTCATTCGTTCCAAGCCACAAGCTTAACGCAGTGATTCCATCAAACAAACTGCACACATTTTGTCCATGAAACAAACTGATTAAATGAAACAGACTGCACGTGTTCATTCAATGAGTAGAGCTTTTCTCTTTCATTCAATGCCTCGACATTAAAGCTTTAATTCAATATAAAACCTGCATTCATTCATTGATTGATTCATATTCAATCATTGATTCAAAGAATCAAATGTACGATTGATTTAATTGTACAAACTTCACTCATTTGTGGAGTAAATTTAACTGCATTCATACAATTAATGAATCAAACTGCAAACATTCATTGCATGAGGAACACTGCAAGTCCTGTTTCAATGAATCTAGCTTTTGCTATTCATTCAATGAACGAACAGTCCACGCTTTCATTCAAGGATACAAACTGCATGCATTCATTAAATGAAACAGACTTGCACGTGTTAATTCAAAAACTACATCTTTTCTTGTTTATTCAATTCTCGAGTTTAACACTTTCATTCATTGCAACCAACTCCATTGATTCAATCATTGAATCAAACTGCAATCATTGAGTCAATGAATCAAACAGTATTAATGGATTCAATCAAACTTAATTCATCTAATTCGTGAATCAAACTGCACCTATTCATTCAAGGAAATGCACTGTTTGTCGTGATTAAAAGAGTCATTCTAACTACAATCATCAACCAAACTGTCCGCCTTAATTCCATGCGTAGAGCTTCTCTCATTCATTCAATGTGTCAAGCTCACCACTTTCATTTAATGAAACAAGCTGCATTCATTGAATCATTGAGTCAAAGTACAATCATTGATTCAATGAATCAAACTATATTCCTTGTTTCAATGGAACAAGCATAACTCACTTAGTTACTGAATCCTACTGCACTCATTCATTCAATCAAACAGACTGCACATGATAATTGAGGTACTCTCATTCGTTCCAAGCCACAAGTTTAACGCAGTGATTCCATCAAACAAACTGCACACATTTGTCCATGAAACAAACTGATTAAATGAAACAGACTGCACGTGTTCATTCAATGAGTAGAGCTTTTCTCTTTCATTCAATACCTCGACATTAAAGCTTTAATTCAATATAAAACCTGCATTCATTCATTGATTGATTCATATTCAATCATTGATTCAAAGAATCAAATGTACGATTGATTTAATTGTACAAACTTCACTCATTTGTGGAGTAAATTTAACTGCATTCATACAATTAATGAATCAAACTGCAAACATTCATTGCATGAGGAACACTGCAAGTCCTATTTCAATGAATCTAGCTTTTGCTATTCATTCAATGAACGAACAGTCCACGCTTTCATTCAAGGATACAAACTGCATGCATTCATTAAATGAAACAGACTGCACCTGTTAATTCAATAACTACAGCTTTTCTTGTTAATTCAATTCTCGAGTTTAACACTTTCATTCATTGCAACCAACTCCATTGATTCAATCATTGAATCAAACTGCAATCATTGAGTCAATGAATCAATCAGTATTAATGGATTCAATCAAACTTAATTCATCTACTTCGTGAATCAAACTGCACCTATTGATTCAAAGAAATGCACTGTTTGTCGTGATTAAAAGAGTCATTCTAACTACAATCATCAACCAAACTGTCCGCCTTAATTCCATGCGTAGAGCTTCTCTCATTCATGCAATGTGTCAACTCCTCCATTTTCATTTAATGAAACAAACTGCATTCATTGATTCATTGAATCAAACCTTATTCCTTGTTTCACTAAATAAGTGAGGTATGTTTATTTAGTGAATCCTACTGCACTCATTTATTCAAAACAAGAGACTGCACATGATAATTCCATCAGTAAAGGTTCTCTCATTCGTTGAAAGCCACAATCTTAACACATTGATTCTATCAAATCATCTAAACACATTTAGCCTGCATAAACTTCACGTGTTCATTCAATGAGTAGAGCTTTTCTCTTTCTTCAAAGACTCGAGTTTAACGCTTTAATTCAATGAAACAACCTGCATGCATTCATTCATTGATTCATATTTCTATCATTGATTCCAATAATCAAATGCAATTCATTGATTTAATGGTACAATCTTCACTCATTTGTGGAATGAATTTAACTGCATTCATGCAATTAATGAATCAAACTGCAAACATTCATTCGATGAGGAACATTGCAAGTCCTATTCCAATCAATCTAGCTTTGCCATTCATTCAATGAAAGAAACTGCACGCGTTCATTCATGCAAACTGCATGCATTCATTAAATGAAACGACTGCATGTGTTATTTCAATAATTACAGCTTTTCTTGTGTATTCAATGTCTCGAGATTAGCACTTTCATCCAATGAAACCAACTGCATTCATACAATCAATGAATCAAACTGCAAACATTCCTTGGATGAGGAACACTGCAAGTCCTGTTTCAATGAATCTAGCTTTTGCTATTCATTCAATGAACGAACAGTCCACGCTTTCATTCAAGGATACAAACTGCATGCATTCATTAAATGAAACAGACTGCACCTGTTATTTCAATAACTAGAGCTTTTCTTGTTTATTCAATTCTCGAGTTTAACACTTTCACTCATTGCAACCAACTCCATTGATTCAATCATTGAATCAAACTGCAATCATTGAGTCAATGAATCAAACAGTATTAATGGATTCAATCAAACTTAATTCATCTACTTCGTGAATCAAACTGCACCTATTGATTCAAAGAAATGCACTGTTTGTCGTGATTAAAAGAGTCATTCTAACTACAATCATCAACCAAACTGTCCGCCTTAATTCCATGCGTAGAGCTTCTCTCATTCATGCAATGTGTCAACTCCTCCATTTTCATTTAATGAAACAAACTGCATTCATTGATTCATTGAATCAAACCTTATTCCTTGTTTCACTAAATAAGTGAGGTATGTTTATTTAGTGAATCCTACTGCACTCATTTATTCAAAACAAGAGACTGCACATGATAATTCCATCAGTAAAGGTTCTCTCATTCGTTGAAAGCCACAATCTTAACACATTGATTCTATCAAATCATCTAAACACATTTAGCCTGCATAAACTGCACGTGTTCATTCAATGAGTAGAGCTTTTCTCTTTCTTCAATGCCTCGAGTTTAACGCTTTAATTCAATGAAACAACCTGCATGCATTCATTCATTGATTCATATTTCTATCATTGATTCCAATAATCAAATGCAATTCATTGATTTAATGGTACAATCTTCACTCATTTGTGGAGTGAATTTAACTGCATTCATGCAATTAATGAATCAAACTGCAAACATTCATTCGATGAGGAACATTGCAAGTCCTATTCCAATCAATCTAGCTTTGCCATTCATTCAATGAAAGAAACTACACGCGTTCATTCATGCAAACTGCATGCATTTATTAAATGAAACGACTGCATGTGTTATTTCAATAATTACAGCTTTTCTTGTGTATTCAATGTCTCGAGATTAGCACTTTCATCCAATGAAACCAATTGCATTCATACAATCAATGAATCAAACTGCAAACATTCTTTAGATGAGGAACACTGCAAGTCCTATTTCAATGAATCTAGCTTTTGCTATTCATTCAATGAACGAACAGTCCACGCGTTCATTCAAGGATACAAACTGCATGCATTCAATAAATGAAACAGACTGCACCTGTTAATTCAAGAACTACAGCTTTTCTTGTTTATTCAATTCTCGAGTTTAACACTTTCATTCATTGCAACCAACTCCATTGATTCAATCAGTGAATCAAACAGCAATCATTGAGTCAATGAATCAAACAGTATTAATGGATTCAATCAAACTTAATTCATCTACTTCGTGAATCAAGCTGCACCTATTGATTCAAAGAAATGCACTGTTTGTCGTGATTAAAAGAGTCATTCTAACTACAATCATCAACCAAACTGTCCGCCTTAATTCCATGCGTAGAGCTTCTCTCATTCATGCAATGTGTCAACTCCTCCATTTTCATTTAATGAAACAAACTGCATTCATTGAATCATTGAATCAAACCTTATTCCTTGTTTCACTAAATAAGTGAGGTATGTTTATTTAGTGAATCCTACTGCACTCATTTATTCAAAACAAGAGACTGCACATGATAATTCCATCAGTAAAGGTTCTCTCATTCGTTGAAAGCCACAATCTTAACACATTGATTCTATCAAATCATCTAAACACATTTAGCCTGCATAAACTGCACGTGTTCATTCAATGAGTAGAGCTTTTCTCTTTCTTCAATGCCTCGAGTTTAACGCTTTAATTCAATGAAACAACCTGCATGCATTCATTCATTGATTCATATTTCTATCATTGATTCCAATAATCAAATGCAATTCATTGATTTAATGGTACAATCTTCACTCATTTGTGGAGTGAATTTAACTGCATTCATGCAATTAATGAATCAAACTGCAAACATTCATTCGATGAGGAACATTGCAAGTCCTATTCCAATCAATCTAGCTTTGCCATTCATTCAATGAAAGAAACTGCGCGCGTTCATTCATGCAAACTGCATGCATTCATTAAATGAAACGACTGCATGTGTTATTTCAATAATTACAGCTTTTCTTGTGTATTCAATGTCTCGAGATTAGCACTTTCATCCAATGAAACCAACTGCATTCATTCAATCATTGAATCAAACTGAAATCATTGAGTCAATGAATCAAACAGTATAAATGGGTTCAATCAAACAAAATTAACTCATTTACTTCGTGAATCAAACTGCGCTCATACATTCTATGAAATTCACTGTATGTCTTAATTAAAATAGTCATTCTAACTACAATCATGAACAAAACCACCCGTCTTATTTCAATGCGTAGAGCTTCTCTCATTCATTCAATGTGTCAAGCTCACCTTTTCATTTAATGAAACAAGCTGCATTCATTGAATCATTGAGTCAAAGTACAATCATTGATTCAATGAATCAAACTATATTCCTTGTTTCAATGGAACAAGCATAACTCACTTAGTTACTGAATCCTACTGCACTCATTCATTCAATCAAACAGACTGCACATGATAATTGAGGTACTCTCATTCGTTCCAAGCCACAAGCTTAACGCAGTGATTCCATCAAACAATCTGCACACATTTTGTCCATAAAACAAACTGATTAAATGAAACAGACTGCACGTGTTCATTCAATGAGTAGAGCTTTTCTCTTTCATTCAATACCTCGACATTAAAGCTTTAATTCAATTAAACAATCTGCATTCATTCATTCATTGATTCGTACTCAATCATTGATTCAAAGAATCAAATGTACGATTGATTTAATTGTACAAACTTCACTCATTTGTGGAGTAAATTTAACTGCATTCATACAATCAATGAATCAAACTGCAAACATTCTTTGGATGAGGAACACTGCAAGTCCTATTCCAATCAATCTCGCTTTTGCTATTCATTCAATGAACGAACAGTCCACGCTTTCATTCAAGGATACAAACTGCATGCATTCATTAAATGAAACAGACTGCACCTGTTAATTCAATAACTACAGCTTTTCTTGTTAATTCAATTCTCGAGTTTAACACTTTCACTCATTGCAACCAACTCCATTGATTCAATCATTGAATCAAACTGCAATCATTGAGTCAATGAATCAATCAGTATTAATGGATTCAATCAAACTTAATTCATCTACTTCGTGAATCAAACTGCACCTATTGATTCAAAGAAATGCACTGTTTGTCGTGATTAAAAGAGTCATTCTAACTACAATCATCAACCAAACTGTCCGCCTTAATTCCATGCGTAGAGCTTCTCTCATTCATGCAATGTGTCAACTCCTCCATTTTCATTTAATGAAACAAACTGCATTCATTGATTCATTGAATCAAACCTTATTCCTTGTTTCACTAAATAAGTGAGGTATGTTTATTTAGTGAATCCTACTGCACTCATTTATTCAAAACAAGAGACTGCACATGATAATTCCATCAGTAAAGGTTCTCTCATTCGTTGAAAGCCACAATCTTAACACATTGATTCTATCAAATCATCTAAACACATTTAGCCTGCATAAACTTCACGTGTTCATTCAATGAGTAGAGCTTTTCTCTTTCTTCAAAGACTCGAGTTTAACGCTTTAATTCAATGAAACAACCTGCATGCATTCATTCATTGATTCATATTTCTATCATTGATTCCAATAATCAAATGCAATTCATTGATTTAATGGTACAATCTTCACTCATTTGTGGAATGAATTTAACTGCATTCATGCAATTAATGAATCAAACTGCAAACATTCATTCGATGAGGAACATTGCAAGTCCTATTCCAATCAATCTAGCTTTGCCATTCATTCAATGAAAGAAACTGCACGCGTTCATTCATGCAAACTGCATGCATTCATTAAATGAAACGACTGCATGTGTTATTTCAATAATTACAGCTTTTCTTGTGTATTCAATGTCTCGAGATTAGCACTTTCATCCAATGAAACCAACTGCATTCATACAATCAATGAATCAAACTGCAAACATTCCTTGGATGAGGAACACTGCAAGTCCTGTTTCAATGAATCTAGCTTTTGCTATTCATTCAATGAACGAACAGTCCACGCTTTCATTCAAGGATACAAACTGCATGCATTCATTAAATGAAACAGACTGCACCTGTTATTTCAATAACTAGAGCTTTTCTTGTTTATTCAATTCTCGAGTTTAACACTTTCACTCATTGCAACCAACTCCATTGATTCAATCATTGAATCAAACTGCAATCATTGAGTCAATGAATCAAACAGTATTAATGGATTCAATCAAACTTAATTCATCTACTTCGTGAATCAAACTGCACCTATTGATTCAAAGAAATGCACTGTTTGTCGTGATTAAAAGAGTCATTCTAACTACAATCATCAACCAAACTGTCCGCCTTAATTCCATGCGTAGAGCTTCTCTCATTCATGCAATGTGTCAACTCCTCCATTTTCATTTAATGAAACAAACTGCATTCATTGATTCATTGAATCAAACCTTATTCCTTGTTTCACTAAATAAGTGAGGTATGTTTATTTAGTGAATCCTACTGCACTCATTTATTCAAAACAAGAGACTGCACATGATAATTCCATCAGTAAAGGTTCTCTCATTCGTTGAAAGCCACAATCTTAACACATTGATTCTATCAAATCATCTAAACACATTTAGCCTGCATAAACTGCACGTGTTCATTCAATGAGTAGAGCTTTTCTCTTTCTTCAATGCCTCGAGTTTAACGCTTTAATTCAATGAAACAACCTGCATGCATTCATTCATTGATTCATATTTCTATCATTGATTCCAATAATCAAATGCAATTCATTGATTTAATGGTACAATCTTCACTCATTTGTGGAGTGAATTTAACTGCATTCATGCAATTAATGAATCAAACTGCAAACATTCATTCGATGAGGAACATTGCAAGTCCTATTCCAATCAATCTAGCTTTGCCATTCATTCAATGAAAGAAACTGCGCGCGTTCATTCATGCAAACTGCATGCATTCATTAAATGAAACGACTGCATGTGTTATTTCAATAATTACAGCTTTTCTTGTGTATTCAATGTCTCGAGATTAGCACTTTCATCCAATGAAACCAACTGCATTCATTCAATCATTGAATCAAACTGAAATCATTGAGTCAATGAATCAAACAGTATAAATGGGTTCAATCAAACAAACTTAACTCATTTACTTCGTGAATCAAACTGCGCCCATTCATTCTATGAAATTCACTGTATGTCTTAATTAAAATAGTCATTCTAACTACAATCATGAACAAAACCACCCGTCTTATTTCAATGCGTAGAGCTTCTCTCATTCATTCAATGTGTCAAGCTCACCTTTTCATTTAATGAAACAAGCTGCATTCATTGAATCATTGAGTCAAAGTACAATCATTGATTCAATGAATCAAACTATATTCCTTGTTTCAATGGAACAAGCATAACTCACTTAGTTACTGAATCCTACTGCACTCATTCATTCAATCAAACAGACTGCACATGATAATTGAGGTACTCTCATTCGTTCCAAGCCACAAGCTTAACGCAGTGATTCCATCAAACAAACTGCACACATTTTGTCCATGAAACAAACTGATTAAATGAAACAGACTGCACGTGTTCATTCAATGAGTAGAGCTTTTCTCTTTCATTCAATGCCTCGACATTAAAGCTTTAATTCAATATAAAACCTGCATTCATTCATTGATTGATTCATATTCAATCATTGATTCAAAGAATCAAATGTACGATTGATTTAATTGTACAAACTTCACTCATTTGTGGAGTAAATTTAACTGCATTCATACAATTAATGAATCAAACTGCAAACATTCATTGCATGAGGAACACTGCAAGTCCTGTTTCAATGAATCTAGCTTTTGCTATTCATTCAATGAACGAACAGTCCACGCTTTCATTCAAGGATACAAACTGCATGCATTCATTAAATGAAACAGACTTGCACGTGTTAATTCAAAAACTACATCTTTTCTTGTTTATTCAATTCTCGAGTTTAACACTTTCATTCATTGCAACCAACTCCATTGATTCAATCATTGAATCAAACTGCAATCATTGAGTCAATGAATCAAACAGTATTAATGGATTCAATCAAACTTAATTCATCTAATTCGTGAATCAAACTGCACCTATTCATTCAAGGAAATGCACTGTTTGTCGTGATTAAAAGAGTCATTCTAACTACAATCATCAACCAAACTGTCCGCCTTAATTCCATGCGTAGAGCTTCTCTCATTCATTCAATGTGTCAAGCTCACCACTTTCATTTAATGAAACAAGCTGCATTCATTGAATCATTGAGTCAAAGTACAATCATTGATTCAATGAATCAAACTATATTCCTTGTTTCAATGGAACAAGCATAACTCACTTAGTTACTGAATCCTACTGCACTCATTCATTCAATCAAACAGACTGCACATGATAATTGAGGTACTCTCATTCGTTCCAAGCCACAAGTTTAACGCAGTGATTCCATCAAACAAACTGCACACATTTGTCCATGAAACAAACTGATTAAATGAAACAGACTGCACGTGTTCATTCAATGAGTAGAGCTTTTCTCTTTCATTCAATACCTCGACATTAAAGCTTTAATTCAATATAAAACCTGCATTCATTCATTGATTGATTCATATTCAATCATTGATTCAAAGAATCAAATGTACGATTGATTTAATTGTACAAACTTCACTCATTTGTGGAGTAAATTTAACTGCATTCATACAATTAATGAATCAAACTGCAAACATTCATTGCATGAGGAACACTGCAAGTCCTATTTCAATGAATCTAGCTTTTGCTATTCATTCAATGAACGAACAGTCCACGCTTTCATTCAAGGATACAAACTGCATGCATTCATTAAATGAAACAGACTTGCACGTGTTAATTCAAAAACTACATCTTTTCTTGTTTATTCAATTCTCGAGTTTAACACTTTCATTCATTGCAACCAACTCCATTGATTCAATCATTGAATCAAACTGCAATCATTGAGTCAATGAATCAAACAGTATTAATGGATTCAATCAAAATTAATTCATCTAATTCGTGAATCAAACTGCACCTATTCATTCAAAGAAATGCACTGTTTGTCGTGATTAAAAGAGTCATTCTAACTACAATCATCAACCAAACTGTCCGCCTTAATTCCATGCGTAGAGCTTCTCTCATTCATTCAAAGTGTCAAGTTCACCACTTTCATTGAATGAAACAAGCTGCATTCATTGAATCATTGAGTCAAAGTACAATCATTGATTCAATGAATCAAACTATATTCCTTGTTTCAATGGAACAAGCATAACTCACTTAGTTACTGAATCCTACTGCACTCATTCATTCAATCAAACAGACTGCACATGATAATTGAGGTACTCTCATTCGTTCCAAGCCACAAGCTTAACGCAGTGATTCCATCAAACAAACTGCACACATTTTGTCCATGAAACAAACTGATTAAATGAAACAGACTGCACGTGTTCATTCAATGAGTAGAGCTTTTCTCTTTCATTCAATACCTCGACATTAAAGCTTTAATTCAATTAAACAATCTGCATTCATTCATTCATTGATTCGTACTCAATCATTGATTCAAAGAATCAAATGTACGATTGATTTAATTGTACAAACTTCACTCATTTGTGGAGTAAATTTAACTGCATTCATACAATCAATGAATCAAACTGCAAACATTCTTTGGATGAGGAACACTGCAAGTCCTATTCCAATCAATCTCACTTTTGCTATTCATTCAATGAACGAACAGTCCACGCTTTCATTCAAGGATACAAACTGCATGCATTCATTAAATGAAACAGACTGCACCTGTTAATTCAATAACTACAGCTTTTCTTGTTAATTCAATTCTCGAGTTTAACACTTTCACTCATTGCAACCAACTCCATTGATTCAATCATTGAATCAAACTGCAATCATTGAGTCAATGAATCAATCAGTATTAATGGATTCAATCAAACTTAATTCATCTACTTCGTGAATCAAACTGCACCTATTGATTCAAAGAAATGCACTGTTTGTCGTGATTAAAAGAGTCATTCTAACTACAATCATCAACCAAACTGTCCGCCTTAATTCCATGCGTAGAGCTTCTCTCATTCATGCAATGTGTCAACTCCTCCATTTTCATTTAATGAAACAAACTGCATTCATTGATTCATTGAATCAAACCTTATTCCTTGTTTCACTAAATAAGTGAGGTATGTTTATTTAGTGAATCCTACTGCACTCATTTATTCAAAACAAGAGACTGCACATGATAATTCCATCAGTAAAGGTTCTCTCATTCGTTGAAAGCCACAATCTTAACACATTGATTCTATCAAATCATCTAAACACATTTAGCCTGCATAAACTTCACGTGTTCATTCAATGAGTAGAGCTTTTCTCTTTCTTCAAAGACTCGAGTTTAACGCTTTAATTCAATGAAACAACCTGCATGCATTCATTCATTGATTCATATTTCTATCATTGATTCCAATAATCAAATGCAATTCATTGATTTAATGGTACAATCTTCACTCATTTGTGGAATGAATTTAACTGCATTCATGCAATTAATGAATCAAACTGCAAACATTCATTCGATGAGGAACATTGCAAGTCCTATTCCAATCAATCTAGCTTTGCCATTCATTCAATGAAAGAAACTGCACGCGTTCATTCATGCAAACTGCATGCATTCATTAAATGAAACGACTGCATGTGTTATTTCAATAATTACAGCTTTTCTTGTGTATTCAATGTCTCGAGATTAGCACTTTCATCCAATGAAACCAACTGCATTCATACAATCAATGAATCAAACTGCAAACATTCCTTGGATGAGGAACACTGCAAGTCCTGTTTCAATGAATCTAGCTTTTGCTATTCATTCAATGAACGAACAGTCCACGCTTTCATTCAAGGATACAAACTGCATGCATTCATTAAATGAAACAGACTGCACCTGTTATTTCAATAACTAGAGCTTTTCTTGTTTATTCAATTCTCGAGTTTAACACTTTCACTCATTGCAACCAACTCCATTGATTCAATCATTGAATCAAACTGCAATCATTGAGTCAATGAATCAAACAGTATTAATGGATTCAATCAAACTTAATTCATCTACTTCGTGAATCAAACTGCACCTATTGATTCAAAGAAATGCACTGTTTGTCGTGATTAAAAGAGTCATTCTAACTACAATCATCAACCAAACTGTCCGCCTTAATTCCATGCGTAGAGCTTCTCTCATTCATGCAATGTGTCAACTCCTCCATTTTCATTTAATGAAACAAACTGCATTCATTGATTCATTGAATCAAACCTTATTCCTTGTTTCACTAAATAAGTGAGGTATGTTTATTTAGTGAATCCTACTGCACTCATTTATTCAAAACAAGAGACTGCACATGATAATTCCATCAGTAAAGGTTCTCTCATTCGTTGAAAGCCACAATCTTAACACATTGATTCTATCAAATCATCTAAACACATTTAGCCTGCATAAACTGCACGTGTTCATTCAATGAGTAGAGCTTTTCTCTTTCTTCAATGCCTCGAGTTTAACGCTTTAATTCAATGAAACAACCTGCATGCATTCATTCATTGATTCATATTTCTATCATTGATTCCAATAATCAAATGCAATTCATTGATTTAATGGTACAATCTTCACTCATTTGTGGAGTGAATTTAACTGCATTCATGCAATTAATGAATCAAACTGCAAACATTCATTCGATGAGGAACATTGCAAGTCCTATTCCAATCAATCTAGCTTTGCCATTCATTCAATGAAAGAAACTACACGCGTTCATTCATGCAAACTGCATGCATTTATTAAATGAAACGACTGCATGTGTTATTTCAATAATTACAGCTTTTCTTGTGTATTCAATGTCTCGAGATTAGCACTTTCATCCAATGAAACCAATTGCATTCATACAATCAATGAATCAAACTGCAAACATTCTTTAGATGAGGAACACTGCAAGTCCTATTTCAATGAATCTAGCTTTTGCTATTCATTCAATGAACGAACAGTCCACGCTTTCATTCAAGGATACAAACTGCATGCATTCATTAAATGAAACAGACTTGCACGTGTTAATTCAAAAACTACATCTTTTCTTGTTTATTCAATTCTCGAGTTTAACACTTTCATTCATTGCAACCAACTCCATTGATTCAATCATTGAATCAAACTGCAATCATTGAGTCAATGAATCAAACAGTATTAATGGATTCAATCAAACTTAATTCATCTAATTCGTGAATCAAACTGCACCTATTCATTCAAGGAAATGCACTGTTTGTCGTGATTAAAAGAGTCATTCTAACTACAATCATCAACCAAACTGTCCGCCTTAATTCCATGCGTAGAGCTTCTCTCATTCATTCAATGTGTCAAGCTCACCACTTTCATTTAATGAAACAAGCTGCATTCATTGAATCATTGAGTCAAAGTACAATCATTGATTCAATGAATCAAACTATATTCCTTGTTTCAATGGAACAAGCATAACTCACTTAGTTACTGAATCCTACTGCACTCATTCATTCAATCAAACAGACTGCACATGATAATTGAGGTACTCTCATTCGTTCCAAGCCACAAGTTTAACGCAGTGATTCCATCAAACAAACTGCACACATTTGTCCATGAAACAAACTGATTAAATGAAACAGACTGCACGTGTTCATTCAATGAGTAGAGCTTTTCTCTTTCATTCAATACCTCGACATTAAAGCTTTAATTCAATATAAAACCTGCATTCATTCATTGATTGATTCATATTCAATCATTGATTCAAAGAATCAAATGTACGATTGATTTAATTGTACAAACTTCACTCATTTGTGGAGTAAATTTAACTGCATTCATACAATTAATGAATCAAACTGCAAACATTCATTGCATGAGGAACACTGCAAGTCCTATTTCAATGAATCTAGCTTTTGCTATTCATTCAATGAACGAACAGTCCACGCTTTCATTCAAGGATACAAACTGCATGCATTCATTAAATGAAACAGACTTGCACGTGTTAATTCAAAAACTACATCTTTTCTTGTTTATTCAATTCTCGAGTTTAACACTTTCATTCATTGCAACCAACTCCATTGATTCAATCATTGAATCAAACTGCAATCATTGAGTCAATGAATCAAACAGTATTAATGGATTCAATCAAAATTAATTCATCTAATTCGTGAATCAAACTGCACCTATTCATTCAAAGAAATGCACTGTTTGTCGTGATTAAAAGAGTCATTCTAACTACAATCATCAACCAAACTGTCCGCCTTAATTCCATGCGTAGAGCTTCTCTCATTCATTCAAAGTGTCAAGTTCACCACTTTCATTGAATGAAACAAGCTGCATTCATTGAATCATTGAGTCAAAGTACAATCATTGATTCAATGAATCAAACTATATTCCTTGTTTCAATGGAACAAGCATAACTCACTTAGTTACTGAATCCTACTGCACTCATTCATTCAATCAAACAGACTGCACATGATAATTGAGGTACTCTCATTCGTTCCAAGCCACAAGCTTAACGCAGTGATTCCATCAAACAAACTGCACACATTTTGTCCATGAAACAAACTGATTAAATGAAACAGACTGCACGTGTTCATTCAATGAGTAGAGCTTTTCTCTTTCATTCAATACCTCGACATTAAAGCTTTAATTCAATTAAACAATCTGCATTCATTCATTCATTGATTCGTACTCAATCATTGATTCAAAGAATCAAATGTACGATTGATTTAATTGTACAAACTTCACTCATTTGTGGAGTAAATTTAACTGCATTCATACAATCAATGAATCAAACTGCAAACATTCTTTGGATGAGGAACACTGCAAGTCCTATTCCAATCAATCTCACTTTTGCTATTCATTCAATGAACGAACAGTCCACGCTTTCATTCAAGGATACAAACTGCATGCATTCATTAAATGAAACAGACTGCACCTGTTAATTCAATAACTACAGCTTTTCTTGTTAATTCAATTCTCGAGTTTAACACTTTCACTCATTGCAACCAACTCCATTGATTCAATCATTGAATCAAACTGCAATCATTGAGTCAATGAATCAATCAGTATTAATGGATTCAATCAAACTTAATTCATCTACTTCGTGAATCAAACTGCACCTATTGATTCAAAGAAATGCACTGTTTGTCGTGATTAAAAGAGTCATTCTAACTACAATCATCAACCAAACTGTCCGCCTTAATTCCATGCGTAGAGCTTCTCTCATTCATGCAATGTGTCAACTCCTCCATTTTCATTTAATGAAACAAACTGCATTCATTGATTCATTGAATCAAACCTTATTCCTTGTTTCACTAAATAAGTGAGGTATGTTTATTTAGTGAATCCTACTGCACTCATTTATTCAAAACAAGAGACTGCACATGATAATTCCATCAGTAAAGGTTCTCTCATTCGTTGAAAGCCACAATCTTAACACATTGATTCTATCAAATCATCTAAACACATTTAGCCTGCATAAACTTCACGTGTTCATTCAATGAGTAGAGCTTTTCTCTTTCTTCAAAGACTCGAGTTTAACGCTTTAATTCAATGAAACAACCTGCATGCATTCATTCATTGATTCATATTTCTATCATTGATTCCAATAATCAAATGCAATTCATTGATTTAATGGTACAATCTTCACTCATTTGTGGAATGAATTTAACTGCATTCATGCAATTAATGAATCAAACTGCAAACATTCATTCGATGAGGAACATTGCAAGTCCTATTCCAATCAATCTAGCTTTGCCATTCATTCAATGAAAGAAACTGCACGCGTTCATTCATGCAAACTGCATGCATTCATTAAATGAAACGACTGCATGTGTTATTTCAATAATTACAGCTTTTCTTGTGTATTCAATGTCTCGAGATTAGCACTTTCATCCAATGAAACCAACTGCATTCATACAATCAATGAATCAAACTGCAAACATTCCTTGGATGAGGAACACTGCAAGTCCTGTTTCAATGAATCTAGCTTTTGCTATTCATTCAATGAACGAACAGTCCACGCTTTCATTCAAGGATACAAACTGCATGCATTCATTAAATGAAACAGACTGCACCTGTTATTTCAATAACTAGAGCTTTTCTTGTTTATTCAATTCTCGAGTTTAACACTTTCACTCATTGCAACCAACTCCATTGATTCAATCATTGAATCAAACTGCAATCATTGAGTCAATGAATCAAACAGTATTAATGGATTCAATCAAACTTAATTCATCTACTTCGTGAATCAAACTGCACCTATTGATTCAAAGAAATGCACTGTTTGTCGTGATTAAAAGAGTCATTCTAACTACAATCATCAACCAAACTGTCCGCCTTAATTCCATGCGTAGAGCTTCTCTCATTCATGCAATGTGTCAACTCCTCCATTTTCATTTAATGAAACAAACTGCATTCATTGATTCATTGAATCAAACCTTATTCCTTGTTTCACTAAATAAGTGAGGTATGTTTATTTAGTGAATCCTACTGCACTCATTTATTCAAAACAAGAGACTGCACATGATAATTCCATCAGTAAAGGTTCTCTCATTCGTTGAAAGCCACAATCTTAACACATTGATTCTATCAAATCATCTAAACACATTTAGCCTGCATAAACTGCACGTGTTCATTCAATGAGTAGAGCTTTTCTCTTTCTTCAATGCCTCGAGTTTAACGCTTTAATTCAATGAAACAACCTGCATGCATTCATTCATTGATTCATATTTCTATCATTGATTCCAATAATCAAATGCAATTCATTGATTTAATGGTACAATCTTCACTCATTTGTGGAGTGAATTTAACTGCATTCATGCAATTAATGAATCAAACTGCAAACATTCATTCGATGAGGAACATTGCAAGTCCTATTCCAATCAATCTAGCTTTGCCATTCATTCAATGAAAGAAACTACACGCGTTCATTCATGCAAACTGCATGCATTTATTAAATGAAACGACTGCATGTGTTATTTCAATAATTACAGCTTTTCTTGTGTATTCAATGTCTCGAGATTAGCACTTTCATCCAATGAAACCAATTGCATTCATACAATCAATGAATCAAACTGCAAACATTCTTTAGATGAGGAACACTGCAAGTCCTATTTCAATGAATCTAGCTTTTGCTATTCATTCAATGAACGAACAGTCCACGCGTTCATTCAAGGATACAAACTGCATGCATTCAATAAATGAAACAGACTGCACCTGTTAATTCAAGAACTACAGCTTTTCTTGTTTATTCAATTCTCGAGTTTAACACTTTCATTCATTGCAACCAACTCCATTGATTCAATCAGTGAATCAAACAGCAATCATTGAGTCAATGAATCAAACAGTATTAATGGATTCAATCAAACTTAATTCATCTACTTCGTGAATCAAGCTGCACCTATTGATTCAAAGAAATGCACTGTTTGTCGTGATTAAAAGAGTCATTCTAACTACAATCATCAACCAAACTGTCCGCCTTAATTCCATGCGTAGAGCTTCTCTCATTCATGCAATGTGTCAACTCCTCCATTTTCATTTAATGAAACAAACTGCATTCATTGAATCATTGAATCAAACCTTATTCCTTGTTTCACTAAATAAGTGAGGTATGTTTATTTAGTGAATCCTACTGCACTCATTTATTCAAAACAAGAGACTGCACATGATAATTCCATCAGTAAAGGTTCTCTCATTCGTTGAAAGCCACAATCTTAACACATTGATTCTATCAAATCATCTAAACACATTTAGCCTGCATAAACTGCACGTGTTCATTCAATGAGTAGAGCTTTTCTCTTTCTTCAATGCCTCGAGTTTAACGCTTTAATTCAATGAAACAACCTGCATGCATTCATTCATTGATTCATATTTCTATCATTGATTCCAATAATCAAATGCAATTCATTGATTTAATGGTACAATCTTCACTCATTTGTGGAGTGAATTTAACTGCATTCATGCAATTAATGAATCAAACTGCAAACATTCATTCGATGAGGAACATTGCAAGTCCTATTCCAATCAATCTAGCTTTGCCATTCATTCAATGAAAGAAACTGCGCGCGTTCATTCATGCAAACTGCATGCATTCATTAAATGAAACGACTGCATGTGTTATTTCAATAATTACAGCTTTTCTTGTGTATTCAATGTCTCGAGATTAGCACTTTCATCCAATGAAACCAACTGCATTCATTCAATCATTGAATCAAACTGAAATCATTGAGTCAATGAATCAAACAGTATAAATGGGTTCAATCAAACAAAATTAACTCATTTACTTCGTGAATCAAACTGCGCTCATACATTCTATGAAATTCACTGTATGTCTTAATTAAAATAGTCATTCTAACTACAATCATGAACAAAACCACCCGTCTTATTTCAATGCGTAGAGCTTCTCTCATTCATTCAATGTGTCAAGCTCACCTTTTCATTTAATGAAACAAGCTGCATTCATTGAATCATTGAGTCAAAGTACAATCATTGATTCAATGAATCAAACTATATTCCTTGTTTCAATGGAACAAGCATAACTCACTTAGTTACTGAATCCTACTGCACTCATTCATTCAATCAAACAGACTGCACATGATAATTGAGGTACTCTCATTCGTTCCAAGCCACAAGCTTAACGCAGTGATTCCATCAAACAATCTGCACACATTTTGTCCATAAAACAAACTGATTAAATGAAACAGACTGCACGTGTTCATTCAATGAGTAGAGCTTTTCTCTTTCATTCAATACCTCGACATTAAAGCTTTAATTCAATTAAACAATCTGCATTCATTCATTCATTGATTCGTACTCAATCATTGATTCAAAGAATCAAATGTACGATTGATTTAATTGTACAAACTTCACTCATTTGTGGAGTAAATTTAACTGCATTCATACAATCAATGAATCAAACTGCAAACATTCTTTGGATGAGGAACACTGCAAGTCCTATTCCAATCAATCTCGCTTTTGCTATTCATTCAATGAACGAACAGTCCACGCTTTCATTCAAGGATACAAACTGCATGCATTCATTAAATGAAACAGACTGCACCTGTTAATTCAATAACTACAGCTTTTCTTGTTAATTCAATTCTCGAGTTTAACACTTTCACTCATTGCAACCAACTCCATTGATTCAATCATTGAATCAAACTGCAATCATTGAGTCAATGAATCAATCAGTATTAATGGATTCAATCAAACTTAATTCATCTACTTCGTGAATCAAACTGCACCTATTGATTCAAAGAAATGCACTGTTTGTCGTGATTAAAAGAGTCATTCTAACTACAATCATCAACCAAACTGTCCGCCTTAATTCCATGCGTAGAGCTTCTCTCATTCATGCAATGTGTCAACTCCTCCATTTTCATTTAATGAAACAAACTGCATTCATTGATTCATTGAATCAAACCTTATTCCTTGTTTCACTAAATAAGTGAGGTATGTTTATTTAGTGAATCCTACTGCACTCATTTATTCAAAACAAGAGACTGCACATGATAATTCCATCAGTAAAGGTTCTCTCATTCGTTGAAAGCCACAATCTTAACACATTGATTCTATCAAATCATCTAAACACATTTAGCCTGCATAAACTTCACGTGTTCATTCAATGAGTAGAGCTTTTCTCTTTCTTCAAAGACTCGAGTTTAACGCTTTAATTCAATGAAACAACCTGCATGCATTCATTCATTGATTCATATTTCTATCATTGATTCCAATAATCAAATGCAATTCATTGATTTAATGGTACAATCTTCACTCATTTGTGGAATGAATTTAACTGCATTCATGCAATTAATGAATCAAACTGCAAACATTCATTCGATGAGGAACATTGCAAGTCCTATTCCAATCAATCTAGCTTTGCCATTCATTCAATGAAAGAAACTGCACGCGTTCATTCATGCAAACTGCATGCATTCATTAAATGAAACGACTGCATGTGTTATTTCAATAATTACAGCTTTTCTTGTGTATTCAATGTCTCGAGATTAGCACTTTCATCCAATGAAACCAACTGCATTCATACAATCAATGAATCAAACTGCAAACATTCCTTGGATGAGGAACACTGCAAGTCCTGTTTCAATGAATCTAGCTTTTGCTATTCATTCAATGAACGAACAGTCCACGCTTTCATTCAAGGATACAAACTGCATGCATTCATTAAATGAAACAGACTGCACCTGTTATTTCAATAACTAGAGCTTTTCTTGTTTATTCAATTCTCGAGTTTAACACTTTCACTCATTGCAACCAACTCCATTGATTCAATCATTGAATCAAACTGCAATCATTGAGTCAATGAATCAAACAGTATTAATGGATTCAATCAAACTTAATTCATCTACTTCGTGAATCAAACTGCACCTATTGATTCAAAGAAATGCACTGTTTGTCGTGATTAAAAGAGTCATTCTAACTACAATCATCAACCAAACTGTCCGCCTTAATTCCATGCGTAGAGCTTCTCTCATTCATGCAATGTGTCAACTCCTCCATTTTCATTTAATGAAACAAACTGCATTCATTGATTCATTGAATCAAACCTTATTCCTTGTTTCACTAAATAAGTGAGGTATGTTTATTTAGTGAATCCTACTGCACTCATTTATTCAAAACAAGAGACTGCACATGATAATTCCATCAGTAAAGGTTCTCTCATTCGTTGAAAGCCACAATCTTAACACATTGATTCTATCAAATCATCTAAACACATTTAGCCTGCATAAACTGCACGTGTTCATTCAATGAGTAGAGCTTTTCTCTTTCTTCAATGCCTCGAGTTTAACGCTTTAATTCAATGAAACAACCTGCATGCATTCATTCATTGATTCATATTTCTATCATTGATTCCAATAATCAAATGCAATTCATTGATTTAATGGTACAATCTTCACTCATTTGTGGAGTGAATTTAACTGCATTCATGCAATTAATGAATCAAACTGCAAACATTCATTCGATGAGGAACATTGCAAGTCCTATTCCAATCAATCTAGCTTTGCCATTCATTCAATGAAAGAAACTGCGCGCGTTCATTCATGCAAACTGCATGCATTCATTAAATGAAACGACTGCATGTGTTATTTCAATAATTACAGCTTTTCTTGTGTATTCAATGTCTCGAGATTAGCACTTTCATCCAATGAAACCAACTGCATTCATTCAATCATTGAATCAAACTGAAATCATTGAGTCAATGAATCAAACAGTATAAATGGGTTCAATCAAACAAACTTAACTCATTTACTTCGTGAATCAAACTGCGCCCATTCATTCTATGAAATTCACTGTATGTCTTAATTAAAATAGTCATTCTAACTACAATCATGAACAAAACCACCCGTCTTATTTCAATGCGTAGAGCTTCTCTCATTCATTCAATGTGTCAAGCTCACCTTTTCATTTAATGAAACAAGCTGCATTCATTGAATCATTGAGTCAAAGTACAATCATTGATTCAATGAATCAAACTATATTCCTTGTTTCAATGGAACAAGCATAACTCACTTAGTTACTGAATCCTACTGCACTCATTCATTCAATCAAACAGACTGCACATGATAATTGAGGTACTCTCATTCGTTCCAAGCCACAAGCTTAACGCAGTGATTCCATCAAACAAACTGCACACATTTTGTCCATGAAACAAACTGATTAAATGAAACAGACTGCACGTGTTCATTCAATGAGTAGAGCTTTTCTCTTTCATTCAATGCCTCGACATTAAAGCTTTAATTCAATATAAAACCTGCATTCATTCATTGATTGATTCATATTCAATCATTGATTCAAAGAATCAAATGTACGATTGATTTAATTGTACAAACTTCACTCATTTGTGGAGTAAATTTAACTGCATTCATACAATTAATGAATCAAACTGCAAACATTCATTGCATGAGGAACACTGCAAGTCCTGTTTCAATGAATCTAGCTTTTGCTATTCATTCAATGAACGAACAGTCCACGCTTTCATTCAAGGATACAAACTGCATGCATTCATTAAATGAAACAGACTTGCACGTGTTAATTCAAAAACTACATCTTTTCTTGTTTATTCAATTCTCGAGTTTAACACTTTCATTCATTGCAACCAACTCCATTGATTCAATCATTGAATCAAACTGCAATCATTGAGTCAATGAATCAAACAGTATTAATGGATTCAATCAAACTTAATTCATCTAATTCGTGAATCAAACTGCACCTATTCATTCAAGGAAATGCACTGTTTGTCGTGATTAAAAGAGTCATTCTAACTACAATCATCAACCAAACTGTCCGCCTTAATTCCATGCGTAGAGCTTCTCTCATTCATTCAATGTGTCAAGCTCACCACTTTCATTTAATGAAACAAGCTGCATTCATTGAATCATTGAGTCAAAGTACAATCATTGATTCAATGAATCAAACTATATTCCTTGTTTCAATGGAACAAGCATAACTCACTTAGTTACTGAATCCTACTGCACTCATTCATTCAATCAAACAGACTGCACATGATAATTGAGGTACTCTCATTCGTTCCAAGCCACAAGTTTAACGCAGTGATTCCATCAAACAAACTGCACACATTTGTCCATGAAACAAACTGATTAAATGAAACAGACTGCACGTGTTCATTCAATGAGTAGAGCTTTTCTCTTTCATTCAATACCTCGACATTAAAGCTTTAATTCAATATAAAACCTGCATTCATTCATTGATTGATTCATATTCAATCATTGATTCAAAGAATCAAATGTACGATTGATTTAATTGTACAAACTTCACTCATTTGTGGAGTAAATTTAACTGCATTCATACAATTAATGAATCAAACTGCAAACATTCATTGCATGAGGAACACTGCAAGTCCTATTTCAATGAATCTAGCTTTTGCTATTCATTCAATGAACGAACAGTCCACGCTTTCATTCAAGGATACAAACTGCATGCATTCATTAAATGAAACAGACTTGCACGTGTTAATTCAAAAACTACATCTTTTCTTGTTTATTCAATTCTCGAGTTTAACACTTTCATTCATTGCAACCAACTCCATTGATTCAATCATTGAATCAAACTGCAATCATTGAGTCAATGAATCAAACAGTATTAATGGATTCAATCAAAATTAATTCATCTAATTCGTGAATCAAACTGCACCTATTCATTCAAAGAAATGCACTGTTTGTCGTGATTAAAAGAGTCATTCTAACTACAATCATCAACCAAACTGTCCGCCTTAATTCCATGCGTAGAGCTTCTCTCATTCATTCAAAGTGTCAAGTTCACCACTTTCATTGAATGAAACAAGCTGCATTCATTGAATCATTGAGTCAAAGTACAATCATTGATTCAATGAATCAAACTATATTCCTTGTTTCAATGGAACAAGCATAACTCACTTAGTTACTGAATCCTACTGCACTCATTCATTCAATCAAACAGACTGCACATGATAATTGAGGTACTCTCATTCGTTCCAAGCCACAAGCTTAACGCAGTGATTCCATCAAACAAACTGCACACATTTTGTCCATGAAACAAACTGATTAAATGAAACAGACTGCACGTGTTCATTCAATGAGTAGAGCTTTTCTCTTTCATTCAATACCTCGACATTAAAGCTTTAATTCAATTAAACAATCTGCATTCATTCATTCATTGATTCGTACTCAATCATTGATTCAAAGAATCAAATGTACGATTGATTTAATTGTACAAACTTCACTCATTTGTGGAGTAAATTTAACTGCATTCATACAATCAATGAATCAAACTGCAAACATTCTTTGGATGAGGAACACTGCAAGTCCTATTCCAATCAATCTCACTTTTGCTATTCATTCAATGAACGAACAGTCCACGCTTTCATTCAAGGATACAAACTGCATGCATTCATTAAATGAAACAGACTGCACCTGTTAATTCAATAACTACAGCTTTTCTTGTTAATTCAATTCTCGAGTTTAACACTTTCACTCATTGCAACCAACTCCATTGATTCAATCATTGAATCAAACTGCAATCATTGAGTCAATGAATCAATCAGTATTAATGGATTCAATCAAACTTAATTCATCTACTTCGTGAATCAAACTGCACCTATTGATTCAAAGAAATGCACTGTTTGTCGTGATTAAAAGAGTCATTCTAACTACAATCATCAACCAAACTGTCCGCCTTAATTCCATGCGTAGAGCTTCTCTCATTCATGCAATGTGTCAACTCCTCCATTTTCATTTAATGAAACAAACTGCATTCATTGATTCATTGAATCAAACCTTATTCCTTGTTTCACTAAATAAGTGAGGTATGTTTATTTAGTGAATCCTACTGCACTCATTTATTCAAAACAAGAGACTGCACATGATAATTCCATCAGTAAAGGTTCTCTCATTCGTTGAAAGCCACAATCTTAACACATTGATTCTATCAAATCATCTAAACACATTTAGCCTGCATAAACTTCACGTGTTCATTCAATGAGTAGAGCTTTTCTCTTTCTTCAAAGACTCGAGTTTAACGCTTTAATTCAATGAAACAACCTGCATGCATTCATTCATTGATTCATATTTCTATCATTGATTCCAATAATCAAATGCAATTCATTGATTTAATGGTACAATCTTCACTCATTTGTGGAATGAATTTAACTGCATTCATGCAATTAATGAATCAAACTGCAAACATTCATTCGATGAGGAACATTGCAAGTCCTATTCCAATCAATCTAGCTTTGCCATTCATTCAATGAAAGAAACTGCACGCGTTCATTCATGCAAACTGCATGCATTCATTAAATGAAACGACTGCATGTGTTATTTCAATAATTACAGCTTTTCTTGTGTATTCAATGTCTCGAGATTAGCACTTTCATCCAATGAAACCAACTGCATTCATACAATCAATGAATCAAACTGCAAACATTCCTTGGATGAGGAACACTGCAAGTCCTGTTTCAATGAATCTAGCTTTTGCTATTCATTCAATGAACGAACAGTCCACGCTTTCATTCAAGGATACAAACTGCATGCATTCATTAAATGAAACAGACTGCACCTGTTATTTCAATAACTAGAGCTTTTCTTGTTTATTCAATTCTCGAGTTTAACACTTTCACTCATTGCAACCAACTCCATTGATTCAATCATTGAATCAAACTGCAATCATTGAGTCAATGAATCAAACAGTATTAATGGATTCAATCAAACTTAATTCATCTACTTCGTGAATCAAACTGCACCTATTGATTCAAAGAAATGCACTGTTTGTCGTGATTAAAAGAGTCATTCTAACTACAATCATCAACCAAACTGTCCGCCTTAATTCCATGCGTAGAGCTTCTCTCATTCATGCAATGTGTCAACTCCTCCATTTTCATTTAATGAAACAAACTGCATTCATTGATTCATTGAATCAAACCTTATTCCTTGTTTCACTAAATAAGTGAGGTATGTTTATTTAGTGAATCCTACTGCACTCATTTATTCAAAACAAGAGACTGCACATGATAATTCCATCAGTAAAGGTTCTCTCATTCGTTGAAAGCCACAATCTTAACACATTGATTCTATCAAATCATCTAAACACATTTAGCCTGCATAAACTGCACGTGTTCATTCAATGAGTAGAGCTTTTCTCTTTCTTCAATGCCTCGAGTTTAACGCTTTAATTCAATGAAACAACCTGCATGCATTCATTCATTGATTCATATTTCTATCATTGATTCCAATAATCAAATGCAATTCATTGATTTAATGGTACAATCTTCACTCATTTGTGGAGTGAATTTAACTGCATTCATGCAATTAATGAATCAAACTGCAAACATTCATTCGATGAGGAACATTGCAAGTCCTATTCCAATCAATCTAGCTTTGCCATTCATTCAATGAAAGAAACTACACGCGTTCATTCATGCAAACTGCATGCATTTATTAAATGAAACGACTGCATGTGTTATTTCAATAATTACAGCTTTTCTTGTGTATTCAATGTCTCGAGATTAGCACTTTCATCCAATGAAACCAATTGCATTCATACAATCAATGAATCAAACTGCAAACATTCTTTAGATGAGGAACACTGCAAGTCCTATTTCAATGAATCTAGCTTTTGCTATTCATTCAATGAACGAACAGTCCACGCGTTCATTCAAGGATACAAACTGCATGCATTCAATAAATGAAACAGACTGCACCTGTTAATTCAAGAACTACAGCTTTTCTTGTTTATTCAATTCTCGAGTTTAACACTTTCATTCATTGCAACCAACTCCATTGATTCAATCAGTGAATCAAACAGCAATCATTGAGTCAATGAATCAAACAGTATTAATGGATTCAATCAAACTTAATTCATCTACTTCGTGAATCAAGCTGCACCTATTGATTCAAAGAAATGCACTGTTTGTCGTGATTAAAAGAGTCATTCTAACTACAATCATCAACCAAACTGTCCGCCTTAATTCCATGCGTAGAGCTTCTCTCATTCATGCAATGTGTCAACTCCTCCATTTTCATTTAATGAAACAAACTGCATTCATTGAATCATTGAATCAAACCTTATTCCTTGTTTCACTAAATAAGTGAGGTATGTTTATTTAGTGAATCCTACTGCACTCATTTATTCAAAACAAGAGACTGCACATGATAATTCCATCAGTAAAGGTTCTCTCATTCGTTGAAAGCCACAATCTTAACACATTGATTCTATCAAATCATCTAAACACATTTAGCCTGCATAAACTGCACGTGTTCATTCAATGAGTAGAGCTTTTCTCTTTCTTCAATGCCTCGAGTTTAACGCTTTAATTCAATGAAACAACCTGCATGCATTCATTCATTGATTCATATTTCTATCATTGATTCCAATAATCAAATGCAATTCATTGATTTAATGGTACAATCTTCACTCATTTGTGGAGTGAATTTAACTGCATTCATGCAATTAATGAATCAAACTGCAAACATTCATTCGATGAGGAACATTGCAAGTCCTATTCCAATCAATCTAGCTTTGCCATTCATTCAATGAAAGAAACTGCGCGCGTTCATTCATGCAAACTGCATGCATTCATTAAATGAAACGACTGCATGTGTTATTTCAATAATTACAGCTTTTCTTGTGTATTCAATGTCTCGAGATTAGCACTTTCATCCAATGAAACCAACTGCATTCATTCAATCATTGAATCAAACTGAAATCATTGAGTCAATGAATCAAACAGTATAAATGGGTTCAATCAAACAAAATTAACTCATTTACTTCGTGAATCAAACTGCGCTCATACATTCTATGAAATTCACTGTATGTCTTAATTAAAATAGTCATTCTAACTACAATCATGAACAAAACCACCCGTCTTATTTCAATGCGTAGAGCTTCTCTCATTCATTCAATGTGTCAAGCTCACCTTTTCATTTAATGAAACAAGCTGCATTCATTGAATCATTGAGTCAAAGTACAATCATTGATTCAATGAATCAAACTATATTCCTTGTTTCAATGGAACAAGCATAACTCACTTAGTTACTGAATCCTACTGCACTCATTCATTCAATCAAACAGACTGCACATGATAATTGAGGTACTCTCATTCGTTCCAAGCCACAAGCTTAACGCAGTGATTCCATCAAACAATCTGCACACATTTTGTCCATAAAACAAACTGATTAAATGAAACAGACTGCACGTGTTCATTCAATGAGTAGAGCTTTTCTCTTTCATTCAATACCTCGACATTAAAGCTTTAATTCAATTAAACAATCTGCATTCATTCATTCATTGATTCGTACTCAATCATTGATTCAAAGAATCAAATGTACGATTGATTTAATTGTACAAACTTCACTCATTTGTGGAGTAAATTTAACTGCATTCATACAATCAATGAATCAAACTGCAAACATTCTTTGGATGAGGAACACTGCAAGTCCTGTTTCAATGAATCTAGCTTTTGCTATTCATTCAATGAACGAACAGTCCACGCTTTCATTCAAGGATACAAACTGCATGCATTCATTAAATGAAACAGACTGCACCTGTTATTTCAATAACTAGAGCTTTTCTTGTTTATTCAATTCTCGAGTTTAACACTTTCACTCATTGCAACCAACTCCATTGATTCAATCATTGAATCAAACTGCAATCATTGAGTCAATGAATCAAACAGTATTAATGGATTCAATCAAACTTAATTCATCTACTTCGTGAATCAAACTGCACCTATTGATTCAAAGAAATGCACTGTTTGTCGTGATTAAAAGAGTCATTCTAACTACAATCATCAACCAAACTGTCCGCCTTAATTCCATGCGTAGAGCTTCTCTCATTCATGCAATGTGTCAACTCCTCCATTTTCATTTAATGAAACAAACTGCATTCATTGATTCATTGAATCAAACCTTATTCCTTGTTTCACTAAATAAGTGAGGTATGTTTATTTAGTGAATCCTACTGCACTCATTTATTCAAAACAAGAGACTGCACATGATAATTCCATCAGTAAAGGTTCTCTCATTCGTTGAAAGCCACAATCTTAACACATTGATTCTATCAAATCATCTAAACACATTTAGCCTGCATAAACTGCACGTGTTCATTCAATGAGTAGAGCTTTTCTCTTTCTTCAATGCCTCGAGTTTAACGCTTTAATTCAATGAAACAACCTGCATGCATTCATTCATTGATTCATATTTCTATCATTGATTCCAATAATCAAATGCAATTCATTGATTTAATGGTACAATCTTCACTCATTTGTGGAGTGAATTTAACTGCATTCATGCAATTAATGAATCAAACTGCAAACATTCATTCGATGAGGAACATTGCAAGTCCTATTCCAATCAATCTAGCTTTGCCATTCATTCAATGAAAGAAACTGCACGCGTTCATTCATGCAAACTGCATGCATTCATTAAATGAAACGACTGCATGTGTTATTTCAATAATTACAGCTTTTCTTGTGTATTCAATGTCTCGAGATTAGCACTTTCATCCAATGAAACCAACTGCATTCATTCAATCATTGAATCAAACTGAAATCATTGAGTCAATGAATCAAACAGTATAAATGGGTTCAATCAAACAAACTTAACTCATTTACTTCGTGAATCAAACTGCGCTCATACATTCTATGAAATTCACTGTATGTCTTAATTAAAATAGTCATTCTAACTACAATCATGAACAAAACCACCCGTCTTATTTCAATGCGTAGAGCTTCTCTCATTCATTCAATGTGTCAAGCTCACCTTTTCATTTAATGAAACAAGCTGCATTCATTGAATCATTGAGTCAAAGTACAATCATTGATTCAATGAATCAAACTATATTCCTTGTTTCAATGGAACAAGCATAACTCACTTAGTTACTGAATCCTACTGCACTCATTCATTCAATCAAACAGACTGCACATGATAATTGAGGTACTCTCATTCGTTCCAAGCCACAAGCTTAACGCAGTGATTCCATCAAACAAACTGCACACATTTTGTCCATGAAACAAACTGATTAAATGAAACAGACTGCACGTGTTCATTCAATGAGTAGAGCTTTTCTCTTTCATTCAATGCCTCGACATTAAAGCTTTAATTCAATATAAAACCTGCATTCATTCATTGATTGATTCATATTCAATCATTGATTCAAAGAATCAAATGTACGATTGATTTAATTGTACAAACTTCACTCATTTGTGGAGTAAATTTAACTGCATTCATACAATTAATGAATCAAACTGCAAACATTCATTGCATGAGGAACACTGCAAGTCCTGTTTCAATGAATCTAGCTTTTGCTATTCATTCAATGAACGAACAGTCCACGCTTTCATTCAAGGATACAAACTGCATGCATTCATTAAATGAAACAGACTTGCACGTGTTAATTCAAAAACTACATCTTTTCTTGTTTATTCAATTCTCGAGTTTAACACTTTCATTCATTGCAACCAACTCCATTGATTCAATCATTGAATCAAACTGCAATCATTGAGTCAATGAATCAAACAGTATTAATGGATTCAATCAAACTTAATTCATCTAATTCGTGAATCAAACTGCACCTATTCATTCAAGGAAATGCACTGTTTGTCGTGATTAAAAGAGTCATTCTAACTACAATCATCAACCAAACTGTCCGCCTTAATTCCATGCGTAGAGCTTCTCTCATTCATTCAATGTGTCAAGCTCACCACTTTCATTTAATGAAACAAGCTGCATTCATTGAATCATTGAGTCAAAGTACAATCATTGATTCAATGAATCAAACTATATTCCTTGTTTCAATGGAACAAGCATAACTCACTTAGTTACTGATCCTACTGCACTCATTCATTCAATCAAACAGACTGCACATGATAATTGAGGTACTCTCATTCGTTCCAAGCCACAAGCTTAACGCATTGATTCAATCAAACAACTGCACACATTTTGTCCATGAAACAAACTGATTAAATGAAACAGACTGCACGTGTTCATTCAATGAGTAGAGCTTTTCTCTTTCATTCAATGCCTCGACATTAAAGCTTTAATTCAATATAAAACCTGCATTCATTCATTGATTGATTCATATTCAATCATTGATTCAAAGAATCAAATGTACGATTGATTTAATTGTACAAACTTCACTCATTTGTGGAGTAAATTTAACTGCATTCATACAATTAATGAATCAAACTGAAAACATTCATTGCATGAGGAACACTGCAAGTCCTATTTCAATGAATCTAGCTTTTGCTATTCATTCAATGAACGAACAGTCCACGCTTTCATTCAAGGATACAAACTGCATGCATTCATTAAATGAAACAGACTTGCAGGTGTTAATTCAATAACTACAGCTTTTCTTGTTTATTCAATTCTCGAGTTTAACACTTTCATCCAATGAAACCAACTGCATTCATTCAATCATTGAATCAAACTGCAATCATTGAGTCAATGAATCAAACAGTATTAATGGATTCAATCAAACTTAATTCATCTACTTCGTGAATCAAACTGCACCTATTGATTCAAAGAAATGCACTGTTTGTCGTGATTAAAAGAGTCATTCTAACTACAATCATCAACCAAACTGTCCGCCTTAATTCCATGCGTAGAGCTTCTCTCAGTCATTCAATGTGTCAAGCTCACCTTTTCATTTAATGAAACAAGTTGCATTCATTGAATCATTGAGTCAAAGTACAATCATTGATTCAATGAATCAAACTATATTCCTTGTTTCAATGGAACAAGCATAACTCACTTAGTTACTGAATCCTACTGCACTCATTCATTCAATCAAACAGACTGCACATGATAATTGAGGTACTCTCATTCGTTCAAAGCCACAAGCTTAACGCATTGATTCCATCAAACAAACTGCACACATTTTGTCCATGAAACAAACTGATTAAATGAAACAGACTGCACGTGTTCATTCAATGAGTAGAGCTTTTCTCTTTCATTCAATGCCTCGACATTAAAGCTTTAATTCAATATAAAACCTGCATTCATTCATTGATTGATTCATATTCAATCATTGATTCAAAGAATCAAATGTACGATTGATTTAATTGTACAAACTTCACTCATTTGTGGAGTAAATTTAACTGCTTTCATACAATTAATGAATCAAACTGCAAACATTCATTGCATGAGGAACACTGCAAGTCCTATTTCAATGAATCTAGCTTTTGCTATTCATTCAATGAACGAACAGTCCACGCTTTCATTCAAGGATACAAACTGCATGCATTCATTAAATGAAACAGACTTGCACGTGTTAATTCAAAAACTACATCTTTTCTTGTTTATTCAATTCTCGAGTTTAACACTTTCATTCATTGCAACCAACTCCATTGATTCAATCATTGAATCAAACTGCAATCATTGAGTCAATGAATCAAACAGTATTAATGGATTCAATCAAACTTAATTCATTTAATTCGTGAATCAAACTGCACCTATTGATTCAAAGAAATGCACTGTTTGTCGTGATTAAAAGAGTCATTCTAACTACAATCATCAACCAAACTGTCCGCCTTAATTCCATGCGTAGAGCTTCTCTCATTCATTCAATGTGTCAAGCTCACCACTTTCATTTAATGAAACAAGCTGCATTCATTGAATCATTGAGTCAAAGTACAATCATTGATTCAATGAATCAAACTATATTCCTTGTTTCAATGGAACAAGCATAACTCACTTAGTTACTGATCCTACTGCACTCATTCATTCAATCAAACAGACTGCACATGATAATTGAGGTACTCTCATTCGTTCCAAGCCACAAGCTTAACGCAGTGATTCCATCAAACAAACTGCACACATTTTGTCCATGAAACAAACTGATTAAATGAAACAGACTGCACGTGTTCATTCAATGAGTAGAGCTTTTCTCTTTCATTCAATGCCTCGACATTAAAGCTTTAATTCAATATAAAACCTGCATTCATTCATTGATTGATTCATATTCAATCATTGATTCAAAGAATCAAATGTACGATTGATTTAATTGTACAAACTTCACTCATTTGTGGAGTAAATTTAACTGCATTCATACAATTAATGAATCAAACTGCAAACATTCATTGCATGAGAAACACTGCAAGTCCTATTTCAATGAATCTAGCTTTTGCTATTCATTCAATGAACGAACAGTCCACGCTTTCATTCAAGGATACAAACTGCATGCATTCATTAAATGAAAACGACTGCACCTGTTAATTCAATAACTACAGCTTTTCTTGTTTATTCAATTCTCGAGTTTAACACTTTCATTCATTGCAACCAACTCCATTGATTCAATCATTGAATCAAACTGCAATCATTGAGTCAATGAATCAAACAGTATTAATGGATTCAATCAAACTTAATTCATTTAATTCGTGAATCAAACTGCACCTATTGATTCAAAGAAATGCACTGTTTGTCGTGATTAAAAGAGTCATTCTAACTACAATCATCAACCAAACTGTCCGCCTTAATTCCATGCGTAGAGCTTCTCTCATTCATTCAATGTGTCAAGCTCACCACTTTCATTTAATGAAACAAGCTGCATTCATTGAATCATTGAGTCAAAGTACAATCATTGATTCAATGAATCAAACTATATTCCTTGTTTCAATGGAACAAGCATAACTCACTTAGTTACTGATCCTACTGCACTCATTCATTCAATCAAACAGACTGCACATGATAATTGAGGTACTCTCATTCGTTCCAAGCCACAAGCTTAACGCAGTGATTCCATCAAACAAACTGCACACATTTTGTCCATGAAACAAACTGATTAAATGAAACAGACTGCACGTGTTCATTCAATGAGTAGAGCTTTTCTCTTTCATTCAATGCCTCGACATTAAAGCTTTAATTCAATATAAAACCTGCATTCATTCATTGATTGATTCATATTCAATCATTGATTCAAAGAATCAAATGTACGATTGATTTAATTGTACAAACTTCACTCATTTGTGGAGTAAATTTAACTGCATTCATACAATTAATGAATCAAACTGCAAACATTCATTGCATGAGAAACACTGCAAGTCCTATTTCAATGAATCTAGCTTTTGCTATTCATTCAATGAACGAACAGTCCACGCTTTCATTCAAGGATACAAACTGCATGCATTCATTAAATGAAAACGACTGCACCTGTTAATTCAATAACTACAGCTTTTCTTGTTTATTCAATTCTCGAGTTTAACACTTTCATTCATTGCAACCAACTCCATTGATTCAATCATTGAATCAAACTGCAATCATTGAGTCAATGAATCAAACAGTATTCATGGATTCAATCAAACTTAATTCATCTACTTCGTGAATCAAACTGCACCTATTCATTCAAAGAAATGCACTGTATGTCGTGATTAAAAGAGTCATTCTAACTACAATCATCAACCAAACTGTCCGCCTTAATTCCATGCGTAGAGCTTCTCTCATTCATGCAATGTATCAACTCCTCCATTTTCATTTAATGAAACAAACTGCATTCATTGAATCATTGAATCAAACCTTATTCCTTGTTTCACTAAATAAGTGAGGTATGTTTATTTAGTGAATCCTACTGCACTCATTTATTCAAAACAAGAGACTGCACATGATAATTCCATCAGTAAAGGTTCTCTCATTCGTTGAAAGCCACAATCTTAACACATTGATTCTATCAAATCATCTAAACACATTTAGCCTGCATAAACTGAACGTGTTCATTCAATGAGTAGAGCTTTTCTCTTTCTTCAATGCCTCGAGTTTAACGCTTTAATTCAATGAAACAACCTGCATGCATTCATTCATTGATTCATATTTCTATCATTGATTCCAATAATCAAATGCAATTCATTGATTTAATGGTACAATCTTCACTCATTTGTGGAGTGAATTTAACTGCATTCATGCAATTAATTAATCAAACTGCAAACATTCATTCGATGAGGAACATTGCAAGTCCTATTCCAATCAATCTAGCTTTGCCATTCATTCAATGAAAGAAACTGCACGCGTTCATTCATGCAAACTGCATGCATTCATTAAATGAAACGACTGCATGTGTTATTTCAATAATTACAGCTTTTCTTGTGTATTCAATGTCTCGAGATTAGCACTTTCATCCAATGAAACCAACTGCATTCATTCAATCATTGAATCAAACTGAAATCATTGAGTCAATGAATCAAACAGTATAAATGGGTTCAATCAAACAAACTTAACTCATTTACTTCGTGAATCAAACTGCGCCCATTCATTCTATGAAATTCACTGTATGTCTTAATTAAAATAGTCATTCTAACTACAATCATGAACAAAACTGCCCGTCTTATTTCAATGCGTAGAGCTTCTCTCATTCATTCAATGTGTCAAGCTCACCTTTTCATTTAATGAAACAAGCTGCATTCATTGAATCATTGAGTCAAAGTACAATCATTGATTCAATGAATCAAACTATATTCCTTGTTTCAATGGAACAAGCATAACTCACTTAGTTACTGATCCTACTGCACTCATTCATTCAATCAAACAGACTGCACATGATAATTGAGGTACTCTCATTCGTTCCAAGCCACAAGCTTAACGCAGTGATTCCATCAAACAAACTGCACACATTTTGTCCATGAAACAAACTGATTAAATGAAACAGACTGCACGTGTTCATTCAATGAGTAGAGCTTTTCTCTTTCATTCAATGCCTCGACATTAAAGCTTTAATTCAATATAAAACCTGCATTCATTCATTGATTGATTCATATTCAATCATTGATTCAAAGAATCAAATGTACGATTGATTTAATTGTACAAACTTCACTCATTTGTGGAGTAAATTTAACTGCATTCATACAATTAATGAATCAAACTGCAAACATTCATTGCATGAGAAACACTGCAAGTCCTATTTCAATGAATCTAGCTTTTGCTATTCATTCAATGAACGAACAGTCCACGCTTTCATTCAAGGATACAAACTGCATGCATTCATTAAATGAAAACGACTGCACCTGTTAATTCAATAACTACAGCTTTTCTTGTTTATTCAATTCTCGAGTTTAACACTTTCATTCATTGCAACCAACTCCATTGATTCAATCATTGAATCAAACTGCAATCATTGAGTCAATGAATCAAACAGTATTCATGGATTCAATCAAACTTAATTCATCTACTTCGTGAATCAAACTGCACCTATTCATTCAAAGAAATGCACTGTATGTCGTGATTAAAAGAGTCATTCTAACTACAATCATCAACCAAACTGTCCGCCTTAATTCCATGCGTAGAGCTTCTCTCATTCATGCAATGTATCAACTCCTCCATTTTCATTTAATGAAACAAACTGCATTCATTGAATCATTGAATCAAACCTTATTCCTTGTTTCACTAAATAAGTGAGGTATGTTTATTTAGTGAATCCTACTGCACTCATTTATTCAAAACAAGAGACTGCACATGATAATTCCATCAGTAAAGGTTCTCTCATTCGTTGAAAGCCACAATCTTAACACATTGATTCTTTCAAATCATCTAAACACATTTAGCCTGCATAAACTGCACGTGTTCATTCAATGAGTAGAGCTTTTCTCTTTCTTCAATGCCTCGAGTTTAACGCTTTAATTCAATGAAACAACCTGCATGCATTCATTCATTGATTCATATTTCTATCATTGATTCCAATAATCAAATGCAATTCATTGATTTAATGGTACAATCTTCACTCATTTGTGGAGTGATTTTAACTGCATTCATGCAATTAATTAATCAAACTGCAAACATTCATTCGATGAGGAACATTGCAAGTCCTATTCCAATCAATCTAGCTTTGCCATTCATTCAATGAAAGAAACTGCACGCGTTCATTCATGCAAACTGCATGCATTCATTAAATGAAACGACTGCATGTGTTATTTCAATAATTACAGCTTTTCTTGTGTATTCAATGTCTCGAGATTAGCACTTTCATCCAATGAAACCAACTGCATTCATTCAATCATTGAATCAAACTGAAATCATTGAGTCAATGAATCAAACAGTATAAATGGGTTCAATCAAACAAACTTAACTCATTTACTTCGTGAATCAAACTGCGCCCATTCATTCTATGAAATTCACTGTATGTCTTAATTAAAATAGTCATTCTAACTACAATCATGAACAAAACTGCCCGTCTTATTTCAATGCGTAGAGCTTCTCTCATTCATTCAATGTGTCAAGCTCACCTTTTCATTTAATGAAACAAGCTGAATTCATTGAATCATTGAGTCAAAGTACAATCATTGATTCAATGAATCAAACTATATTCCTTGTTTCAATGGAACAAGCATAACTCACTTAGTTACTGATCCTACTGCACTCATTCATTCAATCAAACAGACTGCACATGATAATTGAGGTACTCTCATTCGTTCCAAGCCACAAGCTTAACGCAGTGATTCCATCAAACAAACTGCACACATTTTGTCCATGAAACAAACTGATTAAATGAAACAGACTGCACGTGTTCATTCAATGAGTAGAGCTTTTCTCTTTCATTCAATGCCTCGACATTAAAGCTTTAATTCAATATAAAACCTGCATTCATTCATTGATTGATTCATATTCAATCATTGATTCAAAGAATCAAATGTACGATTGATTTAATTGTACAAACTTCACTCATTTGTGGAGTAAATTTAACTGCATTCATACAATTAATGAATCAAACTGCAAACATTCATTGCATGAGGAACACTGCAAGTCCTATTTCAATGAATCTAGCTTTTGCTATTCATTCAATGAACGAACAGTCCACGCTTTCATTCAAGGATACAAACTGCATGCATTCATTAAATGAAACAGACTTGCACGTGTTAATTCAAAAACTACATCTTTTCTTGTTTATTCAATTCTCGAGTTTAACACTTTCATTCATTGCAACCAACTCCATTGATTCAATCATTGAATCAAACTGCAATCATTGAGTCAATGAATCAAACAGTATTAATGGATTCAATCAAAATTAATTCATCTAATTCGTGAATCAAACTGCACCTATTCATTCAAAGAAATGCACTGTTTGTCGTGATTAAAAGAGTCATTCTAACTACAATCATCAACCAAACTGTCCGCCTTAATTCCATGCGTAGAGCTTCTCTCATTCATTCAATGTGTCAAGCTCACCTTTTCATTTAATGAAACAAGTTGCATTCATTGAATCATTGAGTCAAAGTACAATCATTGATTCAATGAATCAAACTATATTCCTTGTTTCAATGGAACAAGCATAACTCACTTAGTTACTGAATCCTACTGCACTCATTCATTCAATCAAACAGACTGCACATGATAATTGAGGTACTCTCATTCGTTCCAAGCCACAAGCTTAACGCAGTGATTCCATCAAACAAACTGCACACATTTTGTCCATGAAACAAACTGATTAAATGAAACAGACTGCACGTGTTCATTCAACGAGTAGAGCTTTTCTCTTTCATTCAATGCCTCGACATTAAAGCTTTAATTCAATATAAAACCTGCATTCATTCATTGATTGATTCATATTCAATCATTGATTCAAAGAATCAAATGTACGATTGATTTAATTGTACAAACCACTGATTTGTGGAGTAAATTTAACTGCATTCATACAATTAATGAATCAAACTGCAAACATTCATTGCATGAGGAACACTGCAAGTCCTATTTCAATGAATCTAGCTTTTGTTATTCATTCAATGAACGAACAGTCCACGCTTTCATTCAAGGATACAAACTGCATGCATTCATTAAATGAAACAGACTGCACCTGTTAATTCAAAAACTACATCTTTTCTTGTTAATTCAATTCTCGAGTTTCACACTTTCACTCATTGCAACCAACTCCATTGATTCAATCATTGAATCAAACTGCAATCATTGAGTCAATGAATCAAACAGTATTAATGGATTCAATCAAACTTAATTCATCTAATTCGTGAATCAAACTGCACCTATTCATTCAAGGAAATGCACTGTTTGTCGTGATTAAAAGAGTCATTCTAACTACAATCATCAACCAAACTGTCCGCCTTAATTCCATGCGTAGAGCTTCTCTCATTCATTCAATGTGTCAAGCTCACCACTTTCATTTAATGAAACAAGCTGCATTCATTGAATCATTGAGTCAAAGTACAATCATTGATTCAATGAATCAAACTATATTCCTTGTTTCAATGGAACAAGCATAACTCACTTAGTTACTGAATACTACTGCACTCATTCATTCAATCAAACAGACTGCACATGATAATTGAGGTACTCTCATTCGTTCCAAGCCACAAGCTTAACGCAGTGATTCCATCAAACAAACTGCACACATTTTGTCCATGAAACAAACTGATTAAATGAAACAGACTGCACGTGTTCATTCAATGAGTTGAGCTTTTCTCTTTCATTCAATACCTCGACATTAAAGCTTTAATTCAATGAAACAATCTGCATTCATTCATTCATTGATTCGTACTCAATCATTGATTCAAAGAATCAACTGTACGATTGATTTAATTGTACAAACTTCACTCATTTGTGGAGTAAATTTAACTGCATTCATACAATCAATGAATCAAACTGCAAACATTCTTTGGATGAGGAACACTGCAAGTCCTATTTCAATGAATCTAGCTTTTGCTATTCATTCAATGAACGAACAGTCCACGCTTTCATTCAAGGATACAAACTGCATGCATTCATTAAATGAAACAGACTGCACCTGTTAATTCAATAACTACAGCTTTTCTTGTTAATTCAATTCTCGAGTTTCACACTTTCACTCATTGCAACCAACTCCATTGATTCAATCATTGAATCAAACTGCAATCATTGAGTCAATGAATCAAACAGTATTAATGGATTCAATCAAACTTAATTCATCTACTTCGTGAATCAAACTGCACCTATTGATTCAAAGAAATGCACTGCTTGTCGTGATTAAAAGAGTCATTCTAACTACAATCATCAACCAAACTGTCCGCCTTAATTCCATGCGTAGAGCTTCTCTCATTCATGCAATGTGTCAACTCCTCCATTTTCATTTAATGAAACAAACTGCATTCATTGAATCATTGAATCAAACCTTATTCCTTGTTTCACTAAATAAGTGAGGTATGTTTATTTAGTGAATCCTACTGCACTCATTTATTCAAAACAAGAGACTGCACATGATAATTCCATCAGTAAAGGTTCTCTCATTCGTTGAAAGCCACAATCTTAACACATTGATTCTATCAAATCATCTAAACACATTTAGCCTGCATAAACTGCACGTGTTCATTCAATGAGTAGAGCTTTTCTCTTTCTTCAATGCCTCGAGTTTAACGCTTTAATTCAATGAAACAACCTGCATGCATTCATTCATTGATTCATATTTCTATCATTGATTCCAATAATCAAATGCAATTCATTGATTTAATGGTACAATCTTCACTCATTTGTGGAGTGAATTTAACTGCATTCATGCAATTAATTAATCAAACTGCAAACATTCATTCGATGAGGAACATTGCAAGTCCTATTCCAATCAATCTAGCTTTGCCATTCATTCAATGAAAGAAACTGCACGCGTTCATTCATGCAAACTGCATGCATTCATTAAATGAAACGACTGCATGTGTTATTTCAATAATTACAGCTTTTCTTGTGTATTCAATGTCTCGAGATTAGCACTTTCATCCAATGAAACCAACTGCATTCATTCAATCATTGAATCAAACTGAAATCATTGAGTCAATGAATCAAACAGTATAAATGGGTTCAATCAAACAAACTTAACTCATTTACTTCGTGAATCAAACTGCGCCCATTCATTCTATGAAATTCACTGTATGTCTTAATTAAAATAGTCATTCTAACTACAATCATGAACAAAACTGCCCGTCTTATTTCAATGCGTAGAGCTTCTCTCATTCATTCAATGTGTCAAGCTCACCTTTTCATTTAATGAAACAAGCTGCATTCATTGAATCATTGAGTCAAAGTACAATCATTGATTCAATGAATCAAACTATATTCCTTGTTTCAATGGAACAAGCATAACTCACTTAGTTACTGATCCTACTGCACTCATTCATTCAATCAAACAGACTGCACATGATAATTGAGGTACTCTCATTCGTTCCAAGCCACAAGCCTAACGCAGTGATTCCATCAAACAAACTGCACACATTTTGTCCATGAAACAAACTGATTAAATGAAACAGACTGCACGTGTTCATTCAATGAGTAGAGCTTTTCTCTTTCATTCAATGCCTCGACATTAAAGCTTTAATTCAATATAAAACCTGCATTCATTCATTGATTGATTCATATTCAATCATTGATTCAAAGAATCAAATGTACGATTGATTTAATTGTACAAACTTCACTCATTTGTGGAGTAAATTTAACTGCATTCATACAATTAATGAATCAAACTGCAAACATTCATTGCATGAGGAACACTGCAAGTCCTATTTCAATGAATCTAGCTTTTGCTATTCATTCAATGAACGAACAGTCCACGCTTTCATTCAAGGATACAAACTGCATGCATTCATTAAATGAAACAGACTTGCACGTGTTAATTCAAAAACTACATCTTTTCTTGTTTATTCAATTCTCGAGTTTAACACTTTCATTCATTGCAACCAACTCCATTGATTCAATCATTGAATCAAACTGCAATCATTGAGTCAATGAATCAAACAGTATTAATGGATTCAATCAAAATTAATTCATCTAATTCGTGAATCAAACTGCACCTATTCATTCAAAGAAATGCACTGCTTGTCGTGATTAAAAGAGTCATTCTAACTACAATCATCAACCAAACTGTCCGCCTTAATTCCATGCGTAGAGCTTCTCTCATTCATTCAATGTGTCAAGCTCACCTTTTCATTTAATGAAACAAGTTGCATTCATTGAATCATTGAGTCAAAGTACAATCATTGATTCAATGAATCAAACTATATTCCTTGTTTCAATGGAACAAGCATAACTCACTTAGTTACTGAATCCTACTGCACTCATTCATTCAATCAAACAGACTGCACATGATAATTGAGGTACTCTCATTCGTTCCAAGCCACAAGCTTAACGCAGTGATTCCATCAAACAAACTGCACACATTTTGTCCATGAAACAAACTGATTAAATGAAACAGACTGCACGTGTTCATTCAACGAGTAGAGCTTTTCTCTTTCATTCAATGCCTCGACATTAAAGCTTTAATTCAATATAAAACCTGCATTCATTCATTGATTGATTCATATTCAATCATTGATTCAAAGAATCAAATGTACGATTGATTTAATTGTACAAACCACTGATTTGTGGAGTAAATTTAACTGCATTCATACAATTAATGAATCAAACTGCAAACATTCATTGCATGAGGAACACTGCAAGTCCTATTTCAATGAATCTAGCTTTTGTTATTCATTCAATGAACGAACAGTCCACGCTTTCATTCAAGGATACAAACTGCATGCATTCATTAAATGAAACAGACTGCACCTGTTAATTCAAAAACTACATCTTTTCTTGTTAATTCAATTCTCGAGTTTCACACTTTCACTCATTGCAACCAACTCCATTGATTCAATCATTGAATCAAACTGCAATCATTGAGTCAATGAATCAAACAGTATTAATGGATTCAATCAAACTTAATTCATCTAATTCGTGAATCAAACTGCACCTATTCATTCAAGGAAATGCACTGTTTGTCGTGATTAAAAGAGTCATTCTAACTACAATCATCAACCAAACTGTCCGCCTTAATTCCATGCGTAGAGCTTCTCTCATTCATTCAATGTGTCAAGCTCACCACTTTCATTTAATGAAACAAGCTGCATTCATTGAATCATTGAGTCAAAGTACAATCATTGATTCAATGAATCAAACTATATTCCTTGTTTCAATGGAACAAGCATAACTCACTTAGTTACTGAATACTACTGCACTCATTCATTCAATCAAACAGACTGCACATGATAATTGAGGTACTCTCATTCGTTCCAAGCCACAAGCTTAACGCAGTGATTCCATCAAACAAACTGCACACATTTTGTCCATGAAACAAACTGATTAAATGAAACAGACTGCACGTGTTCATTCAATGAGTTGAGCTTTTCTCTTTCATTCAATACCTCGACATTAAAGCTTTAATTCAATGAAACAATCTGCATTCATTCATTCATTGATTCGTACTCAATCATTGATTCAAAGAATCAACTGTACGATTGATTTAATTGTACAAACTTCACTCATTTGTGGAGTAAATTTAACTGCATTCATACAATCAATGAATCAAACTGCAAACATTCTTTGGATGAGGAACACTGCAAGTCCTATTTCAATGAATCTAGCTTTTGCTATTCATTCAATGAACGAACAGTCCACGCTTTCATTCAAGGATACAAACTGCATGCATTCATTAAATGAAACAGACTGCACCTGTTAATTCAATAACTACAGCTTTTCTTGTTAATTCAATTCTCGAGTTTCACACTTTCACTCATTGCAACCAACTCCATTGATTCAATCATTGAATCAAACTGCAATCATTGAGTCAATGAATCAAACAGTATTAATGGATTCAATCAAACTTAATTCATCTACTTCGTGAATCAAACTGCACCTATTGATTCAAAGAAATGCACTGCTTGTCGTGATTAAAAGAGTCATTCTAACTACAATCATCAACCAAACTGTCCGCCTTAATTCCATGCGTAGAGCTTCTCTCATTCATGCAATGTGTCAACTCCTCCATTTTCATTTAATGAAACAAACTGCATTCATTGAATCATTGAATCAAACCTTATTCCTTGTTTCACTAAATAAGTGAGGTATGTTTATTTAGTGAATCCTACTGCACTCATTTATTCAAAACAAGAGACTGCACATGATAATTCCATCAGTAAAGGTTCTCTCATTCGTTGAAAGCCACAATCTTAACACATTGATTCTATCAAATCATCTAAACACATTTAGCCTGCATAAACTGCACGTGTTCATTCAATGAGTAGAGCTTTTCTCTTTCTTCAATGCCTCGAGTTTAACGCTTTAATTCAATGAAACAACCTGCATGCATTCATTCATTGATTCATATTTCTATCATTGATTCCAATAATCAAATGCAATTCATTGATTTAATGGTACAATCTTCACTCATTTGTGGAGTGAATTTAACTGCATTCATGCAATTAATTAATCAAACTGCAAACATTCATTCGATGAGGAACATTGCAAGTCCTATTCCAATCAATCTAGCTTTGCCATTCATTCAATGAAAGAAACTGCACGCGTTCATTCATGCAAACTGCATGCATTCATTAAATGAAACGACTGCATGTGTTATTTCAATAATTACAGCTTTTCTTGTGTATTCAATGTCTCGAGATTAGCACTTTCATCCAATGAAACCAACTGCATTCATTCAATCATTGAATCAAACTGAAATCATTGAGTCAATGAATCAAACAGTATAAATGGGTTCAATCAAACAAACTTAACTCATTTACTTCGTGAATCAAACTGCGCCCATTCATTCTATGAAATTCACTGTATGTCTTAATTAAAATAGTCATTCTAACTACAATCATGAACAAAACTGCCCGTCTTATTTCAATGCGTAGAGCTTCTCTCATTCATTCAATGTGTCAAGCTCACCTTTTCATTTAATGAAACAAGCTGCATTCATTGAATCATTGAGTCAAAGTACAATCATTGATTCAATGAATCAAACTATATTCCTTGTTTCAATGGAACAAGCATAACTCACTTAGTTACTGATCCTACTGCACTCATTCATTCAATCAAACAGACTGCACATGATAATTGAGGTACTCTCATTCGTTCCAAGCCACAAGCTTAACGCAGTGATTCCATCAAACAAACTGCACACATTTTGTCCATGAAACAAACTGATTAAATGAAACAGACTGCACGTGTTCATTCAATGAGTAGAGCTTTTCTCTTTCATTCAATGCCTCGACATTAAAGCTTTAATTCAATATAAAACCTGCATTCATTCATTGATTGATTCATATTCAATCATTGATTCAAAGAATCAAATGTACGATTGATTTAATTGTACAAACTTCACTCATTTGTGGAGTAAATTTAACTGCATTCATACAATTAATGAATCAAACTGCAAACATTCATTGCATGAGGAACACTGCAAGTCCTATTTCAATGAATCTAGCTTTTGCTATTCATTCAATGAACGAACAGTCCACGCTTTCATTCAAGGATACAAACTGCATGCATTCATTAAATGAAACAGACTTGCACGTGTTAATTCAAAAACTACATCTTTTCTTGTTTATTCAATTCTCGAGTTTAACACTTTCATTCATTGCAACCAACTCCATTGATTCAATCATTGAATCAAACTGCAATCATTGAGTCAATGAATCAAACAGTATTAATGGATTCAATCAAAATTAATTCATCTAATTCGTGAATCAAACTGCACCTATTCATTCAAAGAAATGCACTGTTTGTCGTGATTAAAAGAGTCATTCTAACTACAATCATCAACCAAACTGTCCGCCTTAATTCCATGCGTAGAGCTTCTCTCATTCATTCAATGTGTCAAGCTCACCTTTTCATTTAATGAAACAAGTTGCATTCATTGAATCATTGAGTCAAAGTACAATCATTGATTCAATGAATCAAACTATATTCCTTGTTTCAATGGAACAAGCATAACTCACTTAGTTACTGAATCCTACTGCACTCATTCATTCAATCAAACAGACTGCACATGATAATTGAGGTACTCTCATTCGTTCCAAGCCACAAGCTTAACGCAGTGATTCCATCAAACAAACTGCACACATTTTGTCCATGAAACAAACTGATTAAATGAAACAGACTGCACGTGTTCATTCAACGAGTAGAGCTTTTCTCTTTCATTCAATGCCTCGACATTAAAGCTTTAATTCAATATAAAACCTGCATTCATTCATTGATTGATTCATATTCAATCATTGATTCAAAGAATCAAATGTACGATTGATTTAATTGTACAAACCACTGATTTGTGGAGTAAATTTAACTGCATTCATACAATTAATGAATCAAACTGCAAACATTCATTGCATGAGGAACACTGCAAGTCCTATTTCAATGAATCTAGCTTTTGTTATTCATTCAATGAACGAACAGTCCACGCTTTCATTCAAGGATACAAACTGCATGCATTCATTAAATGAAACAGACTGCACCTGTTAATTCAAAAACTACATCTTTTCTTGTTAATTCAATTCTCGAGTTTCACACTTTCACTCATTGCAACCAACTCCATTGATTCAATCATTGAATCAAACTGCAATCATTGAGTCAATGAATCAAACAGTATTAATGGATTCAATCAAACTTAATTCATCTAATTCGTGAATCAAACTGCACCTATTCATTCAAGGAAATGCACTGTTTGTCGTGATTAAAAGAGTCATTCTAACTACAATCATCAACCAAACTGTCCGCCTTAATTCCATGCGTAGAGCTTCTCTCATTCATTCAATGTGTCAAGCTCACCACTTTCATTTAATGAAACAAGCTGCATTCATTGAATCATTGAGTCAAAGTACAATCATTGATTCAATGAATCAAACTATATTCCTTGTTTCAATGGAACAAGCATAACTCACTTAGTTACTGAATACTACTGCACTCATTCATTCAATCAAACAGACTGCACATGATAATTGAGGTACTCTCATTCGTTCCAAGCCACAAGCTTAACGCAGTGATTCCATCAAACAAACTGCACACATTTTGTCCATGAAACAAACTGATTAAATGAAACAGACTGCACGTGTTCATTCAATGAGTTGAGCTTTTCTCTTTCATTCAATACCTCGACATTAAAGCTTTAATTCAATGAAACAATCTGCATTCATTCATTCATTGATTCGTACTCAATCATTGATTCAAAGAATCAACTGTACGATTGATTTAATTGTACAAACTTCACTCATTTGTGGAGTAAATTTAACTGCATTCATACAATCAATGAATCAAACTGCAAACATTCTTTGGATGAGGAACACTGCAAGTCCTATTTCAATGAATCTAGCTTTTGCTATTCATTCAATGAACGAACAGTCCACGCTTTCATTCAAGGATACAAACTGCATGCATTCATTAAATGAAACAGACTGCACCTGTTAATTCAATAACTACAGCTTTTCTTGTTAATTCAATTCTCGAGTTTCACACTTTCACTCATTGCAACCAACTCCATTGATTCAATCATTGAATCAAACTGCAATCATTGAGTCAATGAATCAAACAGTATTAATGGATTCAATCAAACTTAATTCATCTACTTCGTGAATCAAACTGCACCTATTGATTCAAAGAAATGCACTGCTTGTCGTGATTAAAAGAGTCATTCTAACTACAATCATCAACCAAACTGTCCGCCTTAATTCCATGCGTAGAGCTTCTCTCATTCATGCAATGTGTCAACTCCTCCATTTTCATTTAATGAAACAAACTGCATTCATTGAATCATTGAATCAAACCTTATTCCTTGTTTCACTAAATAAGTGAGGTATGTTTATTTAGTGAATCCTACTGCACTCATTTATTCAAAACAAGAGACTGCACATGATAATTCCATCAGTAAAGGTTCTCTCATTCGTTGAAAGCCACAATCTTAACACATTGATTCTATCAAATCATCTAAACACATTTAGCCTGCATAAACTGCACGTGTTCATTCAATGAGTAGAGCTTTTCTCTTTCTTCAATGCCTCGAGTTTAACGCTTTAATTCAATGAAACAACCTGCATGCATTCATTCATTGATTCATATTTCTATCATTGATTCCAATAATCAAATGCAATTCATTGATTTAATGGTACAATCTTCACTCATTTGTGGAGTGAATTTAACTGCATTCATGCAATTAATTAATCAAACTGCAAACATTCATTCGATGAGGAACATTGCAAGTCCTATTCCAATCAATCTAGCTTTGCCATTCATTCAATGAAAGAAACTGCACGCGTTCATTCATGCAAACTGCATGCATTCATTAAATGAAACGACTGCATGTGTTATTTCAATAATTACAGCTTTTCTTGTGTATTCAATGTCTCGAGATTAGCACTTTCATCCAATGAAACCAACTGCATTCATTCAATCATTGAATCAAACTGAAATCATTGAGTCAATGAATCAAACAGCATAAATGGGTTCAATCAAACAAACTGAACTCATTTACTTCGTGAATCAAACTGCGCCCATACATTCTATGAAATTCACTGTATGTCTTAATTAAAATAGTCATTATAACTACAATCATGAACAATGCGTAGAGCTTCTCTCATTCATTCAATGTGTCAAGCTCACCTTTTCATTTAATGAAACAAGCTGCATTCATTGAATCATTGAGTCAAAGTACAATCATTGATTCAATGAATCAAACTATATTCCTTGTTTCAATGGAACAAGCATAACTCACTTAGTTACTGAATACTACTGCACTCATTCATTCAATCAAACAGACTGAATCAAATCAAATCAATCAAACAATGTTCCTCGACATTAATTCAATATAAAACCTGCATTCATTCATTGATTGATTCATATTCAATCATTGATTCAAAGAATCAAATGTACGATTGATTTAATTGTACAAACTTCACTCATTTGTGGAGTAAATTTAACTGCATTCATACAATTAATGAATCAAACTGCAAACATTCATTGCATGAGGAACACTGCAAGTCCTATTTCAATGAATCTAGCTTTTGCTATTCATTCAATGAACGAACAGTCCACGCTTTCATTCAAGGATACAAACTGCATGCATTCATTAAATGAAACAGACTTGCACGTGTTAATTCAAAAACTACATCTTTTCTTGTTTATTCAATTCTCGAGTTTAACACTTTCATTCATTGCAACCAACTCCATTGATTCAATCATTGAATCAAACTGCAATCATTGAGTCAATGAATCAAACAGTATTAATGGATTCAATCAAACTTAATTCATCTACTTCGTGAATCAAACTGCACCTATTGATTCAAAGAAATGCACTGTTTGTCGTGATTAAAAGAGTCATTCTAACTACAATCATCAACCAAACTGTCCGCCTTAATTCCATGCGTAGAGCTTCTCTCATTCATGCAATGTGTCAACTCCTCCATTTTCATTTAATGAAACAAACTGCATTCATTGAATCATTGAATCAAACCTTATTCCTTGTTTCACTAAATAAGTGAGGTATGTTTACTTAGTGAATCCCACTGCACTCATTTATTCAAAACAAAAGACTGCACATGATAATTCCATCAGTACAGGTTCTCTCATTCGTTGAAAGCCACAATCTTAACACATTGATTCTATCAAATCATCTAAACACATTTAGCCTGCATAAACTGCACGTGTTCATTCAATGAGTAGAGCTTTTCTCTTTCTTCAATGCCTCGAGTTTAACGCTTTAATTCAATGAAACAACCTGCATGCATTCATTCATTGATTCATATTTCTATCATTGATTCCAATAATCAAATGCAATTCATTGATTTAATGGTACAATCTTCACTCATTTGTGGAGTGAATTTAACTGCATTCATGCAATTAATGAATCAAACTGCACACATTCATTCGATGAGGAACATTGCAAGTCCTATTCCAATCAATCTAGCTTTGCCATTCATTCAATGAAAGAAACTGCACGCGTTCATTCATGCAAACTGCATGCATTCATTAAATGAAACGACTGCATGTGTTATTTCAATAATTACAGCTTTTCTTGTGTATTCAATGTCTCGAGATTAGCACTTTCATCCAATGAAACCAACTGCATTCATTCAATCATTGAATCAAACTGAAATCATTGAGTCAATGAATCAAACAGTATAAATGGGTTCAATCAAACAAACTTAACTCATTTACTTCGTGAATCAAACTGCGCCCATTCATTCTATGAAATTTACTGTATGTCTTAATTAAAATAGTCATTCTAACTACAATCATGAACAAAACTGCCCGTCTTATTTCAATGCGTAGAGCTTCTCTCATTCATTCAATGTGTCAAGCTCACCTTTTCATTTAATGAAACAAGCTGCATTCATTGAATCATTGAGTCAAAGTACAATCATTGATTCAATGAATCAAACTATATTCCTTGTTTCAATGGAACAAGCATAACTCACTTAGTTACTGATCCTACTGCACTCATTCATTCAATCAAACAGACTGCACATGATAATTGAGGTACTCTCATTCGTTCCAAGACACAAGCTTAACGCATTGATTCAATCAAACAAACTGCACACATTTTGTCCATGAAACAAACTGCACGTGTTCATTCAATGAGTAGAGCTTTTCTCTTTCATTCAATGCCTCGACATTAAAGCTTTAATTCAATATAAAACCTGCATTCATTCATTGATTGATTCATATTCAATCATTGATTCAAAGAATCAAATGTACGATTGATTTAATTGTACAAACTTCACTCATTTGTGGAGTAAATTTAACTGCATTCATACAATTAATGAATCAAACTGCAAACATTCATTGCATGAGGAACACTGCAAGTCCTATTTCAATGAATCTAGCTTTTGCTATTCATTCAATGAACGAACAGTCCACGCTTTCATTCAAGGATACAAACTGCATGCATTCATTAAATGAAACAGACTTGCACGTGTTAATTCAAAAACTACATCTTTTCTTGTTTATTCAATTCTCGAGTTTAACACTTTCATTCATTGCAACCAACTCCATTGATTCAATCATTGAATCAAACTGCAATCATTGAGTCAATGAATCAAACAGTATTAATGGATTCAATCAAAATTAATTCATCTAATTCGTGAATCAAACTGCACCTATTGATTCAAAGAAATGCACTGTTTGTCGTGATTAAAAGAGTCATTCTAACTACAATCATCAACCAAACTGTCCGCCTTAATTCCATGCGTAGAGCATCTCTCATTCATTCAATGTGTCAAGCTCACCTTTTCATTTAATGAAACAAGTTGCATTCATTGAATCATTGAGTCAAAGTACAATCATTGATTCAATGAATCAAACTATATTCCTTGTTTCAATGGAACAAGCATAACTCACTTAGTTACTGAATACTACTGCACTCATTCATTCAATCAAACAGACTGCTCATGATAATTTAGGTACTCTCATTCGTTTAAAGCCACAAGCTTAACGCAGTGATTCCATCAAACAAACTGCACACATTTTGTCCATGAAACAAACTGATTAAATGAAACAGACTGCACGTGTTCATTCAATGAATAGAGCTTTTCTCTTTCATTCAATACCTCGACATTCAAGCTTTAATTCAATTAAACAATCTGCATTCATTCATTCATTGATTCGTACTCAATCATTGATTCAAAGAATCAAATGTACGATTGATTTAATTGTACAAACTTCACTCATTTGTGGAGTAAATTTAACTGCATTCATACAATCAATGAATCAAACTGCAAACATTCTTTGGATGAGGAACACTGCAAGTCCTATTTCAATGAATCTAGCTTTTGCTATTCATTCAATGAACGAACAGTCCACGCGTTAATTCAAGGATACAAACTGCATGCATTCATTAAATGAAACAGACTGCACCTGTTAATTCAATAACTACAGCTTTTCTTGTTTATTCAATTCTCGAGTTTCACACTTTCACTCATTGCAACCAACTCCATTGATTCAATCATTGAATCAAACTGCAATCATTGAGTCAATGAATCAAACAGTATTAATGGATTCAATCAAACTTAATTCATCTACTTCGTGAATCAAACTGCACCTATTGATTCAAAGAAATGCACTGTTTGTCGTGATTAAAAGAGTCATTCTAACTACAATCATCAACCAAACTGTCCGCCTTAATTCCATGCGTAGAGCTTCTCTCATTCATGCAATGTGTCAACTCCTCCATTTTCATTTAATGAAACAAACTGCATTCATTGAATCATTGAATCAAACCTTATTCCTTGTTTCACTAAATAAGTGAGGTATGTTTATTTAGTGAATCCTACTGCACTCATTTATTCAAAACAAGAGACTGCACATGATAATTCCATCAGTAAAGGTTCTCTCATTCGTTGAAAGCCACAATCTTAACACATTGATTCTATCAAATCATCTAAACACATTTAGCCTGCATAAACTGCACGTGTTCATTCAATGAGTAGAGCTTTTCTCTTTCTTCAATGCCTCGAGTTTAACGCTTTAATTCAATGAAACAACCTGCATGCATTCATTCATTGATTCATATTTCTATCATTGATTCCAATAATCAAATGCAATTCATTGATTTAATGGTACAATCTTCACTCATTTGTGGAGTGAATTTAACTGCATTCATGCAATTAATGAATCAAACTGCAAACATTCATTCGATGAGGAACATTGCAAGTCCTATTCCAATCAATCTAGCTTTGCCATTCATTCAATGAAAGAAACTGCACGCGTTCATTCATGCAAACTGCATGCATTCATTAAATGAAACGACTGCATGTGTTATTTCAATAATTACAGCTTTTCTTGTGTATTCAATGTCTCGAGATTAGCACTTTCATCCAATGAAACCAACTGCATTCATTCAATCATTGAATCAAACTGAAATCATTGAGTCAATGAATCAAACAGTATAAATGGGTTCAATCAAACAAACTGAACTCATTTACTTCGTGAATCAAACTGCGCCCATACATTCTATGAAATTCACTGTATGTCTTAATTAAAATAGTCATTATAACTACAATCATGAACAATGCGTAGAGCTTCTCTCATTCATTCAATGTGTCAAGCTCACCTTTTCATTTAATGAAACAAGCTGCATTCATTGAATCATTGAGTCAAAGTACAATCATTGATTCAATGAATCAAACTATATTCCTTGTTTCAATGGAACAAGCATAACTCACTTAGTTACTGAATACTACTGCACTCATTCATTCAATCAAACAGACTGAATCAAATCAAATCAATCAAACAATGTTCCTCGACATTAATTCAATATAAAACCTGCATTCATTCATTGATTGATTCATATTCAATCATTGATTCAAAGAATCAAATGTACGATTGATTTAATTGTACAAACTTCACTCATTTGTGGAGTAAATTTAACTGCATTCATACAATTAATGAATCAAACTGCAAACATTCATTGCATGAGGAACACTGCAAGTCCTATTTCAATGAATCTAGCTTTTGCTATTCATTCAATGAACGAACAGTCCACGCTTTCATTCAAGGATACAAACTGCATGCATTCATTAAATGAAACAGACTTGCACGTGTTAATTCAAAAACTACATCTTTTCTTGTTTATTCAATTCTCGAGTTTAACACTTTCATTCATTGCAACCAACTCCATTGATTCAATCATTGAATCAAACTGCAATCATTGAGTCAATGAATCAAACAGTATTAATGGATTCAATCAAACTTAATTCATCTACTTCGTGAATCAAACTGCACCTATTCATTCAAGGAAATGCACTGTTTGTCGTGATTAAAAGAGTCATTCTAACTACAATCATCAACCAAACTGTCCGCCTTAATTCCATGCGTAGAGCTTCTCTCATTCATTCAATGTGTCAAGCTCACCACTTTCATTTAATGAAACAAGCTGCATTCATTGAATCATTGAGTCAAAGTACAATCATTGATTCAATGAATCAAACTATATTCCTTGTTTCAATGGAACAAGCATAACTCACTTAGTTACTGAATACTACTGCACTCATTCATTCAATCAAACAGACTGCTCATGATAATTGAGGTACTCTCATTCGTTCAAAGCCACAAGCTTAACGCAGTGATTCCATCAAACAAACTGCACACATTTTGTCCATGAAACAAACTGATTAAATGAAACAGACTGCACGTGTTCATTCAATGAATAGAGCTTTTCTCTTTCATTCAATACCTCGACATTAAAGCTTTAATTCAATTAAACAATCTGCATTCATTCATTCATTGATTCGTACTCAATCATTGATTCAAAGAATCAAATGTACGATTGATTTAATTGTACAAACTTCACTCATTTGTGGAGTAAATTTAACTGCATTCATACAATCAATGAATCAAACTGCAAACATTCTTTGGATGAGGAACACTGCAAGTCCTATTTCAATGAATCTAGCTTTTGCTATTCATTCAATGAACGAACAGTCCACGCGTTAATTCAAGGATACAAACTGCATGCATTCATTAAATGAAACAGACTGCACCTGTTAATTCAATAACTACAGCTTTTCTTGTTTATTCAATTCTCGAGTTTCACACTTTCACTCATTGCAACCAACTCCATTGATTCAATCATTGAATCAAACTGCAATCATTGAGTCAATGAATCAAACAGTATTAATGGATTCAATCAAACTTAATTCATCTACTTCGTGAATCAAACTGCACCTATTGATTCAAAGAAATGCACTGTTTGTCGTGATTAAAAGAGTCATTCTAACTACAATCATCAACCAAACTGTCCGCCTTAATTCCATGCGTAGAGCTTCTCTCATTCATGCAATGTGTCAACTCCTCCATTTTCATTTAATGAAACAAACTGCATTCATTGAATCATTGAATCAAACCTTATTCCTTGTTTCACTAAATAAGTGAGGTATGTTTATTTAGTGAATCCTACTGCACTCATTTATTCAAAACAAGAGACTGCACATGATAATTCCATCAGTAAAGGTTCTCTCATTCGTTGAAAGCCACAATCTTAACACATTGATTCTATCAAATCATCTAAACACATTTAGCCTGCATAAACTGCACGTGTTCATTCAATGAGTAGAGCTTTTCTCTTTCTTCAATGCCTCGAGTTTAACGCTTTAATTCAATGAAACAACCTGCATGCATTCATTCATTGATTCATATTTCTATCATTGATTCCAATAATCAAATGCAATTCATTGATTTAATGGTACAATCTTCACTCATTTGTGGAGTGAATTTAACTGCATTCATGCAATTAATGAATCAAACTGCAAACATTCATTCGATGAGGAACATTGCAAGTCCTATTCCAATCAATCTAGCTTTGCCATTCATTCAATGAAAGAAACTGCACGCGTTCATTCATGCAAACTGCATGCATTCATTAAATGAAACGACTGCATGTGTTATTTCAATAATTACAGCTTTTCTTGTGTATTCAATGTCTCGAGATTAGCACTTTCATCCAATGAAACCAACTGCATTCATTCAATCATTGAATCAAACTGAAATCATTGAGTCAATGAATCAAACAGTATAAATGGGTTCAATCAAACAAACTGAACTCATTTACTTCGTGAATCAAACTGCGCCCATACATTCTATGAAATTCACTGTATGTCTTAATTAAAATAGTCATTATAACTACAATCATGAACAATGCGTAGAGCTTCTCTCATTCATTCAATGTGTCAAGCTCACCTTTTCATTTAATGAAACAAGCTGCATTCATTGAATCATTGAGTCAAAGTACAATCATTGATTCAATGAATCAAACTATATTCCTTGTTTCAATGGAACAAGCATAACTCACTTAGTTACTGAATACTACTGCACTCATTCATTCAATCAAACAGACTGAATCAAATCAAATCAATCAAACAATGTTCCTCGACATTAATTCAATATAAAACCTGCATTCATTCATTGATTGATTCATATTCAATCATTGATTCAAAGAATCAAATGTACGATTGATTTAATTGTACAAACTTCACTCATTTGTGGAGTAAATTTAACTGCATTCATACAATTAATGAATCAAACTGCAAACATTCATTGCATGAGGAACACTGCAAGTCCTATTTCAATGAATCTAGCTTTTGCTATTCATTCAATGAACGAACAGTCCACGCTTTCATTCAAGGATACAAACTGCATGCATTCATTAAATGAAACAGACTTGCACGTGTTAATTCAAAAACTACATCTTTTCTTGTTTATTCAATTCTCGAGTTTAACACTTTCATTCATTGCAACCAACTCCATTGATTCAATCATTGAATCAAACTGCAATCATTGAGTCAATGAATCAAACAGTATTAATGGATTCAATCAAACTTAATTCATCTACTTCGTGAATCAAACTGCACCTATTCATTCAAGGAAATGCACTGTTTGTCGTGATTAAAAGAGTCATTCTAACTACAATCATCAACCAAACTGTCCGCCTTAATTCCATGCGTAGAGCTTCTCTCATTCATTCAATGTGTCAAGCTCACCACTTTCATTTAATGAAACAAGCTGCATTCATTGAATCATTGAGTCAAAGTACAATCATTGATTCAATGAATCAAACTATATTCCTTGTTTCAATGGAACAAGCATAACTCACTTAGTTACTGAATACTACTGCACTCATTCATTCAATCAAACAGACTGCTCATGATAATTGAGGTACTCTCATTCGTTCAAAGCCACAAGCTTAACGCAGTGATTCCATCAAACAAACTGCACACATTTTGTCCATGAAACAAACTGATTAAATGAAACAGACTGCACGTGTTCATTCAATGAATAGAGCTTTTCTCTTTCATTCAATACCTCGACATTAAAGCTTTAATTCAATTAAACAATCTGCATTCATTCATTCATTGATTCGTACTCAATCATTGATTCAAAGAATCAAATGTACGATTGATTTAATTGTACAAACTTCACTCATTTGTGGAGTAAATTTAACTGCATTCATACAATCAATGAATCAAACTGCAAACATTCTTTGGATGAGGAACACTGCAAGTCCTATTTCAATGAATCTAGCTTTTGCTATTCATTCAATGAACGAACAGTCCACGCGTTAATTCAAGGATACAAACTGCATGCATTCATTAAATGAAACAGACTGCACCTGTTAATTCAATAACTACAGCTTTTCTTGTTTATTCAATTCTCGAGTTTCACACTTTCACTCATTGCAACCAACTCCATTGATTCAATCATTGAATCAAACTGCAATCATTGAGTCAATGAATCAAACAGTATTAATGGATTCAATCAAACTTAATTCATCTACTTCGTGAATCAAACTGCACCTATTGATTCAAAGAAATGCACTGTTTGTCGTGATTAAAAGAGTCATTCTAACTACAATCATCAACCAAACTGTCCGCCTTAATTCCATGCGTAGAGCTTCTCTCATTCATGCAATGTGTCAACTCCTCCATTTTCATTTAATGAAACAAACTGCATTCATTGAATCATTGAATCAAACCTTATTCCTTGTTTCACTAAATAAGTGAGGTATGTTTATTTAGTGAATCCTACTGCACTCATTTATTCAAAACAAGAGACTGCACATGATAATTCCATCAGTAAAGGTTCTCTCATTCGTTGAAAGCCACAATCTTAACACATTGATTCTATCAAATCATCTAAACACATTTAGCCTGCATAAACTGCACGTGTTCATTCAATGAGTAGAGCTTTTCTCTTTCTTCAATGCCTCGAGTTTAACGCTTTAATTCAATGAAACAACCTGCATGCATTCATTCATTGATTCATATTTCTATCATTGATTCCAATAATCAAATTCAATTCATTGATTTAATGGTACAATCTTCACTCATTTGTGGAGTGAATTTAACTGCATTCATGCAATTAATGAATCAAACTGCAAACATTCATTCGATGAGGAACATTGCAAGTCCTATTCCAATCAATCTAGCTTTGCCATTCATTCAATGAAAGAAACTGCACGCGTTCATTCATGCAAACTGCATGCATTCATTAAATGAAACGACTGCATGTGTTATTTCAATAATTACAGCTTTTCTTGTGTATTCAATGTCTCGAGATTAGCACTTTCATCCAATGAAACCAACTGCATTCATTCAATCATTGAATCAAACTGAAATCATTGAGTCAATGAATCAAACAGTATAAATGGGTTCAATCAAACAAACTGAACTCATTTACTTCGTGAATCAAACTGCGCCCATACATTCTATGAAATTCACTGTATGTCTTAATTAAAATAGTCATTATAACTACAATCATGAACAATGCGTAGAGCTTCTCTCATTCATTCAATGTGTCAAGCTCACCTTTTCATTTAATGAAACAAGCTGCATTCATTGAATCATTGAGTCAAAGTACAATCATTGATTCAATGAATCAAACTATATTCCTTGTTTCAATGGAACAAGCATAACTCACTTAGTTACTGAATACTACTGCACTCATTCATTCAATCAAACAGACTGAATCAAATCAAATCAATCAAACAATGTTCCTCGACATTAATTCAATATAAAACCTGCATTCATTCATTGATTGATTCATATTCAATCATTGATTCAAAGAATCAAATGTACGATTGATTTAATTGTACAAACTTCACTCATTTGTGGAGTAAATTTAACTGCATTCATACAATTAATGAATCAAACTGCAAACATTCATTGCATGAGGAACACTGCAAGTCCTATTTCAATGAATCTAGCTTTTGCCATTCATTCAATGAACGAACAGTCCACGCTTTCATTCAAGGATACAAACTGCATGCATTCATTAAATGAAACAGACTTGCACGTGTTAATTCAAAAACTACATCTTTTCTTGTTTATTCAATTCTCGAGTTTAACACTTTCATTCATTGCAACCAACTCCATTGATTCAATCATTGAATCAAACTGCAATCATTGAGTCAATGAATCAAACAGTATTAATGGATTCAATCAAACTTAATTCATCTACTTCGTGAATCAAACTGCACCTATTCATTCAAGGAAATGCACTGTTTGTCGTGATTAAAAGAGTCATTCTAACTACAATCATCAACCAAACTGTCCGCCTTAATTCCATGCGTAGAGCTTCTCTCATTCATTCAATGTGTCAAGCTCACCACTTTCATTTAATGAAACAAGCTGCATTCATTGAATCATTGAGTCAAAGTACAATCATTGATTCAATGAATCAAACTATATTCCTTGTTTCAATGGAACAAGCATAACTCACTTAGTTACTGAATACTACTGCACTCATTCATTCAATCAAACAGACTGCTCATGATAATTGAGGTACTCTCATTCGTTCAAAGCCACAAGCTTAACGCAGTGATTCCATCAAACAAACTGCACACATTTTGTCCATGAAACAAACTGATTAAATGAAACAGACTGCACGTGTTCATTCAATGAATAGAGCTTTTCTCTTTCATTCAATACCTCGACATTAAAGCTTTAATTCAATTAAACAATCTGCATTCATTCATTCATTGATTCGTACTCAATCATTGATTCAAAGAATCAAATGTACGATTGATTTAATTGTACAAACTTCACTCATTTGTGGAGTAAATTTAACTGCATTCATACAATCAATGAATCAAACTGCAAACATTCTTTGGATGAGGAACACTGCAAGTCCTATTTCAATGAATCTAGCTTTTGCTATTCATTCAATGAACGAACAGTCCACGCGTTAATTCAAGGATACAAACTGCATGCATTCATTAAATGAAACAGACTGCACCTGTTAATTCAATAACTACAGCTTTTCTTGTTTATTCAATTCTCGAGTTTCACACTTTCACTCATTGCAACCAACTCCATTGATTCAATCATTGAATCAAACTGCAATCATTGAGTCAATGAATCAAACAGTATTAATGGATTCAATCAAACTTAATTCATCTACTTCGTGAATCAAACTGCACCTATTGATTCAAAGAAATGCACTGTTTGTCGTGATTAAAAGAGTCATTCTAACTACAATCATCAACCAAACTGTCCGCCTTAATTCCATGCGTAGAGCTTCTCTCATTCATGCAATGTGTCAACTCCTCCATTTTCATTTAATGAAACAAACTGCATTCATTGAATCATTGAATCAAACCTTATTCCTTGTTTCACTAAATAAGTGAGGTATGTTTATTTAGTGAATCCTACTGCACTCATTTATTGAAAACAAGAGACTGCACATGATAATTCCATCAGTAAAGGTTCTCTCATTCGTTGAAAGCCACAATCTTAACACATTGATTCTATCAAATCATCTAAACACATTTAGCCTGCATAAACTGCACGTGTTCATTCAATGAGTAGAGCTTTTCTCTTTCTTCAATGCCTCGAGTTTAACGCTTTAATTCAATGAAACAACCTGCATGCATTCATTCATTGATTCATATTTCTATCATTGATTCCAATAATCAAATGCAATTCATTGATTTAATGGTACAATCTTCACTCATTTGTGGAGTGAATTTAACTGCATTCATGCAATTAATGAATCAAACTGCAAACATTCATTCGATGAGGAACATTGCAAGTCCTATTCCAATCAATCTAGCTTTGCCATTCATTCAATGAAAGAAACTGCACGCGTTCATTCATGCAAACTGCATGCATTCATTAAATGAAACTACTGCATGTGTTATTTCAATAATTACAGCTTTTCTTGTGTATTCAATGTCTCGAGATTAGCACTTTCATCCAATGAAACCAACTGCATTCATTCAATCATTGAATCAAACTGAAATCATTGAGTCAATGAATCAAACAGCATAAATGGGTTCAATCAAACAAACTGAACTCATTTACTTCGTGAATCAAACTGCGCCCATACATTCTATGAAATTCACTGTATGTCTTAATTAAAATAGTCATTATAACTACAATCATGAACAATGCGTAGAGCTTCTCTCATTCATTCAATGTGTCAAGCTCACCTTTTCATTTAATGAAACAAGCTGCATTCATTGAATCATTGAGTCAAAGTACAATCATTGATTCAATGAATCAAACTATATTCCTTGTTTCAATGGAACAAGCATAACTCACTTAGTTACTGAATACTACTGCACTCATTCATTCAATCAAACAGACTGAATCAAATCAAATCAATCAAACAATGTTCCTCGACATTAATTCAATATAAAACCTGCATTCATTCATTGATTGATTCATATTCAATCATTGATTCAAAGAATCAAATGTACGATTGATTTAATTGTACAAACTTCACTCATTTGTGGAGTAAATTTAACTGCATTCATACAATTAATGAATCAAACTGCAAACATTCATTGCATGAGGAACACTGCAAGTCCTATTTCAATGAATCTAGCTTTTGCTATTCATTCAATGAACGAACAGTCCACGCTTTCATTCAAGGATACAAACTGCATGCATTCATTAAATGAAACAGACTTGCACGTGTTAATTCAAAAACTACATCTTTTCTTGTTTATTCAATTCTCGAGTTAAACACTTTCATTCATTGCAACCAACTCCATTGATTCAATCATTGAATCAAACTGCAATCATTGAGTCAATGAATCAAACAGTATTAATGGATTCAATCAAACTTAATTCATCTACTTCGTGAATCAAACTGCACCTATTCATTCAAGGAAATGCACTGTTTGTCGTGATTAAAAGAGTCATTCTAACTACAATCATCAACCAAACTGTCCGCCTTAATTCCATGCGTAGAGCTTCTCTCATTCATTCAATGTGTCAAGCTCACCACTTTCATTTAATGAAACAAGCTGCATTCATTGAATCATTGAGTCAAAGTACAATCATTGATTCAATGAATCAAACTATATTCCTTGTTTCAATGGAACAAGCATAACTCACTTAGTTACTGAATACTACTGCACTCATTCATTCAATCAAACAGACTGCTCATGATAATTGAGGTACTCTCATTCGTTCAAAGCCACAAGCTTAACGCAGTGATTCCATCAAACAAACTGCACACATTTTGTCCATGAAACAAACTGATTAAATGAAACAGACTGCACGTGTTCATTCAATGAATAGAGCTTTTCTCTTTCATTCAATACCTCGACATTAAAGCTTTAATTCAATTAAACAATCTGCATTCATTCATTCATTGATTCGTACTCAATCATTGATTCAAAGAATCAAATGTACGATTGATTTAATTGTACAAACTTCACTCATTTGTGGAGTAAATTTAACTGCATTCATACAATCAATGAATCAAACTGCAAACATTCTTTGGATGAGGAACACTGCAAGTCCTATTTCAATGAATCTAGCTTTTGCTATTCATTCAATGAACGAACAGTCCACGCGTTAATTCAAGGATACAAACTGCATGCATTCATTAAATGAAACAGACTGCACCTGTTAATTCAATAACTACAGCTTTTCTTGTTTATTCAATTCTCGAGTTTCACACTTTCACTCATTGCAACCAACTCCATTGATTCAATCATTGAATCAAACTGCAATCATTGAGTCAATGAATCAAACAGTATTAATGGATTCAATCAAACTTAATTCATCTACTTCGTGAATCAAACTGCACCTATTGATTCAAAGAAATGCACTGTTTGTCGTGATTAAAAGAGTCATTCTAACTACAATCATCAACCAAACTGTCCGCCTTAATTCCATGCGTAGAGCTTCTCTCATTCATGCAATGTGTCAACTTCTCCATTTTCATTTAATGAAACAAACTGCATTCATTGAATCATTGAATCAAACCTTATTCCTTGTTTCACTAAATAAGTGAGGTATGTTTATTTAGTGAATCCTACTGCACTCATTTATTCAAAACAAGAGACTGCACATGATAATTCCATCAGTAAAGGTTCTCTCATTCGTTGAAAGCCACAATCTTAACACATTGATTCTATCAAATCATCTAAACACATTTAGCCTGCATAAACTGCACGTGTTCATTCAATGAGTAGAGCTTTTCTCTTTCTTCAATGCCTCGAGTTTAACGCTTTAATTCAATGAAACAACCTGCATGCATTCATTCATTGATTCATATTTCTATCATTGATTCCAATAATCAAATGCAATTCATTGATTTAATGGTACAATCTTCACTCATTTGTGGAGTGAATTTAACTGCATTCATGCAATTAATGAATCAAACTGCAAACATTCATTCGATGAGGAACATTGCAAGTCCTATTCCAATCAATCTAGCTTTGCCATTCATTCAATGAAAGAAACTGCACGCGTTCATTCATGCAAACTGCATGCATTCATTAAATGAAACGACTGCATGTGTTATTTCAATAATTACAGCTTTTCTTGTGTATTCAATGTCTCGAGATTAGCACTTTCATCCAATGAAACCAACTGCATTCATTCAATCATTGAATCAAACTGAAATCATTGAGTCAATGAATCAAACAGCATAAATGGGTTCAATCAAACAAACTGAACTCATTTACTTCGTGAATCAAACTGCGCCCATACATTCTATGAAATTCACTGTATGTCTTAATTAAAATAGTCATTATAACTACAATCATGAACAATGCGTAGAGCTTCTCTCATTCATTCAATGTGTCAAGCTCACCTTTTCATTTAATGAAACAAGCTGCATTCATTGAATCATTGAGTCAAAGTACAATCATTGATTCAATGAATCAAACTATATTCCTTGTTTCAATGGAACAAGCATAACTCACTTAGTTACTGAATACTACTGCACTCATTCATTCAATCAAACAGACTGAATCAAATCAAATCAATCAAACAATGTTCCTCGACATTAATTCAATATAAAACCTGCATTCATTCATTGATTGATTCATATTCAATCATTGATTCAAAGAATCAAATGTACGATTGATTTAATTGTACAAACTTCACTCATTTGTGGAGTAAATTTAACTGCATTCATACAATTAATGAATCAAACTGCAAACATTCATTGCATGAGGAACACTGCAAGTCCTATTTCAATGAATCTAGCTTTTGCTATTCATTCAATGAACGAACAGTCCACGCTTTCATTCAAGGATACAAACTGCATGCATTCATTAAATGAAACAGACTTGCACGTGTTAATTCAAAAACTACATCTTTTCTTGTTTATTCAATTCTCGAGTTAAACACTTTCATTCATTGCAACCAACTCCATTGATTCAATCATTGAATCAAACTGCAATCATTGAGTCAATGAATCAAACAGTATTAATGGATTCAATCAAACTTAATTCATCTACTTCGTGAATCAAACTGCACCTATTCATTCAAGGAAATGCACTGTTTGTCGTGATTAAAAGAGTCATTCTAACTACAATCATCAACCAAACTGTCCGCCTTAATTCCATGCGTAGAGCTTCTCTCATTCATTCAATGTGTCAAGCTCACCACTTTCATTTAATGAAACAAGCTGCATTCATTGAATCATTGAGTCAAAGTACAATCATTGATTCAATGAATCAAACTATATTCCTTGTTTCAATGGAACAAGCATAACTCACTTAGTTACTGAATACTACTGCACTCATTCATTCAATCAAACAGACTGCACATGATAATTGAGGTACTCTCATTCGTTCAAAGCCACAAGCTTAACGCAGTGATTCCATCAAACAAACTGCACACATTTTGTCCATGAAACAAACTGATTAAATGAAACAGACTGCACGTGTTCATTCAATGAGTTGAGCTTTTCTCTTTCATTCAATACCTCGACATTAAAGCTTTAATTCAATGAAACAATCTGCATTCATTCATTCATTGATTCGTACTCAATCATTGATTCAAAGAATCAACTGTACGATTGATTTAATTGTACAAACTTCACTCATTTGTGGAGTAAATTTAACTGCATTCATACAATCAATGAATCAAACTGCAAACATTCTTTGGATGAGGAACACTGCAAGTCCTATTTCAATGAATCTAGCTTTTGCTATTCATTCAATGAACGAACAGTCCACGCTTTCATTCAAGGATACAAACTGCATGCATTCATTAAATGAAACAGACTGCACCTGTTAATTCAATAACTACAGCTTTTCTTGTTAATTCAATTCTCGAGTTTCACACTTTCACTCATTGCAACCAACTCCATTGATTCAATCATTGAATCAAACTGCAATCATTGAGTCAATGAATCAAACAGTATTAATGGATTCAATCAAACTTAATTCATCTACTTCGTGAATCAAACTGCACCTATTCATTCAAGGAAATGCACTGTTTGTCGTGATTAAAAGAGTCATTCTAACTACAATCATCAACCAAACTGTCCGCCTTAATTCCATGCGTAGAGCTTCTCTCATTCATTCAATGTGTCAAGCTCACCACTTTCATTTAATGAAACAAGCTGCATTCATTGAATCATTGAGTCAAAGTACAATCATTGATTCAATGAATCAAACTATATTCCTTGTTTCAATGGAACAAGCATAACTCACTTAGTTACTGAATACTACTGCACTCATTCATTCAATCAAACAGACTGCTCATGATAATTGAGGTACTCTCATTCGTTCAAAGCCACAAGCTTAACGCAGTGATTCCATCAAACAAACTGATTAAATGAAACAGACTGCACGTGTTCATTCAATGAATAGAGCTTTTCTCTTTCATTCAATACCTCGACATTAAAGCTTTAATTCAATTAAACAATCTGCATTCATTCATTCATTGATTCGTACTCAATCATTGATTCAAAGAATCAAATGTACGATTGATTTAATTGTACAAACTTCACTCATTTGTGGAGTAAATTTAACAGCATTCATACAATCAATGAATCAAACTGCAAACATTCTTTGGATGAGGAACACTGCAAGTCCTATTTCAATGAATCTAGCTTTTGCTATTCATTCAATGAACGAACAGTCCACGCGTTAATTCAAGGATACAAACTGCATGCATTCATTAAATGAAACAGACTGCACCTGTTAATTCAATAACTACAGCTTTTCTTGTTAATTCAATTCTCGAGTTTCACACTTTCACTCATTGCAACCAACTCCATTGATTCAATCATTGAATCAAACTGCAATCATTGAGTCAATGAATCAAACAGTATTAATGGATTCAATCAAACTTAATTCATCTACTTCGTGAATCAAACTGCACCTATTGATTCAAAGAAATGCACTGTTTGTCGTGATTAAAAGAGTCATTCTAACTACAATCATCAACCAAACTGTCCGCCTTAATTCCATGCGTAGAGCTTCTCTCATTCATGCAATGTGTCAACTCCTCCATTTTCATTTAATGAAACAAACTGCATTCATTGAATCATTGAATCAAACCTTATTCCTTGTTTCACTAAATAAGTGAGGTATGTTTATTTAGTGAATCCCACTGCACTTATTTATTCAAAACAAAAGACTGCACATGATAATTCCATCAGTACAGGTTCTCTCATTCGTTGAAAGCCACAATCTTAACACATTGATTCTATCAAATCATCTAAACACATTTAGCCTGCATAAACTGCACGTGTTCATTCAATGAGTAGAGCTTTTCTCTTTCTTCAATGCCTCGAGTTTAACGCTTTAATTCAATGAAACAACCTGCATGCATTCATTCATTGATTCATATTTCTATCATTGATTCCAATAATCAAATGCAATTCATTGATTTAATGGTACAATCTTCACTCATTTGTGGAGTTAATTTAACTGCATTCATGCAATTAATGAATCAAACTGCAAACATTCATTCGATGAGGAACATTGCAAGTCCTATTCCAATCAATCTAGCTTTGCCATTCATTCAATGAAAGAAACTGCACGCGTTCATTCATGCAAACTGCATGCATTCATTAAATGAAACGACTGCATGTGTTATTTCAATAATTACAGCTTTTCTTGTGTATTCAATGTCTCGAGATTAGCACTTTCATCCAATGAAACCAACTGCATTCATTCAATTATTGAATCAAACTGAAATCATTGAGTCAATGAATCAAACAGTATAAATGGGTTCAATCAAACAAACTTAACTCATTTACTTCGTGAATCAAACTGCGCCCATTCATTCTATGAAATTCACTGTATGTCTTAATTAAAATAGTCATTCTAACTACAATCATGAACAAAACTGCCCGTCTTATTTCAATGCGTAGAGCTTCTCTCATTCATTCAATGTGTCAAGCTCACCTTTTCATTTAATGAAACAAGCTGCATTCATTGAATCATTGAGTCAAAGTACAATCATTGATTCAATGAATCAAACTATATTCCTTGTTTCAATGGAACAAGCATAACTCACTTAGTTACTGATCCTACTGCACTCATTCATTCAATCAAACAGACTGCACATGATAATTGAGGTACTCTCATTCGTTCCAAGCCACAAGCTTAACGCATTGATTCAATCAAACAAACTGCACACATTTTGTCCATGAAACAAACTGATTAAATGAAACAGACTGCACGTGTTCATTCAATGAGTAGAGCTTTTCTCTTTCATTCAATGCCTCGACATTAAAGCTTTAATTCAATATAAAACCTGCATTCATTCATTGATTGATTCATATTCAATCATTGATTCAAAGAATCAAATGTACGATTGATTTAATTGTACAAACTTCACTCATTTGTGGAGTAAATTTAACTGCATTCATACAATTAATGAATCAAACTGCAAACATTCATTGCATGAGGAACACTGCAAGTCCTATTTCAATGAATCTAGCTTTTGCTATTCATTCAATGAACGAACAGTCCACGCTTTCAATCAAAGGTTACAAACTGCATGCATTCATTAAATGAAACAGACTTGCACGTGTTAATTCAAAAACTACATATTTTCTTGTTTATTCAATTCTCGAGTTTAACACTTTCATTCATTGCAACCAACTCCATTGATTCAATCATTGAATCAAACTGCAATCATTGAGTCAATGAATCAAACAGTATTAATGGATTCAATCAAAATTAATTCATCTAATTCGTGAATCAAACTGCACCTATTCATTCAAAGAAATGCACTGTTTGTCGTGATTAAAAGAGTCATTCTAACTACAATCATCAACCAAACTGCCCGCCTTAATTCCATGCGTAGAGCTTCTCTCATTCATTCAATGTGTCAAGCTCACCTTTTCATTTAATGAAACAAGTTGCATTCATTGAATCATTGAGTCAAAGTACAATCATTGATTCAATGAATCAAACTATATTCCTTGTTTCAATGGAACAAGCATAACTCACTTAGTTACTGAATCCTACTGCACTCATTCATTCAATCAAACAGACTGCACATGATAATTGAGGTACTCTCATTCGTTCCAAGCCACAAGCTTAACGCATTTCATTCCATCAAACAAACTGCACACATTTTGTCCATGAAACAAACTGATTAAATGAAACAGACTGCACGTGTTCATTCAACGAGTAGAGCTTTTCTCTTTCATTCAATGCCTCGACATTAAAGCTTTAATTCAATATAAAACCTGCATTCATTCATTGATTGATTCATATTCAATCATTGATTCAAAGAATCAAATGTACGATTGATTTAATTGTACAAACCACTGATTTGTGGAGTAAATTTAACTGCATTCATACAATTAATGAATCAAACTGCAAACATTCATTGCATGAGGAACACTGCAAGTCCTATTTCAATGAATCTAGCTTTTGCTATTCATTCAATGAACGAACAGTCCACGCTTTCATTCAAGGATACAAACTGCATGCATTCATTAAATGAAACAGACTGCACCTGTTAATTCAATAACTACAGCTTTTCTTGTTAATTCAATTCTCGAGTTTCACACTTTCACTCATTGCAACCAACTCCATTGATTCAATCATTGAATCAAACTGCAATCATTGAGTCAATGAATCAAACAGTATTAATGGATTCAATCAAACTTAATTCATCTACTTCGTGAATCAAACTGCACCTATTGATTCAAAGAAATGCACTGTTTGTCGTGATTAAAAGAGTCATTCTAACTACAATCATCAACCAAACTGTCCGCCTTAATTCCATGCGTAGAGCTTCTCTCATTCATGCAATGTGTCAACTTCTCCATTTTCATTTAATGAAACAAACTGCATTCATTGAATCATTGAATCAAACCTTATTCCTTGTTTCACTAAATAAGTGAGGTATGTTTACTTAGTGAATCCCACTGCACTCATTTATTCAAAACAAAAGACTGCACATGATAATTCCATCAGTACAGGTTCTCTCATTCGTTGAAAGCCACAATCCTAACACATTGATTCTATCAAATCATCTAAACACATTTAGCCTGCATAAACTGCACGTGTTCATTCAATGAGTAGAGCTTTTCTCTTTCTTCAATGCCTCGAGTTTAACGCTTTAATTCAATGAAACAACCTGCATGCATTCATTCATTGATTCATATTTCTATCATTGATTCCAATAATCAAATGCAATTCATTGATTTAATGGTACAATCTTCACTCATTTGTGGAGTGAATTTAACTGCATTCATGCAATGAATTAATCAAACTGCAAACATTCATTCGATGAGGAACATTGCAAGTCCTATTCCAATCAATCTAGCTTTGCCATTCATTCAATGAAAGAAACTGCACGCGTTCATTCATGCAAACTGCATGCATTCATTAAATGAAACGACTGCATGTGTTATTTCAATAATTACAGCTTTTCTTGTGTATTCAATGTCTCGAGATTAGCACTTTCATCCAATGAAACCAACTGCATTCATTCAATCATTGAATCAAACTGAAATCATTGAGTCAATGAATCAAACAGTATAAATGGGTTCAATCAAACAAACTTAACTCATTTACTTCGTGAATCAAACTGCGCCCATTCATTCTATGAAATTCACTGTATGTCTTAATTAAAATAGTCTTTCTAACTACAATCATGAACAAAACTGCCCGTCTTATTTCAATGCGTAGAGCTTCTCTCATTCATTCAATGTGTCAAGCTCACCTTTTCATTTAATGAAACAAGCTGCATTCATTGAATCATTGAGTCAAAGTACAATCATTGATTCAATGAATCAAACTATATTCCTTGTTTCAATGGAACAAGCATAACTCACTTAGTTACTGATCCTACTGCACTCATTCATTCAATCAAACAGACTGCACATGATAATTGAGGTACTCTCATTCGTTCCAAGCCACAAGCTTAACGCATTGATTCAATCAAACAAACTGCACACATTTTGTCCATGAAACAAACTGCACGTGTTCATTCAACGAGTAGAGCTTTTCTCTTTCATTCAATGCCTCGACATTAAAGCTTTAATTCAATATAAAACCTGCATTCATTCATTGATTGATTCATATTCAATCATTGATTCAAAGAATCAAATGTACGATTGATTTAATTGTACAAACTTCACTCATTTGTGGAGTAAATTTAACTGCATTCATACAATTAATGAATCAAACTGCAAACATTCATTGCATGAGGAACACTGCAAGTCCTATTTCAATGAATCTAGCTTTTGCTATTCATTCAATGAACGAACAGTCCACGCTTTCATTCAAGGATACAAACTGCATGCATTCATTAAATGAAACAGACTTGCACGTGTTAATTCAAAAACTACATCTTTTCTTGTTTATTCAATTCTCGAGTTTAACACTTTCATTCATTGCAACCAACTCCATTGATTCAATCATTGAATCAAACTGCAATCATTGAGTCAATGAATCAAACAGTATTAATGGATTCAATCAAAATTAATTCATCTAATTCGTGAATCAAACTGCACCTATTCATTCAAAGAAATGCAAAGTTTGTCGTGATTAAAAGAGTCATTCTAACTACAATCATCAACCAAACTGTCCGCCTTAATTCCATGCGTAGAGCTTCTCTCATTCATTCAATGTGTCAAGCTCACCTTTCCATTTAATGAAACAAGTTGCATTCATTGAATCATTGAGTCAAAGTACAATCATTGATTCAATGAATCAAACTATATTCCTCGTTTCAATGGAACAAGCATAACTCACTTAGTTACTGAATCCTACTGCACTCATTCATTCAATCAAACAGACTGCACATGATAATTGAGGTACTCTCATTCGTTCCAAGCCACAAGCTTAACGCAGTGATTCCATCAAACAAACTGCACACATTTTGTCCATGAAACAAACTGATTAAATGAAACAGACTGCACGTGTTCATTCAATGAGTAGAGCTTTTCTCTTTCATTCAATGCCTCGACATTAAAGCTTTAATTCAATATAAAACCTGCATTCATTAATTGATTGATTCATATTCAATCATTGATTCAAAGAATCAAATGTACGATTGATTTAATTGTACAAACTTCACTCATTTGTGGAGTAAATTTAACTGCATTCATACAATTAATGAATCAAACTGCAAACATTCATTGCATGAGGAACACTGCAAGTCCTATTTCAATGAATCTAGCTTTTGCTATTCATTCAATGAACGAACAGTCCACGCTTTCATTCAAGGATACAAACTGCATGCATTCATTAAATGAAACAGACTTGCACGTGTTAATTCAAAAACTACATCTTTTCTTGTTTATTCAATTCTCGAGTTTAACACTTTCATTCATTGCAACCAACTCCATTGATTCAATCATTGAATCAAACTGCAATCATTGAGTCAATGAATCAAACAGTATTAATGGATTCAATCAAACTTAATTCATCTAATTCGTGAATCAAACTGCACCTATTCATTCAAGGAAATGCACTGTTTGTCGTGATTAAAAGAGTCATTCTAACTACAATCATCAACCAAACTGTCCGCCTTAATTCCATGCGTAGAGCTTCTCTCATTCATTCAATGTGTCAAGCTCACCACTTTCATTTAATGAAACAAGCTGCATTCATTGAATCATTGAGTCAAAGTACAATCATTGATTCAATGAATCAAACTATATTCCTCGTTTCAATGGAACAAGCATAACTCACTTAGTTACTGAATCCTACTGCACTCATTCATTCAATCAAACAGACTGCACATGATAATTGAGGTACTCTCATTCGTTCAAAGCCACAAGCTTAACGCAGTGATTCCATCAAAAAACTGCACACATTTTGTCCATGAAGCAAACTGATTAAATGAAACAGACTGCACGTGTTCATTCAATGAGTAGAGCTTTTCTCTTTCATTCAATACCTCGACATTAAAGCTTTAATTCAATTAAACAATCTGCATTCATTCATTCATTGATTCGTACTCAATCATTGATTCAAAGAATCAAATGTACGATTGATTTAATTGTACAAACTTCACTCATTTGTGGAGTAAATTTAACTGCATTCATACAATCAATGAATCAAACTGTAAACATTCTTTGGATGAGGAACACTTCAAGTCCTATTTCAATGAATCTAGCTTTTGCTATTCATTCAATGAACGAACAGTCCACGCTTTCATTCAAGGATACAAACTGCATGCATTCATTAAATCAAACAGACTGCACCTGTTAATTCAATAACTACAGCTTTTCTTGTTAATTCAATTCTCGAGTTTCACACTTTCACTCATTGCAACCAACTCCATTGATTCAATCATTGAATCAAACTGCAATCATTGAGTCAATGAATCAAACAGTATTAATGGATTCAATCAAACTTAATTCATCTACTTCGTGAATCAAACTGCACCTATTGATTCAAAGAAATGCACTGTTTGTCGTGATTAAAAGAGTCATTCTAACTACAATCATCAACCAAACTGTCCGCCTTAATTCCATGCGTAGAGCTTCTCTCATTCATGCAATGTGTCAACTTCTCCATTTTCATTTAATGAAACAAACTGCATTCATTGAATCATTGAATCAAACCTTATTCCTTGTTTCACTAAATAAGTGAGGTATGTTTACTTAGTGAATCCCACTGCACTCATTTATTCAAAACAAAAGACTGCACATGATAATTCCATCAGTACAGGTTCTCTCATTCGTTGAAAGCCACAATCTTAACACATTGATTCTATCAAATCATCTAAACACATTTAGCCTGCATAAACTGCACGTGTTCATTCAATGAGTAGAGCTTTTCTCTTTCTTCAATGCCTCGAGTTTAACGCTTTAATTCAATGAAACAACCTGCATGCATTCATTCATTGATTCATATTTCTATCATTGATTCCAATAATCAAATGCAATTCATTGATTTAATGGTACAATCTTCACTCATTTGTGGAGTGAATTTAACTGCATTCATGCAATTAATTAATCAAACTGCAAACATTCATTCGATGAGGAACATTGCAAGTCCTATTCCAATCAATCTAGCTTTGCCATTCATTTAATGAAAGAAACTGCACGCGTTCATTCATGCAAACTGCATGCATTCATTAAATGAAACGACTGCATGTGTTATTTCAATAATTACAGCTTTTCTTGTGTATTCAATGTCTCGAGATTAGCACTTTCATCCAATGAAACCAACTGCATTCATTCAATCATTGAATCAAACTGAAATCATTGAGTCAATGAATCAAACAGTATAAATGGGTTCAATCAAACAAACTTAACTCATTTACTTCGTGAATCAAACTGCGCCCATTCATTCTATGAAATTCACTGTATGTCTTAATTAAAATAGTCTTTCTAACTACAATCATGAACAAAACTGCCCGTCTTATTTCAATGCGTAGAGCTTCTCTCATTCATTCAATGTGTCAAGCTCACCTTTCCATTTAATGAAACAAGCTGCATTCATTGAATCATTGAGTCAAAGTACAATCATTGATTCAATGAATCAAACTATATTCCTTGTTTCAATGGAACAAGCATAACTCACTTAGTTACTGATCCTACTGCACTCATTCATTCAATCAAACAGACTGCACATGATAATTGAGGTACTCTCATTCGTTCGAAGCCACAAGCTTAACGCATTGATTCAATCAAACAAACTGCACACATTTTGTCCATGAAACAAACTGCACGTGTTCATTCAACGAGTAGAGCTTTTCTCTTTCATTCAATGCCTCGACATTAAAGCTTTAATTCAATATAAAACCTGCATTCATTCATTGATTGATTCATATTCAATCATTGATTCAATGAATCAAATGTACGATTGATTTAATTGTACAAACTTCACTCATTTGTGGAGTAAATTTAACTGCATTCATACAATTAATGAATCAAACTGCAAACATTCATTGCATGAGGAACACTGCAAGTCCTATTTCAATGAATCTAGCTTTTGCTATTCATTCAATGAACGAACAGTCCACGCTTTCATTCAAGGATACAAACTGCATGCATTCATTAAATGAAACAGACTTGCACGTGTTAATTCAAAAACTACATCTTTTCTTGTTTATTCAATTCTCGAGTTTAACACTTTCATTCATTGCAACCAACTCCATTGATTCAATCATTGAATCAAACTGCAATCATTGAGTCAATGAATCAAACAGTATTAATGGATTCAATCAAAATTAATTCATCTAATTCGTGAATCAAACTGCACCTATTCATTCAAAGAAATGCAAAGTTTGTCGTGATTAATAGAGTCATTCTAACTACAATCATCAACCAAACTGTCCGCCTTAATTCCATGCGTAGAGCTTCTCTCATTCATTCAATGTGTCAAGCTCACCTTTCCATTTAATGAAACAAGTTGCATTCATTGAATCATTGAGTCAAAGTACAATCATTGATTCAATGAATCAAACTATATTCCTCGTTTCAATGGAACAAGCATAACTCACTTAGTTACTGAATCCTACTGCACTCATTCATTCAATCAAACAGACTGCACATGATAATTGAGGTACTCTCATTCGTTCCAAGCCACAAGCTTAACGCAGTGATTCCATCAAACAAACTGCACACATTTTGTCCATGAAACAAACTGATTAAATGAAACAGACTGCACGTGTTCATTCAATGAGTAGAGCTTTTCTCTTTCATTCAATGCCTCGACATTAAAGCTTTAATTCAATACAAAACCTGCATTCATTAATTGATTGATTCATATTCAATCATTGATTCAAAGAATCAAATGTACGATTGATTTAATTGTACAAACGTCACTCATTTGTGGAGTAAATTTAACTGCATTCATACAATTAATGAATCAAACTGCAAACATTCATTGCATGAGGAACACTGCAAGTCCTATTTCAATGAATCTAGCTTTTGCTATTCATTCAATGAACGAACAGTCCACGCTTTCATTCAAGGATACAAACTGCATGCATTCATTAAATGAAACAGACTTGCACGTGTTAATTCAAAAACTACATCTTTTCTTGTTTATTCAATTCTCGAGTTTAACACTTTCATTCATTGCAACCAACTCCATTGATTCAATCATTGAATCAAACTGCAATCATTGAGTCAATGAATCAAACAGTATTAATGGATTCAATCAAACTTAATTCATCTAATTCGTGAATCAAACTGCACCTATTCATTCAAGGAAATGCATTGTTTGTCGTGATTAAAAGAGTCATTCTAACTACAATCATCAACCAAACTGTCCGCCTTAATTCCATGCGTAGAGCTTCTCTCATTCATTCAATGTGTCAAGCTCACCACTTTCATTTAATGAAACAAGCTGCATTCATTGAATCATTGAGTCAAAGTACAATCATTGATTCAATGAATCAAACTATATTCCTTGTTTCAATGGAACAAGCATAACTCACTTAGTTACTGAATCCTACTGCACTCATTCATTCAATCAAACAGACTGCACATGATAATTGAGGTACTCTCATTCGTTCAAAGCCACAAGCTTAACGCAGTGATTCCATCAAACAAACTGCACACATTTTGTCCATGAAACAAACTGATTAAATGAAACAGACTGCACGTGTTCATTCAATGAGTAGAGCTTTTCTCTTTCATTCAATGCCTCGACATTAAAGCTTTAATTCAATATATAACCTGCATTCATTCATTGATTGATTCATATTCAATCATTGATTCAAAGAATCAAATGTACGATTGATTTAATTGTACAAACTTCACTCATTTGTGGAGTAAATTTAACTGCATTCATACAATTAATGAATCAAACTGCAAACATTCATTGCATGAGAAACACTGCAAGTCCTATTTCAATGAATCTAGCTTTTGCTATTCATTCAATGAACGAACAGTCCACGCTTTCATTCAAGGATACAAACAGCATGCATTCATTAAATGAAAACGACTGCACGTGTTAATTCAAAAACTACATCTTTTCTTGTTTATCAATTCTCGAGTTTAACACTTTCATTCATTGCAACCAACTCCATTGATTCAATCATTGAATCAAACTGCAATCATTGAGTCAATGAATCAAACAGTATTAATGGATTCAATCAAACTTAATTCATCTAATTCGTGAATCAAACTGCACCTATTCATTCAAAGAAATGCACTGTATGTCGTGATTAAAAGAGTCATTCTAACTACAATCATCAACCAAACTGTCCGCCTTAATTCCATGCGTAGAGCTTCTCTCATTCATGTCAACTCCTCCATTTTCATTTAATGAAACAAACTGCATTCATTGATTCATTGAATCAAACCTTATTCCTTGTTTCACTAAATAAGTGAGGTATGTTTATTTAGTGAATCCTACTGCACTCATTTATTCAAAACAAGAGACTGTTCATGATAATTCCATCAGTAAAGGTTCTCTCATTCGTTGAAAGCCACAATTAAAACACATTGATTCTATCAAATCATCTAAACACATTTAGCCTGCATAAACTGCACGTGTTCATTCAATGAGTAGAGCTTTTCTCTTTCTTCAATGCCTCGAGTTTAACGCTTTAATTCAATGAAACAACCTGCATGCATTCATTCATTGATTCATATTTCTATCATTGATTCCAATAATCAAATGCAATTCATTGATTTAATGGTACAATCTTCACTCATTTGTGGAGTGAATTTAACTGCATTCATGCAATTAATTAATCAAACTGCAAACATTCATTCGATGAGGAACATTGCAAGTCCTATTCCAATCAATCTAGCTTTGCCATTCATTCAATGAAAGAAACTGCACGCGTTCATTCATGCAAACTGCATGCATTCATTAAATGAAACGACTGCATGTGTTATTTCAATAATTACAGCTTTTCTTGTGTATTCAATGTCTCGAGATTAGCACTTTCATCCAATGAAACCAACTGCATTCATTCAATCATTGAATCAAACTGAAATCATTGAGTCAATGAATCAAACAGTATAAATGGGTTCAATCAAACAAACTGAACTCATTTACTTCGTGAATCAAACTGCGCCCATACATTCTATGAAATTCACTGTATGTCTTAATTAAAATAGTCATTATAACTACAATCATGAACAATGCGTAGAGCTTCTCTCATTCATTCAATGTGTCAAGCTCACCTTTTCATTTAATGAAACAAGTTGCATTCATTGAATCATTGAGTCAAAGTACAATCATTGATTCAATGAATCAAACTATATTCCTTGTTTCAATGGAACAAGCATAACTCACTTAGTTACTGATCCTACTGCACTCATTCATTCAATCAAACAGACTGCACATGATAATTGAGGTACTCTCATTCGTTCCAAGCCACAAGCTTAACGCATTGATTCAATCAAACAAACTGCACACATTTTGTCCATGAAACAAACTGATTAAATGAAACAGACTGCACGTGTTCATTCAATGAGTAGAGCTTTTCTCTTTCATTCAATGCCTCGACATTAAAGCTTTAATTCAATATAAAACCTGCATTCATTCATTGATTGATTCATATTCAATCATTGATTCAAAGAATCAAATGTACGATTGATTTAATTGTACAAACTTCACTCATTTGTGGAGTAAATTTAACTGCATTCATACAATTAATGAATCAAACTGCAAACATTCATTGCATGAGGAACACTGCAAGTCCTATTTCAATGAATCTAGCTTTTGCTATTCATTCAATGAACGAACAGTCCACGCTTTCATTCAAGGATACAAACTGCATGCATTCATTAAATGAAAACGACTGCACGTGTTAATTCAAAAACTACATCTTTTCTTGTTTATTCAATTCTCGAGTTTAACACTTTCATTCATTGCAACCAACTCCATTGATTCAATCATTGAATCAAACTGCAATCATTGAGTCAATGAATCAAACAGTATTAATGGATTCAATCAAACTTAATTCATCTAATTCGTGAATCAAACTGCACCTATTCATTCAAAGAAATGCACTGTATGTCGTGATTAAAAGAGTCATTCTAACTACAATCATCAACCAAACTGTCCGCCTTAATTCCATGCGTAGAGCTTCTCTCATTCATGTCAACTCCTCCATTTTCATTTAATGAAACAAACTGCATTCATTGAATCATTGAATCAAACCTTATTCCTTGTTTCACTAAATAAGTGAGGTATGTTTATTTAGTGAATCCTACTGCACTCATTTATTCAAAACAAGAGACTGCACATGATAATTCCATCAGTAAAGGTTCTCTCATTCGTTGAAAGCCACAATCTTAACACATTGATTCTATCAAATCATCTAAACACATTTAGCCTGCATAAACTGCACGTGTTCATTCAATGAGTAGAGCTTTTCTCTTTCTTCAATGCCTCGAGTTTAACGCTTTAATTCAATGAAACAACCTGCATGCATTCATTCATTGATTCATATTTCTATCATTGATTCCAATAATCAAATGCAATTCATTGATTTAATGGTACAATCTTCACTCATTTGTGGAGTGAATTTAACTGCATTCATGCAATTAATGAATCAAACTGCAAACATTCTTTCGATGAGGAACATTGCAAGTCCTATTCCAATCAATCTAGCTTTGCCATTCATTCAATGAAAGAAACTGCACGCGTTCATTCATGCAAACTGCATGCATTCATTAAATGAAACGACTGCATGTGTTATTTCAATAATTACAACTTTTCTTGTGTATTCAATGTCTCGAGATTAGCACTTTCATCCAATGAAACCAACTGCATTCATTCAATCATTGAATCAAACTGAAATCATTGAGTCGATGAATCAAACAGTATAAATGGGTTCAATCAAACAAACTGAACTCATTTACTTCGTGAATCAAACTGCGCCCATACATTCTATGAAATTCACTGTATGTCTTAATTAAAATAGTCATTATAACTACAATCATGAACAATGCGTAGAGCTTCTCTCATTCATTCAATGTGTCAAGCTCACCTTTTCATTTAATGAAACAAGTTGCATTCATTGAATCATTGAGTCAAAGTACAATCATTGATTCAATGAATCAAACTATATTCCTTGTTTCAATGGAACAAGCATAACTCACTTAGTTACTGATCCTACTGCACTCATTCATTCAATCAAACAGACTGCACATGATAATTGAGGTACTCTCATTCGTTCCAAGCCACAAGCTTAACGCAGTGATTCAATCAAACAAACTGCACACATTTTGTCCATGAAACAAACTGATTAAATGAAACAGACTGCACGTGTTCATTCAATGAGTAGAGCTTTTCTCTTTCATTCAATGCCTCGACATTAAAGCTTTAATTCAATATAAAACCTGCATTCATTCATTGATTGATTCATATTCAATCATTGATTCAAAGAATCAAATGTACGATTGATTTAATTGTACAAACTTCACTCATTTGTGGAGTAAATTTAACTGCATTCATACAATCAATGAATCAAACTGCAAACATTCATTGCATGAGGAACACTGCAAGTCCTATTTCAATGAATCTAGCTTTTGCTATTCATTCAATGAACGAACAGTCCACGCTTTCATTCAAGGATACAAACTGCATGCATTCATTAAATGAAAACGACTGCACGTGTTAATTCAAAAACTACATCTTTTCTTGTTTATTCAATTCTCGACTTTAACACTTTCATTCATTGCAACCAACTCCATTGATTCAATCATTGAATCAAACTGCAATCATTGAGTCAATGAATCAAACAGTATTAATGGATTCAATCAAACTTAATTCATCTAATTCGTGAATCAAACTGCACCTATTCATTCAAAGAAATGCACTGTATGTCGTGATTAAAAGAGTCATTCTAACTACAATCATCAACCAAACTGTCGGCCTTAATTCCATGCGTAGAGCTTCTCTCATTCATGTCAACTCCTGCATTTTCATTTCATGAAACAAACTGCATTCATTGAATCATTGAATCAAACCTTATTCCTTGTTTCACTAAATAAGTGAGGTATGTTTATTTAGTGAATCCTACTGCACTCATTTATTCAAAACAAGAGACTGCACATGATAATTCCATCAGTAAAGGTTCTCTCATTCGTTGAAAGCCACAATCTTAACACATTGATTCTATCAAATCATCTGAACACATTTAGCCTGCATAAACTGCACGTGTTCATTCAATGAGTAGAGCTTTTCTCTTTCTTCAATGCCTCGAGTTTAACGCTTTAATTCAATGAAACAACCTGCATGCATTCATTCATTGATTCATATTTCTATCATTGATTCCAATAATCAAATGCAATTCATTGATTTAATGGTACAATCTTCACTCATTTGTGGAGTGAATTTAACTGCATTCATGCAATTAATTAATCAAACTGCAAACATTCATTCGATGAGGAACATTGCAAGTCCTATTCCAATCAATCTAGCTTTGCCATTCATTCAATGAAAGAAACTGCACGCGTTCATTCATGCAAACTGCATGCATTCATTAAATGAAACGACTGCATGTGTTATTTCAATAATTACAGCTTTTCTTGTGTATTCAATGTCTCGAGATTAGCACTTTCATCCAATGAAATCAACTGCATTCATTCAATCATTGAATCAAACTGAAATCATTGAGTCAATGAATCAAACAGTATAAATGGGTTCAATCAAACAAACTGAACTCATTTACTTCGTGAATCAAACTGCGCCCATACATTCTATGAAATTCACTGTATGTCTTAATTAAAATAGTCATTATAACTACAATCATGAAGAATGCGTAGAGCTTCTCTCATTCATTCAATGTGTCAAGCTCACCTTTTCATTTAATGAAACAAGTTGCATTCATTGAATCATTGAGTCAAAGTACAATCATTGATTCAATGAATCAAACTATATTCCTTGTTTCAATGGAACAAGCATAACTCACTTAGTTACAGATCCTACTGCTCTCATTCATTCAATCAAACAGACTGCACATGATAATTGAGGTACTCTCATTCGTTCCAAGCCACAAGCTTAACGCATTGATTCAATCAAACAAACTGCACACATTTTGTCCATGAAACAAACTGATTAAATGAAACAGACTGCACGTGTTCATTCAATGAGTAGAGCTTTTCTCTTTCATTCAATGCCTCGACATTAAAGCTTTAATTCAATATAAAACCTGCATTCATTCATTGATTGATTCATATTCAATCATTGATTCGAAGAATCAAATGTACGATTGATTTAATTGTACAAACTTCACTCATTTGTGGAGTAAATTTAACTGCATTCATACAATTAATGAATCAAACTGCAAACATTCATTGCATGATGAACACTGCAAGTCCTATTTCAACGAATCTAGCTTTTGCTATTCATTCAATGAACGAACAGTCCACGCTTTCATTCAAGGATACAAACTGCATGCATTCATTAAATGAAACAGACTTGCACGTGTTAATTCAAAAACTACATCTTTTCTTGTTTATTCAATTCTCGAGTTTAACACTTTCATTCATTGCAACCAACTCCATTGATTCAATCATTGAATCAAACTGCAATCATTGAGTCAATGAATCAAACAGTATTAATGGATTCAATCAAAATTAATTCATCTAATTAGTGAATCAAACTGCACCTATTCATTCAAAGAAATGCACTGTTTGTCGTGATTAAAAGAGTCATTCTAACTACAATCATCAACCAAACTGTCCGCCTTAATTCCATGCGTAGAGCTTCTCTCATTCATTCAATGTGTCAAGCTCACCACTTTCATTTAATGAAACAAGCTGCATTCATTGAATCATTGAGTCAAAGTACAATCATTGATTCAATGAATCAAACTATATTCCTTGTTTCAATGGAACAAGCATAACTCACTTAGTTACTGAATCCTACTGCACTCATTCATTCAATCAAACAGACTGCACATGATAATTGAGGTACTCTCATTCGTTCCAAGCCACAAGCTTAACGCAGTGATTCCATCAAACAAACTGCACACATTTTGTCCATGAAACAAACTGATTAAATGAAACAGACTGCACGTGTTCATTCAATGAGTAGAGCTTTTCTCTTTCATTCAATACCTCGACATTAAAGCTTTAATTCAATTAAACAATCTGCATTCATTCATTCATTGATTCGTACTCAATCATTGATTCAAAGAATCAAATGTACGATTGATTTAATTGTACAAACTTCACTCATTTGTGGAGTAAATTTAACTGCATTCATACAATCAATGAATCAAACTGCAAACATTCTTTGGATGAGGAACACTGCAAGTCCTATTCCAATCAATCTCGCTTTTGCTATTCATTCAATAAACGAACAGTCCACGCTTTCATTCAAGGATACAAACTGCATGCATTCATTAAATGAAACAGACTGCACCTGTTAATTCAATAACTACAGCTTTTCTTGTTAATTCAATTCTCGAGTTTAACACTTTCACTCATTGCAACCAACTCCATTGATTCAATCATTGAATCAAACTGCAATCATTGAGTCAATGAATCAATCAGTATTAATGGATTCAATCAAACTTAATTCATCTACTTCGTGAATCAAACTGCACCTATTGATTCAAAGAAATGCACTGTTTGTCGTGATTAAAAGAGTCATTCTAACTACAATCATCAACCAAACTGTCCGCCTTAATTCCATGCGTAGAGCTTCTCTCATTCATGCAATGTGTCAACTCCTCCATTTTCATTTAATGAAACAAACTGCATTCATTGATTCATTGAATCAAACCTTATTCCTTGTTTCACTAAATAAGTGAGGTATGTTTATTTAGTGAATCCTACTGCACTCATTTATTCAAAACAAGAGACTGCACATGATAATTCCATCAGTAAAGGTTCTCTCATTCGTTGAAAGCCACAATCTTAACACATTGATTCTATCAAATCATCTAAACACATTTAGCCTGCATAAACTGCACGTGTTCATTCAATGAGTAGAGCTTTTCTCTTTCTTCAATGCCTCGAGTTTAACGCTTTAATTCAATGAAACAACCTGCATGCATTCATTCATTGATTCATAGTTCTATCATTGATTCCAATAATCAAATGCAATTCATTGATTTAATGGTACAATCTTCACTCATTTGTGGAGTGAATTTAACTGCATTCATGCAATTAATGAATCAAACTGCAAACATTCATTCGATGAGGAACATTGCAAGTCCTATTCCAATCAATCTAGCTTTGCCATTCATTCAATGAAAGAAACTGCACGCGTTCATTCATGCAAACTGCATGCATTCATTAAATGAAACGACTGCATGTGTTATTTCAATAATTACAGCTTTTCTTGTGTATTCAATGTCTCGAGATTAGCACTTTCATCCAATGAAATCAACTGCATTCATTCAATCATTGAATCAAACTGAAATCATTGAGTCAATGAATCAAACAGTATAAATGGGTTCAATCAAACAAACTGAACTCATTTACTTCGTGAATCAAACTGCGCCCATACATTCTATGAAATTCACTGTATGTCTTAATTAAAATAGTCATTATAACTACAATCATGAACAATGCGTAGAGCTTCTCTCATTCATTCAATGTGTCAAGCTCACCTTTTCATTTAATGAAACAAGTTGCATTCATTGAATCATTGAGTCAAAGTACAATCATTGATTCAATGAATCAAACTATATTCCTTGTTTCAATGGAACAAGCATAACTCACTTAGTTACTGATCCTACTGCACTCATTCATTCAATCAAACAGACTGCACATGATAATTGAGGTACTCTCATTCGTTCCAAGCCACAAGCTTAACGCATTGATTCAATCAAACAAACTGCACACATTTTGTCCATGAAACAAACTGATTAAATGAAACAGACTGCACGTGTTCATTCAATGAGTAGAGCTTTTCTCTTTCATTCAATGCCTCGACATTAAAGCTTTAATTCAATATAAAACCTGCATTCATTCATTGATTGATTCATATTCAATCATTGATTCAAAGAATCAAATGTACGATTGATTTAATTGTACAAACTTCACTCATTTGTGGAGTAAATTTAACTGCATTCATACAATTAATGAATCAAACTGCAAACATTCATTGCATGAGGAACACTGCAAGTCCTATTTCAATGAATCTAGCTTTTGCTATTCATTCAATGAACGAACAGTCCACGCTTTCATTCAAGGATACAAACTGCATGCATTCATTAAATGAAAACGACTGCACGTGTTAATTCAAAAACTACATCTTTTCTTGTTTATTCAATTCTCGACTTTAACACTTTCATTCATTGCAACCAACTCCATTGATTCAATCATTGAATCAAACTGCAATCATTGAGTCAATGAATCAAACAGTATTAATGGATTCAATCAAACTTAATTCATCTAATTCGTGAATCAAACTGCACCTATTCATTCAAAGAAATGCACTGTATGTCGTGATTAAAAGAGTCATTCTAACTACAATCATCAACCAAACTGTCCGCCTTAATTCCATGCGTAGAGCTTCTCTCATTCATGTCAACTCCTCCATTTTCATTTAATGAAACAAACTGCATTCATTGAATCATTGAATCAAACCTTATTCCTTGTTTCACTAAATAAGTGAGGTATGTTTATTTAGTGAATCCTACTGCACTCATTTATTCAAAACAAGAGACTGCACATGATAATTCCATCAGTAAAGGTTCTCTCATTCGTTGAAAGCCACAATCTTAACACATTGATTCTATCAAATCATCTAAACACATTTAGCCTGCATAAACTGCACGTGTTCATTCAATGAGTAGAGCTTTTCTCTTTCTTCAATGCCTCGAGTCTAACGCTTTAATTCAATGAAACAACCTGCATGCATTCATTCATTGATTCATATTTCTATCATTGATTCCAATAATCAAATGCAATTCATTGATTTAATGGTACAATCTTCACTCATTTGTGTAGTGAATTTAACTGCATTCATGCAATTAATGAATCAAACTGCAAACATTCATTCGATGAGGAACATTGCAAGTCCTATTCCAATCAATCTAGCTTTGCCATTCATTCAATGAAAGAAACTGCACGCGTTCATTCATGCAAACTGCATGCATTCATTAAATGAAACGACTGCATGTGTTATTTCAATAATTACAGCTTTTCTTGTGTATTCAATGTCTCGAGATTAGCACTTTCATCCAATGAAACCAACTGTATTCATTCAATCATTGAATCAAACTGAAATCATTGAGTCAATGAATCAAACAGTATAAATGGGTTCAATCAAACAAACTGAACTCATTTACTTCGTGAATCAAACTGCGCCCATACATTCTATGAAATTCACTGTATGTCTTAATTAAAATAGTCATTATAACTACAATCATGAACAATGCGTAGAGCTTCTCTCATTCATTCAATGTGTCAAGCTCACCTTTTCATTTAATGAAACAAGTTGCATTCATTGAATCATTGAGTCAAAGTACAATCATTGATTCAATGAATCAAACTATATTCCTTGTTTCAATGGAACAAGCATAACTCACTTAGTTACTGATCCTACTGCACTCATTCATTCAATCAAACAGACTGCACATGATAATTGAGGTACTCTCATTCGTTCCAAGCCACAAGCTTAACGCATTGATTCAATCAAACAAACTGCACACATTTTGTCCATGAAACAAACTGATTAAATGAAACAGACTGCACGTGTTCATTCAATGAGTAGAGCTTTTCTCTTTCATTCAATGCCTCGACATTAAAGCTTTAATTCAATATAAAACCTGCATTCATTCATTGATTGATTCATATTCAATCATTGATTCAAAGAATCAAATGTACGATTGATTTAATTGTACAAACTTCACTCATTTGTGGAGTAAATTTAACTGCATTCATACAATTAATGAATCAAACTGCAAACATTCATTGCATGAGGAACACTGCAAGTCCTATTTCAATGAATCTAGCTTTTGCTATTCATTCAATGAACGAACAGTCCACGCTTTCATTCAAGGATACAAACTGCATGCATTCATTAAATGAAACAGACTTGCACGTGTTAATTCAAAAACTACATCTTTTCTTGTTTATTCAATTCTCGACTTTAACACTTTCATTCATTGCAACCAACTCCATTGATTCAATCATTGAATCAAACTGCAATCATTGAGTCAATGAATCAAACAGTATTAATGGATTCAATCAAACTTAATTCATCTAATTCGTGAATCAAACTGCACCTATTCATTCAAAGAAATGCACTGTATGTCGTGATTAAAAGAGTCATTCTAACTACAATCATCAACCAAACTGTCCGCCTTAATTCCATGCGTAGAGCTTCTCTCATTCATGTCAACTCCTCCATTTTCATTTAATGAAACAAACTACATTCATTGAATCATTGAATCAAACCTTATTCCTTGTTTCACTAAATAAGTGAGGTATGTTTATTTAGTGAATCCTACTGCACTCATTTATTCAAAACAAGAGACTGCACATGATAATTCCATCAGTAAAGGTTCTCTCATTCGTTGAAAGCCACAATCTTAACACATTGATTCTATCAAATCATCTAAACACATTTAGCCTGCATAAACTGCACGTGTTCATTCAATGAGTAGAGCTTTTCTCTTTCTTCAATGCCTCGAGTTAAACGCTTTAATTCAATGAAACAACCTGCATGCATTCATTCATTGATTCATATTTCTATCATTGATTCCAATAATCAAATGCAATTCATTGATTTAATGGTACAATCTTCACTCATTTGTGGAGTGAATTTAACTGCATTCATGCAATTAATGAATCAAACTGCAAACATTCATTCGATGAGGAACATTGCAAGTCCTATTCCAATCAATCTAGCTTTGCCATTCATTCAATGAAAGAAACTGCACGCGTTCATTCATGCAAACTGCATGCATTCATTAAATGAAACGACTGCATGTGTTATTTCAATAATTACAGCTTTTCTTGTGTATTCAATGTCTCGAGATTAGCACTTTCATCCAATGAAACCAACTGTATTCATTCAATCATTGAATCAAACTGAAATCATTGAGTCAATGAATCAAACAGTATAAATGGGTTCAATCAAACAAACTGAACTCATTTACTTCGTGAATCAAACTGCGCCCATACATTCTATGAAATTCACTGTATGTCTTAATTAAAATAGTCATTATAACTACAATCATGAAGAATGCGTAGAGCTTCTCTCATTCATTCAATGTGTCAAGCTCACCTTTTCATTTAATGAAACAAGTTGCATTCATTGAATCATTGAGTCAAAGTACAATCATTGATTCAATGAATCAAACTATATTCCTTGTTTCAATGGAACAAGCATAACTCACTTAGTTACTGATCCTACTGCACTCATTCATTCAATCAAACAGACTGCACATGATAATTGAGGTACTCTCATTCGTTCCAAGCCACAAGCTTAACGCATTGATTCAATCAAACAAACTGCACACATTTTGTCCATGAAACAAACTGATTAAATGAAACAGACTGCACGTGTTCATTCAATGAGTAGAGCTTTTCTCTTTCATTCAATGCCTCGACATTAAAGCTTTAATTCAATATAAAACCTGCATTCATTCATTGATTGATTCATATTCAATCATTGATTCAAAGAATCAAATGTACGATTGATTTAATTGTACAAACTTCACTCATTTGTGGAGTAAATTTAACTGCATTCATACAATTAATGAATCAAACTGCAAACATTCATTGCATGAGGAACACTGCAAGTCCTATTTCAATGAATCTAGCTTTTGCTATTCATTCAATGAACGAACAGTCCACGCTTTCATTCAAGGATACAAACTGCATGCATTCATTAAATGAAACAGACTTGCACGTGTTAATTCAAAAACTACATCTTTTCTTGTTTATTCAATTCTCGAGTTTAACACTTTCATTCATTGCAACCAACTCCATTGATTCAATCATTGAATCAAACTGCAATCATTGAGTCAATGAATCAAACAGTATTAATGGATTCAATCAAAATTAATTCATCTAATTCGTGAATCAAACTGCACCTATTCATTCAAGGAAATGCACTGTTTGTCGTGATTAAAAGAGTCATTCTAACTACAATCATCAACCAAACTGTCCGCCTTAATTCCATGCGTAGAGCTTCTCTCATTCATTCAATGTGTCAAGCTCACCACTTTCATTTAATGAAACAAGCTGCATTCATTGAATCATTGAGTCAAAGTACAATCATTGATTCAATGAATCAAACTATATTCCTTGTTTCAATGGAACAAGCATAACTCACTTAGTTACTGAATCCTACTGCACTCATTCATTCAATCAAACAGACTGCACATGATAATTGAGGTACTCTCATTCGTTCCAAGCCACAAGCTTAACGCAGTGATTCCATCAAACAAACTGCACACATTTTGTCCATGAAACAAACTGATTAAATGAAACAGACTGCACGTGTTCATTCAATGAGTAGAGCTTTTCTCTTTCATTCAATACCTCGACATTAAAGCTTTAATTCAATTAAACAATCTGCATTCATTCATTCATTGATTCGTACTCAATCATTGATTCAAAGAATCAAATGTACGATTGATTTAATTGTACAAACTTCACTCATTTGTGGAGTAAATTTAACTGCATTCATACAATCAATGAATCAAACTGCAAACATTCTTTGGATGAGGAACACTGCAAGTCCTATTCCGATCAATCTCGCTTTTGCTATTCATTCAATGAACGAACAGTCCACGCTTTCATTCAAGGATACAAACTGCATGCATTCATTAAATGAAACAGACTGCACCTGTTAATTCAATAACTACAGCTTTTCTTGTTTATTCAATTCTCGAGTTTAACACTTTCACTCATTGCAACCAACTCCATTGATTCAATCATTGAATCAAACTGCAATCATTGAGTCAATGAATCAATCAGTATTAATGGATTCAATCAAACTTAATTCATCTACTTCGTGAATCAAACTGCACCTATTGATTCAAAGAAATGCACTGTTTGTCGTGATTAAAAGAGTCATTCTAACTACAATCATCAACCAAACTGTCCGCCTTAATTCCATGCGTAGAGCTTCTCTCATTCATGCAATGTGTCAACTCCTCCATTTTCATTTAATGAAACAAACTGCATTCATTGATTCATTGAATCAAACCTTATTCCTTGTTTCACTAAATAAGTGAGGTATGTTTATTTAGTGAATCCTACTGCACTCATTTATTCAAAACAAGAGACTGCACATGATAATTCCATCAGTAAAGGTTCTCTCATTCGTTGAAAGCCACAATCTTAACACATTGATTCTATCAAATCATCTAAACACATTTAGCCTGCATAAACTGCACGTGTTCATTCAATGAGTAGAGCTTTTCTCTTTCTTCAATGCCTCGAGTTTAACGCTTTAATTCAATGAAACAACCTGCATGCATTCATTCATTGATTCATATTTCTATCATTGATTCCAATAATCAAATGCAATTCATTGATTTAATGGTACAATCTTCACTCATTTGTGGAGTGAATTTAACTGCATTCATGCAATTAATGAATCAAACTGCAAACATTCTTTCGATGAGGAACATTGCAAGTCCTATTCCAATCAATCTAGCTTTGCCATTCATTCAATGAAAGAAACTGCACGCGTTCATTCATGCAAACTGCATGCATTCATTAAATGAAACGACTGCATGTGTTACTTCAATAATTACAGCTTTTCTTGTGTATTCAATGTCTCGAGATTAGCACTTTCATCCAATGAAACCAACTGCATTCATACAATCAATGAATCAAACTGCAAACATTCTTTGGATGAGGAACACTGCAAGTCCTATTTCAATGAATCTAGCTTTTGCTATTCATTCAATGAACGAACAGTCCACGCGTTCATTCAAGGATACAAACTGCATGCATTCATTAAATGAAACAGACTGCACCTGTTAATTCAATAACTACAGCTTTTCTTGTTTATTCAATTCTCGAGTTTCACACTTTCACTCATTGCAACCAACTCCATTGATTCAATCATTGAATCCAACTGCAATCATTGAGTCAATGAATCAATCAGTATTAATGGATTCAATCAAACTTAATTCATCTACTTCGTGAATCAAACTGCACCTATTGATTCAAAGAAATGCACTGTTTGTCGTGATTAAAAGAGTCATTCTAACTACAATCATCAACCAAACTGTCTGCCTTAATTCCATGCGTAGAGCTTCTCTCATTCATGCAATGTGTCAACTCCTCCATTTTCATTTAATGAAACAAACTGCATTCATTGAATCATTGAATCAAACCTTATTCCTTGTTTCACTAAATAAGAGAGGTATGTTTATTTAGTGAATCCTACTGCACTCATTTATTCAAAACAAGAGACTGCACATGATAATTCCATCAGTAAAGGTTCTCTCATTCGTTGAAAGCCACAATCTTAACACATTGATTCTATCAAATCATCTAAACACATTTAGCCTGCATAAACTGCACGTGTTCATTCAATGAGTAGAGCTTTTCTCTTTCTTCAATGCCTCGAGTTTAACGCTTTAATTCAATGAAACAACCTGCATGCATTCATTCATTGATTCATATTTCTATCATTGATTCCAATAATCAAATGCAATTCATTGATTTAATGGTACAATCTTCACTCATTTGTGGAGTGAATTTAACTGCATTCATGCAATTAATGAATCAAACTGCAAACATTCATTCGATGAGGAACATTGCAAGTCCTATTCCAATCAATCTAGCTTTGCCATTCATTCAATGAAAGAAACTGCACGCGTTCATTCATGCAAACTGCATGCATTCATTAAATGAAACGACTGCATGTGTTATTTCAATAATTACAGCTTTTCTTGTGTATTCAATGTCTCGAGATTAGCACTTTCATCCAATGAAACCAACTGCATTCATTCAATCATTGAATCAAACTGAAATCATTGAGTCAATGAATCAAACAGTATAAATGGGTTCAATCAAACAAACTTAACTCATTTACTTCGTGAATCATACTGCGCTCATACATTCTATGAAATTCACTGTATGTCTTAATTAAAATAGTCATTCTAACTACAATCATGAACAAAACCACCCGTCTTATTTCAATGCGTAGAGCTTCTCTCATTCATTCAATGTGTCAAGCTCACCTTTTCATTTAATGAAACAAGCTGCATTCATTGAATCATTGAGTCAAAGTACAATCATTGATTCAATGAATCACACTATATTCCTTGTTTCAATGGAACAAGCATAACTCACTTAGTTACTGATCCTACTGCACTCATTCATTCAATCAAACAGACTGCACATGATAATTGAGGTACTCTCAATCGTTCCAAGCCACAAGCTTAACGCATTGATTCAATCAAACAAACTGCACACATTTTGTCCATGAAACAAACTGATTAAATGAAACAGACTGCACGTGTTCATTCAATGAGTAGAGTTTTTCTCTTTCATTCAATGCCTCGACATTAAAGCTTTAATTCAATATAAAACCTGCATTCATTCATTGATTGATTCATATTCAATCATTGATTCAAAGAATCAAATGTACGATTGATTTAATTGTACAAACTTCACTCATTTGTGGAGTAAATTTAACTGCATTCATACAATTAATGAATCAAACTGCAAACATTCATTGCATGAGGAACACTGCAAGTCCTATTTCAATGAATCTAGCTTTTGCTATTCATTCAATGAACGAACAGTCCACGCTTTCATTCAAGGATACAAACTGCATGCATTCATTAAATGAAACAGACTTGCACGTGTTAATTCAAAAACTACATCTTTTCTTGTTTATTCAATTCTCGAGTTTAACACTTTCATTCATTGCAACCAACTCCATTGATTCAATCATTGAATCAAACTGCAATCATTGAGTCAATGAATCAAACAGTATTAATGGATTCAATCAAAATTAATTCATCTAATTCGTGAATCAAACTGCACCTATTCATTCAAAGAAATGCACTGTTTGTCGTGATTAAAAGAGTCATTCTAACTACAATCATCAACCAAACTGTCCGCCTAAATTCCATGCGTAGAGCTTCTCTCATTCATTCAATGTGTCAAGCTCACCTTTTCATTTAATGAAACAAGTTGCATTCATTGAATCATTGAGTCAAAGTACAATCATTGATTCAATGAATCAAACTATATTCCTTGTTTCAATGGAACAAGCATAACTCACTTAGTTACTGAATCCTACTGCACTCATTCATTCAATCAAACAGACTGCACATGATAATTGAGGTACTCTCATTCGTTCCAAGCCACAAGCTTAACGCATTGATTCCATCAAACAAACTGCACACATTTTGTCCATGAAACAAACTGATTAAATGAAACAGACTGCACGTGTTCATTCAATGAGTAGAGCTTTTCTCTTTCATTCAATGCCTCGACATTAAAGCTTTAATTCAATATAAAACCTGCATTCATTCATTGATTGATTCATATTCAATCATTGATTCAAAGAATCAAATGTACGATTGATTTAATTGTACAAACTTCACTCATTTGTGGAGTAAATTTAACTGCATTCATACAATTAATGAATCAAACTGCAAACATTCATTGCATGAGGAACACTGCAAGTCCTATTTCAATGAATCTAGCTTTTGCTATTCATTCAATGAACGAACAGTCCACGCTTTCATTCAAGGATACAAACTGCATGCATTCATTAAATGAAACAGACTTGCACGTGTTAATTCAAAAACTACATCTTTTCTTGTTTATTCAATTCTCGAGTTTAACACTTTCATTCATTGCAACCAACTCCATTGATTCAATCATTGAATCAAACTGCAATCATTGAGTCAATGAATCAAACAGTATTAATGGATTCAATCAAACTTAATTCATCTAATTCGTGAATCAAACTGCACCTATTCATTCAAGGAAATGCACTGTTTGTCGTGATTAAAAGAGTCATTCTAACTACAATCATCAACCAAACTGTCCGCCTTAATTCCATGCGTAGAGCTTCTCTCATTCATTCAATGTGTCAAGCTCACCACTTTCATTTAATGAAACAAGCTGCATTCATTGAATCATTGAGTCAAAGTACAATCATTGATTCAATGAATCAAACTATATTCCTTGTTTCAATGGAACAAGCATAACTCACTTAGTTACTGAATCCTACTGCACTCATTCATTCAATCAAACAGACTGCACATGATAATTGAGGTACTCTCATTCGTTCCAAGCCACAAGCTTAACGCAGTGATTCCATCAAACAAACTGCACACATTTTGTCCATGAAACAAACTGATTAAATGAAACAGACTGCACGTGTTCATTCAATGAGTAGAGCTTTTCTCTTTCATTCAATACCTCGACATTAAAGCTTTAATTCAATTAAACAATCTGCATTCATTCATTCATTGATTCGTACTCAATCATTGATTCAAAGAATCAAATGTACGATTGATTTAATTGTACAAACTTCACTCATTTGTGGAGTAAATTTAACTGCATTCATACAATCAATGAATCAAACTGCAAACATTCTTTGGATGAGGAACACTGCAAGTCCTATTCCGATCAATCTCGCTTTTGCTATTCATTCAATGAACGAACAGTCCACGCTTTCATTCAAGGATACAAACTGCATGCATTCATTAAATGAAACAGACTGCACCTGTTAATTCAATAACTACAGCTTTTCTTGTTTATTCAATTCTCGAGTTTAACACTTTCACTCATTGCAACCAACTCCATTGATTCAATCATTGAATCAAACTGCAATCATTGAGTCAATGAATCAATCAGTATTAATGGATTCAATCAAACTTAATTCATCTACTTCGTGAATCAAACTGCACCTATTGATTCAAAGAAATGCACTGTTTGTCGTGATTAAAAGAGTCATTCTAACTACAATCATCAACCAAACTGTCCGCCTTAATTCCATGCGTAGAGCTTCTCTCATTCATGCAATGTGTCAACTCCTCCATTTTCATTTAATGAAACAAACTGTATTCATTGATTCATTGAATCAAACCTTATTCCTTGTTTCACTAAATAAGTGAGGTATGTTTATTTAGTGAATCCTACTGCACTCATTTATTCAAAACAAGAGACTGCACATGATAATTCCATCAGTAAAGGTTCTCTCATTCGTTGAAAGCCACAATCTTAACACATTGATTCTATCAAATCATCGAAACACATTTAGCCTGCATAAACTGCACGTGTTCATTCAATGAGTAGAGCTTTTCTCTTTCTTCAATGCCTCGAGTTTAACGCTTTAATTCAATGAAACAACCTGCATGCATTCATTCATTGATTCATATTTCTATCATTGATTCCAATAATCAAATGCAATTCATTGATTTAATGGTACAATCTTCACTCATTTGTGGAGTGAATTTAACTGCATTCATGCAATTAATGAATCAAACTGCAAACATTCTTTCGATGAGGAACATTGCAAGTCCTATTCCAATCAATCTAGCTTTGCCATTCATTCAATGAAAGAAACTGCACGCGTTCATTCATGCAAACTGCATGCATTCATTAAATGAAACGACTGCATGTGTTACTTCAATAATTACAGCTTTTCTTGTGTATTCAATGTCTCGAGATTAGCACTTTCATCCAATGAAACCAACTGCATTCATACAATCAATGAATCAAACTGCAAACATTCTTTGGATGAGGAACACTGCAAGTCCTATTTCAATGAATCTAGCTTTTGCTATTCATTCAATGAACGAACAGTCCACGCGTTCATTCAAGGATACAAACTGCATGCATTCATTAAATGAAACAGACTGCACCTGTTAATTCAATAACTACAGCTTTTCTTGTTTATTCAATTCTCGAGTTTCACACTTTCACTCATTGCAACCAACTCCATTGATTCAATCATTGAATCCAACTGCAATCATTGAGTCAATGAATCAATCAGTATTAATGGATTCAATCAAACTTAATTCATCTACTTCGTGAATCAAACTGCACCTATTGATTCAAAGAAATGCACTGTTTGTCGTGATTAAAAGAGTCATTCTAACTACAATCATCAACCATACTGTCTGCCTTAATTCCATGCGTAGAGCTTCTCTCATTCATGCAATGTGTCAACTCCTCCATTTTCATTTAATGAAACAAACTGCATTCATTGATTCATTGAATCAAACCTTATTCCTTGTTTCACTAAATAAGTGAGGTATGTTTATTTAGTGAATCCTACTGCACTCATTTATTCAAAACAAGAGACTGCACATGATAATTCCATCAGTAAAGGTTCTCTAATTCGTTGAAAGCCACAATCTTAACACATTGATTCTATCAAATCATCTAAACACATTTAGCCTGCATAAACTGCACGTGTTCATTCAATGAGTAGAGCTTTTCTCTTTCTTCAATGCCTCGAGTTTAACGCTTTAATTCAATGAAACAACCTGCATGCATTCATTCATTGATTCATATTTCTATCATTGATTCCAATAATCAAATGCAATTCATTGATTTAATGGTACAATCTTCACTCATTTGTGGAGTGAATTTAACTGCATTCATGCAATTAATGAATCAAACTGCAAACATTCATTCGATGAGGAACATTGCAAGTCCTATTCCAATCAATCTAGCTTTGCCATTCATTCAATGAAAGAAACTGCACGCGTTCATTCATGCAAACTGCATGCATTCATTAAATGAAACGACTGCATGTGTTATTTCAATAATTACAGCTTTTCTTGTGTATTCAATGTCTCGAGATTAGCACTTTCATCCAATGAAACCAACTGCATTCATTCAATCATTGAATCAAACTGAAATCATTGAGTCAATGAATCAAACAGTATAAATGGGTTCAATCAAACAAACTTAACTCATTTACTTCGTGAATCAAACTGCGCTCATACATTCTATGAAATTCACTGTATGTCTTAATTAAAATAGTCATTCTAACTACAATCATGAACAAAACCACCCATCTTATTTCAATGCGTAGAGCTTCTCTCATTCATTCAATGTGTCAAGCTCACCTTTTCATTTAATGAAACAAGCTGCATTCATTGAATCATTGAGTCAAAGTACAATCATTGATTCAATGAATCAAACTATATTCCTTGTTTCAATGGAACAAGCATAACTCACTTAGTTACTGATCCTATTGCACTCATTCATTCAATCAAACAGACTGCACATGATAATTGAGGTACTCTCAATCGTTCCAAGCCACAAGCTTAACGCATTGATTCAATCAAACAAACTGCACACATTTTGTCCATGAAACAAACTGATTAAATGAAACAGACTGCACGTGTTCATTCAATGAGTAGAGCTTTTCTCTTTCATTCAATGCCTCGACATTAAAGCTTTAATTCAATATAAAACCTGCATTCATTCATTGATTGATTCATATTCAATCATTGATTCAAAGAATCAAATGTACGATTGATTTAATTGTACAAACTTCACTCATTTGTGGAGTAAATTTAACTGCATTCATACAATTAATGAATCAAACTGCAAACATTCATTGCATGAGGAACACTGCAAGTCCTATTTCAATGAATCTAGCTTTTGCTATTCATTCAATGAACGAACAGTCCACGCTTTCATTCAAGGATACAAACTGCATGCATTCATTAAATGAAACAGACTTGCACGTGTTAATTCAAAAACTACATCTTTTCTTGTTTATTCAATTCTCGAGTTTAACACTTTCATTCATTGCAACCAACTCCATTGATTCAATCATTGAATCAAACGGCAATCATTGAGTCAATGAATCAAACAGTATTAATGGATTCAATCAAACTTAATTCATCTAATTCGTGAATCAAACTGCACCTATTCATTCAAGGAAATGCACTGTTTGTCGTGATTAAAAGAGTCATTCTAACTACAATCATCAACCAAACTGTCCGCCTTAATTCCATGCGTAGAGCTTCTCTCATTCATTCAATGTGTCAAGCTCACCACTTTCATTTAATGAAACAAGCTGCATTCATTGAATCATTGAGTCAAAGTACAATCATTGATTCAATGAATCAAACTATATTCCTTGTTTCAATGGAACAAGCATAACTCACTTAGTTACTGAATCCTACTGCACTCATTCATTCAATCAAACAGACTGCACATGATAATTGAGGTACTCTCATTCGTTCCAAGCCACAAGCTTAACGCAGTGATTCCATCAAACAAACTGCACACATTTTGTCCATGAAACAAACTGATTAAATGAAACAGACTGCACGTGTTCATTCAATGAGTAGAGCTTTTCTCTTTCATTCAATACCTCGACATTAAAGCTTTAATTCAATTAAACAATCTGCATTCATTCATTCATTGATTCGTACTCAATCATTGATTCAAAGAATCAAATGTACGATTGATTTAATTGTACAAACTTCACTCATTTGTGGAGTAAATTTAACTGCATTCATACAATCAATGAATCAAACTGCAAACATTCTTTGGATGAGGAACACTGCAAGTCCTATTCCAATCAATCTAGCTTTTGCTATTCATTCAATGAACGAACAGTCCACGCTTTCATTCAAGGATACAAACTGCATGCATTCATTAAATGAAACAGACTTGCACGTGTTAATTCAAAAACTACATCTTTTCTTGTTTATTCAATTCTCGAGTTTAACACTTTCATTCATTGCAACCAACTCCATTGATTCAATCATTGAATCAAACTGCAATCATTGAGTCAATGAATCAAACAGTATTAATGGATTCAATCAAACTTAATTCATCTAATTCGTGAATCAAACTGCACCTATTCATTCAAGGAAATGCACTGTTTGTCGTGATTAAAAGAGTCATTCTAACTACAATCATCAACCAAACTGTCCGCCTTAATTCCATGCGTAGAGCTTCTCTCATTCATTCAATGTGTCAAGCTCACCACTTTCATTTAATGAAACAAGCTGCATTCATTGAATCATTGAGTCAAAGTACAATCATTGATTCAATGAATCAAACTATATTCCTTGTTTCAATGGAACAAGCATAACTCACTTAGTTACTGAATCCTACTGCACTCATTCATTCAATCAAACAGACTGCACATGATAATTGAGGTACTCTCATTCGTTCCAAGCCACAAGCTTAACGCAGTGATTCCATCAAACAAACTGCACACATTTTGTCCATGAAACAAACTGATTAAATGAAACAGACTGCACGTGTTCATTCAATGAGTAGAGCTTTTCTCTTTCATTCAATACCTCGACATTAAAGCTTTAATTCAATTAAACAATCTGCATTCATTCATTCATTGATTCGTACTCAATCATTGATTCAAAGAATCAAATGTACGATTGATTTAATTGTACAAACTTCACTCATTTGTGGAGTAAATTTAACTGCATTCATACAATCAATGAATCAAACTGCAAACATTCTTTGGATGAGGAACACTGCAAGTCCTATTCCAATGAATCTCGCTTTTGCTATTCATTCAATGAACGAACAGTCCACGCTTTCATTCAAGGATACAAACTGCATGCATTCATTAAATGAAACAGACTGCACCTGTTAATTCAATAACTACAGCTTTTCTTGTTAATTCAATTCTCGAGTTTAACACTTTCACTCATTGCAACCAACTCCATTGATTCAATCATTGAATCAAACTGCAATCATTGAGTCAATGAATCAATCAGTATTAATGGATTCAATCAAACTTAATTCATCTACTTCGTGAATCAAACTGCACCTATTGTTTCAAAGAAATGCACTGTTTGTCGTGATTAAAAGAGTCATTCTAAATACAATCATCAACCAAACTGTCCGCCTTAATTCCATGCGTAGAGCTTCTCTCATTCATGCAATGTGTCAACTCCTCCATTTTCATTTAATAAAACAAACTGCATTCATTGATTCATTGAATCAAACCTTATTCCTTGTTTCACTAAATAAGTGAGGTATGTTTATTTAGTGAATCCTACTGCACTCATTTATTCAAAATAAGGGACTGCACATGATAATTCCATCAGTAAAGTTTCTCTCATTCGTTGAAAGCCACAATCTTAACACATTGATTCTATCAAATCATCTAAACACATTTAGCCTGCATAAACTGCACGTGTTCATTCAATGAGTAGAGCTTTTCTCTTTCTTCAATGCCTCGAGTTTAACGCTTTAATTCAATGAAACAACCTGCATGCATTCATTCATTGATTCATATTTCTATCATTGATTCCAATAATCAAATGCAATTCATTGATTTAATGGTACAATCTTCACTCATTTGTGGAGTGAATTTAACTGCATTCATGCAATTAATGAATCAAACTGCAAACATTCATTCGATGAGGAACATTGCAAGTCCTATTCCAATCAATCTAGCTTTGCCATTCATTCAATGAAAGAAACTGCACGCGTTCATTCATGCAAACTGCATGCATTCATTAAATGAAATTAAATTATTTCAATAATTACAGCTTTTCTTGTGTATTCAATGTCTCGAGATTAGCACTTTCATCCAATGAAACCAACTGCATTCATACAATCAATGAATCAAACTGCAAACATTCCTTGGATGAGGAACACTGCAAGTCCTATTTCAATGAATCGAGCTTTTGCTATTCATTCAATGAACGAACAGTCCACGCGTTCATTCAAGGATACAAACTGCATGCATTCATTAAATGAAACAGACTGCACCTGTTAATTCAATAACTACAGCTTTTCTTGTTTATTCAATTCTCGAGTTTCACACTTTCACTCATTGCAACCAACTCCATTGATTCAATCATTGAATCAAACTGCAATCATTGAGTCAATGAATCAAACAGTATTCATGGATTCAATCAAACTTAATTCATCTACTTCGTGAATCAAACTGCACCTATTGATTCAAAGAAATGCACTGTTTGTCGTGATTAAAAGAGTCATTCTAACTACAATCATCAACCAAACTGTCCGCCTTAATTCCATGCGTAGAGCTTCTCTCATTCATGCAATGTGTCAACTCCTCCATTTTCATTTCATGAAACAAACAGCATTCATTGAATCATTGAATCAAACCTTATTCCTTGTTTCACTAAATAAGTGAGGTATGTTTAATTAGTGAATCCTACTGCGCTCATTTATTCAAAACAAGAGACTGCACATGATAATTCCATCAGTAAAGGTTCTCTCATTCGTTGAAAGCCACAATCTTAACACATTGATTCTATCAAATCATCTAAACACATTTAGCCTGCATAAACTGCACGTGTTCATTCAATGAGTAGAGCTTTTCTCTTTCTTGAATGCCTCGAGTTTAACGCTTTAATTCAATGAAACAACCTGCATGCATTCATTCATTGATTCATATTTCTATCATTGATTCCAATAATCAAATTAAATTCATTGATTTAATGGTACAATCTTCACTCATTTGTGGAGTGAATTTAACTGCATTCATGCAATTAATGAATCAAACTGCAAACATTCATTCGATGAGGAACATTGCAAGTCCTATTCCAATCAATCTAGCTTTGCCATTCATTCAATGAAAGAAACTACACGCGTTCATTCATGCAAACTGCATGCATTCATTAAATGAAACGACTGCATGTGTTATTTCAATAATTACAGCTTTTCTTGTGTATTCAATGTCTCGAGATTAGCACTTTCATCCAATGAAACCAACTGCATTCATACAATCAATGAATCAAACTGCAAACATTCTTTGGATGAGGAACACTGCGAGTCCTATTTCAATGAATCTAGCTTTTGCTGTTCATTCAATGAACGAACAGTCCACGCTTTCATTCAAGGATACAAACTGCATGCATTCATTAAATGAAACAGACTGCACCTGTTAATTCAATAACTACAGCTTTTCTTGTTTATTCAATTCTCGAGTTTAACACTTTCACTCATTGCAACCAACTCCATTGATTCAATCATTGAATCAAACTGCAATCATTGAGTCAATGAATCAAACAGTATTAATGGATTCAATCAAACTTAATTCATCTACTTCGTGAATCAAACTGCACCTATTGATTCAAAGAAATGCACTGTTTGTCGTGATTAAAAGAGTCATTCTAACTACAATCATCAACCAAACTGTCCGCCTTAATTCCATGCGTAGAGCTTCTCTCATTCATGCAATGTGTCAACTCCTCCATTTTCATTTAATGAAACAAACTGCATTCATTGAATCATTGAATCAAACCTTATTCCTTGTTTCACTAAATAAGTGAGGTATGTTTATTTAGTGAATCCTACTGCACTCATTTATTCAAAACAAGAGACTGCACATGATAATTCCATCAGTAAAGGTTCTCTCATTCGTTGAAAGCCACAATCTTAACACATTGATTCTATCAAATCATCTAAACACATTTAGCCTGCATAAACTGCACGTCTTCATTCAATGAGTAGAGCTTTTCTCTTTCTTCAATGCCTCGAGTTTAACGCTTTAATTCAATGAAACAACCTGCATGCATTCATTCATTGATTCATATTTCTATCATTGATTCCAATAATCAAATGCAATTCATTGATTTAATGGTACAATCTTCACTCATTTGTGGAGTGAATTTAACTGCATTCATGCAATTAATGAATCAAACTGCAAACATTCATTCGATGAGGAACATTGCAAGTCCTATTCCAATCAATCTAGCTTTGCCATTCATTCAATGAAAGAAACTGCACGCGTTCATTCATGCAAACTGCATGCATTCATTAAATGAAACGACTGCATGTGTTATTTCAATAATTACAGCTTTTCTTGTGTATTCAATGTCTCGAGATTAGCACTTTCATCCAATGAAACCAACTGCATTCATTCAATCATTGAATCAAACTGAAATCATTGAGTCAATGAATCAAACAGTACAAATGGGTTCAATCAAACAAACTTAACTCATTTACTTCGTGAATCAAACTGCGCTCATACATTCTATGAAATTCACTGTATGTCTTAATTAAAATAGTCATTCTAACTACAATCATGAACAAAACTGCCCGTCTTATTTCAATGCGTCGAGCTTCTCTCATTCATTCAATGTGTCAAGCTCACCACTTTCATTTAATGAAACAAGCTGCATTCATTGAATCATTGAGTCAAAGTACAATCATTGATTCAATGAATCAAACTATATTCCTTGTTTCAATGGAACAAGCATAACTCACTTAGTTACTGATCCTACTGCACTCATTCATTCAATCAAACAGACTGCACATGATAATTGAGGTACTCTCATTCGTTCCAAGCCACAAGCTTAACGCATTGATTCAATCAAACAAACTGCACACATTTTGTCCATGAAACAAACTGATTAAATGAAACAGACTGCACGTGTTCATTCAATGAGTAGAGCTTTTCTCTTTCATTCAATGCCTCGACATTAAAGCTTTAATTCAATATAAAACCTGCATTCATTCATTGATTGATTCATATTCAATCATTGATTCAAAGAATCAAATGTACGATTGATTTAATTGTACAAACTTCACTCATTTGTGGAGTAAATTTAACTGCATTCATACAATTAATGAATCAAACTGCAAACATTCATTGCATGAGGAACACTGCAAGTCCTATTTCAATGAATCTAGCTTTTGCTATTCATTCAATGAACGAACAGTCCACGCTTTCATTCAAGGATACAAACTGCATGCATTCATTAAATGAAACAGACTTGCACGTGTTAATTCAAAAACTACATCTTTTCTTGTTTATTCAATTCTCGAGTTTAACACTTTCATTCATTGCAACCAACTCCATTGATTCAATCATTGAATCAAACTGCAATCATTGAGTCAATGAATCAAACAGTATTAATGGATTCAATCAAAATTAATTCATCTAATTCGTGAATCAAACTGCACCTATTGATTCAAAGAAATGCACTGTTTGTCGTGATTAAAAGAGTCATTCTAACTACAATCATCAACCAAACTGTCCGCCTTAATTCCATGCGTAGAGCTTCTCTCATTCATTCAATGTGTCAAGCTCACCTTTTCATTTAATGAAACAAGTTGCATTCGTTGAATCATTGAGTCAAAGTACAATCATTGATTCAATGAATCAAACTATATTCCTTGTTTCAATGGAACAAGCATAACTCACTTAGTTACTGAATCCTACTGCACTCATTCATTCAATCAAACAGACTGCACATGATAATTGAGGTACTCTCATTCGTTCCAAGCCACAAGCTTAACGCAGTGATTCCATCAAACAAACTGCACACATTTTGTCCATGAAACAAACTGATTAAATGAAACAGACTGCACGTGTTCATTCAATGAGTAGAGCTTTTCTCTTTCATTCAATACCTCGACATTAAAGCTTTAATTCAATTAAACAATCTGCATTCATTCATTCATTGATTCGTACTCAATCATTGATTCAAAGAATCAAATGTACGATTGATTTAATTGTACAAACTTCACTCATTTGTGGAGTAAATTTAACTGCATTCATACAATCAATGAATCAAACTGCAAACATTCATTGCATGAGGAACACTGCAAGTCCTATTCCAATCAATCTAGCTTTGCCATTCATTCAATGAAAGAAACTGCACGCGTTCATTCATGCAAACTGCATGCATTCGTTAAATGAAACGACTGCATGTGTTATTTCAATAATTACAGCTTTTCTTGTGTATTCAATGTCTCGAGATTAGCACTTTCATCCAATGAAACCAACTGCATTCATACAATCAATGAATCAAACTGCAAACATTCCTTGGATGAGGAACACTGCAAGTCCTATTTCAATGAATCTAGCTTTTGCTATTCATTCAATGAACGAACAGTCCACGCGTTCATTCAAGGATACAAACTGCATGCATTCATTAAATGAAACAGACTGCACCTGTTAATTCAATAACTACAGCTTTTCTTGTTTATTCAATTCTCGAGTTTCACACTTTCACTCATTGCAACCAACTCCATTGATTCAATCATTGAATCAAACTGCAATCATTGAGTCAATGAATCAAACAGTATTAATGGATTCAATCAAACTTAATTCATCTACTTCGTGAATCAAACTGCACCTATTGATTCAAAGAAATGCACTGTTTGTCGTGATTAAAAGAGTCATTCTAACTACAATCATCAACCAAACTGTCCGCCTTAATTCCATGCGTAGAGCTTCTCTCATTCATGCAATGTGTCAACTCCTCCATTTTCATTTAATGAAACAAACTGCATTCATTGAATCATTGAATCAAACCTTATTCCTTGTTTCACTAAATAAGTGAGGTATGTTTATTTAGTGAATCCTACTGCACTCATTTATTCAAAACAAGAGACTGCACATGATAATTCCATCAGTAAAGGTTCTCTCATTCGTTGAAAGCCACAATCTTAACACATTGATTCTATCAAATCATCTAAACACATTTAGCCTGCATAAACTGCACGTGTTCATTCAATGAGTAGAGCTTTTCTCTTTCTTCAATGCCTCGAGTTAAACGCTTTAATTCAATGAAACAACCTGCATGCATTCATTCATTGATTCATATTTCTATCATTGATTCCAATAATCAAATGCAATTCATTGATTTAATGGTACAATCCTCACTCATTTGTGGAGTGAATTTAACTGCATTCATGCAATTAATGAATCAAACTGCAAACATTCATTCGATGAGGAACATTGCAAGTCCTATTCCAATCAATCTAGCTTTGCCATTCATTCAATGAAAGAAACTGCACGCGTTCATTCATGCAAACTGCATGCATTCATTAAATGAAACGACTGCATGTGTTATTTCAATAATTACAGCTTTTCTTGTGTATTCAATGTCTCGAGATTAGCACTTTCATCCAATGAAACCAACTGCATTCATTCAATCATTGAATCAAACTGAAATCATTGAGTCAATGAATCAAACAGTATAAATGGGTTCAATCAAACAAAATTAACTCATTTACTTCGTCAATCAAACTGCGCTCATACATTCTATGAAATTCACTGTATGTCTTAATTAAAATAGTCATTCTAACTACAATCATGAACAAAACCACCCGTCTTATTTCAATGCATAGAGCTTCTCTCATTCATTCAATGTGTCAAGCTCACCTTTTCATTTAATGAAACAAGCTGCATTCATTGAATCATTGAGTCAAAGTACAATCATTGATTCAATGAATCAAACTATATTCCTTGTTTCAATGGAACAAGCATAACTCACTTAGTTACTGATCCTACTGCACTCATTCATTCAATCAAACAGACTGCACATGATAATTGAGGTACTCTCATTCGTTCCAAGCCACAAGCTTAACGCATTGATTCAATCAAACAAACTGCACACATTTTGTCCATGAAACAAACTGATTAAATGAAACAGACTGCACGTGTTCATTCAATGAGTAGAGCTTTTCTCTTTCATTCAATGCCTCGACATTAAAGCTTTAATTCAATATAAAACCTGCATTCATTCATTGATTGATTCATATTCAATCATTGATTCAAAGAATCAAATGTACGATTGATTTAATTGTACAAACTTCACTCATTTGTGGAGTAAATTTAACTGCATTCATACAATTAATGAATCAAACTGCAAACATTCATTGCATGAGGAACACTGCAAGTCCTATTTCAATGAATCTAGCTTTTGCTATTCATTCAATGAACGAAAAGTCCACGCTTTCATTCAAGGATACAAACTGCATGCATTCATTAAATGAAACAGACTTGCACGTGTTAATTCAAAAACTACATCTTTTCTTGTTTATTCAATTCTCGAGTTTAACACTTTCATTCATTGCAACCAACTCCATTGATTCAATCATTGAATCAAACTGCAATCATTGAGTCAATGAATCAAACAGTTTTAATGGATTCAATCAAAATTAATTCATCTAATTCGTGAATCAAACTGCACCTATTCATTCAAAGAAATGCACTGTTTGTCGTGATTAAAAGAGTCATTCTAACTACAATCCTCAACCAAACTGTCCGCCTTAATTCCATGCGTAGAGCTTCTCTCATTCATTCAATGTGTCAAGCTCACCTTTTCATTTAATGAAACAAGTTGCATTCATTGAATCATTGAGTCAAAGTACAATCATTGATTCAATGAATCAAACTATATTCCTTGTTTCAATGGAACAAGCATAACTCACTTAGTTACTGAATCCTACTGCACTCATTCATTCAATCAAACAGACTGCACATGATAATTGAGGTACTCTCATTCGTTCCAAGCCACAAGCTTAACGCAGTGATTCCATCAAACAAACTGCACACATTTTGTCCATGAAACAAACTGATTAAATGAAACAGACTGCACGTGTTCATTCAATGAGTAGAGCTTTTCTCTTTCATTCAATGCCTCGACATTAAAGCTTTAATTCAATATAAAACCTGCATTCATTCATTGATTGATTCATATTCAATCATTGATTCAAAGAATCAAATGTACGATTGATTTAATTGTACAAACTTCACTCATTTGTGGAGTAAATTTAACTGCATTCATACAATTAATGAATCAAACTGCAAACATTCATTGCATGAGGAACACTGCAAGTCCTATTTCAATGAATCTAGCTTTTGCTATTCATTCAATGAACGAACAGTCCACGCTTTCATTCAAGGATACAAACTGCATGCATTCATTAAATGAAACAGACTTGCACGTGTTAATTCAAAAACTACATCTTTTCTTGTTTATTCAATTCTCGAGTTTAACACTTTCATTCATTGCAACCAACTCCATTGATTCAATCATTGAATCAAACTGCAATCATTGAGTCAATGAATCAAACAGTATTAATGGATTCAATCAAACTTAATTCATCTAATTCGTGAATCAAACTGCACCTATTCATTCAAGGAAATGCACTGTTTGTCGTGATTAAAAGAGTCATTCTAACTACAATCATCAACCAAACTGTCCGCCTTAATTCCATGCGTAGAGCTTCTCTCATTCATGCAATGTGTCAACTCCTCCATTTTCATTTAATGAAACAAGCTGCATCCATTGAATCATTGAATCAAACCTTATTCCTTGTTTCACTAAATAACTGAGGTATGTTTATTTAGTGAATCCTACTGCACTCATTTATTCAAAACAAGAGACTGCACATGATAATTCCATCAGTAAAGGTTCTCTCATTCGTTGAAAGCCACATTCTTAACACATTGATTCTATCAAATCATCTAAACACATTTAGCCTGCATAAACTGCACGTGTTCATTCAATGAGTAGAGCTTTTCTCTTTCTTCAATGCCTCGAGTTTAACGCTTTAATTCAATGAAACAACCTGCATGCATTCATTCATTGATTCATATTTCTATCATTGATTCCAATAATCAAATGTAATTCATTGATTTAATGGTACAATCTTCACTCATTTGTGGAGTGAATTTAACTGCATTCATGCAATTAATGAATCAAACTGCAAACATTCATTCGATGAGGAACATTGCAAGTCCTATTCCAATCAATCTAGCTTTGCCATTCATTCAATGAAAGAAACTGCACGCGTTCATTCATGCAAACTGCATGCATTCATTAAATGAAACGACTGCATGTGTTATTTCAATAATTACAGCTTTTCTTGTGTATTCAATGTCTCGAGATTAGCACTTTCATCCAATGAAACCAACTGCATTCATACAATCAATGAATCAAACTGCAAACATTCCTTGGATGAGGAACACTGCAAGTCCTATTTCAATGAATCTGGCTTTTGCTATTCATTCAATGAACGAACAGTCCACGCGTTCATTCAAGGATACAAACTGCATGCATTCATTAAATGAAACAGACTGCACCTGTTAATTCAATAACTACAGCTTTTCTTGTTTATTCAATTCTCGAGTTTCACACTTTCACTCATTGCAACCAACTCCATTGATTCAATCATTGAATCAAACTGCAATCATTGAGTCAATGAATCAAACAGTATTAATGGATTCAATCAAACTTAATTCATCTACTTCGTGAATCAAACTGCACCTATTGATTCAAAGAAATGCACTGTTTGTCGTGATTAAAAGAGTCATTCTAACTACAATCATCAACCAAACTGTCCGCCTTAATTCCATGCGTAGAGCTTCTCTCATTCATGCAATGTGTCAACTCCTCCATTTTCATTTAATGAAACAAACTGCATTCATTGAATCATTGAATCAAACCTTATTCCTTGTTTCACTAAATAAGTGAGGTATGTTTATTTAGTGAATCCTACTGCACTCATTTATTCAAAACAAGAGACTGCACATGATAATTCCATCAGTAAAGGTTCTCTCATTCGTTGAAAGCCACAATCTTAACACATTGATTCTATCAAATCATCTAAACACATTTAGCCTGCATAAACTGCACGTGTTCATTCAATGAGTAGAGCTTTTCTCTTTCTTCAATGCCTCGAGTTTAACGCTTTAATTCAATGAAACAACCTGCATGCATTCATTCATTGATTCATATTTCTATCATTGATTCCAATAATCAAATGCAATTCATTGATTTAATGGTACAATCTTCACTCATTTGTGGAGTGAATTTAACTGCATTCATGCAATTAATGAATCAAACTGCAAACATTCATTCGATGAGGAACATTGCAAGTCCTATTCCAATCAATCTAGCTTTGCCATTCATTCAATGAAAGAAACTGCACGCGTTCATTCATGCAAACTGCATGCATTCATTAAATGAAACGACTGCATGTGTTATTTCAATAATTACAGCTTTTCTTGTGTATTCAATGTCTCGAGATTAGCACTTTCATCCAATGAAACCAACTGCATTCATTCAATCATTGAATCAAACTGAAATCATTGAGTCAATGAATCAAACAGTATAAATGGGTTCAATCAAACAAAATTAACTCATTTACTTCGTGAATCAAACTGCGCTCATACATTCTATGAAATTCACTGTATGTCTTAATTAAAATAGTCATTCTAACTACAATCATGAACAAAACCACCCGTCTTATTTCAATGCGTAGAGCTTCTCTCATTCATTCAATGTGTCAAGCTCACCTTTTCATTTAATGAAACAAGCTGCATTCATTGAATCATTGAGTCAAAGTACAATCATTCTTTCAATGAATCAAACTATATTCCTTGTTTCAATGGAACAAGCATAACTCACTTAGTTACTGATCCTACTGCACTCATTCATTCAATCAAACAGACTGCACATGATAATTGAGGTACTCTCATTCGTTCCAAGCCACAAGCTTAACGCATTGATTCAATCAAACAAACTGCACACATTTTGTCCATGAAACAAACTGATTAAATGAAACAGACTGCACGTGTTCATTCAATGAGTAGAGCTTTACTCTTTCATTCAATGCCTCGACATTAAAGCTTTAATTCAATATAAAACCTGCATTCATTCATTGATTGATTCATATTCAATCATTGATTCAAAGAATCAAATGTACGATTGATTTAATTGTACAAACTTCACTCATTTGTGGAGTAAATTTAACTGCATTCATACAATTAATGAATCAAACTGCAAACATTCATTGCATGAGGAACACTGCAAGTCCTATTTCAATGAATCTAGCTTTTGCTATTCATTCAATGAACGAACAGTCCACGCTTTCATTCAAGGATACAAACTGCATGCATTCATTAAATGAAACAGACTTGCACGTGTTAATTCAAAAACTACATCTTTTCTTGTTTATTCAATTCTCGAGTTTAACACTTTCATTCATTGCAACCAACTCCATTGATTCAATCATTGAATCAAACTGCAATCATTGAGTCAATGAATCAAACAGTTTTAATGGATTCAAGCAAAATTAATTCATCTAATTCGTGAATCAAACTGCACCTATTCATTCAAAGAAATGCACTGTTTGTCGTGATTAAAAGAGTCATTCTAACTACAATCATCAACCAAACTGTCCGCCTTAATTCCATGCGTAGAGCTTCTCTCATTCATTCAATGTGTCAAGCTCACCACTTTCATTTAATGAAACAAGTTGCATTCATTGAATCATTGAGTCAAAGTACAATCATTGATTCAATGAATCAAACTATATTCCTTGTTTCAATGGAACAAGCATAACTCACTTAGTTACTGAATCCTACTGCACTCATTCATTCAATCAAACAGACTGCACATGATAATTGAGGTACTCTCATTCGTTCCAAGCCACAAGCTTAACGCAGTGATTCCATCAAACAAACTGCACACATTTTGTCCATGAAACAAACTGATTAAATGAAACAGACTGCACGTGTTCATTCAATGAGTAGAGCTTTTCTCTTTCATTCAATGCCTCGACGTTAAAGCTTTAATTCAATATAAAACCTGCATTCATTCATTCATTGATTCATATTCAATCATTGATTCAAAGAATCAAATGTACGATTGATTTAATTGTACAAACTTCACTCATTTGTGGAGTAAATTTAACTGCATTCATACAATTAATGAATCAAACTGCAAACATTCATTGCATGAGGAACACTGCATGTCCTATTTCAATGAATCTAGCTTTTGCTATTCATTCAATGAACGAACAGTCCACGCTTTCATTCAAGGATACAAACTGCATGCATTCATTAAATGAAACAGACTTGCACGTGTTAATTCAAAAACTACATCTTTTCTTGTTTATTCAATTCTCGAGTTTAACACTTTCATTCATTGCAACCAACTCCATTGATTCAATCATTGAATCAAACTGCAATCATTGAGTCAATGAATCAAACAGTATTAATGGATTCAATCAAACTTAATTCATCTAATTCGTGAATCAAACTGCACCTATTCATTCAAGGAAATGCACTGTTTGTCGTGATTAAAAGAGTCATTCTAACTACAATCATCAACCAAACTGTCCGCCTTAATTCCATGCGTAGAGCTTCTCTCATTCATTCAATGTGTCAAGCTCACCACTTTCATTTAATGAAACAAGCTGCATTCATTGAATCATTGAGTCAAAGTACAATCATTGATTCAATGAATCAAACTATATTCCTTGTTTCAATGGAACAAGCATAACTCACTTAGTTACTGAATCCTACTGCACTCATTCATTCAATCAAACAGACTGCACATGATAATTGAGGTACTCTCATTCGTTCAAAGCCACAAGCTTAACGCAGTGATTCCATCAAACAAACTGCACACATTTTGTCCATGAAACAAACTGATTAAATGAAACAGACTGCACGTGTTCATTCAATGAGTAGAGCTTTTCTCTTTCATTCAATACCTCGACATTAAAGCTTTAATTCAATTAAACAATCTGCATTCATTCATTCATTCATTCGTACTCAATCATTGATTCAAAGAATCAAATGTACGATTGATTTAATTGTACAAACTTCACTCATTTGTGGAGTAAATTTAAGTGCATTCATACAATCAATGAATCAAACTGCAAACATTCTTTGGATGAGGAACACTGCAAGTCCTATTCCAATCAATCTCGCTTTTGCTATTCATTCAATGAACGAACAGTCCACGCTTTCATTCAAGGATACAAACTGCATGCATTCATTAAATGAAACAGACTGCACCTGTTAATTCAATAACTACAGCTTTTCTTGTTAATTCAATTCTCGAGTTTAACACTTTCACTCATTGCAACCAACTCCATTGATTCAATCATTGAATCAAACTGCAATCATTGAGTCAATGAATCAAACAGTATTAATGGATTCAATCAAACTTAATTCATCTAATTCGTGAATCAAACTGCACCTATTCATTCAAAGAAATGCACTGTTTGTCGTGATTAAAAGAGTCATTCTAACTACAATCATCAACCAAACTGTCCGCCTTAATTCCATGCGTAGAGCTTCTCTCATTCATTCAATGTGTCAAGCTCACCACTTTCATTTAATGAAACAAGCTGCATTCATTGAATCATTGAGTCAAAGTACAATCATTGATTCAATGAATCAAACTATATTCCTTGTTTCAATGGAACAAGCATAACTCACTTAGTTACTGAATCCTACTGCACTCATTCATTCAATCAAACAGACTGCACATGATAATTGAGGTACTCTCATTCGTTCCAAGCCACAAGCTTAACGCAGTGATTCCATCAAACAAACTGCACACATTTTGTCCATGAAACAAACTGATTAAATGAAACAGACTGCACGTGTTCATTCAATGAGTAGAGCTTTTCTCTTTCATTCAATACCTCGACATTAAAGCTTTAATTCAATTAAACAATCTGCATTCATTCATTCATTGATTCGTACTCAATCATTGATTCAAAGAATCAAATGTACGATTGATTTAATTGTACAAACTTCACTCATTTGTGGAGTAAATTTAACTGCATTCATACAATCAATGAATCAAACTGCAAACATTCTTTGGATGAGGAACACTGCAAGTCCTATTCCAATCAATCTCGCTTTTGCTATTCATTCAATGAACGAACAGTCCACGCTTTCATTCAAGGATACAAACTGCATGCATTCATTAAATGAAACAGACTGCACCTGTTAATTCAATAACTACAGCTTTTCTTGTTTATTCAATTCTCGAGTTTCACACTTTCACTCATTGCAACCAACTCCATTGATTCAATCATTGAATCAAACTGCAATCATTGAGTCAATGAATCAAACAGTATTAATGGATTCAATCAAACTTAATTCATCTACTTCGTGAATCAAACTGCACCTATTGATTCAAAGAAATGCACTGTTTGTCGTGATTAAAAGAGTCATTCTAACTACAATCATCAACCAAACTGTCCGCCTTAATTCCATGCGTAGAGCTTCTCTCATTCATGCAATGTGTCAACTCCTCCATTTTCATTTAATGAAACAAACTGCATTCATTGAATCATTGAATCAAACCTTATTCCTTGTTTCACTAAATAAGTGAGGTATGTTTATTTAGTGAATCCTACTGCACTCATTTATTCAAAACAAGAGACTGCACATGATAATTCCATCAGTAAAGGTTCTCTCATTCGTTGAAAGCCACAATCTTAACACATTGATTCTATCAAATCATCTAAACACATTTAGCCTGCATAAACTGCACGTGTTCATTCAATGAGTAGAGCTTTTCTCTTTCTTCAATGCCTCGAGTTAAACGCTTTAATTCAATGAAACAACCTGCATGCATTCATTCATTGATTCATATTTCTATCATTGATTCCAATAATCAAATGCAATTCATTGATTTAATGGTACAATCCTCACTCATTTGTGGAGTGAATTTAACTGCATTCATGCAATTAATGAATCAAACTGCAAACATTCATTCGATGAGGAACATTGCAAGTCCTATTCCAATCAATCTAGCTTTGCCATTCATTCAATGAAAGAAACTGCACGCGTTCATTCATGCAAACTGCATGCATTCATTAAATGAAACGACTGCATGTGTTATTTCAATAATTACAGCTTTTCTTGTGTATTCAATGTCTCGAGATTAGCACTTTCATCCAATGAAACCAACTGCATTCATTCAATCATTGAATCAAACTGAAATCATTGAGTCAATGAATCAAACAGTATAAATGGGTTCAATCAAACAAAATTAACTCATTTACTTCGTCAATCAAACTGCGCTCATACATTCTATGAAATTCACTGTATGTCTTAATTAAAATAGTCATTCTAACTACAATCATGAACAAAACCACCCGTCTTATTTCAATGCATAGAGCTTCTCTCATTCATTCAATGTGTCAAGCTCACCTTTTCATTTAATGAAACAAGCTGCATTCATTGAATCATTGAGTCAAAGTACAATCATTGATTCAATGAATCAAACTATATTCCTTGTTTCAATGGAACAAGCATAACTCACTTAGTTACTGATCCTACTGCACTCATTCATTCAATCAAACAGACTGCACATGATAATTGAGGTACTCTCATTCGTTCCAAGCCACAAGCTTAACGCATTGATTCAATCAAACAAACTGCACACATTTTGTCCATGAAACAAACTGATTAAATGAAACAGACTGCACGTGTTCATTCAATGAGTAGAGCTTTTCTCTTTCATTCAATGCCTCGACATTAAAGCTTTAATTCAATATAAAACCTGCATTCATTCATTGATTGATTCATATTCAATCATTGATTCAAAGAATCAAATGTACGATTGATTTAATTGTACAAACTTCACTCATTTGTGGAGTAAATTTAACTGCATTCATACAATTAATGAATCAAACTGCAAACATTCATTGCATGAGGAACACTGCAAGTCCTATTTCAATGAATCTAGCTTTTGCTATTCATTCAATGAACGAAAAGTCCACGCTTTCATTCAAGGATACAAACTGCATGCATTCATTAAATGAAACAGACTTGCACGTGTTAATTCAAAAACTACATCTTTTCTTGTTTATTCAATTCTCGAGTTTAACACTTTCATTCATTGCAACCAACTCCATTGATTCAATCATTGAATCAAACTGCAATCATTGAGTCAATGAATCAAACAGTATTAATGGATTCAATCAAACTTAATTCATCTACTTCGTGAATCAAACTGCACCTATTGATTCAAAGAAATGCACTGTTTGTCGTGATTAAAAGAGTCATTCTAACTACAATCATCAACCAAACTGTCCGCCTTAATTCCATGCGTAGAGCTTCTCTCATTCATTCAATGTGTCAAGCTCACCACTTTCATTTAATGAAACAAGCTGCATTCATTGAATCATTGAGTCAAAGTACAATCATTGATTCAATGAATCAAACTATATTCCTTGTTTCAATGGAACAAGCATAACTCACTTAGTTACTGAATCCTACTGCACTCATTCATTCAATCAAACAGACTGCACATGATAATTGAGGTACTCTCATTCGTTCCAAGCCACAAGCTTAACGCAGTGATTCCATCAAACAAACTGCACACATTTTGTCCATGAAACAAACTGATTAAATGAAACAGACTGCACGTGTTCATTCAATGAGTAGAGCTTTTCTCTTTCATTCAATACCTCGACATTAAAGCTTTAATTCAATTAAACAATCTGCATTCATTCATTCATTGATTCGTACTCAATCATTGATTCAAAGAATCAAATGTACGATTGATTTAATTGTACAAACTTCACTCATTTGTGGAGTAAATTTAACTGCATTCATACAATCAATGAATCAAACTGCAAACATTCTTTGGATGAGGAACACTGCAAGTCCTATTCCAATCAATCTCGCTTTTGCTATTCATTCAATGAACGAACAGTCCACGCTTTCATTCAAGGATACAAACTGCATGCATTCATTAAATGAAACAGACTGCACCTGTTAATTCAATAACTACAGCTTTTCTTGTTAATTCAATTCTCGAGTTTAACACTTTCACTCATTGCAACCAACTCCATTGATTCAATCATTGAATCAAACTGCAATCATTGAGTCAATGAATCAATCAGTATTAATGGATTCAATCAAACTTAATTCATCTACTTCGTGAATCAAACTGCACCTATTGATTCAAAGAAATGCACTGTTTGTCGTGATTAAAAGAGTCATTCTAACTACAATCATCAACCAAACTGTCCGCCTTAATTCCATGCGTAGAGCTTCTCTCATTCATGCAATGTGTCAACTCCTCCATTTTCATTTAATGAAACAAACTGCATTCATTGATTCATTGAATCAAACCTTATTCCTTGTTTCACTAAATAAGTGAGGTATGTTTATTTAGTGAATCCTACTGCACTCATTTATTCAAAACAAGAGACTGCACATGATAATTCATCAGTAAAGGTTCTCTCATTCGTTGAAAGCCACAATCTTAACACATTGATTCTATCAAATCATCTAAACACATTTAGCCTGCATAAACTGCACGTGTTCATTCAATGAGTAGAGCTTTTCTCTTTCTTTAATGCCTCGAGTTTAACGCTTTAATTCAATGAAACAACCTGCATGCATTCATTCATTGATTCATATTTCTATCATTGATTCCAATAATCAAATGCAATTCATTGATTTAATGGTACAATCTTCACTCATTTGTGGAGTGAATTTAACTGCATTCATGCAATTAATGAATCAAACTGCAAACATTCATTGCATGAGGAACACTGCAAGTCCTATTCCAATCAATCTAGCTTTGCCATTCATTCAATGAAAGAAACTGCACGCGTTCATTCATGCAAACTGCATGCATTCGTTAAATGAAACGACTGCATGTGTTATTTCAATAATTACAGCTTTTCTTGTGTATTCAATGTCTCGAGATTAGCACTTTCATCCAATGAAACCAACTGCATTCATACAATCAATGAATCAAACTGCAAACATTCCTTGGATGAGGAACACTGCAAGTCCTATTTCAATGAATCTAGCTTTTGCTATTCATTCAATGAACGAACAGTCCACGCGTTCATTCAAGGATACAAACTGCATGCATTCATTAAATGAAACAGACTGCACCTGTTAATTCAATAACTACAGCTTTTCTTGTTTATTCAATTCTCGAGTTTCACACTTTCACTCATTGCAACCAACTCCATTGATTCAATCATTGAATCAAACTGCAATCATTGAGTCAATGAATCAAACAGTATTAATGGATTCAATCAAACTTAATTCATCTACTTCGTGAATCAAACTGCACCTATTGATTCAAAGAAATGCACTGTTTGTCGTGATTAAAAGAGTCATTCTAACTACAATCATCAACCAAACTGTCCGCCTTAATTCCATGCGTAGAGCTTCTCTCATTCATGCAATGTGTCAACTCCTCCATTTTCATTTAATGAAACAAACTGCATTCATTGAATCATTGAATCAAACCTTATTCCTTGTTTCACTAAATAAGTGAGGTATGTTTATTTAGTGAATCCTACTGCACTCATTTATTCAAAACAAGAGACTGCACATGATAATTCCATCAGTAAAGGTTCTCTCATTCGTTGAAAGCCACAATCTTAACACATTGATTCTATCAAATCATCTAAACACATTTAGCCTGCATAAACTGCACGTGTTCATTCAATGAGTAGAGCTTTTCTCTTTCTTCAATGCCTCGAGTTAAACGCTTTAATTCAATGAAACAACCTGCATGCATTCATTCATTGATTCATATTTCTATCATTGATTCCAATAATCAAATGCAATTCATTGATTTAATGGTACAATCCTCACTCATTTGTGGAGTGAATTTAACTGCATTCATGCAATTAATGAATCAAACTGCAAACATTCATTCGATGAGGAACATTGCAAGTCCTATTCCAATCAATCTAGCTTTGCCATTCATTCAATGAAAGAAACTGCACGCGTTCATTCATGCAAACTGCATGCATTCATTAAATGAAACGACTGCATGTGTTATTTCAATAATTACAGCTTTTCTTGTGTATTCAATGTCTCGAGATTAGCACTTTCATCCAATGAAACCAACTGCATTCATTCAATCATTGAATCAAACTGAAATCATTGAGTCAATGAATCAAACAGTATAAATGGGTTCAATCAAACAAAATTAACTCATTTACTTCGTCAATCAAACTGCGCTCATACATTCTATGAAATTCACTGTATGTCTTAATTAAAATAGTCATTCTAACTACAATCATGAACAAAACCACCCGTCTTATTTCAATGCATAGAGCTTCTCTCATTCATTCAATGTGTCAAGCTCACCTTTTCATTTAATGAAACAAGCTGCATTCATTGAATCATTGAGTCAAAGTACAATCATTGATTCAATGAATCAAACTATATTCCTTGTTTCAATGGAACAAGCATAACTCACTTAGTTACTGATCCTACTGCACTCATTCATTCAATCAAACAGACTGCACATGATAATTGAGGTACTCTCATTCGTTCCAAGCCACAAGCTTAACGCATTGATTCAATCAAACAAACTGCACACATTTTGTCCATGAAACAAACTGATTAAATGAAACAGACTGCACGTGTTCATTCAATGAGTAGAGCTTTTCTCTTTCATTCAATGCCTCGACATTAAAGCTTTAATTCAATATAAAACCTGCATTCATTCATTGATTGATTCATATTCAATCATTGATTCAAAGAATCAAATGTACGATTGATTTAATTGTACAAACTTCACTCATTTGTGGAGTAAATTTAACTGCATTCATACAATTAATGAATCAAACTGCAAACATTCATTGCATGAGGAACACTGCAAGTCCTATTTCAATGAATCTAGCTTTTGCTATTCATTCAATGAACGAAAAGTCCACGCTTTCATTCAAGGATACAAACTGCATGCATTCATTAAATGAAACAGACTTGCACGTGTTAATTCAAAAACTACATCTTTTCTTGTTTATTCAATTCTCGAGTTTAACACTTTCATTCATTGCAACCAACTCCATTGATTCAATCATTGAATCAAACTGCAATCATTGAGTCAATGAATCAAACAGTTTTAATGGATTCAATCAAAATTAATTCATCTAATTCGTGAATCAAACTGCACCTATTCATTCAAAGAAATGCACTGTTTGTCGTGATTAAAAGAGTCATTCTAACTACAATCCTCAACCAAACTGTCCGCCTTAATTCCATGCGTAGAGCTTCTCTCATTCATTCAATGTGTCAAGCTCACCTTTTCATTTAATGAAACAAGTTGCATTCATTGAATCATTGAGTCAAAGTACAATCATTGATTCAATGAATCAAACTATATTCCTTGTTTCAATGGAACAAGCATAACTCACTTAGTTACTGAATCCTACTGCACTCATTCATTCAATCAAACAGACTGCACATGATAATTGAGGTACTCTCATTCGTTCCAAGCCACAAGCTTAACGCAGTGATTCCATCAAACAAACTGCACACATTTTGTCCATGAAACAAACTGATTAAATGAAACAGACTGCACGTGTTCATTCAATGAGTAGAGCTTTTCTCTTTCATTCAATGCCTCGACATTAAAGCTTTAATTCAATATAAAACCTGCATTCATTCATTGATTGATTCATATTCAATCATTGATTCAAAGAATCAAATGTACGATTGATTTAATTGTACAAACTTCACTCATTTGTGGAGTAAATTTAACTGCATTCATACAATTAATGAATCAAACTGCAAACATTCATTGCATGAGGAACACTGCAAGTCCTATTTCAATGAATCTAGCTTTTGCTATTCATTCAATGAACGAACAGTCCACGCTTTCATTCAAGGATACAAACTGCATGCATTCATTAAATGAAACAGACTTGCACGTGTTAATTCAAAAACTACATCTTTTCTTGTTTATTCAATTCTCGAGTTTAACACTTTCATTCATTGCAACCAACTCCATTGATTCAATCATTGAATCAAACTGCAATCATTGAGTCAATGAATCAAACAGTATTAATGGATTCAATCAAACTTAATTCATCTAATTCGTGAATCAAACTGCACCTATTCATTCAAGGAAATGCACTGTTTGTCGTGATTAAAAGAGTCATTCTAACTACAATCATCAACCAAACTGTCCGCCTTAATTCCATGCGTAGAGCTTCTCTCATTCATGCAATGTGTCAACTCCTCCATTTTCATTTAATGAAACAAGCTGCATCCATTGAATCATTGAATCAAACCTTATTCCTTGTTTCACTAAATAACTGAGGTATGTTTATTTAGTGAATCCTACTGCACTCATTTATTCAAAACAAGAGACTGCACATGATAATTCCATCAGTAAAGGTTCTCTCATTCGTTGAAAGCCACATTCTTAACACATTGATTCTATCAAATCATCTAAACACATTTAGCCTGCATAAACTGCACGTGTTCATTCAATGAGTAGAGCTTTTCTCTTTCTTCAATGCCTCGAGTTTAACGCTTTAATTCAATGAAACAACCTGCATGCATTCATTCATTGATTCATATTTCTATCATTGATTCCAATAATCAAATGTAATTCATTGATTTAATGGTACAATCTTCACTCATTTGTGGAGTGAATTTAACTGCATTCATGCAATTAATGAATCAAACTGCAAACATTCATTCGATGAGGAACATTGCAAGTCCTATTCCAATCAATCTAGCTTTGCCATTCATTCAATGAAAGAAACTGCACGCGTTCATTCATGCAAACTGCATGCATTCATTAAATGAAACGACTGCATGTGTTATTTCAATAATTACAGCTTTTCTTGTGTATTCAATGTCTCGAGATTAGCACTTTCATCCAATGAAACCAACTGCATTCATACAATCAATGAATCAAACTGCAAACATTCCTTGGATGAGGAACACTGCAAGTCCTATTTCAATGAATCTGGCTTTTGCTATTCATTCAATGAACGAACAGTCCACGCGTTCATTCAAGGATACAAACTGCATGCATTCATTAAATGAAACAGACTGCACCTGTTAATTCAATAACTACAGCTTTTCTTGTTTATTCAATTCTCGAGTTTCACACTTTCACTCATTGCAACCAACTCCATTGATTCAATCATTGAATCAAACTGCAATCATTGAGTCAATGAATCAAACAGTATTAATGGATTCAATCAAACTTAATTCATCTACTTCGTGAATCAAACTGCACCTATTGATTCAAAGAAATGCACTGTTTGTCGTGATTAAAAGAGTCATTCTAACTACAATCATCAACCAAACTGTCCGCCTTAATTCCATGCGTAGAGCTTCTCTCATTCATGCAATGTGTCAACTCCTCCATTTTCATTTAATGAAACAAACTGCATTCATTGAATCATTGAATCAAACCTTATTCCTTGTTTCACTAAATAAGTGAGGTATGTTTATTTAGTGAATCCTACTGCACTCATTTATTCAAAACAAGAGACTGCACATGATAATTCCATCAGTAAAGGTTCTCTCATTCGTTGAAAGCCACAATCTTAACACATTGATTCTATCAAATCATCTAAACACATTTAGCCTGCATAAACTGCACGTGTTCATTCAATGAGTAGAGCTTTTCTCTTTCTTCAATGCCTCGAGTTTAACGCTTTAATTCAATGAAACAACCTGCATGCATTCATTCATTGATTCATATTTCTATCATTGATTCCAATAATCAAATGCAATTCATTGATTTAATGGTACAATCTTCACTCATTTGTGGAGTGAATTTAACTGCATTCATGCAATTAATGAATCAAACTGCAAACATTCATTCGATGAGGAACATTGCAAGTCCTATTCCAATCAATCTAGCTTTGCCATTCATTCAATGAAAGAAACTGCACGCGTTCATTCATGCAAACTGCATGCATTCATTAAATGAAACGACTGCATGTGTTATTTCAATAATTACAGCTTTTCTTGTGTATTCAATGTCTCGAGATTAGCACTTTCATCCAATGAAACCAACTGCATTCATTCAATCATTGAATCAAACTGAAATCATTGAGTCAATGAATCAAACAGTATAAATGGGTTCAATCAAACAAAATTAACTCATTTACTTCGTGAATCAAACTGCGCTCATACATTCTATGAAATTCACTGTATGTCTTAATTAAAATAGTCATTCTAACTACAATCATGAACAAAACCACCCGTCTTATTTCAATGCGTAGAGCTTCTCTCATTCATTCAATGTGTCAAGCTCACCTTTTCATTTAATGAAACAAGCTGCATTCATTGAATCATTGAGTCAAAGTACAATCATTCTTTCAATGAATCAAACTATATTCCTTGTTTCAATGGAACAAGCATAACTCACTTAGTTACTGATCCTACTGCACTCATTCATTCAATCAAACAGACTGCACATGATAATTGAGGTACTCTCATTCGTTCCAAGCCACAAGCTTAACGCATTGATTCAATCAAACAAACTGCACACATTTTGTCCATGAAACAAACTGATTAAATGAAACAGACTGCACGTGTTCATTCAATGAGTAGAGCTTTACTCTTTCATTCAATGCCTCGACATTAAAGCTTTAATTCAATATAAAACCTGCATTCATTCATTGATTGATTCATATTCAATCATTGATTCAAAGAATCAAATGTACGATTGATTTAATTGTACAAACTTCACTCATTTGTGGAGTAAATTTAACTGCATTCATACAATTAATGAATCAAACTGCAAACATTCATTGCATGAGGAACACTGCAAGTCCTATTTCAATGAATCTAGCTTTTGCTATTCATTCAATGAACGAACAGTCCACGCTTTCATTCAAGGATACAAACTGCATGCATTCATTAAATGAAACAGACTTGCACGTGTTAATTCAAAAACTACATCTTTTCTTGTTTATTCAATTCTCGAGTTTAACACTTTCATTCATTGCAACCAACTCCATTGATTCAATCATTGAATGAAACTGCAATCATTGAGTCAATGAATCAAACAGTTTTAATGGATTCAAGCAAAATTAATTCATCTAATTCGTGAATCAAACTGCACCTATTCATTCAAAGAAATGCACTGTTTGTCGTGATTAAAAGAGTCATTCTAACTACAATCATCAACCAAACTGTCCGCCTTAATTCCATGCGTAGAGCTTCTCTCATTCATTCAATGTGTCAAGCTCACCACTTTCATTTAATGAAACAAGTTGCATTCATTGAATCATTGAGTCAACGTACAATCATTGATTCAATGAATCAAACTATATTCCTTGTTTCAATGGAACAAGCATAACTCACTTAGTTACTGAATCCTACTGCACTCATTCATTCAATCAAACAGACTGCACATGATAATTGAGGTACTCTCATTCGTTCCAAGCCACAAGCTTAACGCAGTGATTCCATCAAACAAACTGCACACATTTTGTCCATGAAACAAACTGATTAAATGAAACAGACTGCACGTGTTCATTCAATGAGTAGAGCTTTTCTCTTTCATTCAATGCCTCGACGTTAAAGCTTTAATTCAATATAAAACCTGCATTCATTCATTCATTGATTCATATTCAATCATTGATTCAAAGAATCAAATGTACGATTGATTTAATTGTACAAACTTCACTCATTTGTGGAGTAAATTTAACTGCATTCATACAATTAATGAATCAAACTGCAAACATTCATTGCATGAGGAACACTGCATGTCCTATTTCAATGAATCTAGCTTTTGCTATTCATTCAATGAACGAACAGTCCACGCTTTCATTCAAGGATACAAACTGCATGCATTCATTAAATGAAACAGACTTGCACGTGTTAATTCAAAAACTACATCTTTTCTTGTTTATTCAATTCTCGAGTTTAACACTTTCATTCATTGCAACCAACTCCATTGATTCAATCATTGAATCAAACTGCAATCATTGAGTCAATGAATCAAACAGTATTAATGGATTCAATCAAACTTAATTCATCTAATTCGTGAATCAAACTGCACCTATTCATTCAAGGAAATGCACTGTTTGTCGTGATTAAAAGAGTCATTCTAACTACAATCATCAACCAAACTGTCCGCCTTAATTCCATGCGTAGAGCTTCTCTCATTCATTCAATGTGTCAAGCTCACCACTTTCATTTAATGAAACAAGCTGCATTCATTGAATCATTGAGTCAAAGTACAATCATTGATTCAATGAATCAAACTATATTCCTTGTTTCAATGGAACAAGCATAACTCACTTAGTTACTGAATCCTACTGCACTCATTCATTCAATCAAACAGACTGCACATGATAATTGAGGTACTCTCATTCGTTCAAAGCCACAAGCTTAACGCAGTGATTCCATCAAACAAACTGCACACATTTTGTCCATGAAACAAACTGATTAAATGAAACAGACTGCACGTATTCATTCAATGAGTAGAGCTTTTCTCTTTCATTCAATACCTCGACATTAAAGCTTTAATTCAATTAAACAATCTGCATTCATTCATTCATTCATTCGTACTCAATCATTGATTCAAAGAATCAAATGTACGATTGATTTAATTGTACAAACTTCACTCATTTGTGGAGTAAATTTAACTGCATTCATACAATCAATGAATCAAACTGCAAACATTCTTTGGATGAGGAACACTGCAAGTCCTATTCCAATCAATCTCGCTTTTGCTATTCATTCAATGAACGAACAGTCCACGCTTTCATTCAAGGATACAAACTGCATGCATTCATTAAATGAAACAGACTGCACCTGTTAATTCAATAACTACAGCTTTTCTTGTTAATTCAATTCTCGAGTTTAACACTTTCACTCATTGCAACCAACTCCATTGATTCAATCATTGAATCAAACTGCAATCATTGAGTCAATGAATCAAACAGTATTAATGGATTCAATCAAACTTAATTCATCTAATTCGTGAATCAAACTGCACCTATTCATTCAAAGAAATGCACTGTTTGTCGTGATTAAAAGAGTCATTCTAACTACAATCATCAACCAAACTGTCCGCCTTAATTCCATGCGTAGAGCTTCTCTCATTCATTCAATGTGTCAAGCTCACCACTTTCATTTAATGAAACAAGCTGCATTCATTGAATCATTGAGTCAAAGTACAATCATTGATTCAATGAATCAAACTATATTCCTTGTTTCAATGGAACAAGCATAACTCACTTAGTTACTGAATCCTACTGCACTCATTCATTCAATCAAACAGACTGCACATGATAATTGAGGTACTCTCATTCGTTCCAAGCCACAAGCTTAACGCAGTGATTCCATCAAACAAACTGCACACATTTTGTCCATGAAACAAACTGATTAAATGAAACAGACTGCACGTGTTCATTCAATGAGTAGAGCTTTTCTCTTTCATTCAATACCTCGACATTAAAGCTTTAATTCAATTAAACAATCTGCATTCATTCATTCATTGATTCGTACTCAATCATTGATTCAAAGAATCAAATGTACGATTGATTTAATTGTACAAACTTCACTCATTTGTGGAGTAAATTTAACTGCATTCATACAATCAATGAATCAAACTGCAAACATTCTTTGGATGAGGAACACTGCAAGTCCTATTCCAATCAATCTCGCTTTTGCTATTCATTCAATGAACGAACAGTCCACGCTTTCATTCAAGGATACAAACTGCATGCATTCATTAAATGAAACAGACTGCACCTGTTAATTCAATAACTACAGCTTTTCTTGTTAATTCAATTCTCGAGTTTAACACTTTCACTCATTGCAACCAACTCCATTGATTCAATCATTGAATCAAACTGCAATCATTGAGTCAATGAATCAATCAGTATTAATGGATTCAATCAAACTTAATTCATCTACTTCGTGAATCAAACTGCACCTATTGATTCAAAGAAATGCACTGTTTGTCGTGATTAAAAGAGTCATTCTAACTACAATCATCAACCAAACTGTCCGCCTTAATTCCATGCGTAGAGCTTCTCTCATTCATGCAATGTGTCAACTCCTCCATTTTCATTTAATGAAACAAACTGCATTCATTGATTCATTGAATCAAACCTTATTCCTTGTTTCACTAAATAAGTGAGGTATGTTTATTTAGTGAATCCTACTGCACTCATTTATTCAAAACAAGAGACTGCACATGATAATTCATCAGTAAAGGTTCTCTCATTCGTTGAAAGCCACAATCTTAACACATTGATTCTATCAAATCATCTAAACACATTTAGCCTGCATAAACTGCACGTGTTCATTCAATGAGTAGAGCTTTTCTCTTTCTTTAATGCCTCGAGTTTAACGCTTTAATTCAATGAAACAACCTGCATGCATTCATTCATTGATTCATATTTCTATCATTGATTCCAATAATCAAATGCAATTCATTGATTTAATGGTACAATCTTCACTCATTTGTGGAGTGAATTTAACTGCATTCATGCAATTAATGAATCAAACTGCAAACATTCATTCGATGAGGAACATTGCAAGTCCTATTCCAATCAATCTAGCTTTGCCATTCATTCAATGAAAGAAACTACACGCGTTCATTCATGGAAACTGCATGCATTCATTAAATGAAACGACTGCATGTGTTATTTCAATAATTACAGCTTTTCTTGTGTATTCAATGTCTCGAGATTAGCACTTTCATCCAATGAAACCAACTGCATTCATACAATCAATGAATCAAACTGCAAACATTCTTTGGATGAGGAACACTGCAAGTCCTATTTCAATGAATCTAGCTTTTGCTATTCATTCAATGAACGAACAGTCCACGCTTTCATTCAAGGATACAAACTGCATGCATTCATTAAATGAAACAGACTGCACCCGTTAATTCAATAACTACAGCTTTTCTTGTTTATTCAATTCTCGAGTTTAACACTTTCACTCATTGCAACCAACTCCATTGATTCAATCATTGAATCAAACTGCAATCATTGAGTCAATGAATCAAACAGTATTAATGGATTCAATCAAACTTAATTCATCTACTTCGTGAATCAAACTGCACCTATTGATTCAAAGAAATGCACTGTTTGTCGTGATTAAAAGAGTCATTCTAACTACAATCATCAACCAAACTGTCCGCCTTAATTCCATGCGTAGAGCTTCTCTCATTCATTCAATGTGTCAAGCTCACCACTTTCATTTAATGAAACAAGCTGCATTCATTGAATCATTGAGTCAAAGTACAATCATTGATTCAATGAATCAAACTATATTCCTTGTTTCAATGGAACAAGCATAACTCACTTAGTTACTGAATCCTACTGCACTCATTCATTCAATCAAACAGACTGCACATGATAATTGAGGTACTCTCATTCGTTCCAAGCCACAAGCTTAACGCAGTGATTCCATCAAACAAACTGCACACATTTTGTCCATGAAACAAACTGATTAAATGAAACAGACTGCACGTGTTCATTCAATGAGTAGAGCTTTTCTCTTTCATTCAATACCTCGACATTAAAGCTTTAATTCAATTAAACAATCTGCATTCATTCATTCATTGATTCGTACTCAATCATTGATTCAAAGAATCAAATGTACGATTGATTTAATTGTACAAACTTCACTCATTTGTGGAGTAAATTTAACTGCATTCATACAATCAATGAATCAAACTGCAAACATTCTTTGGATGAGGAACACTGCAAGTCCTATTCCAATCAATCTCGCTTTTGCTATTCATTCAATGAACGAACAGTCCACGCTTTCATTCAAGGATACAAACTGCATGCATTCATTAAATGAAACAGACTGCACCTGTTAATTCAATAACTACAGCTTTTCTTGTTAATTCAATTCTCGAGTTTAACACTTTCACTCATTGCAACCAACTCCATTGATTCAATCATTGAATCAAACTGCAATCATTGAGTCAATGAATCAATCAGTATTAATGGATTCAATCAAACTTAATTCATCTACTTCGTGAATCAAACTGCACCTATTGATTCAAAGAAATGCACTGTTTGTCGTGATTAAAAGAGTCATTCTAACTACAATCATCAACCAAACTGTCCGCCTTAATTCCATGCGTAGAGCTTCTCTCATTCATGCAATGTGTCAACTCCTCCATTTTCATTTAATGAAACAAACTGCATTCATTGATTCATTGAATCAAACCTTATTCCTTGTTTCACTAAATAAGTGAGGTATGTTTATTTAGTGAATCCTACTGCACTCATTTATTCAAAACAAGAGACTGCACATGATAATTCATCAGTAAAGGTTCTCTCATTCGTTGAAAGCCACAATCTTAACACATTGATTCTATCAAATCATCTAAACACATTTAGCCTGCATAAACTGCACGTGTTCATTCAATGAGTAGAGCTTTTCTCTTTCTTTAATGCCTCGAGTTTAACGCTTTAATTCAATGAAACAACCTGCATGCATTCATTCATTGATTCATATTTCTATCATTGATTCCAATAATCAAATGCAATTCATTGATTTAATGGTACAATCTTCACTCATTTGTGGAGTGAATTTAACTGCATTCATGCAATTAATGAATCAAACTGCAAACATTCATTCGATGAGGAACATTGCAAGTCCTATTCCAATCAATCTAGCTTTGCCATTCATTCAATGAAAGAAACTACACGCGTTCATTCATGGAAACTGCATGCATTCATTAAATGAAACGACTGCATGTGTTATTTCAATAATTACAGCTTTTCTTGTGTATTCAATGTCTCGAGATTAGCACTTTCATCCAATGAAACCAACTGCATTCATACAATCAATGAATCAAACTGCAAACATTCTTTGGATGAGGAACACTGCAAGTCCTATTTCAATGAATCTAGCTTTTGCTATTCATTCAATGAACGAACAGTCCACGCTTTCATTCAAGGATACAAACTGCATGCATTCATTAAATGAAACAGACTGCACCCGTTAATTCAATAACTACAGCTTTTCTTGTTTATTCAATTCTCGAGTTTAACACTTTCACTCATTGCAACCAACTCCATTGATTCAATCATTGAATCAAACTGCAATCATTGAGTCAATGAATCAAACAGTATTAATGGATTCAATCAAACTTAATTCATCTACTTCGTGAATCAAACTGCACCTATTGATTCAAAGAAATGCACTGTTTGTCGTGATTAAAAGAGTCATTCTAACTACAATCATCAACCAAACTGTCCGCCTTAATTCCATGCGTAGAGCTTCTCTCATTCATTCAATGTGTCAAGCTCACCACTTTCATTTAATGAAACAAGCTGCATTCATTGAATCATTGAGTCAAAGTACAATCATTGATTCAATGAATCAAACTATATTCCTTGTTTCAATGGAACAAGCATAACTCACTTAGTTACTGAATCCTACTGCACTCATTCATTCAATCAAACAGACTGCACATGATAATTGAGGTACTCTCATTCGTTCAAAGCCACAAGCTTAACGCAGTGATTCCATCAAACAAACTGCACACATTTTGTCCATGAAACAAACTGATTAAATGAAACAGACTGCACGTGTTCATTCAATGAGTAGAGCTTTTCTCTTTCATTCAATACCTCGACATTAAAGCTTTAATTCAATTAAACAATCTGCATTCATTCATTCATTGATTCGTACTCAATCATTGATTCAAAGAATCAAATGTACGATTGATTTAATTGTACAAACTTCACTCATTTGTGGAGTAAATTTAACTGCATTCATACAATCAATGAATCAAACTGCAAACATTCTTTGGATGAGGAACACTGCAAGTCCTATTCCAATCAATCTCGCTTTTGCTATTCATTCAATGAACGAACAGTCCACGCTTTCATTCAAGGATACAAACTGCATGCATTCATTAAATGAAACAGACTGCACCTGTTAATTCAATAACTACAGCTTTTCTTGGGCGGCACGGTGGCATAGTGGTTAGCACTGCTGCCTCACAGCGCCAGAGACCTGGGTTCAATTCCCACCTCAGGCGACTGACTGTGTGGAGTTTGCACATTCTCCCCGTGTCTGCGTGGGTTTCCTCCGGGTGCTCCGGTTTCCTCCCACAGTCCAAAAATGTGCAGGTCAGGTGAATTGGCCATGCTAAATTGCCCATAGTGTTAGGAAAGGGGTAAATGTAGGGGTATGGGTGGGTTGCGCTTCGGCGGGTCGGTGTGGACTTGTTGGGCCGAAGGGCCTGTTTCCACACTGTAAGTAATCTAATCTAATCTAATCTAATCTAATCTAATCTAATCTAAATCTAATCTAATCTAAAACTCCATTGATTCAATCATTGAATCAAACTGCAATCATTGAGTCAATGAATCAATCAGTATTAATGGATTCAATCAAACTTAATTCATCTACTTCGTGAATCAAACTGCACCTATTGATTCAAAGAAATGCACTGTTTGTCGTGATTAAAAGAGTCATTCTAACTACAATCATCAACCAAACTGTCCGCCTTAATTCCATGCGTAGAGCTTCTCTCATTCATGCAATGTGTCAACTCCTCCATTTTCATTTAATGAAACAAACTGCATTCATTGATTCATTGAATCAAACCTTATTCCTTGTTTCACTAAATAACTGAGGTATGTTTATTTAGTGAATCCTACTGCACTCATTTATTCAAAACAAGAGACTGCACATGATAATTCCATCAGTAAAGGTTCTCTCATTCGTTGAAAGCCACATTCTTAACACATTGATTCTATCAAATCATCTAAACACATTTAGCCTGCATAAACTGCACGTGTTCATTCAATGAGTAGAGCTTTTCTCTTTCTTCAATGCCTCGAGTTTAACGCTTTAATTCAATGAAACAACCTGCATGCATTCATTCATTGATTCATATTTCTATCATTGATTCCAATAATCAAATGCAATTCATTGATTTAATGGTACAATCTTCACTCATTTGTGGAGTGAATTTAACTGCATTCATGCAATTAATGAATCAAACTGCAAACATTCATTCGATGAGGAACATTGCAAGTCCTATTCCAATCAATCTAGCTTTGCCATTCATTCAATGAAAGAAACTGCACGCGTTCATTCATGCAAACTGCATGCATTCATTAAATGAAACGACTGCATGTGTTATTTCAATAATTACAGCTTTTCTTGTGTATTCAATGTCTCGAGATTAGCACTTTCATCCAATGAAACCAACTGCATTCATACAATCAATGAATGAAACTGCAAACATTCCTTGGATGAGGAACACTGCAAGTCCTATTTCAATGAATCTAGCTTTTGCTATTCATTCAATGAACGAACAGTCCACGCGTTCATTCAAGGATACAAACTGCATGCATTCATTAAATGAAACAGACTGCACCTGTTAATTCAATAACTACAGCTTTTCTTGTTTATTCAATTCTCGAGTTTCACACTTTCACTCATTGCAACCAACTCCATTGATTCAATCATTGAATCAAACTGCAATCATTGAGTCAATGAATCAAACAGTATTAATGGATTCAATCAAACTTAATTCATCTACTTCGTGAATCAAACTGCACCTATTGATTCAAAGAAATGCACTGTTTGTCGTGATTAAAAGAGTCATTCTAACTACAATCATCAACCAAACTGTCCGCCTTAATTCCATGCGTAGAGCTTCTCTCATTCATGCAATGTGTCAACTCCTCCATTTTCATTTAATGAAACAAACTGCATTCATTGATTCATTGAATCAAACCTTATTCCTTGTTTCACTAAATAAGTGAGGTATGTTTATTTAGTGAATCCTACTGCACTCATTTATTCAAAACAAGAGACTGCACATGATAATTCCATCAGTAAAGGTTCTCTCATTCGTTGAAAGCCACAATCTTAACACATTGATTCTATCAAATCATCTAAACACATTTAGCCTGCATAAACTGCACGTGTTCATTCAATGAGTAGAGCTTTTCTCTTTCTTCAATGCCTCGAGTTTAACGCTTTAATTCAATGAAACAACCTGCATGCATTCATTCATTGATTCATATTTCTATCATTGATTCCAATAATCAAATGCAATTCATTGATTTAATGGTACAATCTTCACTCATTTGTGGAGTGAATTTAACTGCATTCATGCAATTAATGAATCAAACTGCAAACATTCATTCGATGAGGAACATTGCAAGTCCTATTCCAATCAATCTAGCTTTGCCATTCATTCAATGAAAGAAACTGCACGCGTTCATTCATGCAAACTGCATGCATTCATTAAATGAAACGACTGCATGTGTTATTTCAATAATTACAGCTTTTCTTGTGTATTCAATGTCTCGAGATTAGCACTTTCATCCAATGAAACCAACTGCATTCATTCAATCATTGAATCAAACTGAAATCATTGAGTCAATGAATCAAACAGTATAAATGGGTTCAATCAAACAAAATTAACTCATTTACTTCGTCAATCAAACTGCGCTCATACATTCTATGAAATTCACTGTATGTCTTAATTAAAATAGTCATTCTAACTACAATCATGAACAAAACCACCCGTCTTATTTCAATGCATAGAGCTTCTCTCATTCATTCAATGTGTCAAGCTCACCTTTTCATTTAATGAAACAAGCTGCATTCATTGAATCATTGAGTCAAAGTACAATCATTGATTCAATGAATCAAACTATATTCCTTGTTTCAATGGAACAAGCATAACTCACTTAGTTACTGATCCTACTGCACTCATTCATTCAATCAAACAGACTGCACATGATAATTGAGGTACTCTCATTCGTTCCAAGCCACAAGCTTAACGCATTGATTCAATCAAACAAACTGCACACATTTTGTCCATGAAACAAACTGATTAAATGAAACAGACTGCACGTGTTCATTCAATGAGTAGAGCTTTTCTCTTTCATTCAATGCCTCGACATTAAAGCTTTAATTCAATATAAAACCTGCATTCATTCATTGATTGATTCATATTCAATCATTGATTCAAAGAATCAAATGTACGATTGATTTAATTGTACAAACTTCACTCATTTGTGGAGTAAATTTAACTGCATTCATACAATTAATGAATCAAACTGCAAACATTCATTGCATGAGGAACACTGCAAGTCCTATTTCAATGAATCTAGCTTTTGCTATTCATTCAATGAACGAAAAGTCCACGCTTTCATTCAAGGATACAAACTGCATGCATTCATTAAATGAAACAGACTTGCACGTGTTAATTCAAAAACTACATCTTTTCTTGTTTATTCAATTCTCGAGTTTAACACTTTCATTCATTGCAACCAACTCCATTGATTCAATCATTGAATCAAACTGCAATCATTGAGTCAATGAATCAAACAGTTTTAATGGATTCAATCAAAATTAATTCATCTAATTCGTGAATCAAACTGCACCTATTCATTCAAAGAAATGCACTGTTTGTCGTGATTAAAAGAGTCATTCTAACTACAATCATCAACCAAACTGTCCGCCTTAATTCCATGCGTAGAGCTTCTCTCATTCATTCAATGTGTCAAGCTCACCTTTTCATTTAATGAAACAAGTTGCATTCATTGAATCATTGAGTCAAAGTACAATCATTGATTCAATGAATCAAACTATATTCCTTGTTTCAATGGAACAAGCATAACTCACTTAGTTACTGAATCCTACTGCACTCATTCATTCAATCAAACAGACTGCACATGATAATTGAGGTACTCTCATTCGTTCCAAGCCACAAGCTTAACGCAGTGATTCCATCAAACAAACTGCACACATTTTGTCCATGAAACAAACTGATTAAATGAAACAGACTGCACGTGTTCATTCAATGAGTAGAGCTTTTCTCTTTCATTCAATGCCTCGACATTAAAGCTTTAATTCAATATAAAACCTGCATTCATTCATTGATTGATTCATATTCAATCATTGATTCAAAGAATCAAATGTACGATTGATTTAATTGTACAAACTTCACTCATTTGTGGAGTAAATTTAACTGCATTCATACAATTAATGAATCAAACTGCAAACATTCATTGCATGAGGAACACTGCAAGTCCTATTTCAATGAATCTAGCTTTTGCTATTCATTCAATGAACGAACAGTCCACGCTTTCATTCAAGGATACAAACTGCATGCATTCATTAAATGAAACAGACTTGCACGTGTTAATTCAAAAACTACATCTTTTCTTGTTTATTCAATTCTCGAGTTTAACACTTTCATTCATTGCAACCAACTCCATTGATTCAATCATTGAATCAAACTGCAATCATTGAGTCAATGAATCAAACAGTATTAATGGATTCAATCAAACTTAATTCATCTAATTCGTGAATCAAACTGCACCTATTCATTCAAGGAAATGCACTGTTTGTCGTGATTAAAAGAGTCATTCTAACTACAATCATCAACCAAACTGTCCGCCTTAATTCCATGCGTAGAGCTTCTCTCATTCATTCAATGTGTCAAGCTCACCACTTTCATTTAATGAAACAAGCTGCATTCATTGAATCATTGAGTCAAAGTACAATCATTGATTCAATGAATCAAACTATATTCCTTGTTTCAATGGAACAAGCATAACTCACTTAGTTACTGAATCCTACTGCACTCATTCATTCAATCAAACAGACTGCACATGATAATTGAGGTACTCTCATTCGTTCCAAGCCACAAGCTTAACGCAGTGATTCCATCAAACAAACTGCACACATTTTGTCCATGAAACAAACTGATTAAATGAAACAGACTGCACGTGTTCATTCAATGAGTAGAGCTTTTCTCTTTCATTCAATACCTCGACATTAAAGCTTTAATTCAATTAAACAATCTGCATTCATTCATTCATTGATTCGTACTCAATCATTGATTCAAAGAATCAAATGTACGATTGATTTAATTGTACAAACTTCACTCATTTGTGGTGTAAATTTAACTGCATTCATACAATCAATGAATCAAACTGCAAACATTCTTTGGATGAGGAACACTGCAAGTCCTATTCCAATCAATCTCGCTTTTGCTATTCATTCAATGAACGAACAGTCCACGCTTTCATTCAAGGATACAAACTGCATGCATTCATTAAATGAAACAGACTGCACCTGTTAATTCAATAACTACAGCTTTTCTTGTTAATTCAATTCTCATGTTTAACACTTTCATTCATTGCAACCAACTCCATTGATTCAATCATTGAATCAAACTGCAATCATTGAGTCAATGAATCAATCAGTATTAATGGATTCAATCAAACTTAATTCATCTACTTCGTGAATGAAACTGCACCTATTGATTCAAAGAAATGCACTGTTTGTCGTGATTAAAAGAGTCATTCTAACTACAATCATCAACCAAACTGTCCGCCTTAATTCCATGCGTAGAGCTTATCTCATTCATGCAATGTGTCAACTCCTCCATTTTCATTTAATGAAACAAACTGCATTCATTGATTCATTGAATCAAACCTTATTCCTTGTTTCACTAAATAACTGAGGTATGTTTATTTAGTGAATCCTACTGCACTCATTTATTCAAAACAAGAGACTGCACATGATAATTCCATCAGTAAAGGTTCTCTCATTCGTTGAAAGCCACATTCTTAACACATTGATTCTATCAAATCATCTAAACACATTTAGCCTGCATAAACTGCACGTGTTCATTCAATGAGTAGAGCTTTTCTCTTTCTTCAATGCCTCGAGTTTAACGCTTTAATTCAATGAAACAACCTGCATGCATTCATTCATTGATTCATATTTCTATCATTGATTCCAATAATCAAATGTAATTCATTGATTTAATGGTACAATCTTCACTCATTTGTGGAGTGAATTTAACTGCATTCATGCAATTAATGAATCAAACTGCAAACATTCATTCGATGAGGAACATTGCAAGTCCTATTCCAATCAATCTAGCTTTGCCATTCATTCAATGAAAGAAACTGCACGCGTTCATTCATGCAAACTGCATGCATTCATTAAATGAAACGACTGCATGTGTTATTTCAATAATTACAGCTTTTCTTGTGTATTCAATGTCTCGAGATTAGCACTTTCATCCAATGAAACCAACTGCATTCATACAATCAATGAATCAAACTGCAAACATTCCTTGGATGAGGAACACTGCAAGTCCTATTTCAATGAATCTGGATTTTGCTATTCATTCAATGAACGAACAGTCCACGTGTTCATTCAAGGATACAAACTGCATGCATTCATTAAATGAAACAGACTGCACCTGTTAATTCAATAACTACAGCTTTTCTTGTTTATTCAATTCTCGAGTTTCACACTTTCACTCATTGCAACCAACTCCATTGATTCAATCATTGAATCAAACTGCAATCATTGAGTCAATGAATCAAACAGTATTAATGGATTCAATCAAACTTAATTCATCTACTTCGTGAATCAAACTGCACCTATTGATTCAAAGAAATGCACTGTTTGTCGTGATTAAAAGAGTCATTCTAACTACAATCATCAACCAAGCTGTCCGCCTTAATTCCATGCGTAGAGCTTCTCTCATTCATGCAATGTGTCAACTCCTCCATTTTCATTTAATGAAACAAACTGCATTCATTGATTCATTGAATCAAACCTTATTCCTTGTTTCACTAAATAACTGAGGTATGTTTATTTAGTGAATCCTACTGCACTCATTTGTTCAAAACAAGAGACTGCACATGATAATTCCATCAGTAAAGGTTCTCTCATTCGTTGAAAGCCACATTCTTAACACATTGATTCTATCAAATCATCTAAACACATTTAGCCTGCATAAACTGCACGTGTTCATTCAATGAGTAGAGCTTTTCTCTTTCTTCAATGCCTCGAGTTTAACGCTTTAATTCAATGAAACAACCTGCATGCATTCATTCATTGATTCATATTTCTATCATTGATTCCAATAATCAAATGTAATTCATTGATTTAATGGTACAATCTTCACTCATTTGTGGAGTGAATTTAACTGCATTCATGCAATTAATGAATCAAACTGCAAACATTCATTCGATGAGGAACATTGCAAGTCCTATTCCAATCAATCTAGCTTTGCCATTCATTCAATGAAAGAAACTGCACGCGTTCATTCATGCAAACTGCATGCATTCATTAAATGAAACGACTGCATGTGTTATTTCAATAATTACAGCTTTTCTTGTGTGTTCAATGTCTCGAGATTAGCACTTTCATCCAATGAAACCAACTGCATTCATACAATCAATGAATCAAACTGCAAACATTCCTTGGATGAGGAACACTGCAAGTCCTATTTCAATGAATCTGGATTTTGCTATTCATTCAATGAACGAACAGTCCACGTGTTCATTCAAGGATACAAACTGCATGCATTCATTAAATGAAACAGACTGCACCTGTTAATTCAATAACTACAGCTTTTCTTGTTTATTCAATTCTCGAGTTTCACACTTTCACTCATTGCAACCAACTCCATTGATTCAATCATTGAATCAAACTGCAATCATTGAGTCAATGAATCAAACAGTATTAATGGATTCAATCAAACTTAATTCATCTACTTCGTGAATCAAACTGCACCTATTGATTCAAAGAAATGCACTGTTTGTCGTGATTAAAAGAGTCATTCTAACTACAATCATCAACCAAGCTGTCCGCCTTAATTCCATGCGTAGAGCTTCTCTCATTCATGCAATGTGTCAACTCCTCCATTTTCATTTAATGAAACAAACTGCATTCATTGATTCATTGAATCAAACCTTATTCCTTGTTTCACTAAATAACTGAGGTATGTTTATTTAGTGAATCCTACTGCACTCATTTGTTCAAAACAAGAGACTGCACATGATAATTCCATCAGTAAAGGTTCTCTCATTCGTTGAAAGCCACATTCTTAACACATTGATTCTATCAAATCATCTAAACACATTTAGCCTGCATAAACTGCACGTGTTCATTCAATAAGTAGAGCTTTTCTCTTTCTTCAATGCCTCGAGTTTAACGCTTTAATTCAATGAAACAACCTGCATGCATTCATTCATTGATTCATATTTCTATCATTGATTCCATTAATCAAATGTAATTCATTGATTTAATGGTACAATCTTCACTCATTTGTGGAGTAAATTTAACTGCATTCATGCAATTAATGAATCAAACTGCAAACATTCATTCGATGAGGAACATTGCAAGTCCTATTCCAATCAATCTAGCTTTGCCATTCATTCAATGAAAGAAACTGCACGCGTTCATTCAGGCAAACTGCATGCATTCATTAAATGAAACGACTGCATGTGTTATTTCAATAATTACAGCTTTTCTTGTGTATTCAATGTCTCGAGATTAGCACTTTCATCCAATGAAACCAACTGCATTCATACAATCAATGAATCAAACTGCAAACATTCCTTGGATGAGGAACACTGCAAGTCCAATTTCAATGAATCTAGCTTTTGCTATTCATTCAATGAACGAACAGTCCACGCGTTCATTCAAGGATACAAACTGCATGCATTCATTAAATGAAACAGACTGCACCTGTTAATTCAATAACTACAGCTTTTCTTGTTTATTCAATTCTCGAGTTTCACACTTTCACTCATTGCAACCAACTCCATTGATTCAATCATTGAATCAAACTGCAATCATTGAGTCAATGAATCAAACAGTATTAATGGATTCAATCAAACTTAATTCATCTACTTCGTGAATCAAACTGCACCTATTGATTCAAAGAAATGCACTGTTTGTCGTGATTAAAAGAGTCATTCTAACTACAATCATCAACCAAACTGTCCGCCTTAATTCCATGCGTAGAGCTTCTCTCATTCATGCAATGTGTCAACTCCTCCATTTTCATTTAATGAAACAAACTGCATTCATTGATTCATTGAATCAAACCTTATTCCTTGTTTCACTAAATAAGTGAGGTATGTTTATTTAGTGAATCCTACTGCACTCATTTATTCAAAACAAGAGACTGCACATGATAATTCCATCAGTAAAGGTTCTCTCATTCGTTGGAAGCCACAATCTTAACACATTGATTCTATCAAATCATCTAAACACATTTAGCCTGCATAAACTGCACGTGTTCATTCAATGAGTAGAGCTTTTCTCTTTCTTCAATGCCTCGAGTTTAACGCTTTAATTCAATGAAACAACCTGCATGCATTCATTCATTGATTCATATTTCTATCATTGATTCCAATAATCAAATGCAATTCATTGATTTAATGGTACAATCTTCACTCATTTGTGGAGTGAATTTAACTGCATTCATGCAATTAATGAATCAAACTGCAAACATTCATTCGATGAGGAACATTGCAAGTCCTATTCCAATCAATCTAGCTTTGCCATTCATTCAATGAAAGAAACTGCACGCGTTCATTCATGCAAACTGCATGCATTCATTAAATGAAACGACTGCATGTGTTATTTCAATAATTACAGCTTTTCTTGTGTATTCAATGTCTCGAGATTAGCACTTTCATCCAATGAAACCAACTGCATTCATACAATCAATGAATCAAACTGCAAACATTCTTTGGATGAGGAACACTGCAAGTCCTATTTCAATGAATCTAGCCTTTGCTATTCATTCAATGAACGAACAGTCCACGCTTTCATTCAAGGATACAAACTGCATGCATTCATTAAATGAAACAGACTGCACCTGTTAATTCAATAACTACAGCTTTTCTTGTTTATTCAATTCTCGAGTTTAACACTTTCATTCATTGCAACCAACTCCATTGATTCAATCATTGAATCAAACTGCAATCATTGAGTCAATGAATCAAACAGTATTAATGGATTCAATCAAACTTAATTCATCTACTTCGTGAATCAAACTGCACCTATTGATTCAAAGAAATGCACTGTTTGTCGTGATTAAATAGTCATTCTAACTACAATCATCAACCAAACTGTCCGCCTTAATTCCATGCGTAGAGCTTCTCTCATTCATGCAATGTGTCAACTCCTCCATTTTCATTTAATGAAACAAACTGCATTCATTGATTCATTGAATCAAACCTTATTCCTTGTTTCACTAAATAACTGAGGTATGTTTATTTAGTGAATCCTACTGCACTCATTTATTCAAAACAAGAGACTGCACATGATAATTCCATCAGTAAAGGTTCTCTCATTCGTTGAAAGCCACAATCTTAACACATTGATTCTATCAAATCATCTAAACACATTTAGCCTGCATAAACTGCACGTGTTCATTCAATGAGTAGAGCTTTTCTCTTTCTTCAATGCCTCGAGTTTAACGCTTTAATTCAATGAAACAACCTGCATGCATTCATTCATTGATTCATATTTCTATCATTGATTCCAATAATCAAATGCAATTCATTGATTTAATGGTACAATCTTCACTCATTTGTGGAGTGAATTTAACTGCATTCATGCAATTAATGAATCAAACTGCAAACATTCATTCGATGAGGAACATTGCAAGTCCTATTCCAATCAATCTAGCTTTGCCATTCATTCAATGAAAGAAACTGCACGCGTTCATTCATGCAAACTGCATGCATTCATTAAATGAAACGACTGCATGTGTTATTTCAATAATTACAGCTTTTCTTGTGTATTCAATGTCTCGAGATTAGCACTTTCATCCAATGAAACCAACTGCATTCATTCAATCATTGAATCAAACTGAAATCATTGAGTCAATGAATCAAACAGTATAAATGGGTTCAATCAAACAAACTTAACTCATTTACTTCGTGAATCAAACTGCGCTCATACATTCTATGAAATTCACTGTATGTCTTAATTAAAATAGTCATTCTAACTACAATCATGAACAAAACCACCCGTCTTATTTCAATGCGTAGAGCTTCTCTCATTCATTCAATGTGTCAAGCTCACCTTTTCATTTAATGAAACAAGCTGCATTCATTGAATCATTGAGTCAAAGTACAATCATTGATTCAATGAATCAAACTATATTCCTTGTTTCAATGGAACAAGCATAACTCACTTAGTTACTGATCCTACTGCACTCATTCATTCAATCAAACAGACTGCACATGATAATTGAGGTACTCTCATTCGTTCCAAGCCACAAGCTTAACGCATTGATTCAATCAAACAAACTGCACACATTTTGTCCATGAAACAAACTGATTAAATGAAACAGACTGCACGTGTTCATTCAATGAGTAGAGCTTTTCTCTTTCATTCAATGCCTCGACATTAAAGCTTTAATTCAATATAAAACCTGCATTCATTCATTGATTGATTCATATTCAATCATTGATTCAAAGAATCAAATGTACGATTGATTTAATTGTACAAACTTCACTCATTTGTGGAGTAAATTTAACTGCATTCATACAATTAATGAATCAAACTGCAAACATTCATTGCATGAGGAACACTGCAAGTCCTATTTCAATGAATCTAGCTTTTGCTATTCATTCAATGAACGAACAGTCCACGCTTTCATTCAAGGATACAAACTGCATGCATTCATTAAATGAAACAGACTTGCACGTGTTAATTCAAAAACTACATCTTTTCTTGTTTATTCAATTCTCGAGTTTAACACTTTCATTCATTGCAACCAACTCCATTGATTCAATCATTGAATAAAACTGCAATCATTGAGTCAATGAATCAAATAGTATTAATGGATTCAATCAAAATTAATTCATGTAATTCGTGAATCAAACTGCACCTATTCATTCAAAGAAATGCACTGTTTGTCGTGATTAAAAGAGTCATTCTAACTACAATCATCAACCAAACTGTCCGCCTTAATTCCATGCGTAGAGCTTCTCTCATTCATTCAATGTGTCAAGCTCACCTTTTCATTTAATGAAACAAGTTGCATTCATTGAATCATTGAGTCAAAGTACAATCATTGATTCAATGAATCAAACTATATTCCTTGTTTCAATGGAACAAGCATAACTCACTTAGTTACTGAATCCTACTGCACTCATTCATTCAATCAAACAGACTGCACATGATAATTGAGGTACTCTCATTCGTTCCAAGCCACAAGCTTAACGCAGTGATTCCATCAAACAAACTGCACACATTTTGTCAATGAAACAAACTGATTAAATGAAACAGACTGCACGTGTTCATTCAATGAGTAGAGCTTTTCTCTTTCATTCAATGCCTCGACATTAAAGCTTTAATTCAATATAAAACCTGCATTCATTCATTGATTGATTCATATTCAATCATTGATTCAAAGAATCAAATGTACGATTGATTTAATTGTACAAACTTCACTCATTTGTGGAGTAAATTTAACTGCATTCATACAATTAATGAATCAAACTGCAAACATTCATTGCATGAGGAACACTGCAAGTCCTATTTCAATGAATCTAGCTTTTGCTATTCATTCAATGAACGAACAGTCCACGCTTTCATTCAAGGATACAAACTGCATGCATTCATTAAATGAAACAGACTTGCACGTGTTAATTCAAAAACTACATCTTTTCTTGTTTATTCAATTCTCGAGTTTAACACTTTCATTCATTGCAACCAACTCCATTGATTCAATCATTGAATCAAACTGCAATCATTGAGTCAATGAATCAAACAGTATTAATGGATTCAATCAAAATTAATTCATCTAATTCGTGAATCAAACTGCACCTATTCATTCAAGGAAATGCACTGTTTGTCGTGATTAAAAGAGTCATTCTAACTACAATCATCAACCAAACTGTCCGCCTTAATTCCATGCGTAGAGCTTCTCTCATTCATTCAATGTGTCAAGCTCACCACTTTCATTTAATGAAACAAGCTGCATTCATTGAATCATTGAGTCAAAGTACAATCATTGATTCAATGAATCAAACTATATTCCTTGTTTCAATGGAACAAGCATAACTCACTTAGTTACTGAATCCTACTGCACTCATTCATTCAATCAAACAGACTGCACATGATAATTGAGGTACTCTCATTCGTTCCAAGCCACAAGCTTAACGCAGTGATTCCATCAAACAAACTGCACACATTTTGTCCATGAAACAAACTGATTAAATGAAACAGACTGCACGTGTTCATTCAATGAGTAGAGCTTTTCTCTTTCATTCAATACCTCGACATTAAAGCTTTAATTCAATTAAACAATCTGCATTCATTCATTCATTGATTCGTACTCAATCATTGATTCAAAGAATCAAATGTACGATTGATTTAATTGTACAAACTTCACTCATTTGTGGAGTAAATTTAACTGCATTCATACAATCAATGAATCAAACTGCAAACATTCTTTGGATGAGGAACACTGCAAGTCCTATTCCAATCAATCTCGCTTTTGCTATTCATTCAATGAACGAACAGTCCACGCGTTCATTCAAGGATACAAACTGCATGCATTCATTAAATGAAACAGACTGCACCTGTTAATTCAATAACTACAGCTTTTCTTGTTAATTCAATTCTCGAGTTTAACACTTTCACTCATTGCAACCAACTCCATTGATTCAATCATTGAATCAAACTGCAATCATTGAGTCAATGAATCAATCAGTATTAATGGATTCAATCAAACTTAATTCATCTACTTCGTGAATCAAACTGCACCTATTGATTCAAAGAAATGCACTGTTTGTCGTGATTAAAAGAGTCATTCTAACTACAATCATCAACCAAACTGTCCGCCTTAATTCCATGCGTAGAGCTTCTCTCATTCATGCAATGTGTCAACTCCTCCATTTTCATTTAATGAAACAAACTGCATTCATTGATTCATTGAATCAAACCTTATTCCTTGTTTCACTAAATAAGTGAGGTATGTTTATTTAGTGAATCCTACTGCACTCATTTATTCAAAACAAGAGACTGCACATGATAATTCCATCAGTAAAGGTTCTCTCATTCGTTGAAAGCCACAATCTGAACACATTGATTCTATCAAATCATCTAAACACATTTAGCCTGCATAAACTGCACGTGTTCATTCAATGAGTAGAGCTTTTCTCTTTCTTCAATGCCTCGAGTTTAACGCTTTAATTCAATGAAACAACCTGCATGCATTCATTCATTGATTCATATTTCTATCATTGATTCCAATAATCAAATGCAATTCATTGATTTAATGGTACAATCTTCACTCATTTGTGGAGTGAATTTAACTGCATTCATGCAATTAATGAATCAAACTGCAAACATTCATTCGATGAGGAACATTGCAAGTCCTATTCCAATCAATCTAGCTTTGCCATTCATTCAATGAAAGAAACTGCACGCGTTCATTCATGCAAACTGCATGCATTCATTAAATGAAACGACTGCATGTGTTATTTCAATAATTACAGCTTTTCTTGTGTATTCAATGTCTCGAGATTAGCACTTTCATCCAATGAAACCAACTGCATTCATACAATCAATGAATCAAACTGCAAACATTCCTTGGATGAGGAACACTGCAAGTCCTATTTCAATGAATCTAGCTTTTGCTATTCATTCAATGAACGAACAGTCCACGCGTTCATTCAAGGATACAAACTGCATGCATTCATTAAATGAAACAGACTGCACCTGTTAATTCAATAACTACAGCTTTTCTTGTTTATTCAATTCTCGAGTTTAACACTTTCATTCATTGCAACCAACTCCATTGATTCAATCATTGAATCAAACTGCAATCATTGAGTCAATGAATCAATCAGTATTAATGGATTCAATCAAACTTAATTCATCTACTTCGTGAATCAAACTGCACCTATTGATTCAAAGAAATGCACTGTTTGTCGTGATTAAAAGAGTCATTCTAACTACAATCATCAACCAAACTGTCCGCCTGAATTCCATGCGTAGAGCTTCTCTCATTCATGCAATGTGTCAACTCCTCCATTTTCATTCAATGAAACAACCTGCATGCATTCATTCATTGATTCATATTTCTATCATTGATTCCAATAATCAAATGCAATTCATTGATTTAATGGTACAATCTTCACTCATTTGTGGAGTGAATTTAACTGCATTCATGCAATTAATGAATCAAAATGCAAACATTCATTCGATGAGGAACATTGCAAGTCCTATTCCAATCAATCTAGCTTTGCCATTCATTCAATGAAAGAAACTGCACGTGTTCATTCATGCAAACTGCATGCATTCATTAAATGAAACGACTGCATGTGTTATTTCAATAATTACAGCTTTTCTTGTGTATTCAATGTCTCGAGATTAGCACTTTCATCCAATGAAACCAACTGCATTCATACAATCAATGAATCAAACTGCAAACATTCCTTGGATGAGGAACACTGCAAGTCCAATTTCAATGAATCTAGCTTTTGCTATTCATTCAATGAACGAACAGTCCACGCGTTCATTCAAGGATACAAACTGCATGCATTCATTAAATGAAACAGACTGCACCTGTTAATTCAATAACTACAGCTTTTCTTGTTTATTCAATTCTCGAGTTTCACACTTTCACTCATTGCAACCAACTCCATTGATTCAATCATTGAATCAAACTGCAATCATTGAGTCAATGAATCAAACAGTATCAATGGATTCAATCAAACTTAATTCATCTACTTCGTGAATCAAACTGCACCTATTGATTCAAAGAAATGCACTGTTTGTCGTGATTAAAAGAGTCATTCTAACTACAATCATCAACCAAACTGTCCGCCTTAATTCCATGCGTAGAGCTTCTCTCATTCATGCAATGTGTCAACTCCTCCATTTTCATTTAATGAAACAAACTGCATTCATTGAATCATTGAATCAAACCTTATTCCTTGTTTCACTAAATAAGTGAGGTATGTTTATTTAGTGAATCCTACTGCACTCATTTATTCAAAACAAGAGACTGCACATGATAATTCCATCAGTAAAGGTTCTCTCATTCGTTGAAAGCCACAATCTGAACACATTGATTCTATCAAATCATCTAAACACATTTAGCCTGCATAAACTGCACGTGTTCATTCAATGAGTAGAGCTTTTCTCTTTCTTCAATGCCTCGAGTTTAACGCTTTAATTCAATGAAACAACCTGCATGCATTCATTCATTGATTCATATTTCTATCATTGATTCCAATAATCAAATGCAATTCATTGATTTAATGGTACAATCTTCACTCATTTGTGGAGTGAATTTAACTGCATTCATGCAATTAATGAATCAAACTGCAAACATTCATTCGATGAGGAACATTGCAAGTCCTATTCCAATCAATCTAGCTTTGCCATTCATTCAATGAAAGAAACTGCACGCGTTCATTCATGCAAACTGCATGCATTCATTAAATGAAACGACTGCATGTGTTATTTCAATAATTACAGCTTTTCTTGTGTATTCAATGTCTCGAGATTAGCACTTTCATCCAATGAAACCAACTGCATTCATACAATCAATGAATCAAACTGCAAACATTCCTTGGATGAGGAACACTGCAAGTCCTATTTCAATGAATCTGGATTTTGCTATTCATTCAATGAACGAACAGTCCACGCGTTCATTCAAGGATACAAACTGCATGCATTCATTAAATGAAACAGACTGCACCTGTTAATTCAATAACTACAGCTTTTCTTGTTTATTCAATTCTCGAGTTTCACACTTTCACTCATTGCAACCAACTCCATTGATTCAATCATTGAATCAAACTGCAATCATTGAGTCAATGAATCAAACAGTATTAATGGATTCAATCAAACTTAATTCATCTACTTCGTGAATCAAACTGCACCTATTGATTCAAAGAAATGCACTGTTTGTCGTGATTAAAAGAGTCATTCTAACTACAATCATCAACCAAGCTGTCCGCCTTAATTCCATGCGTAGAGCTTCTCTCATTCATGCAATGTGTCAACTCCTCCATTTTCATTTAATGAAACAAACTGCATTCATTGAATCATTGAATCAAACCTTATTCCTTGTTTCACTAAATAACTGAGGTATGTTTATTTAGTGAATCCTACTGCACTCATTTGTTCAAAACAAGAGACTGCACATGATAATTCCATCAGTAAAGGTTCTCTCATTCGTTGAAAGCCACATTCTTAACACATTGATTCTATCAAATCATCTAAACACATTTAGCCTGCATAAACTGCACGTGTTCATTCAATAAGTAGAGCTTTTCTCTTTCTTCAATGCCTCGAGTTTAACGCTTTAATTCAATGAAACAACCTGCATGCATTCATTCATTGATTCATATTTCTATCATTGATTCCAATAATCAAATGTAATTCATTGATTTAATGGTACAATCTTCACTCATTTGTGGAGTGAATTTAACTGCATTCATGCAATTAATGAATCAAACTGCAAACATTCATTCGATGAGGAACATTGCAAGTCCTATTCCAATCAATCTAGATTTGCCATTCATTCAATGAAAGAAACTGCACGCGTTCATTCATGCAAACTGCATGCATTCATTAAATGAAACGACTGCATGTGTTATTTCAATAATTACAGCTTTTCTTGTGTATTCAATGTCTCGAGATTAGCACTTTCATCCAATGAAACCAACTGCATTCATACAATCAATGAATCAAACTGCAAACATTCCTTGGATGAGGAACACTGCAAGTCCTATTTCAATGAATCTAGCTTTTGCTATTCATTCAATGAACGAACAGTCCACGCGTTCATTCAAGGATACAAACTGCATGCATTCATTAAATGAAACAGACTGCACCTGTTAATTCAATAACTACAGCTTTTCTTGTTTATTCAATTCTCGAGTTTCACACTTTCACTCATTGCAACCAACTCCATTGATTCAATCATTGAATCAAACTGCAATCATTGAGTCAATGAATCAAACAGTATTAATGGATTCAATCAAACTTAATTCATCTACTTCGTGAATCAAACTGCACCTATTGATTCAAAGAAATGCACTGTTTGTCGTGATTAAAAGAGTCATTCTAACTACAATCATCAACCAAACTGTCCGCCTTAATTCCATGCGTAGAGCTTCTCTCATTCATGCAATGTGTCAACTCCTCCATTTTCATTTAATGAAACAAACTGCATTCATTGAATCATTGAATCAAACCTTATTCCTTGTTTCACTAAATAAGTGAGGTATGTTTATTTAGTGAATCCTACTGCACTCATTTATTCAAAACAAGAGACTGCACATGATAATTCCATCAGTAAAGCTTCTCTCATTCGTTGAAAGCCACAATCTTAACACATTGATTCTATCAAATCATCTAAACACATTTAGCCTGCATAAACTGCACGTGTTCATTCAATGAGTAGAGCTTTTCTCTTTCTTCAATGCCTCGAGTTTAACGCTTTAATTCAATGAAACAACCTGCATGCATTCATTCATTGATTCATATTTCTATCATTGATTCCAATAATCAAATGCAATTCATTGATTTAATGGTACAATCTTCACTCATTTGTGGAGTGAATTTAACTGCATTCATGCAATTAATGAATCAAACTGCAAACATTCATTCGATGAGGAACATTGCAAGTCCTATTCCAATCAATCTAGCTTTGCCATTCATTCAATGAAAGAAACTGCACGCGTTCATTCATGCAAACTGCATGCATTCATTAAATGAAACGACTGCATGTGTTATTTCAATAATTACAGCTTTTCTTGTGTATTCAATGTCTCGAGATTAGCACTTTCATCCAATGAAACCAACTGCATTCATTCAATCATTGAATCAAACTGAAATCATTGAGTCAATGAATCAAACAGTATAAATGGGTTCAATCAAACAAACTTAACTCATTTACTTCGTGAATCAAACTGCGCTCATACATTCTATGAAATTCACTGTATGTCTTAATTAAAATAGTCATTCTAACTACAATCATGAACAAAACCACCCGTCTTATTTCAATGCGTAGAGCTTCTCTCATTCATTCAATGTGTCAAGCTCACCTTTTCATTTAATGAAACAAGCTGCATTCATTGAATCATTGAGTAAAAGTACAATCATTGATTCAATGAATCAAACTATATTCCTTGTTTCAATGGAACAAGCATAACTCACTTAGTTACTGATCCTACTGCACTCATTCATTCAATCAAACAGACTGCACATGATAATTGAGGTACTCTCATTCGTTCCAAGCCACAAGCTTAACGCATTGATTCAATCAAACAAACTGCACACATTTTGTCCATGAAACAAACTGATTAAATGAAACAGACTGCACGTGTTCATTCAATGAGTAGAGCTTTTCTCTTTCATTCAATGCCTCGACATTAAAGCTTTAATTCAATATAAAACCTGCATTCATTCATTGATTGATTCATATTCAATCATTGATTCAAAGAATCAAATGTACGATTGATTTAATTGTACAAACTTCACTCATTTGTGGAGTAAATTTAACTGCATTCATACAATTAATGAATCAAACTGCAAACATTCATTGCATGAGGAACACTGCAAGTCCTATTTCAATGAATCTAGCTTTTGCTATTCATTCAATGAACGAACAGTCCACGCTTTCATTCAAGGATACAAACTGCATGCATTCATTAAATGAAACAGACTTGCACGTGTTAATTCAAAAACTACATCTTTTCTTGTTTATTCAATTCTCGAGTTTAACACTTTCATTCATTGCAACCAACTCCATTGATTCAATCATTGAATAAAACTGCAATCATTGAGTCAATGAATCAAACAGTATTAATGGATTCAATCAAAATTAATTCATCTAATTCGTGAATCAAACTGCACCTATTCAATCAAAGAAATGCACTGTTTGTCGTGATTAAAAGAGTCATTCTAACTACAATCATCAACCAAACTGTCCGCCTTAATTCCATGCGTAGAGCTTCTCTCATTCATTCAATGTGTCAAGCTCACCTTTTCATTTAATGAAACAAGTTGCATTCATTGAATCATTGAGTCAAAGTACAATCATTGATTCAATGAATCAAACTATATTCCTTGTTTCAATGGAACAAGCATAACTCACTTAGTTACTGAATCCTACTGCACTCATTCATTCAATCAAACAGACTGCACATGATAATTGAGGTACTCTCATTCGTTCCAAGCCACAAGCTTAACGCAGTGATTCCATCAAACAAACTGCACACATTTTGTCCATGAAACAAACTGATTAAATGAAACAGACTGCACGTGTTCATTCAATGAGTAGAGCTTTTCTCTTTCATTCAATGCCTCGACATTCAAGCTTTAATTCAATATAAAACCTGCATTCATTCATTGATTGATTCATATTCAATCATTGATTCAAAGAATCAAATGTACGATTGATTTAATTGTACAAACTTCACTCATTTGTGGAGTAAATTTAACTGCATTCATACAATTAATGAATCAAACTGCAAACATTCATTGCATGAGGAACACTGCAAGTCCTATTTCAATGAATCTAGCTTTTGCTATTCATTCAATGAACGAACAGTCCACGCTTTCATTCAAGGATACAAACTGCATGCATTCATTAAATGAAACAGACTTGCACGTGTTAATTCAAAAACTACATCTTTTCTTGTTTATTCAATTCTCGAGTTTAACACTTTCATTCATTGCAACCAACTCCATTGATTCAATCATTGAATAAAACTGCAATCATTGAGTCAATGAATCAAACAGTATTAATGGATTCAATCAAAATTAATTCATCTAATTCGTGAATCAAACTGCACCTATTCATTCAAAGAAATGCACTGTTTGTCGTGATTAAAAGAGTCATTCTAACTACAATCATCAACCAAACTGTCCGCCTTAATTCCATGCGTAGAGCTTCTCTCATTCATTCAATGTGTCAAGCTCACCTTTTCATTTAATGAAACAAGTTGCATTCATTGAATCATTGAGTCAAAGTACAATCATTGATTCAATGAATCAAACTATATTCCTTGTTTCAATGGAACAAGCATAACTCACTTAGTTACTGAATCCTACTGCACTCATTCATTCAATCAAACAGACTGCACATGATAATTGAGGTACTCTCATTCGTTCCAAGCCACAAGCTTAACGCAGTGATTCCATCAAACAAACTGCACACATTTTGTCAATGAAACAAACTGATTAAATGAAACAGACTGCACGTGTTCATTCAATGAGTAGAGCTTTTCTCTTTCATTCAATGCCTCGACATTAAAGCTTTAATTCAATATAAAACCTGCATTCATTCATTGATTGATTCATATTCAATCATTGATTCAAAGAATCAAATGTACGATTGATTTAATTGTACAAACTTCACTCATTTGTGGAGTAAATTTAACTGCATTCATACAATTAATGAATCAAACTGCAAACATTCATTGCATGAGGAACACTGCAAGTCCTATTTCAATGAATCTAGCTTTTGCTATTCATTCAATGAACGAACAGTCCACGCTTTCATTCAAGGATACAAACTGCATGCATTCATTAAATGAAACAGACTTGCACGTGTTAATTCAAAAACTACATCTTTTCTTGTTTATTCAATTCTCGAGTTTAACACTTTCATTCATTGCAACCAACTCCATTGATTCAATCATTGAATCAAACTGCAATCATTGAGTCAATGAATCAAACAGTATTAATGGATTCAATCAAACTTAATTCATCTAATTCGTGAATCAAACTGCACCTATTCATTCAAGGAAATGCACTGTTTGTCGTGATTAAAAGAGTCATTCTAACTACAATCATCAACCAAACTGTCCGCCTTAATTCCATGCGTAGAGCTTCTCTCATTCATTCAATGTGTCAAGCTCACCACTTTCATTTAATGAAACAAGCTGCATTCATTGAATCATTGAGTCAAAGTACAATCATTGATTCAATGAATCAAACTATATTCCTTGTTTCAATGGAACAAGCATAACTCACTTAGTTACTGAATCCTACTGCACTCATTCATTCAATCAAACAGACTGCACATGATAATTGAGGTACTCTCATTCGTTCCAAGCCACAAGCTTAACGCAGTGATTCCATCAAACAAACTGCACACATTTTGTCCATGAAACAAACTGATTAAATGAAACAGACTGCACGTGTTCATTCAATGAGTAGAGCTTTTCTCTTTCATTCAATACCTCGACATTAAAGCTTTAATTCAATTAAACAATCTGCATTCATTCATTCATTGATTCGTACTCAATCATTGATTCAAAGAATCAAATGTACGATTGATTTAATTGTACAAACTTCACTCATTTGTGGAGTAAATTTAACTGCATTCATACAATCAATGAATCAAACTGCAAACATTCTTTGGATGAGGAACACTGCAAGTCCTATTCCAATCAATCTCGCTTTTGCTATTCATTCAATGAACGAACAGTCCACGCGTTCATTCAAGGATACAAACTGCATGCATTCATTAAATGAAACAGACTGCACCTGTTAATTCAATAACTACAGCTTTTCTTGTTAATTCAATTCTCGAGTTTCACACTTTCACTCATTGCAACCAACTCCATTGATTCAATCATTGAATCAAACTGCAATCATTGAGTCAATGAATCAATCAGTATTAATGGATTCAATCAAACTTAATTCATCTACTTCGTGAATCAAACTGCACCTATTGATTCAAAGAAATGCACTGTTTGTCGTGATTAAAAGAGTCATTCTAACTACAATCATCAACCAAACTGTCCGCCTTAATTCCATGCGTAGAGCTTCTCTCATTCATGCAATGTGTCAACTCCTCCATTTTCATTTAATGAAACAAACTGCATTCATTGATTCATTGAATCAAACCTTATTCCTTGTTTCACTAAATAAGTGAGGTATGTTTATTTAGTGAATCCAACTGCACTCATTTATTCAAAACAAGAGACTGCACATGATAATTCCATCAGTAAAGGTTCTCTCATTCGTTGAAAGCCACAATCTTAACACATTGATTCTATCAAATCATCTAAACACATTTAGCCTGCATAAACTGCACGTGTTCATTCAATGAGTAGAGATTTTCTCTTTCTTCAATGCCTCGAGTTTAACGCTTTAATTCAATGAAACAACCTGCATGCATTCATTCATTGATTCATATTTCTATCATTGATTCCAATAATCAAATGCAATTCATTGATTTAATGGTACAATCTTCACTCATTTGTGGAGTGAATTTAACTGCATTCATGCAATTAATGAATCAAACTGCAAACATTCATTCGATGAGGAACATTGCAAGTCCTATTCCAATCAATCTAGCTTTGCCATTCATTCAATGAAAGAAACTGCACGCGTTCATTCATGCAAACTGCATGCATTCATTAAATGAAACGACTGCATGTGTTATTTCAATAATTACAGCTTTTCTTGTGTATTCAATGTCTCGAGATTAGCACTTTCATCCAATGAAACCAACTGCATTCATACAATCAATGAATCAAACTGCAAACATTCCTTGGATGAGGAACACTGCAAGTCCTATTTCAATGAATCTAGCTTTTGCTATTCATTCAATGAACGAACAGTCCACGCGTTCATTCAAGGATACAAACTGCATGCATTCATTAAATGAAACAGACTGCACCTGTTAATTCAATAACTACAGCTTTTCTTGTTTATTCAATTCTCGAGTTTAACACTTTCATTCATTGCAACCAACTCCATTGATTCAATCATTGAATCAAACTGCAATCATTGAGTCAATGAATCAAACAGTATTAATGGATTCAATCAAACTTAATTCATCTACTTCGTGAATCAAACTGCACCTATTGATTCAAAGAAATGCACTGTTTGTCGTGATTAAAAGAGTCATTCTAACTACAATCATCAACCAAACTGTCCGCCTTAATTCCATGCGTAGAGCTTCTCTCATTCATGCAATGTGTCAACTCCTCCATTTTCATTCAATGAAACAACCTGCATGCATTAATTCATTGATTCATATTTCTATCATTGATTCCAATAATCAAATGCAATTCATTGATTTAATGGTACAATCTTCACTCATTTGTGGAGTGAATTTAACTGCATTCATGCAATTAATGAATCAAACTGCAAACATTCATTCGATGAGGAACATTGCAAGTCCTATTCCAATCAATCTAGCTTTGCCATTCATTCAATGAAAGAAACTGCACGCGTTCATTCATGCAAACTGCATGCATTCATTAAATGAAACGACTGCATGTGTTATTTCAATAATTACAGCTTTTCTTGTGTATTCAATGTCTCGAGATTAGCACTTTCATCCAATGAAACCAACTGCATTCATACAATCAATGAATCAAACTGCAAACATTCCTTGGATGAGGAACACTGCAAGTCCAATTTCAATGAATCTAGCTTTTGCTATTCATTCAATGAACGAACAGTCCACGCGTTCATTCAAGGATACAAACTGCATGCATTCATTAAATGAAACAGACTGCACCTGTTAATTCAATAACTACAGCTTTTCTTGTTTATACAATTCTCGAGTTTCACACTTTCACTCATTGCAACCAACTCCATTGATTCAATCATTGAATCAAACTGCAATCATTGAGTCAATGAATCAAACAGTATTAATGGATTCAATCAAACTTAATTCATCTACTTCGTGAATCAAACTGCACCTATTGATTCAAAGAAATGCACTGTTTGTCGTGATTAAAAGAGTCATTCTAACTACAATCATCAACCAAACTATCCGCCTTAATTCCATGCGTAGAGCTTCTCTCATTCATGCAATGTGTCAACTCCTCCATTTTCATTTAATGAAACAAACTGCATTCATTGAATCATTGAATCAAACCTTATTCCTTGTTTCACTAAATAAGTGAGGTATGTTTATTTAGTGAATCCTACTGCACTCATTTATTCAAAACAAGAGACTGCACATGATAATTCCATCAGTAAAGGTTCTCTCATTCGTTGAAAGCCACAATCTTAACACATTGATTCTATCAAATCATCTAAACACATTTAGCCTGCATAAACTGCACGTGTTCATTCAATGAGTAGAGCTTTTCTCTTTCTTCAATGCCTCGAGTTTAACGCTTTAATTCAATGAAACAACCTGCATGCATTCATTCATTGATTCATATTTCTATCATTGATTCCAATAATCAAATGCAATTCATTGATTTAATGGTACAATCTTCACTCATTTGTGGAGTGAATTTAACTGCATTCATGCAATTAATGAATCAAACTGCAAACATTCATTCGATGAGGAACATTGCAAGTCCTATTCCAATCAATCTAGCTTTGCCATTCATTCAATGAAAGAAACTGCACGCGTTCATTCATGCAAACTGCATGCATTCATTAAATGAAACGACTGCATGTGTTATTTCAATAATTACAGCTTTTCTTGTGTATTCAATGTCTCGAGATTAGCACTTTCATCCAATGAAACCAACTGCATTCATACAATCAATGAATCAAACTGCAAACATTCTTTGAATGAGGAACACTGCAAGTCCTATTTCAATGAATCTAGCCTTTGGTATTCATTCAATGAACGAACAGTCCACGCTTTCATTCAAGGATACAAACTGCATGCATTCATTAAATGAAACAGACTGCACCTGTTAATTCAATAACTACAGCTTTTCTTGTTTATTCAATTCTCGAGTTTAACGCTTTCATTCATTGCAACCAACTCCATTGATTCAATCATTGAATCAAACTGCAATCATTGAGTCAATGAATCAAACAGTATTAATGGATTCAATCAAACTTAATTCATCTACTTCGTGAATGAAACTGCACCTATTGATTCAAAGAAATGCACTGTTTGTCGTGATTAAAAGAGTCATTCTAACTACAATCATCAACCAAACTGTCCGCCTTAATTCCATGCGTAGAGCTTCTCTCATTCATGCAATGTGTCAACTCCTCCATTTTCATTTAATGAAACAAACTGCATTCATTGAATCATTGAATCAAACCTTATTCCTTGTTTCACTAAATAAGTGAGGTATGTTTATTTAGTGAATCCTACTGCACTCATTTATTCAAAACAAGAGACTGCACATGATAATTCCATCAGTAAAGGTTCTCTCATTCGTTGAAAGCCACAATCTTAACACATTGATTCTATCAAATCATCTAAACACATTTAGCCTGCATAAACTGCACGTGTTCATTCAATGAGTAGAGCTTTTCTCTTTCTTCAATGCCTCGAGTTTAACGCTTTAATTCAATGAAACAACCTGCATGCATTCATTCATTGATTCATATTTCTATCATTGATTCCAATAATCAAATGCAATTCATTGATTTAATGGTACAATCTTCACTCATTTGTGGAGTGAATTTAACTGCATTCATGCAATTAATGAATCAAACTGCAAACATTCATTCGATGAGGAACATTGCAAGTCCTATTCCAATCAATCTAGCTTTGCCATTCATTCAATGAAAGAAACTGCACGCGTTCATTCATGCAAACTGCATGCATTCATTAAATGAAACGACTGCATGTGTTATTTCCATAATTACAGCTTTTCTTGTGTATTCAATGTCTCGAGATTAGCACTTTCATCCAATGAAACCAACTGCATTCATTCAATCATTGAATCAAACTGAAATCATTGAGTCAATGAATCAAACAGTATAAATGGGTTCAATCAAACAAAATTAACTCATTTACTTCGTGAATCAAACTGCGCTCATACATTCTATGAAATTCACTGTATGTCTTAATTAAAATAGTCATTCTAACTACAATCATGAACAAAACCACCCGTCTTATTTCAATGCGTAGAGCTTCTCTCATTCATTCAATGTATCAAGCTCACCTTTTCATTTAATGAAACAAGCTGCATTCATTGAATCATTGAGTCAAAGTACAATCATTGATTCAATGAATCAAACTATATTCCTTGTTTCAATGGAACAAGCATAACTCACTTAGTTACTGATCCTACTGCACTCATTCATTCAATCAAACAGACTGCACATGATAATTGAGGTACTCTCATTCGTTCCAAGCCACAAGCTTAACGCATTGATTCAATCAAACAAACTGCACACATTTTGTCCATGAAACAAACTGATTAAATGAAACAGACTGCACGTGTTCATTCAATGAGTAGAGCTTTTCTCTTTCATTCAATGCCTCGACATTAAAGCTTTAATTCAATATAAAACCTGCATTCATTCATTGATTGATTCATATTCAATCATTGATTCAAAGAATCAAATGTACGATTGATTTAATTGTACAAACTTCACTCATTTGTGGAGTAAATTTAACTGCATTCATACAATTAATGAATCAAACTGCAAACATTCATTGCATGAGGAACACTGCAAGTCCTATTTCAATGAATCTAGCTTTTGCTATTCATTCAATGAACGAACAGTCCACGCTTTCATTCAAGGATACAAACTGCATGCGTTCATGAAATGAAACAGACTTGCCGGTGTTAATTCAAAAACTACATCTTTTCTTGTTTATTCAATTCTCGAGTTTAACACTTTCATTCATTGCAACCAACTCCATTGATTCAATCATTGAATGAAACTGCAATCATTGAGTCAATGAATCAAACAGTTTTAATGGATTCAAGCAAAATTAATTCATCTAATTCGTGAATCAAACTGCACCTATTCATTCAAAGAAATGCACTGTTTGTCGTGCTTAAAAGAGTCATTCTAACTACAATCATCAACCAAACTGTCCGCCTTAATTCCATGCGTAGAGCTTCTCTCATTCATTCAATGTGTCAAGCTCACCTTTTCATTTAATGAAACAAGTTGCATTCATTGAATCATTGAGTCAAAGTACAATCATTGATTCAATGAATCAAACTATATTCCTTGTTTCAATGGAACAAGCATAACTCACTTAGTTACTGAATCCTACTGCACTCATTCATTCAATCAAACAGACTGCACATGATAATTGAGGTACTCTCATTCGTTCCAAGCCACAAGCTTAACGCAGTGATTCCATCAAACAAACTGCACACATTTTGTCCATGAAACAAACTGATTAAATGAAACAGACTGCACGTGTTCATTCAATGAGTAGAGCTTTTCTCTTTCATTCAATGCCTCGACATTAAAGCTTTAATTCAATATAAAACCTGCATTCATTCATTGATTGATTCATATTCAATCATTGATTCAAAGAATCAAAGGTACGATTGATTTAATTGTACAAACTTCACTCATTTGTGGAGTAAATTTAACTGCATTCATACAATTAATGAATCAAACTGCAAACATTCATTGCATGAGGAACACTGCAAGTCCTATTTCAATGAATCTAGCTTTTGCTATTCATTCAATGAACGAACAGTCCACGCTTTCATTCAAGGATACAAACTGCATGCATTCATTAAATGAAACAGACTTGCACGTGTTAATTCAAAAACTACATCTTTTCTTGTTTATTCAATTCTCGAGTTTAACACTTTCATTCATTGCAACCAACTCCATTGATTCAATCATTGAATCAAACTGCAATCATTGAGTCAATGAATCAAACAGTATTAATGGATTCAATCAAACTTAATTCATCTAATTCGTGAATCAAACTGCACCTATTCATTCAAGGAAATGCACTGTTTGTCGTGATTAAAAGAGTCATTCTAACTACAATCATCAACCAAACTGTCCGCCTTAATTCCATGCGTAGAGCTTCTCTCATTCATTCAATGTGTCAAGCTCACCACTTTCATTTAATGAAACAAGCTGCATTCATTGAATCATTGAGTCAAAGTACAATCATTGATTCAATGAATCAAACTATATTCCTTGTTTCAATGGAACAAGCATAACTCACTTAGTTACTGAATCCTACTGCACTCATTCATTCAATCAAACAGACTGCACATGATAATTGAGGTACTCTCATTCGTTCCAAGCCACAAGCTTAACGCAGTGATTCCATCAAACAAACTGCACACATTTTGTCCATGAAACAAACTGATTAAATGAAACAGACTGCACGTGTTCATTCAATGAGCTTTTCTCTTTCATTCAATACCTCGACATTAAAGCTTTAATTCAATTAAACAATCTGCATTCATTCATTCATTGATTCGTACTCAATCATTGATTCAAAGAATCAAATGTACGATTGATTTAATTGTACAAACTTCACTCATTTGTGGAGTAAATTTAACTGCATTCATACAATCAATGAATCAAACTGCAAACATTCTTTGGATGAGGAACACTGCAAGTCCTATTCCAATCAATCTCGCTTTTGCTATTCATTCAATGAACGAACAGTCCACGCTTTCATTCAAGGATACAAACTGCATGCATTCATTAAATGAAACAGACTGCACCTGTTAATTCAATAACTACAGCTTTTCTTGTTAATTCAATTCTCGAGTTTAACACTTTCACTCATTGCAACCAACTCCATTGATTCAATCATTGAATCAAACTGCAATCATTGAGTCAATGAATCAAACAGTATTAATGGATTCAATCAAACTTAATTCATCTACTTCGTGAATCAAACTGCACCTATTGATTCAAAGAAATGCACTGTTTGTCGTGATTAAAAGAGTCATTCTAACTACAATCATCAACCAAACTGTCCGCCTTAATTCCATGCGTAGAGCTTCTCTCATTCATGCAATGTGTCAACTCCTCCATTTTCATTTAATGAAACAAACTGCATTCATTGATTCATTGAATCAAACCTTATTCCTTGTTTCACTAAATAAGTGAGGTATGTTTATTTAGTGAATCCTACTGCACTCATTTATTCAAAACAAGAGACTGCACATGATAATTCCATCAGTAAAGGTTCTCTCATTCGTTGAAAGCCACAATCTGAACACATTGATTCTATCAAATCATCTAAACACATTTAGCCTGCATAAACTGCACGTGTTCATTCAATGAGTAGAGCTTTTCTCTTTCTTCAATGCCTCGAGTTTAACGCTTTAATTCAATGAAACAACCTGCATGCATTCATTCATTGATTCATATTTCTATCATTGATTCCAATAATCAAATGCAATTCATTGATTTAATGGTACAATCTTCACTCATTTGTGGAGTGAATTTAACTGCATTCATGCAATTAATGAATCAAACTGCAAACATTCATTCGATGAGGAACATTGCAAGTCCTATTCCAATCAATCTAGCTTTGCCATTCATTCAATGAAAGAAACTGCACGCGTTCATTCATGCAAACTGCATGCATTCATTAAATGAAACGACTGCATGTGTTATTTCAATAATTACAGCTTTTCTTGTGTATTCAATGTCTCGAGATTAGCACTTTCATCCAATGAAAGCAACTGCATTCATTCAATCATTGAATCAAACTGAAATCATTGAGTCAATGAATCAAACAGTATAAATGGGTTCAATCAAACAAACTTAACTCATTTACTTCGTGAATCAAACTGCGCTCATACATTCTATGAAATTCACTGTATGTCTTAATTAAAATAGTCATTCTAACTACAATCATGAACAAAACCACCCGTCTTATTTCAATGCGTAGAGCTTCTCTCATTCATTCAATGTGTCAAGCTCACCTTTTCATTTAATGAAACAAGCTGCATTCATTGAATCATTGAGTCAAAGTACAATCATTGATTCAATGAATCAAACTATATTCCTTGTTTCAATGGAACAAGCATAACTCACTTAGTTACTGATCCTACTGCACTCATTCATTCAATCAAACAGACTGCACATGATAATTGAGGTACTCTCATTCGTTCCAAGCCACAAGCTTAACGCATTGATTCCATCAAACAAACTGCACACATTTTGTCCATGAAACAAACTGATTAAATGAAACAGACTGCACGTGTTCATTCAATGAGTAGAGCTTTTCTCTTTCATTCAATGCCTCGACATTAAAGCTTTAATTCAATATAAAACCTGCATTCATTCATTGATTGATTCATATTCAATCATTGATTCAAAGAATCAAAGGTACGATTGATTTAATTGTACAAACTTCACTCATTTGTGGAGTAAATTTAACTGCATTCATACAATTAATGAATCAAACTGCAAACATTCATTGCATGAGGAACACTGCAAGTCCTATTTCAATGAATCTAGCTTTTGCTATTCATTCAATGAACGAACAGTCCACGCTTTCATTCAAGGATACAAACTGCATGCATTCATTAAATGAAACAGACTTGCACGTGTTAATTCAAAAACTACATCTTTTCTTGTTTATTCAATTCTCGAGTTTAACACTTTCATTCATTGCAACCAACTCCATTGATTCAATCATTGAAACAAACTGCAATCATTGAGTCAATGAATCAAACAGTATTAATGGATTCAATCAAACTTAATTCATCTAATTCGTGAATCAAACTGCACCTATTGATTCAAAGAAATGCACTGTTTGTCGTGATTAAAAGAGTCATTCTAACTACAATCATCAACCAAACTGTCCGCCTTAATTCCATGCGTAGAGCTTCTCTCATTCATTCAATGTGTCAAGCTCACCTTTTCATTTAATGAAACAAGTTGCATTCATTGAATCATTGAGTCAAAGTACAATCATTGATTCAATGAATCAAACTATATTCCTTGTTTCAATGGAACAAGCATAACTCACTTAGTTACTGAATCCTACTGCACTCATTCATTCAATCAAACAGACTGCACATGATAATTGAGGTACTCTCATTCGTTCCAAGCCACAAGCATAACGCAGTGATTCCATCAAACAAACTGCACACATTTTGTCCATGAAACAAACTGATTAAATGAAACAGACAGCACGTGTTCATTCAATGAGTAGAGCTTTTCTCTTTCATTCAATGCCTCGACATTAAAGCTTAAATTCAATATAAAACCTGCATTCATTCATTGATTGATTCATATTCAATCATTGATTCAAAGAATCAAATGTACGATTGATTTAATTGTACAAACTTCACTCATTTGTGGAGTAAATTTAACTGCATTCATACAATTAATGAATCAAACTGCAAACATTCATTGCATGAGGAACACTGCAAGTCCTATTTCAATGAATCTAGCTTTTGCTATTCATTCAATGAACGAACAGTCCACGCTTTCATTCAAGGATACAAACTGCATGCATTCATTAAATGAAACAGACTTGCACGTGTTAATTCAAAAACTACATCTTTTCTTGTTTATTCAATTCTCGAGTTTAACACTTTCATTCATTGCAACCAACTCCATTGATTCAATCATTGAATCAAACTGCAATCATTGAGTCAATGAATCAAACAGTATTAATGGATTCAATCAAACTTAATTCATCTAATTCGTGAATCAAACTGCACCTATTCATTCAAGGAAATGCACTGTTTGTCGTGATTAAAAGAGTCATTCTAACTACAATCATCAACCAAACTGTCCGCCTTAATTCCATGCGTAGAGCTTCTCTCATTCATTCAATGTGTCAAGCTCACCACTTTCATTTAATGAAACAAGCTGCATTCATTGAATCATTGAGTCAAAGTACAATCATTGATTCAATGAATCAAACTATATTCCTTGTTTCAATGGAACAAGCATAACTCACTTAGTTACTGAATCCTACTGCACTCATTCATTCAATCAAACAGACTGCACATGATAATTGAGGTACTCTCATTCGTTCCAAGCCACAAGCTTAACGCAGTGATTCCATCAAACAAACTGCACACATTTTGTCCATGAAACAAACTGATTAAATGAAACAGACTGCACGTGTTCATTCAATGAGTAGAGCTTTTCTCTTTCATTCAATACCTCGACATTAAAGCTTTAATTCAATTAAACAATCTGCATTCATTCATTCATTGATTCGTACTCAATCATTGATTCAAAGAATCAAATGTACGATTGATTTAATTGTACAAACTTCACTCATTTGTGGAGTAAATTTAACTGCATTCATACAATCAATGAATCAAACTGCAAACATTCTTTGGATGAGGAACACTGCAAGTCCTATTCCAATCAATCTCGCTTTTGCTATTCATTCAATGAACGAACAGTCCACGCGTTCATTCAAGGATACAAACTGCATGCATTCATTAAATGAAACAGACTGCACCTGTTAATTCAATAACTACAGCTTTTCTTGTTAATTCAATTCTCGAGTTTAACACTTTCACTCATTGCAACCAACTCCATTGATTCAATCATTGAATCAAACTGCAATCATTGAGTCAATGAATCAATCAGTATTAATGGATTCAATCAAACTTAATTCATCTACTTCGTGAATCAAACTGCACCTATTGATTCAAAGAAATGCACTGTTTGTCGTGATTAAAAGAGTCATTCTAACTACAATCATCAACCAAACTGTCCGCCTTAATTCCATGCGTAGAGCTTCTCTCATTCATGCAATGTGTCAACTCCTCCATTTTCATTTAATGAAACAAACTGCATTCATTGATTCATTGAATCAAACCTTATTCCTTGTTTCACTAAATAAGTGAGGTATGTTTATTTAGTGAATCCTACTGCACTCATTTATTCAAAACAAGAGACTGCACATGATAATTCCATCAGTAAAGGTTCTCTCATTCGTTGAAAGCCACAATCTTAACACATTGATTCTATCAAATCATCTAAACACATTTAGCCTGCATAAACTGCACGTGTTCATTCAATGAGTAGAGCTTTTCTCTTTCTTTAATGCCTCGAGTTTAACGCTTTAATTCAATGAAACAACCTGCATGCATTCATTCATTGATTCATATTTCTATCATTGATTCCAATAATCAAATGCAATTCATTGATTTAATGGTACAATCTTCACTCATTTGTGGAGTGAATTTAACTGCATTCATGCAATTAATGAATCAAACTGCAAACATTCATTCGATGAGGAACATTGCAAGTCCTATTCCAATCAATCTAGCTTTGCCATTCATTCAATGAAAGAAACTGCACGCGTTCATTCATGCAAACTGCATGCATTCGTTAAATGAAACGACTGCATGTGTTATTTCAATAATTACAGCTTTTCTTGTGTATTCAATGTCTCGAGATTAGCACTTTCATCCAATGAAACCAACTGCATTCATACAATCAATGAATCAAACTGCAAACATTCCTTGGATGAGGAACACTGCAAGTCCTATTTCAATGAATCTAGCTTTTGCTATTCATTCAATGAACGAACAGTCCACGCGTTCATTCAAGGATACAAACTGCATGCATTCATTAAATGAAACAGACTGCACCTGTTAATTCAATAACTACAGCTTTTCTTGTTTATTCAATTCTCGAGTTTCACACTTTCACTCATTGCAACCAACTCCATTGATTCAATCATTGAATCAAACTGCAATCATTGAGTCAATGAATCAAACAGTATTAATGGATTCAATCAAACTTAATTCATCTACTTCGTGAATCAAACTGCACCTATTGATTCAAAGAAATGCACTGTTTGTCGTGATTAAAAGAGTCATTCTAACTACAATCATCAACCAAACTGTCCGCCTTAATTCCATGCGTAGAGCTTCTCTCATTCATGCAATGTGTCAACTCCTCCATTTTCATTTAATGAAACAAACTGCATTCATTGAATCATTGTATCAAACCTTATTCCTTGTTTCACTAAATAAGTGAGGTATGTTTATTTAGTGAATCCTACTGCACTCATTTATTCAAAACAAGAGACTGCACATGATAATTCCATCAGTAAAGGTTCTCTCATTCGTTGAAAGCCACAATCTTAACACATTGATTCTATCAAATCATCTAAACACATTTAGCCTGCATAAACTGCACGTGTTCATTCAATGAGTAGAGCTTTTCTCTTTCTTCAATGCCTCGAGTTTAACGCTTTAATTCAATGAAACAACCTGCATGCATTCATTCATTGATTCATATTTCTATCATTGATTCCAATAATCAAATGCAATTCATTGATTTAATGGTACAATCTTCACTCATTTGTGGAGTGAATTTAACTGCATTCATGCAATTAATGAATCAAACTGCAAACATTCATTCGATGAGGAACATTGCAAGTCCTATTCCAATCAATCTAGCTTTGCCATTCATTCAATGAAAGAAACTACACGCGTTCATTCATGCAAACTGCATGCATTCATTAAATGAAACGACTGCATGTGTTATTTCAATAATTACAGCTTTTCTTGTGTATTCAATGTCTCGAGATTAGCACTTTCATCCAATGAAACCAACTGCATTCATACAATCAATGAATCAAACTGCAAACATTCCTTGGATGAGGAACACTGCAAGTCCTATTTCAATGAATCTAGCTTTTGCTATTCATTCAATGAACGAACAGTCCACGTGTTCATTCAAGGATACAAACTGCATGCATTCATTAAATGAAACAGACTGCACCTGTTAATTCAATAACTACAGCTTTTCTTGTTAATTCAATTCTCGAGTTTAACACTTTCACTCATTGCAACCAACTCCATTGATTCAATCATTGAATCAAACTGCAATCATTGAGTCAATAAATCAAACAGTATTAATGGATTCAATCAAACTTAATTCATCTACTTCGTGAATCAAACTGCACCTATTGATTCAAAGAAATGCACTGTTTGTCGTGATTAAAAGAGTCATTCTAACTACAATCATCAACCAAACTGTCCGCCTTAATTCCATGCGTAGAGCTTCTCTCATTCATGCAATGTGTCAACTCCTCCATTTTCATTTAATGAAACAAACTGCATTCATTGATTCATTGAATCAAACCTTATTCCTTGTTTCACTAAATAAGTGAGGTATGTTTATTTAGTGAATCCTACTGCACTCATTTATTCAAAACAAGAGACTGCACATGATAATTCCATCAGTAAAGGTTCTCTCATTCGTTGAAAGCCACAATCTTAACACATTGATTCTATCAAATCATCTAAACACATTTAGCCTGCATAAACTGCACGTGTTCATTCAATGAGTAGAGCTTTTCTCTTTCTTCAATGCCTCGAGTTTAACGCTTTAATTCAATGAAACAACCTGCATGCATTCATTCATTGATTCATATTTCTATCATTGATTCCAATAATCAAATGCAATTCATTGATTTAATGGTACAATCTTCACTCATTTGTGGAGTGAATTTAACTGCATTCATGCAATTAATGAATCAAACTGCAAACATTCATTCGATGAGGAACATTGCAAGTCCTATTCCAATCAATCTAGCTTTGCCATTCATTCAATGAAAGAAACTGCACGCGTTCATTCATGCAAACTGCATGCATTCATTAAATGAAACGACTGCATGTGTTATTTCAATAATTACAGCTTTTCTTGTGTATTCAATGTCTCGAGATTAGCACTTTCATCCAATGAAACCAACTGCATTCATTCAATCATTGAATCAAACTGAAATCATTGAGTCAATGAATCAAACAGTATAAATGGGTTCAATCAAACAAACTTAACTCATTTACTTCGTGAATCAAACTGCGCTCATACATTCTATGAAATTCACTGTATGTCTTAATTAAAATAGTCATTCTAACTACAATCATGAACAAAACCACCCGTCTTATTTCAATGCGTAGAGCTTCTCTCATTCATTCAATGTGTCAAGCTCACCTTTTCATTTAATGAAACAAGCTGCATTCATTGAATCATTGAGTCAAAGTACAATCATTGATTCAATGAATCAAACTATATTCCTTGTTTCAATGGAACAAGCATAACTCACTTAGTTACTGATCCTACTGCACTCATTCATTCAATCAAACAGACTGCACATGATAATTGAGGTACTCTCATTCGTTCCAAGCCACAAGCTTAACGCATTGATTCCATCAAACAAACTGCACACATTTTGTCCATGAAACAAACTGATTAAATGAAACAGACTGCACGTGTTCATTCAATGAGTAGAGCTTTTCTCTTTCATTCAATGCCTCGACATTAAAGCTTTAATTCAATATAAAACCTGCATTCATTCATTGATTGATTCATATTCAATCATTGATTCAAAGAATCAAAGGTACGATTGATTTAATTGTACAAACTTCACTCATTTGTGGAGTAAATTTAACTGCATTCATACAATTAATGAATCAAACTGCAAACATTCATTGCATGAGGAACACTGCAAGTCCTATTTCAATGAATCTAGCTTTTGCTATTCATTCAATGAACGAACAGTCCACGCTTTCATTCAAGGATACAAACTGCATGCATTCATTAAATGAAACAGACTTGCACGTGTTAATTCAAAAACTACATCTTTTCTTGTTTATTCAATTCTCGAGTTTAACACTTTCATTCATTGCAACCAACTCCATTGATTCAATCATTGAAACAAACTGCAATCATTGAGTCAATGAATCAAACAGTATTAATGGATTCAATCAAACTTAATTCATCTAATTCGTGAATCAAACTGCACCTATTGATTCAAAGAAATGCACTGTTTGTCGTGATTAAAAGAGTCATTCTAACTACAATCATCAACCAAACTGTCCGCCTTAATTCCATGCGTAGACCTTCTCTCATTCATTCAATGTGTCAAGCTCACCTTTTCATTTAATGAAACAAGTTGCATTCATTGAATCATTGAGTCAAAGTACAATCATTGATTCAATGAATCAAACTATATTCCTTGTTTCAATGGAAAAAGCATAACTCACTTAGTTACTGAATCCTACTGCACTCATTCATTCAATCAAACAGACTGCACATGATAATTGAGGTACTCTCATTCGTTCCAAGCCACAAGCATAACGCAGTGATTCCATCAAACAAACTGCACACATTTTGTCCATGAAACAAACTGATTAAATGAAACAGACAGCACGTGTTCATTCAATGAGTAGAGCTTTTCTCTTTCATTCAATGCCTCGACATTAAAGCTTAAATTCAATATAAAACCTGCATTCATTCATTGATTGATTCATATTCAATCATTGATTCAAAGAATCAAATGTACGATTGATTTAATTGTACAAACTTCACTCATTTGTGGAGTAAATTTAACTGCATTCATACAATTAATGAATCAAACTGCAAACATTCATTGCATGAGGAACACTGCAAGTCCTATTTCAATGAATCTAGCTTTTGCTATTCATTCAATGAACGAACAGTCCACGCTTTCATTCAAGGATACAAACTGCATGCATTCATTAAATGAAACAGACTTGCACGTGTTAATTCAAAAACTACATCTTTTCTTGTTTATTCAATTCTCGAGTTTAACACTTTCATTCATTGCAACCAACTCCATTGATTCAATCATTGAATCAAACTGCAATCATTGAGTCAATGATTCAAACAGTATTAATGGATTCAATCAAACTTAATTCATCTACTTCGTGAATCAAACTGCACCTATTGATTCAAAGAAATGCACTGTTTGTCGTGATTAAAAGAGTCATTCTAACTACAATCATCAACCAAACTGTCCGCCTTAATTCCATGCGTAGAGCTTCTCTCATTCATGCAATGTGTCAACTCCTCCATTTTCATTTAATGAAACAAACTGCATTCATTGAATCATTGTATCAAACCTTATTCCTTGTTTCACTAAATAAGTGAGGTATGTTTATTTAGTGAATCCTACTGCACTCATTTATTCAAAACAAGAGACTGCACATGATAATTCCATCAGTAAAGGTTCTCTCATTCGTTGAAAGCCACAATCTTAACACATTGATTCTATCAAATCATCTAAACACATTTAGCCTGCATAAACTGCACGTGTTCATTCAATGAGTAGAGCTTTTCTCTTTCTTCAATGCCTCGAGTTTAACGCTTTAATTCAATGAAACAACCTGCATGCATTCATTCATTGATTCATATTTCTATCATTGATTCCAATAATCAAATGCAATTCATTGATTTAATGGTACAATCTTCACTCATTTGTGGAGTGAATTTAACTGCATTCATGCAATTAATGAATCAAACTGCAAACATTCATTCGATGAGGAACATTGCAAGTCCTATTCCAATCAATCTAGCTTTGCCATTCATTCAATGAAAGAAACTACACGCGTTCATTCATGCAAACTGCATGCATTCATTAAATGAAACGACTGCATGTGTTATTTCAATAATTACAGCTTTTCTTGTGTATTCAATGTCTCGAGATTAGCACTTTCATCCAATGAAACCAACTGCATTCATACAATCAATGAATCAAACTGCAAACATTCCTTGGATGAGGAACACTGCAAGTCCTATTTCAATGAATCTAGCTTTTGCTATTCATTCAATGAACGAACAGTCCACGTGTTCATTCAAGGATACAAACTGCATGCATTCATTAAATGAAACAGACTGCACCTGTTAATTCAATAACTACAGCTTTTCTTGTTAATTCAATTCTCGAGTTTAACACTTTCACTCATTGCAACCAACTCCATTGATTCAATCATTGAATCAAACTGCAATCATTGAGTCAATAAATCAAACAGTATTAATGGATTCAATCAAACTTAATTCATCTACTTCGTGAATCAAACTGCACCTATTGATTCAAAGAAATGCACTGTTTGTCGTGATTAAAAGAGTCATTCTAACTACAATCATCAACCAAACTGTCCGCCTTAATTCCATGCGTAGAGCTTCTCTCATTCATGCAATGTGTCAACTCCTCCATTTTCATTTAATGAAACAAACTGCATTCATTGATTCATTGAATCAAACCTTATTCCTTGTTTCACTAAATAAGTGAGGTATGTTTATTTAGTGAATCCTACTGCACTCATTTATTCAAAACAAGAGACTGCACATGATAATTCCATCAGTAAAGGTTCTCTCATTCGTTGAAAGCCACAATCTGAACACATTGATTCTATCAAATCATCTAAACACATTTAGCCTGCATAAACTGCACGTGTTCATTCAATGAGTAGAGCTTTTCTCTTTCTTCAATGCCTCGAGTTTAACGCTTTAATTCAATGAAACAACCTGCATGCATTCATTCATTGATTCATATTTCTATCATTGATTCCAATAATCAAATGCAATTCATTGATTTAATGGTACAATCTTCACTCATTTGTGGAGTGAATTTAACTGCATTCATGCAATTAATGAATCAAACTGCAAACATTCATTCGATGAGGAACATTGCAAGTCCTATTCCAATCAATCTAGCTTTGCCATTCATTCAATGAAAGAAACTGCACGCGTTCATTCATGCAAACTGCATGCATTCATTAAATGAAACGACTGCATGTGTTATTTCAATAATTACAGCTTTTCTTGTGTATTCAATGTCTCGAGATTAGCACTTTCATCCAATGAAACCAACTGCATTCATTCAATCATTGAATCAAACTGAAATCATTGAGTCAATGAATCAAACAGTATAAATGGGTTCAATCAAACAAACTTAACTCATTTACTTCGTGAATCAAACTGCGCTCATACATTCTATGAAATTCACTGTATGTCTTAATTAAAATAGTCATTCTAACTACAATCATGAACAAAACCACCCGTCTTATTTCAATGCGTAGAGCTTCTCTCATTCATTCAATGTGTCAAGCTCACCTTTTCATTTAATGAAACAAGCTGCATTCATTGAATCATTGAGTCAAAGTACAATCATTGATTCAATGAATCAAACTATATTCCTTGTTTCAATGGAACAAGCATAACTCACTTAGTTACTGATCCTACTGCACTCATTCATTCAATCAAACAGACTGCACATGATAATTGAGGTACTCTCATTCGTTCCAAGCCACAAGCTTAACGCATTGATTCCATCAAACAAACTGCACACATTTTGTCCATGAAACAAACTGATTAAATGAAACAGACTGCACGTGTTCATTCAATGAGTAGAGCTTTTCTCTTTCATTCAATGCCTCGACATTAAAGCTTTAATTCAATATAAAACCTGCATTCATTCATTGATTGATTCATATTCAATCATTGATTCAAAGAATCAAAGGTACGATTGATTTAATTGTACAAACTTCACTCATTTGTGGAGTAAATTTAACTGCATTCATACAATTAATGAATCAAACTGCAAACATTCATTGCATGAGGAACACTGCAAGTCCTATTTCAATGAATCTAGCTTTTGCTATTCATTCAATGAACGAACAGTCCACGCTTTCATTCAAGGATACAAACTGCATGCATTCATTAAATGAAACAGACTTGCACGTGTTAATTCAAAAACTACATCTTTTCTTGTTTATTCAATTCTCGAGTTTAACACTTTCATTCATTGCAACCAACTCCATTGATTCAATCATTGAAACAAACTGCAATCATTGAGTCAATGAATCAAACAGTATTAATGGATTCAATCAAACTTAATTCATCTAATTCGTGAATCAAACTGCACCTATTGATTCAAAGAAATGCACTGTTTGTCGTGATTAAAAGAGTCATTCTAACTACAATCATCAACCAAACTGTCCGCCTTAATTCCATGCGTAGAGCTTCTCTCATTCATTCAATGTGTCAAGCTCACCTTTTCATTTAATGAAACAAGTTGCATTCATTGAATCATTGAGTCAAAGTACAATCATTGATTCAATGAATCAAACTATATTCCTTGTTTCAATGGAAAAAGCATAACTCACTTAGTTACTGAATCCTACTGCACTCATTCATTCAATCAAACAGACTGCACATGATAATTGAGGTACTCTCATTCGTTCCAAGCCACAAGCATAACGCAGTGATTCCATCAAACAAACTGCACACATTTTGTCCATGAAACAAACTGATTAAATGAAACAGACTGCACGTGTTCATTCAATGAGTAGAGCTTTTCTCTTTCATTCAATGCCTCGACATTAAAGCTTAAATTCAATATAAAACCTGCATTCATTCATTGATTGATTCATATTCAATCATTGATTCAAAGAATCAAATGTACGATTGATTTAATTGTACAAACTTCACTCATTTGTGGAGTAAATTTAACTGCATTCATACAATTAATGAATCAAACTGCAAACATTCATTGCATGAGGAACACTGCAAGTCCTATTTCAATGAATCTAGCTTTTGCTATTCATTCAATGAACGAACAGTCCACGCTTTCATTCAAGGATACAAACTGCATGCATTCATTAAATGAAACAGACTTGCACGTGTTAATTCAAAAACTACATCTTTTCTTGTTTATTCAATTCTCGAGTTTAACACTTTCATTCATTGCAACCAACTCCATTGATTCAATCATTGAATCAAACTGCAATCATTGAGTCAATGATTCAAACAGTATTAATGGATTCAATCAAACTTAATTCATCTAATTCGTGAATCAAACTGCACCTATTCATTCAAGGAAATGCACTGTTTGTCGTGATTAAAAGAGTCATTCTAACTACAATCATCAACCAAACTGTCCGCCTTAATTCCATGCGTAGAACTTCTCTCATTCATTCAATGTGTCAAGCTCACCACTTTCATTTAATGAAACAAGCTGCATTCATTGAATCATTGAGTCAAAGTACAATCATTGATTCAATGAATCAAACTATATTCCTTGTTTCAATGGAACAAGCATAACTCACTTAGTTACTGAATCCTACTGCACTCATTCATTCAATCAAACAGACTGCACATGATAATTGAGGTACTCTCATTCGTTCCAAGCCACAAGCTTAACGCAGTGATTCCATCAAACAAACTGCACACATTTTGTCCATGAAACAAACTGATTAAATGAAACAGACTGCACGTGTTCATTCAATGAGTTGAGCTTTTCTCTTTCATTCAATACCTCGACATTAAAGCTTTAATTCAATTAAACAATCTGCATTCATTCATTCATTGATTCGTACTCAATCATTGATTCAAAGAATCAAATGTACGATTGATTTAATTGTACAAACTTCACTCATTTGTGGAGTAAATTTAACTGCATTCATACAATCAATGAATCAAACTGCAAACATTCTTTGGATGAGGAACACTGCAAGTCCTATTCCAATCAATCTCGCTTTTGCTATTCATTCAATGAACGAACAGTCCACGCTTTCATTCAAGGATACAAACTGCATGCATTCATTAAATGAAACAGACTGCACCTGTTAATTCAATAACTACAGCTTTTCTTGTTAATTCAATTCTCGAGTTTAACACTTTCACTCATTGCAACCAACTCCATTGATTCAATCATTGAATCAAACTGCAATCATTGAGTCAATGAATCAATCAGCATTAATGGATTCAATCAAACTTAATTCATCTACTTCGTGAATCAAACTGCACCTATTGATTCAAAGAAATGCACTGTTTGTCGTGATTAAAAGAGTCATTCTAACTACAATCATCAACCAAACTGTCCGCCTTAATTCCATGCGTAGAGCTTCTCTCATTCTTGCAATGTGTCAACTACTCCATTTTCATTTAATGAAACAAACTGCATTCATTGAATCATTGAATCAAACCTTATTCCTTGTTTCACTAAATAAGTGAGGTAGGTTTATTTAGTGAATCCTACTGCACTCATTTATTCAAAACAAGAGACTGCACATGATAATTCCATCAGTAAAGGTTCTCTCATTCGTTGAAAGCCACAATCTTAACACATTGATTCTATCAAATCATCTAAACACATTTAGCCTGCATAAACTGCACGTGTTCATTCAATGAGTAGAGATTTTCTCTTTCTTCAATGCCTCGAGTTTAACACTTTAATTCAATGAAACAACCTGCATGCATTCATTCATTGATTCATATTTCTATCATTGATTCCATAATCAAATGCAATTCATTGATTTAATGGTACAATCTTCACTCATTTGTGGAGTGAATTTAACTGCATTCATGCAATTAATGAATCAAACTGCAAACATTCATTCGATGAGGAACATTGCAAGTCCTATTCCAATCAATCTAGCTTTGCCATTCATTCAATGAAAGAAACTGCACGCGTTCATTCACGCAAACTGCATGCATTCATTAAATGAAACGACTGCATGTGTTATTTCAATAATTACAGCTTTTCTTGTGTATTCAATGTCTCGAGATTAGCACTTTCATCCAATGAAACCAACTGCATTCATACAATCAATGAATCAAACTGCAAACATTTCTTGGATGAGGAACACTGCAAGTCCTATTTCAATGAATCTAGCTTTTGCTATTCATTCAATGAACGAACAGTCCACGCGTTCATTCAAGGATACAAACTGCATGCATTCATTAAATGAAACAGACTGCACCTGTTAATTCAATAACTACAGCTTTTCTTGTTTATTCAATTCTCGAGTTTAACACAATCATTCATTGCAACCAACTCCATTGATTCAATCATTGAATCAAACTGCAATCATTGAGTCAATGAATCAAACAGCATTAATGGATTCAATCAAACTTAATTCATCTACTTCGTGAATCAAACTGCACCTATTGATTCAAAGAAATGCACTGTTTGTCGTGATTAAAAGAGTCATTCTAACTACAATCATCAACCAAACTGTCCGCCTTAATTCCATGCGTAGAGCTTCTCTCATTCTTGCAATGTGTCAACTCCTCCATTTTCATTTAATGAAACAAACTGCATTCATTGAATCATTGAATCAAACCTTATTCCTTGTTTCACTAAATAAGTGAGGTATGTTTATTTAGTGAATCCTACTGCACTCATTTATTCAAAACAAGAGACTGCACATGATAATTCCATCAGTAAAGGTTCTCTCATTCGTTGAAAGCCACAATCTTAACACATTGATTCTATCAAATCATCTAAACACATTTAGCCTGCATAAACTGCACGTGTTCATTCAATGAGTAGAGATTTTCTCTTTCTTCAATGCCTCGAGTTTAACACTTTAATTCAATGAAACAACCTGCATGCATTCATTCATTGATTCATATTTCTATCATTGATTCCATAATCAAATGCAATTCATTGATTTAATGGTACAATCTTCACTCATTTGTGGAGTGAATTTAACTGCATTCATGCAATTAATGAATCAAACTGCAAACATTCATTCGATGAGGAACATTGCAAGTCCTATTCCAATCAATCTAGCTTTGCCATTCATTCAATGAAAGAAACTGCACGCGTTCATTCATGCAAACTGCATGCATTCATTAAATGAAACGACTGCATGTGTTATTTCAATAATTACAGCTTTTCTTGTGTATTCAATGTCTCGAGATTAGCACTTTCATCCAATGAAACCAACTGCATTCATACAATCAATGAATCAAACTGCAAACATTCCTTGGATGAGGAACACTGCAAGTCCTATTTCAATGAATCTAGCTTTTGCTATTCATTCAATGAACGAACAGTCCACGCGTTCATTCAAGGATACAAACTGCATGCATTCATTAAATGAAACAGACTGCACCTGTTAATTCAATAACTACAGCTTTTCTTGTTTATTCAATTCTCGAGTTTAACACAATCATTCATTGCAACCAACTCCATTGATTCAATCATTGAATCAAACTGCAATCATTGAGTCAATGAATCAATCAGTATTAATGGATTCAATCAAACTTAATTCATCTACTTCGTGAATCAAACTGCACCTATTGATTCAAAGAAATGCACTGTTTGTCGTGATTAAAAGAGTCATTCTAACTACAATCATCAACCAAACTGTCCGCCTTAATTCCATGCGTAGAGCTTCTCTCATTCATGCAATGTGTCAACTCCTCCATTTTCATTTAATGAAACAAACTGCATTCATTGATTCATTGAATCAAACCTTATTCCTTGTTTCACTAAATAAGTGAGGTATGTTTATTTAGTGAATCCTACTGCACTCATTTATTCAAAACAAGAGACTGCACATGATAATTCCATCAGTAAAGGTTCTCTCATTCGTTGAAAGCCACAATCTTAACACATTGATTCTATCAAATCATCTAAACACATTTAGCCTGCATAAACTGCACGTGTTCATTCAATGAGTAGAGCTTTTCTCTTTCTTCAATGCCTCGAGTTTAACGCTTTAATTCAATGAAACAACCTGCATGCATTCATTCATTGATTCATATTTCTATCATTGATTCCAATAATCAAATGCAATTCATTGATTTAATGGTACAATCTTCACTCATTTGTGGAGTGAATTTAACTGCATTCATGCAATTAATGAATCAAACTGCAAACATTCATTCGATGAGGAACATTGCAAGTCCTATTCCAATCAATCTAGCTTTGCCATTCATTCAATGAAAGAAACTGCACGCGTTCATTCATGCAAACTGCATGCATTCATTAAATGAAACGACTGCATGTGTTATTTCAATAATTACAGCTTTTCTTGTGTATTCAATGTCTCGAGATTAGCACTTTCATCCAATGAAACCAACTGCATTCATTCAATCATTGAATCAAACTGAAATCATTGAGTCAATGAATCAAACAGTATAAATGGGTTCAATCAAACAAACTTAACTCATTTACTTCGTGAATCAAACTGCGCTCATACATTCTATGAAATTCACTGTATGTCTTAATTAAAATAGTCATTCTAACTACAATCATGAACAAAACCACCCGTCTTATTTCAATGCGTAGAGCTTCTCTCATTCATTCAATGTGTCAAGCTCACCTTTTCATTTAATGAAACAAGCTGCATTCATTGAATCATTGAGTCAAAGTACAATCATTGATTCAATGAATCAAACTATATTCCTTGTTTCAATGGAACAAGCATAACTCACTTAGTTACTGATCCTACTGCACTCATTCATTCAATCTAACAGACTGCACATGATAATTGAGGTACTCTCATTCGTTCCAAGCCACAAGCTTAACGCATTGATTCAATCAAACAAACTGCACACATATTGTCCATGAAACAAACTGATTAAATGAAACAGACTGCACGTGTTCATTCAATGAGTAGAGCTTTTCTCTTTCATTCAATGCCTCGACATTAAAGCTTTAATTCAATATAAAACCTGCATTCATTCATTGATTGATTCATATTCAATCATTGATTCAAAGAATCAAATGTACGATTGATTTAATTGTACAAACTTCACTCATTTGTGGAGTAAATTTAACTGCATTCATACAATTAATGAATCAAACTGCAAACATTCATTGCATGAGGAACACTGCAAGTCCTATTTCAATGAATCTAGCTTTTGCTATTCATTCAATGAACGAACAGTCCACGCTTTCATTCAAGGATACAAACTGCATGCATTCATTAAATGAAACAGACTTGCACGTGTTAATTCAAAAACTACATCTTTGCTTGTTTATTCAATTCTCGAGTTTAACACTTTCATTCATTGCAACCAACTCCATTGATTCAATCATTAAATCAAACTGCAATCATTGAGTCAATGAATCAAACAGTATTAATGGATTCAATCAAAATTAATTAATCTAATTCGTGAATCAAACTGCACCTATTCATTCAAAGAAATGCACTGTTTGTCGTGATTAAAAGAGTCATTCTAACTACAATCATCAACCAAACTGTCCGCCTTAATTCCATGCGTAGAGCTTCTCTCATTCATTCAATGTGTCAAGCTCACCTTTTCATTTAATGAAACAAGTTGCATTCATTGAATCATTGAGTCAAAGTACAATCATTGATTCAATGAATCAAACTATATTCCTTGTTTCAATGGAACAAGCATAACTCACTTAGTTACTGAATCCTACTGCACTCATTCATTCAATCAAACAGACTGCACATGATAATTGAGGTACTCTCATTCGTTCCAAGCCACAAGCTTTACGCAGTGATTCCATCAAACAAACTGCACACATTTTGTCAATGAAACAAACTGATTAAATGAAACAGACTGCACGTGTTCATTCAATGAGTAGAGCTTTTCTCTTTCATTCAATGCCTCGACATTAAAGCTTTAATTCAATATAAAACCTGCATTCATTCATTGATTGATTCATATTCAATCATTGATTCAAAGAATCAAATGTACGATTGATTTAATTGTACAAACTTCACTCATTTGTGGAGTAAATTTAACTGCATTCATACAATTAATGAATCAAACTGCAAACATTCATTGCATGAGGAACACTGCAAGTCCTATTTCAATGAATCTAGCTTTTGCTATTCATTCAATGAACGAACAGTCCACGCTTTCATTCAAGGATACAAACTGCATGCATTCATTAAATGAAACAGACTTGCACGTGTTAATTCAAAAACTACATCTTTGCTTGTTTATTCAATTCTCGAGTTTAACACTTTCATTCATGGCAACCAACTCCATTGATTCAATCATTGAATCAAACTGCAATCATTGAGTCAATGAATCAAACAGTATTAATGGATTCAATCAAAATTAATTCATCTAATTCGTGAATCAAACTGCACCTATTCATTCAAAGAAATGCACTGTTTGTCGTGATTAAAAGAGTCATTCTAACTACAATCATCAACCAAACTGTCCGCCTTAATTCCATGCGTAGAGCTTCTCTCATTCATTCAATGTGTCAAGCTCACCTTTTCATTTAATGAAACAAGTTGCATTCATTGAATCATTGAGTCAAAGTACAATCATTGATTCAATGAATCAAACTATATTCCTTGTTTCAATGGAACAAGCATAACTCACTTAGTTACTGAATCCTACTGCACTCATTCATTCAATCAAACAGACTGCACATGATAATTGAGGTACTCTCATTCGTTCCAAGCCACAAGCTTAACGCAGTGATTCCATCAAACAAACTGCACACATTTTGTCCATGAAACAAACTGATTAAATGAAACAGACTGCACGTGTTCATTCAATGAGTAGAGCTTTTCTCTTTCATTCAATGCCTCGACATTAAAGCTTTAATTCAATATAAAACCTGCATTCATTCATTGATTGATTCATATTCAATCATTGATTCAAAGAATCAAATGTACGATTGATTTAATTGTACAAACTTCACTCATTTGTGGAGTAAATTTAACTGCATTCATACAATTAATGAATCAAACTGCAAACATTCATTGCATGAGGAACACTGCAAGTCCTATTTCAATGAATCTAGCTTTTGCTATTCATTCAATGAACGAACAGTCCACGCTTTCATTCAAGGATACAAACTGCATGCATTCATTAAATGAAACAGACTTGCACGTGTTAATTCAAAAACTACATCTTTTCTTGTTTATTCAATTCTCGAGTTTAACACTTTCATTCATTGCAACCAACTCCATTGATTCAATCATTGAATGAAACTGCAATCATTGAGTCAATGAATCAAACAGTATTAATGGATTCAATCAAACTTAATTCATCTAATTCGTGAATCAAACTGCACCTATTCATTCAAGGAAATGCACTGTTTGTCGTGATTAAAAGAGTCATTCTAACTACAATCATCAAACAAACTGTCCGCCTTAATTCCATGCGTAGAGCTTCTCTCATTCATTCAATGTGTCAAGCTCACCACTTTCATTTAATGAAACAAGCTGCATTCATTGAATCATTGAGTCAAAGTACAATCATTGATTCAATGAATCAAACTATATTCCTTGTTTCAATGGAACAAGCATAACTCACTTAGTTACTGAATCCTACTGCACTCATTCATTCAATCAAACAGACTGCACATGATAATTGAGGTACTCTCATTCGTTCCAAGCCACAAGCTTAACGCAGTGATTCCATCAAACAAACTGCACACATTTTGTCCATGAAACAAACTGATTAAATGAAACAGACTGCACGTGTTCATTCAATGAGTAGAGCTTTTCTCTTTCATTCAATACCTCGACATTAAAGCTTTAATTCAATTAAACAATCTGCATTCATTCATTCATTGATTCGTACTCAATCATTGATTCAAAGAATCAAATGTACGATTGATTTAATTGTACAAACTTCACTCATTTGTGGAGTAAATTTAATTGCATTCATACAATCAATGAATCAAACTGCAAACATTCTTTGGATGAGGAACACTGCAAGTCCTATTCCAATCAATCTCGCTTTTGCTATTCATTCAATGAACGAACAGTCCACGCTTTCATTCAAGGATACAAACTGCATGCATTCATTAAATGAAACAGACTGCACCTGTTAATTCAATAACTACAGCTTTTCTTGTTAATTCAATTCTCGAGTTTAACAGTTTCACTCATTGCAACCAACTCCATTGATTCAATCATTGAATCAAACTGCAATCATTGAGTCAATGAATCAAACAGTATTAATGGATTCAATCAAACTTAATTCATCTACTTCGTGAATCAAACTGCACCTATTGATTCAAAGAAATGCACTGTTTTTCGTGATTAAAAGAGTCATTCTAACTACAATTATCAACCAAACTGTCCGCCTTAATTCCATGCGTAGAGCTTCTCTCATTCATGCAATGTGTCAACTCCTCCATTTTCATTTAATGAAACAAACTGCATTCATTGATTCATTGAATCAAACCTTATTCCTTGTTTCACTAAATAAGTGAGGTATGTTTATTTAGTGAATCCTACTGCACTCATTTATTCAAAACAAGAGACTGCACATGATAATTCCATCAGTAAAGGTTCTCTCATTCGTTGAAAGCCACAATCTTAACACATTGATTCTATCAAATCATCGAAACACATTTAGCCTGCATAAACTGCACGTGTTCATTCAATGAGTAGAGCTTTTCTCTTTCTTCAATGCCTCGAGTTTAACGCTTTAATTCAATGAAACAACCTGCATGCATTCATTCATTGATTCATATTTCTATCATTGATTCCAATAATCAAATGCAATTCATTGATTTAATGGTACAATCTTCACTCATTTGTGGAGTGAATTTAACTGCATTCATGCAATTAATGAATCAAACTGCAAACATTCATTCGATGAGGAACATTGCAAGTCCTATTCCAATCAATCTAGCTTTGCCATTCATTCAATGAAAGAAACTACACGCGTTCATTCATGCAAACTGCATGCATTCATTAAATGAAACGACTGCATGTGTTATTTCAATAATTACAGCTTTTCTTGTGTATTCAATGTCTCGAGATGAGCACTTTCATCCAATGAAACCAACTGCATTCATTCAATCATTGAATCAAACTGAAATCATTGAGTCAATGAATCAAACAGTATAAATGGGTTCAATCAAACAAACTTAACTCATTTACTTCGTGAATCAAACTGCGCTCATACATTCTATGAAATTCACTGTATGTGTTAATTAAAATAGTCATTCTAACTACAATCATGAACAAAACCACCCGTCTTATTTCAATGCGTAGAGCTTCTCTCATTCATTCAATGTGTCAAGCTCACCTTTTCACTTAATGAAACAAGCTGCATTCATTGAATCATTGAGTCAAAGTACAATCATTGATTCAATGAATCAAACTATATTCCTTGTTTCAATGGAACAAGCATAACTCACTTAGTTACTGATCCTACTGCACTCATTCATTCAATCAAACAGACTGCACATGATAATTGAGGTACTCTCATTCGTTCCAAGCCACAAGCTTAACGCAGTGATTCCATCAAACAAACTGCACACATTTTGTCCATGAAACAAACTGATTATATGAAACAGACTGCACGTGTTCATTCAATGAGTAGAGCTTTTCTCTTTCTTTCAATGCCTCGACATTAAAGCTTTAATTCAATATAAAACCTGCATTCATTCATTGATTGATTCATATTCAATCATTGATTCAAAGAATCAAATGTACGATTGATTTAATTGTACAAACTTCACTCATTTGTGGAGTAAATTTAACTGCATTCATACAATTAATGAATTAAACTGCAAACATTCATTGCATGAGGAACACTGCAAGTCCTATTTCAATGAATCTAGCTTTTGCTATTCATTCAATGAACGAACAGTCCACGCTTTCATTCAAGGATACAAACTGCATGCATTCATTAAATGAAACAGACTGCACCTGTTAATTCAATAACTACAGCTTTTCTTGTTAATTCAATTCTCGAGTTTAACACTTTCACTCATTGCAACCAACTCCATTGATTCAATCATTGAATCAAACTGCAATCATTGAGTCAATGAATCAATCAGTATTAATGGATTCAATCAAACTTAATTCATCTACTTCGTGAATCAAACTGCACCTATTGATTCAAAGAAATGCACTGTTTGTCGTGATTAAAAGAGTCATTCTAACTACAATCATCAACCAAACTGTCCGCCTTAATTCCATGCGTAGAGCTTCTCTCATTCATGCAATGTGTCAACTCCTCCATTTTCATTTAATGAAACAAACTGCATTCATTGATTCATTGAATCAAACCTTATTCCTTGTTTCACTAAATAAGTGAGGTATGTTTATTTAGTGAATCCTACTGCACTCATTTATTCAAAATAAGAGACTGCACATGATAATTCCATCAGTAAAGGTTCTCTCATTCGTTGAAAGCCACAATCTTAACACATTGATTCTATCAAATCATCTAAACACATTTAGCCTGCATAAACTGCACGTGTTCATTCAATGAGTAGAGCTTTTCTCTTTCTTTAATGCCTCGAGTTTAACGCTTTAATTCAATGAAACAACCTGCATGCATTCATTCATTGATTCATATTTCTATCATTGATTCCAATAATCAAATGCAATTCATTGATTTAATGGTACAATCTTCACTCATTTGTGGAGTGAATTTAACTGCATTCATGCAATTAATGAATCAAACTGCAAACATTCATTCGATGAGGAACATTGCAAGTCCTATTCCAATCAATCTAGCTTTGCCATTCATTCAATGAAAGAAACTGCACGCGTTCATTCATGCAAACTGCATGCATTCGTTAAATGAAACGACTGCATGTGTTATTTCAATAATTACAGCTTTTCTTGTGTATTCAATGTCTCGAGATTAGCACTTTCATCCAATGAAACCAACTGCATTCATACAATCAATGAATCAAACTGCAAACATTCCTTGGATGAGGAACACTGCAAGTCCTATTTCAATGAATCTAGCTTTTGCTATTCATTCAATGAACGAACAGTCCACGCGTTCATTCAAGGATACAAACTGCATGCATTCATTAAATGAAACAGACTGCACCTGTTAATTCAATAACTACAGCTTTTCTTGTTTATTCAATTCTCGAGTTTCACACTTTCACTCATTGCAACCAACTCCATTGATTCAATCATTGAATCAAACTGCAATCATTGAGTCAATGAATCAAACAGTATTAATGGATTCAATCAAACTTAATTCATCTACTTCGTGAATCAAACTGCACCTATTGATTCAAAGAAATGCACTGTTTGTCGTGATTAAAAGAGTCATTCTAACTACAATCATCAACCAAACTGTCCGCCTTAATTCCATGCGTAGGGCTTCTCTCATTCATGCAATGTGTCAACTCCTCCATTTTCATTTAATGAAACAAACTGCATTCATTGAATCATTGTATCAAACCTTATTCCTTGTTTCACTAAATAAGTGAGGTATGTTTATTTAGTGAATCCTACTGCACTCATTTATTCAAAACAAGAGACTGCACATGATAATTCCATCAGTAAAGGTTCTCTCATTCGTTGAAAGCCACAATCTTAACACATTGATTCTATCAAATCATCTAAACACATTTAGCCTGCATAAACTGCACGTGTTCATTCAATGAGTAGAGCTTTTCTCTTTCTTCAATGCCTCGAGTTTAACGCTTTAATTCAATGAAACAACCTGCATGCATTCATTCATTGATTCATATTTCTATCATTGATTCCAATAATCAAATGCAATTCATTGATTTAATGGTACAATCTTCACTCATTTGTGGAGTGAATTTAACTGCATTCATGCAATTAATGAATCAAACTGCAAACATTCATTCGATGAGGAACATTGCAAGTCCTATTCCAATCAATCTAGCTTTGCCATTCATTCAATGAAAGAAACTACACGCGTTCATTCATGCAAACTGCATGCATTCATTAAATGAAACGACTGCATGTGTTATTTCAATAATTACAGCTTTTCTTGTGTATTCAATGTCTCGAGATTAGCACTTTCATCCAATGAAACCAACTGCATTCATACAATCAATGAATCAAACTGCAAACATTCCTTGGATGAGGAACACTGCAAGTCCTATTTCAATGAATCTAGCTTTTGCTATTCATTCAATGAACGAACAGTCCACGTGTTCATTCAAGGATACAAACTGCATGCATTCATTAAATGAAACAGACTGCACCTGTTAATTCAATAACTACAGCTTTTCTTGTTAATTCAATTCTCGAGTTTAACACTTTCACTCATTGCAACCAACTCCATTGATTCAATCATTGAATCAAACTGCAATCATTGAGTCAATGAATCAAACAGTATTAATGGATTCAATCAAACTTAATTCATCTACTTCGTGAATCAAACTGCACCTATTGATTCAAAGAAATGCACTGTTTGTCGTGATTAAAAGAGTCATTCTAACTACAATCATCAACCAAACTGTCCGCCTTAATTCCATGCGTAGAGCTTCTCTCATTCATGCAATGTGTCAACTCCTCCATTTTCATTTAATGAAACAAACTGCATTCATTGATTCATTGAATCAAACCTTATTCCTTGTTTCACTAAATAAGTGAGGTATGTTTATTTAGTGAATCCTACTGCACTCATTTATTCAAAACAAGAGACTGCACATGATAATTCCATCAGTAAAGGTTCTCTCATTCGTTGAAAGCCACAATCTTAACACATTGATTCTATCAAATCATCTAAACACATTTAGCCTGCATAAACTGCACGTGTTCATTCAATGAGTAGAGCTTTTCTCTTTCTTCAATGCCTCGAGTTTAACGCTTTAATTCAATGAAACAACCTGCATGCATTCATTCATTGATTCATATTTCTATCATTGATTCCAATAATCAAATGCAATTCATTGATTTAATGGTACAATCTTCACTCATTTGTGGAGTGAATTTAACTGCATTCATGCAATTAATGAATCAAACTGCAAACATTCATTCGATGAGGAACATTCCAAGTCCTATTCCAATCAATCTAGCTTTGCCATTCATTCAATGAAAGAAACTGCACGCGTTCATTCATGCAAACTGCATGCATTCATTAAATGAAACGACTGCATGTGTTATTTCAATAATTACAGCTTTTCTTGTGTATTCAATGTCTCGAGATGAGCACTTTCATCCAATGAAACCAACTGCATTCATTCAATCATTGAATCAAACTGAAATCATTGAGTCAATGAATCAAACAGTATAAATGGGTTCAATCAAACAAACTTAACTCATTTACTTCGTGAATCAAACTGCGCTCATACATTCTATGAAATTCACTGTATGTGTTAATTAAAATAGTCATTCTAACTACAATCATGAACAAAACCACCCGTCTTATTTCAATGCGTAGAGCTTCTCTCATTCATTCAATGTGTCAAGCTCACCTTTTCACTTAATGAAACAAGCTGCATTCATTGAATCATTGAGTCAAAGTACAATCATTGATTCAATGAATCAAACTATATTCCTTGTTTCAATGGAACAAGCATAACTCACTTAGTTACTGATCCTACTGCACTCATTCATTCAATCAAACAGACTGCACATGATAATTGAGGTACTCTCATTCGTTCCAAGCCACAAGCTTAACGCAGTGATTCCATCAAACAAACTGCACACATTTTGTCCATGAAACAAACTGATTATATGAAACAGACTGCACGTGTTCATTCAATGAGTAGAGCTTTTCTCTTTCATTCAATGCCTCGACATTAAAGCTTTAATTCAATATAAAACCTGCATTCATTCATTGATTGATTCATATTCAATCATTGATTCAAAGAATCAAATGTACGATTGATTTAATTGTACAAACTTCACTCATTTGTGGAGTAAATTTAACTGCATTCATACAATTAATGAATCAAACTGCAAACATTCATTGCATGAGGAACACTGCAAGTCCTATTTCAATGAATCTAGCTTTTGCTATTCATTCAATGAACGAACAGTCCACGCTTTCATTCAAGGATACAAACTGCATGCATTCATTAAATGAAACAGACTGCACCTGTTAATTCAATAACTACAGCTTTTCTTGTTAATTCAATTCTCGAGTTTAACACTTTCACTCATTGCAACCAACTCCATTGATTCAATCATTGAATCAAACTGCAATCATTGAGTCAATGAATCAATCAGTATTAATGGATTCAATCAAACTTAATTCATCTACTTCGTGAATCAAACTGCACCTATTGATTCAAAGAAATGCACTGTTTGTCGTGATTAAAAGAGTCATTCTAACTACAATCATCAACCAAACTGTCCGCCTTAATTCCATGCGTAGAGCTTCTCTCATTCATGCAATGTGTCAACTCCTCCATTTTCATTTAATGAAACAAACTGCATTCATTGATTCATTGAATCAAACCTTATTCCTTGTTTCACTAAATAAGTGAGGTATGTTTATTTAGTGAATCCTACTGCACTCATTTATTCAAAACAAGAGACTGCACATGATAATTCCATCAGTAAAGGTTCTCTCATTCGTTGAAAGCCACAATCTTAACACATTGATTCTATCAAATCATCTAAACACATTTAGCCTGCATAAACTGCACGTGTTCATTCAATGAGTAGAGCTTTTCTCTTTCTTTAATGCCTCGAGTTTAACGCTTTAATTCAATGAAACAACCTGCATGCATTCATTCATTGATTCATATTTCTATCATTGATTCCAATAATCAAATGCAATTCATTGATTTAATGGTACAATCTTCACTCATTTGTGGAGTGAATTTAACTGCATTCATGCAATTAATGAATCAAACTGCAAACATTCATTCGATGAGGAACATTGCAAGTCCTATTCCAATCAATCTAGCTTTGCCATTCATTCAATGAAAGAAACTGCACGCGTTCATTCATGCAAACTGCATGCATTCGTTAAATGAAACGACTGCATGTGTTATTTCAATAATTACAGCTTTTCTTGTGTATTCAATGTCTCGAGATTAGCACTTTCATCCAATGAAACCAACTGCATTCATACAATCAATGAATCAAACTGCAAACATTCCTTGGATGAGGAACACTGCAAGTCCTATTTCAATGAATCTAGCTTTTGCTATTCATTCAATGAACGAACAGTCCACGCGTTCATTCAAGGATACAAACTGCATGCATTCATTAAATGAAACAGACTGCACCTGTTAATTCAATAACTACAGCTTTTCTTGTTTATTCAATTCTCGAGTTTCACACTTTCACTCATTGCAACCAACTCCATTGATTCAATCATTGAATCAAACTGCAATCATTGAGTCAATGAATCAAACAGTATTAATGGATTCAATCAAACTTAATTCATCTACTTCGTGAATCAAACTGCACCTATTGATTCAAAGAAATGCACTGTTTGTCGTGATTAAAAGAGTCATTCTAACTACAATCATCAACCAAACTGTCCGCCTTAATTCCATGCGTAGGGCTTCTCTCATTCATGCAATGTGTCAACTCCTCCATTTTCATTTAATGAAACAAACTGCATTCATTGAATCATTGTATCAAACCTTATTCCTTGTTTCACTAAATAAGTGAGGTATGTTTATTTAGTGAATCCTACTGCACTCATTTATTCAAAACAAGAGACTGCACATGATAATTCCATCAGTAAAGGTTCTCTCATTCGTTGAAAGCCACAATCTTAACACATTGATTCTATCAAATCATCTAAACACATTTAGCCTGCATAAACTGCACGTGTTCATTCAATGAGTAGAGCTTTTCTCTTTCTTCAATGCCTCGAGTTTAACGCTTTAATTCAATGAAACAACCTGCATGCATTCATTCATTGATTCATATTTCTATCATTGATTCCAATAATCAAATGCAATTCATTGATTTAATGGTACAATCTTCACTCATTTGTGGAGTGAATTTAACTGCATTCATGCAATTAATGAATCAAACTGCAAACATTCATTCGATGAGGAACATTGCAAGTCCTATTCCAATCAATCTAGCTTTGCCATTCATTCAATGAAAGAAACTACACGCGTTCATTCATGCAAACTGCATGCATTCATTAAATGAAACGACTGCATGTGTTATTTCAATAATTACAGCTTTTCTTGTGTATTCAATGTCTCGAGATTAGCACTTTCATCCAATGAAACCAACTGCATTCATACAATCAATGAATCAAACTGCAAACATTCCTTGGATGAGGAACACTGCAAGTCCTATTTCAATGAATCTAGCTTTTGCTATTCATTCAATGAACGAACAGTCCACGTGTTCATTCAAGGATACAAACTGCATGCATTCATTAAATGAAACAGACTGCACCTGTTAATTCAATAACTACAGCTTTTCTTGTTAATTCAATTCTCGAGTTTAACACTTTCACTCATTGCAACCAACTCCATTGATTCAATCATTGAATCAAACTGCAATCATTGAGTCAATGAATCAAACAGTATTAATGGATTCAATCAAACTTAATTCATCTACTTCGTGAATCAAACTGCACCTATTGATTCAAAGAAATGCACTGTTTGTCGTGATTAAAAGAGTCATTCTAACTACAATCATCAACCAAACTGTCCGCCTTAATTCCATGCGTAGAGCTTCTCTCATTCATGCAATGTGTCAACTCCTCCATTTTCATTTAATGAAACAAACTGCATTCATTGATTCATTGAATCAAACCTTATTCCTTGTTTCACTAAATAAGTGAGGTATGTTTATTTAGTGAATCCTACTGCACTCATTTATTCAAAACAAGAGACTGCACATGATAATTCCATCAGTAAAGGTTCTCTCATTCGTTGAAAGCCACAATCTTAACACATTGATTCTATCAAATCATCTAAACACATTTAGCCTGCATAAACTGCACGTGTTCATTCAATGAGTAGAGCTTTTCTCTTTCTTCAATGCCTCGAGTTTAACGCTTTAATTCAATGAAACAACCTGCATGCATTCATTCATTGATTCATATTTCTATCATTGATTCCAATAATCAAATGCAATTCATTGATTTAATGGTACAATCTTCACTCATTTGTGGAGTGAATTTAACTGCATTCATGCAATTAATGAATCAAACTGCAAACATTCATTCGATGAGGAACATTCCAAGTCCTATTCCAATCAATCTAGCTTTGCCATTCATTCAATGAAAGAAACTGCACGCGTTCATTCATGCAAACTGCATGCATTCATTAAATGAAACGACTGCATGTGTTATTTCAATAATTACAGCTTTTCTTGTGTATTCAATGTCTCGAGATGAGCACTTTCATCCAATGAAACCAACTGCATTCATTCAATCATTGAATCAAACTGAAATCATTGAGTCAATGAATCAAACAGTATAAATGGGTTCAATCAAACAAACTTAACTCATTTACTTCGTGAATCAAACTGCGCTCATACATTCTATGAAATTCACTGTATGTGTTAATTAAAATAGTCATTCTAACTACAATCATGAACAAAACCACCCGTCTTATTTCAATGCGTAGAGCTTCTCTCATTCATTCAATGTGTCAAGCTCACCTTTTCACTTAATGAAACAAGCTGCATTCATTGAATCATTGAGTCAAAGTACAATCATTGATTCAATGAATCAAACTATATTCCTTGTTTCAATGGAACAAGCATAACTCACTTAGTTACTGATCCTACTGCACTCATTCATTCAATCAAACAGACTGCACATGATAATTGAGGTACTCTCATTCGTTCCAAGCCACAAGCTTAACGCAGTGATTCCATCAAACAAACTGCACACATTTTGTCCATGAAACAAACTGATTATATGAAACAGACTGCACGTGTTCATTCAATGAGTAGAGCTTTTCTCTTTCATTCAATGCCTCGACATTAAAGCTTTAATTCAATATAAAACCTGCATTCATTCATTGATTGATTCATATTCAATCATTGATTCAAAGAATCAAATGTACGATTGATTTAATTGTACAAACTTCACTCATTTGTGGAGTAAATTTAACTGCATTCATACAATTAATGAATCAAACTGCAAACATTCATTGCATGAGGAACACTGCAAGTCCTATTTCAATGAATCTAGCTTTTGCTATTCATTCAATGAACGAACAGTCCACGCTTTCATTCAAGGATACAAACTGCATGCATTCATTAAATGAAACAGACTGCACCTGTTAATTCAATAACTACAGCTTTTCTTGTTAATTCAATTCTCGAGTTTAACACTTTCACTCATTGCAACCAACTCCATTGATTCAATCATTGAATCAAACTGCAATCATTGAGTCAATGAATCAATCAGTATTAATGGATTCAATCAAACTTAATTCATCTACTTCGTGAATCAAACTGCACCTATTGATTCAAAGAAATGCACTGTTTGTCGTGATTAAAAGAGTCATTCTAACTACAATCATCAACCAAACTGTCCGCCTTAATTCCATGCGTAGAGCTTCTCTCATTCATGCAATGTGTCAACTCCTCCATTTTCATTTAATGAAACAAACTGCATTCATTGATTCATTGAATCAAACCTTATTCCTTGTTTCACTAAATAAGTGAGGTATGTTTATTTAGTGAATCCTACTGCACTCATTTATTCAAAACAAGAGACTGCACATGATAATTCCATCAGTAAAGGTTCTCTCATTCGTTGAAAGCCACAATCTTAACACATTGATTCTATCAAATCATCTAAACACATTTAGCCTGCATAAACTGCACGTGTTCATTCAATGAGTAGAGCTTTTCTCTTTCTTTAATGCCTCGAGTTTAACGCTTTAATTCAATGAAACAACCTGCATGCATTCATTCATTGATTCATATTTCTATCATTGATTCCAATAATCAAATGCAATTCATTGATTTAATGGTACAATCTTCACTCATTTGTGGAGTGAATTTAACTGCATTCATGCAATTAATGAATCAAACTGCAAACATTCATTCGATGAGGAACATTGCAAGTCCTATTCCAATCAATCTAGCTTTGCCATTCATTCAATGAAAGAAACTGCACGCGTTCATTCATGCAAACTGCATGCATTCGTTAAATGAAACGACTGCATGTGTTATTTCAATAATTACAGCTTTTCTTGTGTATTCAATGTCTCGAGATTAGCACTTTCATCCAATGAAACCAACTGCATTCATACAATCAATGAATCAAACTGCAAACATTCCTTGGATGAGGAACACTGCAAGTCCTATTTCAATGAATCTAGCTTTTGCTATTCATTCAATGAACGAACAGTCCACGCGTTCATTCAAGGATACAAACTGCATGCATTCATTAAATGAAACAGACTGCACCTGTTAATTCAATAACTACAGCTTTTCTTGTTTATTCAATTCTCGAGTTTCACACTTTCACTCATTGCAACCAACTCCATTGATTCAATCATTGAATCAAACTGCAATCATTGAGTCAATGAATCAAACAGTATTAATGGATTCAATCAAACTTAATTCATCTACTTCGTGAATCAAACTGCACCTATTGATTCAAAGAAATGCACTGTTTGTCGTGATTAAAAGAGTCATTCTAACTACAATCATCAACCAAACTGTCCGCCTTAATTCCATGCGTAGGGCTTCTCTCATTCATGCAATGTGTCAACTCCTCCATTTTCATTTAATGAAACAAACTGCATTCATTGAATCATTGTATCAAACCTTATTCCTTGTTTCACTAAATAAGTGAGGTATGTTTATTTAGTGAATCCTACTGCACTCATTTATTCAAAACAAGAGACTGCACATGATAATTCCATCAGTAAAGGTTCTCTCATTCGTTGAAAGCCACAATCTTAACACATTGATTCTATCAAATCATCTAAACACATTTAGCCTGCATAAACTGCACGTGTTCATTCAATGAGTAGAGCTTTTCTCTTTCTTCAATGCCTCGAGTTTAACGCTTTAATTCAATGAAACAACCTGCATGCATTCATTCATTGATTCATATTTCTATCATTGATTCCAATAATCAAATGCAATTCATTGATTTAATGGTACAATCTTCACTCATTTGTGGAGTGAATTTAACTGCATTCATGCAATTAATGAATCAAACTGCAAACATTCATTCGATGAGGAACATTGCAAGTCCTATTCCAATCAATCTAGCTTTGCCATTCATTCAATGAAAGAAACTACACGCGTTCATTCATGCAAACTGCATGCATTCATTAAATGAAACGACTGCATGTGTTATTTCAATAATTACAGCTTTTCTTGTGTATTCAATGTCTCGAGATTAGCACTTTCATCCAATGAAACCAACTGCATTCATACAATCAATGAATCAAACTGCAAACATTCCTTGGATGAGGAACACTGCAAGTCCTATTTCAATGAATCTAGCTTTTGCTATTCATTCAATGAACGAACAGTCCACGTGTTCATTCAAGGATACAAACTGCATGCATTCATTAAATGAAACAGACTGCACCTGTTAATTCAATAACTACAGCTTTTCTTGTTAATTCAATTCTCGAGTTTAACACTTTCACTCATTGCAACCAACTCCATTGATTCAATCATTGAATCAAACTGCAATCATTGAGTCAATGAATCAAACAGTATTAATGGATTCAATCAAACTTAATTCATCTACTTCGTGAATCAAACTGCACCTATTGATTCAAAGAAATGCACTGTTTGTCGTGATTAAAAGAGTCATTCTAACTACAATCATCAACCAAACTGTCCGCCTTAATTCCATGCGTAGAGCTTCTCTCATTCATGCAATGTGTCAACTCCTCCATTTTCATTTAATGAAACAAACTGCATTCATTGATTCATTGAATCAAACCTTATTCCTTGTTTCACTAAATAAGTGAGGTATGTTTATTTAGTGAATCCTACTGCACTCATTTATTCAAAACAAGAGACTGCACATGATAATTCCATCAGTAAAGGTTCTCTCATTCGTTGAAAGCCACAATCTTAACACATTGATTCTATCAAATCATCTAAACACATTTAGCCTGCATAAACTGCACGTGTTCATTCAATGAGTAGAGCTTTTCTCTTTCTTCAATGCCTCGAGTTTAACGCTTTAATTCAATGAAACAACCTGCATGCATTCATTCATTGATTCATATTTCTATCATTGATTCCAATAATCAAATGCAATTCATTGATTTAATGGTACAATCTTCACTCATTTGTGGAGTGAATTTAACTGCATTCATGCAATTAATGAATCAAACTGCAAACATTCATTCGATGAGGAACATTCCAAGTCCTATTCCAATCAATCTAGCTTTGCCATTCATTCAATGAAAGAAACTGCACGCGTTCATTCATGCAAACTGCATGCATTCATTAAATGAAACGACTGCATGTGTTATTTCAATAATTACAGCTTTTCTTGTGTATTCAATGTCTCGAGATTAGCACTTTCATCCAATGAAACCAACTGCATTCATTCAATCATTGAATCAAACTGAAATCATTGAGTCAATGAATCAAACAGTATAAATGGGTTCAATCAAACAAACTTAACTCATTTACTTCGTGAATCAAACTGCGCTCATACATTCTATGAAATTCACTGTATGTCTTAATTAAAATAGTCATTCTAACTACAATCATGAACAAAACCACCCGTCTTATTTCAATGCGTAGAGCTTCTCTCATTCATTCAATGTGTCAAGCTCACCTTTTCATTTAAAGAAACAAGCTGCATTCATTGAATCATTGAGTCAAAGTACAATCATTGATTCAATGAATCAAACTATATTCCTTGTTTCAATGGAACAAGCATAACTCACTTAGTTACTGATCCTACTGCACTCATTCATTCAATCAAACAGACTGCACATGATAATTGAGGTACTCTCATTCGTTCCAAGCCACAAGCTTAACGCATTGATTCCATCAAACAAACTGCACACATTTTGTCCATGAAACACACTGATTAAATGAAACAGACTGCACGTGTTCATTCAATGAGTAGAGCTTTTCTCTTTCATTCAATGCCTCGACATTAAAGCTTTAATTCAATATAAAACCTGCATTCATTCATTGATTGATTCATATTCAATCATTGATTCAAAGAATCAAAGGTACGATTGATTTAATTGTACAAACTTCACTCATTTGTGGAGTAAATTTAACTGCATTCATACAATTAATGAATCAAACTGCAAACATTCATTGCATGAGGAACACTGCAAGTCCTATTTCAATGAATCTAGCTTTTGCTATTCATTCAATGAACGAACAGTCCACGCTTTCATTCAAGGATACAAACTGCATGCATTCATTAAATGAAACAGACTTGCACGTGTTAATTCAAAAACTACATCTTTTCTTGTTTATTCAATTCTCGAGGTTAACACTTTCATTCATTGCAACCAACTCCATTGATTCAATCATTGAATCAAACTGCAATCATTGAGTCAATGAATCAAACAGTATTAATGGATTCAATCAAACTTAATTCATCTAATCCGTGAATCAAACTGCACCTATTGATTCAAAGAAATGCACTGTTTGTCGTGATTAAAAGAGTCATTCTAACTACAATCATCAACCAAACTGTCCGCCTTAATTCCATGCGTAGAGCTTCTCTCATTCATTCAATGTGTCAAGCTCACCTTTTCATTTAATGAAACAAGTTGCATTCATTGAATCATTGAGTCAAAGTACAATCATTGATTCAATGAATCAAACTATATTCCTTGTTTCAATGGAACAAGCATAACTCACTTAGTTACTGAATCCTACTGCACTCATTCATTCAATCAAACAGACTGCACATGATAATTGAGGTACTCTCATTCGTTCCAAGCCACAAGCATAACGCAGTGATTCCATCAAACAAACTGCACACATTTTGTCCATGAAACAAACTGATTAAATGAAACAGACAGCACGTGTTCATTCAATGAGTAGAGCTTTTCTCTTTCATTCAATGCCTCGACATTAAAGCTTAAATTCAATATAAAACCTGCATTCATTCATTGATTGATTCATATTCAATCATTGATTCAAAGAATCAAATGTACGATTGATTTAATTGTACAAACTTCACTCATTTGTGGAGTAAATTTAACTGCATTCATACAATTAATGAATCAAACTGCAAACATTCATTGCATGAGGAACACTGCAAGTCCTATTTCAATGAATCTAGCTTTTGCTATTCATTCAATGAACGAACAGTCCACGCTTTCATTCAAGGATACAAACTGCATGCATTCATTAAATGAAACAGACTTGCACGTGTTAATTCAAAAACTACATCTTTTCTTGTTTATTCAATTCTCGAGTTTAACACTTTCACTCATTGCAACCAACTCCATTGATTCAATCATTGAATCAAACTGCAATCATTGAGTCAATGATTCAAACAGTATTAATGGATTCAATCAAACTTAATTCATCTAATTCGTGAATCAAACTGCACCTATTCATTCAAGGAAATGCACTGTTTGTCGTGATTAAAAGAGTCATTCTAACTACAATCATCAACCAAACTGTCCGCCTTAATTCCATGCGTAGAACTTCTCTCATTCATTCAATGTGTCAAGCTCACCACTTTCATTTAATGAAACAAGCTGCATTCATTGAATCATTGAGTCAAAGTACAATCATTGATGCAATGAATCAAACTATATTCCTTGTTTCAATGGAACAAGCATAACTCACTTAGTTACTGAATCCTACTGCACTCATTCATTCAATCAAACAGACTGCACATGATAATTGAGGTACTCTCATTCGTTCCAAGCCACAAGCTTAACGCAGTGATTCCATCAAACAAACTGCACACATTTTGTCCATGAAACAAACTGATTAAATGAAACAGACTGCACGTGTTCATTCAATGAGTAGAGCTTTTCTCTTTCATTTAATACCTCGACATTAAAGCTTTAATTCAATTAAACAATCTGCATTCATTCATTCATTGATTCGTACTCAATCATTGATTCAAAGAATCAAATGTACGATTGATTTAATTGTACAAACTTCACTCATTTGTGGAGTAAATTTAACTGCATTCATACAATCAATGAATCAAACTGCAAACATTCTTTGGATGAGGAACACTGCAAGTCCTATTCCAATCAATCTCGCTTTTGCTATTCATTCAATGAACGAACAGTCCACGCTTTCATTCAAGGATACAAACTGCATGCATTCATTAAATGAAACAGACTGCACCTGTTAATTCAATAACTACAGCTTTTCTTGTTAATTCAATTCTCGAGTTTAACACTTTCACTCATTGCAACCAACTCCATTGATTCAATCATTGAATCAAACTGCAATCATTGAGTCAATGAATCAAACAGTATTAATGGATTCAATCAAACTTAATTCATCTACTTCGTGAATCAAACTGCACCTATTGATTCAAAGAAATGCACTGTTTGTCGTGATTAAAAGAGTCATTCTAACTACAATCATCAACCAAACTGTCCGCCTTAATTCCATGCGTAGAGCTTCTCTCATTCATGCAATGTGTCAACTCCTCCATTTTCATTTAATGAAACAAACTGCATTCATTGATTCATTGAATCAAACCTTATTCCTTGTTTCACTAAATAAGTGAGGTATGTTTATTTAGTGAATCCTACTGCACTCATTTATTCAAAACAAGAGACTGCACATGATAATTCCATCAGTAAAGGTTCTCTCATTCGTTGAAAGCCACAATCTTAACACATTGATTCTATCAAATCATCTAAACACATTTAGCCTGCATAAACTGCACGTGTTCATTCAATGAGTAGAGCTTTTCTCTTTCTTCAATGCCTCGAGTTTAACGCTTTAATTCAATGAAACAACCTGCATGCATTCATTCATTGATTCATATTTCTATCATTGATTCCAATAATCAAATGCAATTCATTGATTTAATGGTACAATCTTCACTCATTTGTGGAGTGAATTTAACTGCATTCATGCAATTAATGAATCAAACTGCAAACATTCATTCGATGAGGAACATTGCAAGTCCTATTCCAATCAATCTAGCTTTGCCATTCATTCAATGAAAGAAACTGCACGCGTTCATTCATGCAAACTGCATGCATTCATTAAATGAAACGACTGCATGTGTTATTTCAATAATTACAGCTTTTCTTGTGTATTCAATGTCTCGAGATTAGCACTTTCATCCAATGAAACCAACTGCATTCATTCAATCATTGAATCAAACTGAAATCATTGAGTCAATGAATCAAACAGTATAAATGGGTTCAATCAAACAAACTTAACTCATTTACTTCGTGAATCAAACTGCGCTCATACATTCTATGAAATTCACTGTATGTCTTAATTAAAATAGTCATTCTAACTACAATCATGAACAAAACCACCCGTCTTATTTCAATGCGTAGAGCTTCTCTCATTCATTCAATGTGTCAAGCTCACCTTTTCATTTAATGAAACAAGCTGCATTCATTGAATCATTGAGTCAAAGTACAATCATTGATTCAATGAATCAAACTATATTCCTTGTTTCAATGGAACAAGCATAACTCACTTAGTTACTGATCCTACTGCAATCATTCATTCAATCAAACAGACTGCACATGATAATTGAGGTACTCTCATTCGTTCCAAGCCACAAGCTTAACGCATTGATTCAATCAAACAAACTGCACACATATTGTCCATGAAACAAACTGATTAAATGAAACAGACTGCACGTGTTCATTCAATGAGTAGAGCTTTTCTCTTTCATTCAATGCCTCGACATTAAAGCTTTAATTCAATATAAAACCTGCATTCATTCATTGATTGATTCATATTCAATCATTGATTCAAAGAATCAAATGTACGATTGATTTAATTGTACAAACTTCACTCATTTGTGGAGTAAATTTAACTGCATTCATACAATTAATGAATCAAACTGCAAACATTCATTGCATGAGGAACACTGCATGTCCTATTTCAATGAATCTAGCTTTTGCTATTCATTCAATGAACGAACAGTCCACGCTTTCATTCAAGGATACAAACTGCATGCATTCATTAAATGAAACAGACTTGCACGTGTTAATTCAAAAACTACATCTTTTCTTGTTTATTCAATTCTCGAGTTTAACACTTTCATTCATTGCAACCAACTCCATTGATTCAATCATTGAATCAAACTGCAATCATTGAGTCAATGAATCAAACAGTATTAATGGATTCAATCAAACTTAATTCATCTAATTCGTGAATCAAACTGCACCTATTCATTCAAGGAAATGCACTGTTTGTCGTGATTAAAAGAGTCATTCTAACTACAATCATCAACCAAACTGTCCGCCTTAATTCCATGCGTAGAACTTCTCTCATTCATTCAATGTGTCAAGCTCACCACTTTCATTTAATGAAACAAGCTGCATTCATTGAATCATTGAGTCAAAGTACAATCATTGATTCAATGAATCAAACTATATTCCTTGTTTCAATGGAACAAGCATAACTCACTTAGTTACTGAATCCTACTGCACTCATTCATTCAATCAAACAGACTGCACATGATAATTGAGGTACTCTCATTCGTTCCAAGCCACAAGCTTAACGCAGTGATTCCATCAAACAAACTGCACACATTTTGTCCATGAAACAAACTGATTAAATGAAACAGACTGCACGTGTTCATTCAATGAGTAGAGCTTTTCTCTTTCATTCAATACCTCGACATTAAAGCTTTAATTCAATTAAACAATCTGCATTCATTCATTCATTGATTCGTACTCAATCATTGATTCAAAGAATCAAATGTACGATTGATTTAATTGTACAAACTTCACTCATTTGTGGAGTAAATTTAACTGCATTCATACAATCAATGAATCAAACTGCAAACATTCTTTGGATGAGGAACACTGCAAGTCCTATTCCAATCAATCTCGCTTTTGCTATTCATTCAATGAACGAACAGTCCACGCTTTCATTCAAGGATACAAACTGCATGCATTCATTAAATGAAACAGACTGCACCTGTTAATTCAATAACTACAGCTTTTCTTGTTAATTCAATTCTCGAGTTTAACACTTTCACTCATTGCAACCAACTCCATTGATTCAATCATTGAATCAAACTGCAATCATTGAGTCAATGAATCAAACAGTATTAATGGATTCAATCAAACTTAATTCATCTACTTCGTGAATCAAACTGCACCTATTGATTCAAAGAAATGCACTGTTTGTCGTGATTAAAAGAGTCATTCTAACTACAATCATCAACCAAACTGTCCGCCTTAATTCCATGCGTAGAGCTTCTCTCATTCATGCAATGTGTCAACTCCTCCATTTTCATTTAATGAAACAAACTGCATTCATTGATTCATTGAATCAAACCTTATTCCTTGTTTCACTAAATAAGTGAGGTATGTTTATTTAGTGAATCCTACTGCACTCATTTATTCAAAACAAGAGACTGCACATGATAATTCCATCAGTAAAGGTTCTCTCATTCGTTGAAAGCCACAATCTTAACACATTGATTCTATCAAATCATCTAAACACATTTAGCCTGCATAAACTGCACGTGTTCATTCAATGAGTAGAGCTTTTCTCTTTCTTCAATGCCTCGAGTTTAACGCTTTAATTCAATGAAACAACCTGCATGCATTCATTCATTGATTCATATTTCTATCATTGATTCCAATAATCAAATGCAATTCATTGATTTAATGGTACAATCTTCACTCATTTGTGGAGTGAATTTAACTGCATTCATGCAATTAATGAATCAAACTGCAAACATTCATTCGATGAGGAACATTGCAAGTCCTATTCCAATCAATCTAGCTTTGCCATTCATTCAATGAAAGAAACTGCACGCGTTCATTCATGCAAACTGCATGCATTCATTAAATGAAACGACTGCATGTGTTATTTGAATAATTACAGCTTTTCTTGTGTATTCAATGTCTCGAGATTAGCACTTTCATCCAATGAAACCAACTGCATTCATTCAATCATTGAATCAAACTGAAATCATTGAGTCAATGAATCAAACAGTATAAATGGGTTCAATCAAACAAACTTAACTCATTTACTTCGTGAATCAAACTGCGCTCATACATTCTATGAAATTCACTGTATGTCTTAATTAAAATAGTCATTCTAACTACAATCATGAACAAAACCACCCGTCTTATTTCAATGCGTAGAGCTTCTCTCATTCATTCAATGTGTCAAGCTCACCTTTTCATTTAATGAAACAAGCTGCATTCATTGAATCATTGAGTCAAAGTACAATCATTGATTCAATGAATCAAACTATATTCCTTGTTTCAATGGAACAAGCATAACTCACTTAGTTACTGATCCTACTGCACTCATTCATTCAATCAAACAGACTGCACATGATAATTGAGGTACTCTCATTCGTTCCAAGCCACAAGCTTAACGCATTGATTCAATCAAACAAACTGCACACATATTGTCCATGAAACAAACTGATTAAATGAAACAGACTGCACGTGTTCATTCAATGAGTAGAGCTTTTCTCTTTCATTCAATGCCTCGACATTAAAGCTTTAATTCAATATAAAACCTGCATTCATTCATTGATTGATTCATATTCAATCATTGATTCAAAGAATCAAATGTACGATTGATTTAATTGTACAAACTTCACTCATTTGTGGAGTAAATTTAACTGCATTCATACAATTAATGAATCAAACTGCAAACATTCATTGCATGAGGAACACTGCAAGTCCTATTTCAATGAATCTAGCTTTTGCTATTCATTCAATGAACGAACAGTCCACGCTTTCATTCAAGGATACAAACTGCATGCATTCATTAAATGAAACAGACTTGCACGTGTTAATTCAAAAACTACATCTTTTCTTGTTTATTCAATTCTCGAGTTTAACACTTTCATTCATTGCAACCAACTCCATTGATTCAATCATTGAATAAAACTGCAATCATTGAGTCAATGAATCAAACAGTATTAATGGATTCAATCAAAATTAATTCATCTAATTCGTGAATCAAACTGCACCTATTCATTCAAAGAAATGCACTGTTTGTCGTGATTAAAAGAGTCATTCTAACTACAATCATCAACCAAACTGTCCGCCTTAATTCCATGCGTAGAGCTTCTCTCATTCATTCAATGTGTCAAGCTCACCTTTTCATTTAATGAAACAAGTTGCATTCATTGAATCATTGAGTCAAAGTACAATCATTGATTCAATGAATCAAACTATATTCCTTGTTTCAATGGAACAAGCATAACTCACTTCGTTACTGAATCCTACTGCACTCATTCATTCAATCAAACAGACTGCACATGATAATTGAGGTACTCTCATTCGTTCCAAGCCACAAGCTTAACGCAGTGATTCCATCAAACAAACTGCACACATTTTGTCAATGAAACAAACTGATTAAATGAAACAGACTGCACGTGTTCATTCAATGAGTAGAGCTTTTCTCTTTCATTCAATGCCTCGACATTAAAGCTTTAATTCAATATAAAACCTGCATTCATTCATTGATTGATTCATATTCAATCATTGATTCAAAGAATCAAATGTACGATTGATTTAATTGTACAAACTTCACTCATTTGTGGAGTAAATTTAACTGCATTCATACAATTAATGAATCAAACTGCAAACATTCATTGCATGAGGAACACTGCAAGTCCTATTTCAATGAATCTAGCTTTTGCTATTCATTCAATGAACGAACAGTCCACGCTTTCATTCAAGGATACAAACTGCATGCATTCATTAAATGAAACAGACTTGCACGTGTTAATTCAAAAACTACATCTTTTCTTGTTTATTCAATTCTCGAGTTTAACACTTTCATTCATTGCAACCAACTCCATTGATTCAATCATTGAATCAAACTGCAATCATTGAGTCAATGAATCAAACAGTATTAATGGATTCAATCAAACTTAATTCATCTAATTCGTGAATCAAACTGCACCTATTCATTCAAGGAAATGCACTGTTTGTCGTGATTAAAAGAGTCATTCTAACTACAATCATCAACCAAACTGTCCGCCTTAATTCCATGCGTAGAGCTTCTCTCATTCATTCAATGTGTCAAGCTCACCACTTTCATTTAATGAAACAAGCTGCATTCATTGAATCATTGAGTCAAAGTACAATCATTGATTCAATGAATCAAACTATATTCCTTGTTTCAATGGAACAAGCATAACTCACTTAGTTACTGAATCCTACTGCACTCATTCATTCAATCAAACAGACTGCACATGATAATTGAGGTACTCTCATTCGTTCCAAGCCACAAGCTTAACGCAGTGATTCCATCAAACAAACTGCACACATTTTGTCCATGAAACAAACTGATTAAATGAAACAGACTGCACGTGTTCATTCAATGAGTAGAGCTTTTCTCTTTCATTCAATACCTCGACATTAAAGCTTTAATTCAATTAAACAATCTGCATTCATTCATTCATTGATTCGTACTCAATCATTGATTCAAAGAATCAAATGTACGATTGATTTAATTGTACAAACTTCACTCATTTGTGGAGTAAATTTAACTGCATTCATACAATCAATGAATCAAACTGCAAACATTCTTTGGATGAGGAACACTGCAAGTCCTATTCCAATCAATCTCGCTTTTGCTATTCATTCAATGAACGAACAGTCCACGCTTTCATTCAAGGATACAAACTGCATGCATTCATTAAATGAAACAGACTGCACCTGTTAATTCAATAACTACAGCTTTTCTTGTTAATTCAATTCTCGAGTTTAACACTTTCACTCATTGCAACCAACTCCATTGATTCAATCATTGAATCAAACTGCAATCATTGAGTCAATGAATCAATCAGCATTAATGGATTCAATCAAACTTAATTCATCTACTTCGTGAATCAAACTGCACCTATTGATTCAAAGAAATGCACTGTTTGTCGTGATTAAAAGAGTCATTCTAACTACAATCATCAACCAAACTGTCCGCCTTAATTCCATGCGTAGAGCTTCTCTCATTCTTGCAATGTGTCAACTCCTCCATTTTCATTTAATGAAACAAACTGCATTCATTGAATCATTGAATCAAACCTTATTCCTTGTTTCACTAAATAAGTGAGGTATGTTTATTTAGTGAATCCTACTGCACTCATTTATTCAAAACAAGAGACTGCACATGATAATTCCATCAGTAAAGGTTCTCTCATTCGTTGAAAGCCACAATCTTAACACATTGATTCTATCAAATCATCTAAACACATTTAGCCTGCATAAACTGCACGTGTTCATTCAATGAGTAGAGCTTTTCTCTTTCTTCAATGCCTCGAGTTTAACGCTTTAATTCAATGAAACAACCTGCATGCATTCATTCATTGATTCATATTTCTATCATTGATTCCAATAATCAAATGCAATTCATTGATTTAATGGTACAATCTTCACTCATTTGTGGAGTGAATTTAACTGCATTCATGCAATTAATGAATCAAACTGCAAACATTCATTCGATGAGGAACATTGCAAGTCCTATTCCAATCAATCTAGCTTTGCCATTCATTCAATGAAAGAAACTGCACGCGTTCATTCATGCAAACTGCATGCATTCATTAAATGAAACGACTGCATGTGTTATTTGAATAATTACAGCTTTTCTTGTGTATTCAATGTCTCGAGATTAGCACTTTCATCCAATGAAACCAACTGCATTCATTCAATCATTGAATCAAACTGAAATCATTGAGTCAATGAATCAAACAGTATAAATGGGTTCAATCAAACAAACTTAACTCATTTACTTCGTGAATCAAACTGCGCTCATACATTCTATGAAATTCACTGTATGTCTTAATTAAAATAGTCATTCTAACTACAATCATGAACAAAACCACCCGTCTTATTTCAATGCGTAGAGCTTCTCTCATTCATTCAATGTGTCAAGCTCACCTTTTCATTTAATGAAACAAGCTGCATTCATTGAATCATTGAGTCAAAGTACAATCATTGATTCAATGAATCAAACTATATTCCTTGTTTCAATGGAACAAGCATAACTCACTTAGTTACTGATCCTACTGCACTCATTCATTCAATCAAACAGACTGCACATGATAATTGAGGTACTCTCATTCGTTCCAAGCCACAAGCTTAACGCATTGATTCAATCAAACAAACTGCACACATATTGTCCATGAAACAAACTGATTAAATGAAACAGACTGCACGTGTTCATTCAATGAGTAGAGCTTTTCTCTTTCATTCAATGCCTCGACATTAAAGCTTTAATTCAATATAAAACCTGCATTCATTCATTGATTGATTCATATTCAATCATTGATTCAAAGAATCAAATGTACGATTGATTTAATTGTACAAACTTCACTCATTTGTGGAGTAAATTTAACTGCATTCATACAATTAATGAATCAAACTGCAAACATTCATTGCATGAGGAACACTGCAAGTCCTATTTCAATGAATCTAGCTTTTGCTATTCATTCAATGAACGAACAGTCCACGCTTTCATTCAAGGATACAAACTGCATGCATTCATTAAATGAAACAGACTTGCACGTGTTAATTCAAAAACTACATCTTTTCTTGTTTATTCAATTCTCGAGTTTAACACTTTCATTCATTGCAACCAACTCCATTGATTCAATCATTGAATCAAACTGCAATCATTGAGTCAATGAATCAAACAGTATTAATGGATTCAATCAAACTTAATTCATCTAATTCGTGAATCAAACTGCACCTATTCATTCAAGGAAATGCACTGTTTGTCGTGATTAAAAGAGTCATTCTAACTACAATCATCAACCAAACTGTCCGCCTTAATTCCATGCGTAGAGCTTCTCTCATTCATTCAATGTGTCAAGCTCACCACTTTCATTTAATGAAACAAGCTGCATTCATTAAATCATTGAGTCAAAGTACAATCATTGATTCAATGAATCAAACTATATTCCTTGTTTCAATGGAACAAGCATAACTCACTTAGTTACTGAATCCTACTGCACTCATTCATTCAATCAAACAGACTGCACATGATAATTGAGGTACTCTCATTCGTTCCAAGCCACAAGCTTAACGCAGTGATTCCATCAAACAAACTGCACACATTTTGTCCATGAAACAAACTGATTAAATGAAACAGACTGCACGTGTTCATTCAATGAGTAGAGCTTTTCTCTTTCATTCAATACCTCGACATTAAAGCTTTAATTCAATTAAACAATCTGCATTCATTCATTCATTGATTCGTACTCAATCATTGATTCAAAGAATCAAATGTACGATTGATTTAATTGTACAAACTTCACTCATTTGTGGAGTAAATTTAACTGCATTCATACAATCAATGAATCAAACTGCAAACATTCTTTGGATGAGGAACACTGCAAGTCCTATTCCAATCAATCTCGCTTTTGCTATTCATTCAATGAACGAACAGTCCACGCTTTCATTCAAGGATACAAACTGCATGCATTCATTAAATGAAACAGACTGCACCTGTTAATTCAATAACTACAGCTTTTCTTGTTAATTCAATTCTCGAGTTTAACACTTTCACTCATTGCAACCAACTCCATTGATTCAATCATTGAATCAAACTGCAATCATTGAGTCAATGAATCAATCAGCATTAATGGATTCAATCAAACTTAATTCATCTACTTCGTGAATCAAACTGCACCTATTGATTCAAAGAAATGCACTGTTTGTCGTGATTAAAAGAGTCATTCTAACTACAATCATCAACCAAACTGTCCGCCTTAATTCCATGCGTAGAGCTTCTCTCATTCTTGCAATGTGTCAACTCCTCCATTTTCATTTAATGAAACAAACTGCATTCATTGAATCATTGAATCAAACCTTATTCCTTGTTTCACTAAATAAGTGAGGTATGTTTATTTAGTGAATCCTACTGCACTCATTTATTCAAAACAAGAGACTGCACATGATAATTCCATCAGTAAAGGTTCTCTCATTCGTTGAAAGCCACAATCTTAACACATTGATTCTATCAAATCATCTAAACACATTTAGCCTGCATAAACTGCACGTGTTCATTCAATGAGTAGAGCTTTTCTCTTTCTTCAATGCCTCGAGTTTAACGCTTTAATTCAATGAAACAACCTGCATGCATTCATTCATTGATTCATATTTCTATCATTGATTCCAATAATCAAATGCAATTCATTGATTTAATGGTACAATCTTCACTCATTTGTGGAGTGAATTTAACTGCATTCATGCAATTAATGAATCAAACTGCAAACATTCATTCGATGAGGAACATTGCAAGTCCTATTCCAATCAATCTAGCTTTGCCATTCATTCAATGAAAGAAACTGCACGCGTTCATTCATGCAAACTGCATGCATTCATTAAATGAAACGACTGCATGTGTTATTTCAATAATTACAGCTTTTCTTGTGTATTCAATGTCTCGAGATTAGCACTTTCATCCAATGAAACCAACTGCATTCATTCAATCATTGAATCAAACTGAAATCATTGAGTCAATGAATCAAACAGTATAAATGGGTTCAATCAAACAAACTTAACTCATTTACTTCGTGAATCAAACTGCGCTCATACATTCTATGAAATTCACTGTATGTCTTAATTAAAATAGTCATTCTAACTACAATCATGAACAAAACCACCCGTCTTATTTCAATGCGTAGAGCTTCTCTCATTCATTCAATGTGTCAAGCTCACCTTTTCATTTAATGAAACAAGCTGCATTCATTGAATCATTGAGTCAAAGTACAATCATTGATTCAATGAATCAAACTATATTCCTTGTTTCAATGGAACAAGCATAACTCACTTAGTTACTGATCCTACTGCACTCATTCATTCAATCAAACAGACTGCACATGATAATTGAGGTACTCTCATTCGTTCCAAGCCACAAGCTTAACGCATTGATTCAATCAAACAAACTGCACACATATTGTCCATGAAACAAACTGATTAAATGAAACAGACTGCACGTGTTCATTCAATGAGTAGAGCTTTTCTCTTTCATTCAATGCCTCGACATTAAAGCTTTAATTCAATATAAAACCTGCATTCATTCATTGATTGATTCATATTCAATCATTGATTCAAAGAATCAAATGTACGATTGATTTAATTGTACAAACTTCACTCATTTGTGGAGTAAATTTAACTGCATTCATACAATTAATGAATCAAACTGCAAACATTCATTGCATGAGGAACACTGCAAGTCCTATTTCAATGAATCTAGCTTTTGCTATTCATTCAATGAACGAACAGTCCACGCTTTCATTCAAGGATACAAACTGCATGCATTCATTAAATGAAACAGACTTGCACGTGTTAATTCAAAAACTACATCTTTTCTTGTTTATTCAATTCTCGAGTTTAACACTTTCATTCATTGCAACCAACTCCATTGATTCAATCATTGAATAAAACTGCAATCATTGAGTCAATGAATCAAACAGTATTAATGGATTCAATCAAAATTAATTCATCTAATTCGTGAATCAAACTGCACCTATTCATTCAAAGAAATGCACTGTTTGTCGTGATTAAAAGAGTCATTCTAACTACAATCATCAACCAAACTGTCCGCCTTAATTCCATGCGTAGAGCTTCTCTCATTCATTCAATGTGTCAAGCTCACCTTTTCATTTAATGAAACAAGTTGCATTCATTGAATCATTGAGTCAAAGTACAATCATTGATTCAATGAATCAAACTATATTCCTTGTTTCAATGGAACAAGCATAACTCACTTCGTTACTGAATCCTACTGCACTCATTCATTCAATCAAACAGACTGCACATGATAATTGAGGTACTCTCATTCGTTCCAAGCCACAAGCTTAACGCAGTGATTCCATCAAACAAACTGCACACATTTTGTCAATGAAACAAACTGATTAAATGAAACAGACTGCACGTGTTCATTCAATGAGTAGAGCTTTTCTCTTTCATTCAATGCCTCGACATTAAAGCTTTAATTCAATATAAAACCTGCATTCATTCATTGATTGATTCATATTCAATCATTGATTCAAAGAATCAAATGTACGATTGATTTAATTGTACAAACTTCACTCATTTGTGGAGTAAATTTAACTGCATTCATACAATTAATGAATCAAACTGCAAACATTCATTGCATGAGGAACACTGCAAGTCCTATTTCAATGAATCTAGCTTTTGCTATTCATTCAATGAACGAACAGTCCACGCTTTCATTCAAGGATACAAACTGCATGCATTCATTAAATGAAACAGACTGCACCTGTTAATTCAATAACTACAGCTTTTCTTGTTAATTCAATTCTCGAGTTTAACACTTTCACTCATTGCAACCAACTCCATTGATTCAATCATTGAATCAAACTGCAATCATTGAGTCAATGAATCAATCAGCATTAATGGATTCAATCAAACTTAATTCATCTACTTCGTGAATCAAACTGCACCTATTGATTCAAAGAAATGCACTGTTTGTCGTGATTAAAAGAGTCATTCTAACTACAATCATCAACCAAACTGTCCGCCTTAATTCCATGCGTAGAGCTTCTCTCATTCTTGCAATGTGTCAACTCCTCCATTTTCATTTAATGAAACAAACTGCATTCATTGAATCATTGAATCAAACCTTATTCCTTGTTTCACTAAATAAGTGAGGTATGTTTATTTAGTGAATCCTACTGCACTCATTTATTCAAAACAAGAGACTGCACATGATAATTCCATCAGTAAAGGTTCTCTCATTCGTTGAAAGCCACAATCTTAACACATTGATTCTATCAAATCATCTAAACACATTTAGCCTGCATAAACTGCACGTGTTCATTCAATGAGTAGAGCTTTTCTCTTTCTTCAATGCCTCGAGTTTAACGCTTTAATTCAATGAAACAACCTGCATGCATTCATTCATTGATTCATATTTCTATCATTGATTCCAATAATCAAATGCAATTCATTGATTTAATGGTACAATCTTCACTCATTTGTGGAGTGAATTTAACTGCATTCATGCAATTAATGAATCAAACTGCAAACATTCATTCGATGAGGAACATTGCAAGTCCTATTCCAATCAATCTAGCTTTGCCATTCATTCAATGAAAGAAACTGCACGCGTTCATTCATGCAAACTGCATGCATTCATTAAATGAAACGACTGCATGTGTTATTTGAATAATTACAGCTTTTCTTGTGTATTCAATGTCTCGAGATTAGCACTTTCATCCAATGAAACCAACTGCATTCATTCAATCATTGAATCAAACTGAAATCATTGAGTCAATGAATCAAACAGTATAAATGGGTTCAATCAAACAAACTTAACTCATTTACTTCGTGAATCAAACTGCGCTCATACATTCTATGAAATTCACTGTATGTCTTAATTAAAATAGTCATTCTAACTACAATCATGAACAAAACCACCCGTCTTATTTCAATGCGTAGAGCTTCTCTCATTCATTCAATGTGTCAAGCTCACCTTTTCATTTAATGAAACAAGCTGCATTCATTGAATCATTGAGTCAAAGTACAATCATTGATTCAATGAATCAAACTATATTCCTTGTTTCAATGGAACAAGCATAACTCACTTAGTTACTGATCCTACTGCACTCATTCATTCAATCAAACAGACTGCACATGATAATTGAGGTACTCTCATTCGTTCCAAGCCACAAGCTTAACGCATTGATTCAATCAAACAAACTGCACACATATTGTCCATGAAACAAACTGATTAAATGAAACAGACTGCACGTGTTCATTCAATGAGTAGAGCTTTTCTCTTTCATTCAATGCCTCGACATTAAAGCTTTAATTCAATATAAAACCTGCATTCATTCATTGATTGATTCATATTCAATCATTGATTCAAAGAATCAAATGTACGATTGATTTAATTGTACAAACTTCACTCATTTGTGGAGTAAATTTAACTGCATTCATACAATTAATGAATCAAACTGCAAACATTCATTGCATGAGGAACACTGCAAGTCCTATTTCAATGAATCTAGCTTTTGCTATTCATTCAATGAACGAACAGTCCACGCTTTCATTCAAGGATACAAACTGCATGCATTCATTAAATGAAACAGACTTGCACGTGTTAATTCAAAAACTACATCTTTTCTTGTTTATTCAATTCTCGAGTTTAACACTTTCATTCATTGCAACCAACTCCATTGATTCAATCATTGAATCAAACTGCAATCATTGAGTCAATGAATCAAACAGTATTAATGGATTCAATCAAACTTAATTCATCTAATTCGTGAATCAAACTGCACCTATTCATTCAAGGAAATGCACTGTTTGTCGTGATTAAAAGAGTCATTCTAACTACAATCATCAACCAAACTGTCCGCCTTAATTCCATGCGTAGAGCTTCTCTCATTCATTCAATGTGTCAAGCTCACCACTTTCATTTAATGAAACAAGCTGCATTCATTAAATCATTGAGTCAAAGTACAATCATTGATTCAATGAATCAAACTATATTCCTTGTTTCAATGGAACAAGCATAACTCACTTAGTTACTGAATCCTACTGCACTCATTCATTCAATCAAACAGACTGCACATGATAATTGAGGTACTCTCATTCGTTCCAAGCCACAAGCTTAACGCAGTGATTCCATCAAACAAACTGCACACATTTTGTCCATGAAACAAACTGATTAAATGAAACAGACTGCACGTGTTCATTCAATGAGTAGAGCTTTTCTCTTTCATTCAATACCTCGACATTAAAGCTTTAATTCAATTAAACAATCTGCATTCATTCATTCATTGATTCGTACTCAATCATTGATTCAAAGAATCAAATGTACGATTGATTTAATTGTACAAACTTCACTCATTTGTGGAGTAAATTTAACTGCATTCATACAATCAATGAATCAAACTGCAAACATTCTTTGGATGAGGAACACTGCAAGTCCTATTCCAATCAATCTCGCTTTTGCTATTCATTCAATGAACGAACAGTCCACGCTTTCATTCAAGGATACAAACTGCATGCATTCATTAAATGAAACAGACTGCACCTGTTAATTCAATAACTACAGCTTTTCTTGTTAATTCAATTCTCGAGTTTAACACTTTCACTCATTGCAACCAACTCCATTGATTCAATCATTGAATCAAACTGCAATCATTGAGTCAATGAATCAATCAGCATTAATGGATTCAATCAAACTTAATTCATCTACTTCGTGAATCAAACTGCACCTATTGATTCAAAGAAATGCACTGTTTGTCGTGATTAAAAGAGTCATTCTAACTACAATCATCAACCAAACTGTCCGCCTTAATTCCATGCGTAGAGCTTCTCTCATTCTTGCAATGTGTCAACTCCTCCATTTTCATTTAATGAAACAAACTGCATTCATTGAATCATTGAATCAAACCTTATTCCTTGTTTCACTAAATAAGTGAGGTATGTTTATTTAGTGAATCCTACTGCACTCATTTATTCAAAACAAGAGACTGCACATGATAATTCCATCAGTAAAGGTTCTCTCATTCGTTGAAAGCCACAATCTTAACACATTGATTCTATCAAATCATCTAAACACATTTAGCCTGCATAAACTGCACGTGTTCATTCAATGAGTAGAGCTTTTCTCTTTCTTCAATGCCTCGAGTTTAACGCTTTAATTCAATGAAACAACCTGCATGCATTCATTCATTGATTCATATTTCTATCATTGATTCCAATAATCAAATGCAATTCATTGATTTAATGGTACAATCTTCACTCATTTGTGGAGTGAATTTAACTGCATTCATGCAATTAATGAATCAAACTGCAAACATTCATTCGATGAGGAACATTGCAAGTCCTATTCCAATCAATCTAGCTTTGCCATTCATTCAATGAAAGAAACTGCACGCGTTCATTCATGCAAACTGCATGCATTCATTAAATGAAACGACTGCATGTGTTATTTCAATAATTACAGCTTTTCTTGTGTATTCAATGTCTCGAGATTAGCACTTTCATCCAATGAAACCAACTGCATTCATTCAATCATTGAATCAAACTGAAATCATTGAGTCAATGAATCAAACAGTATAAATGGGTTCAATCAAACAAACTTAACTCATTTACTTCGTGAATCAAACTGCGCTCATACATTCTATGAAATTCACTGTATGTCTTAATTAAAATAGTCATTCTAACTACAATCATGAACAAAACCACCCGTCTTATTTCAATGCGTAGAGCTTCTCTCATTCATTCAATGTGTCAAGCTCACCTTTTCATTTAATGAAACAAGCTGCATTCATTGAATCATTGAGTCAAAGTACAATCATTGATTCAATGAATCAAACTATATTCCTTGTTTCAATGGAACAAGCATAACTCACTTAGTTACTGATCCTACTGCACTCATTCATTCAATCAAACAGACTGCACATGATAATTGAGGTACTCTCATTCGTTCCAAGCCACAAGCTTAACGCATTGATTCAATCAAACAAACTGCACACATATTGTCCATGAAACAAACTGATTAAATGAAACAGACTGCACGTGTTCATTCAATGAGTAGAGCTTTTCTCTTTCATTCAATGCCTCGACATTAAAGCTTTAATTCAATATAAAACCTGCATTCATTCATTGATTGATTCATATTCAATCATTGATTCAAAGAATCAAATGTACGATTGATTTAATTGTACAAACTTCACTCATTTGTGGAGTAAATTTAACTGCATTCATACAATTAATGAATCAAACTGCAAACATTCATTGCATGAGGAACACTGCAAGTCCTATTTCAATGAATCTAGCTTTTGCTATTCATTCAATGAACGAACAGTCCACGCTTTCATTCAAGGATACAAACTGCATGCATTCATTAAATGAAACAGACTTGCACGTGTTAATTCAAAAACTACATCTTTTCTTGTTTATTCAATTCTCGAGTTTAACACTTTCATTCATTGCAACCAACTCCATTGATTCAATCATTGAATAAAACTGCAATCATTGAGTCAATGAATCAAACAGTATTAATGGATTCAATCAAAATTAATTCATCTAATTCGTGAATCAAACTGCACCTATTCATTCAAAGAAATGCACTGTTTGTCGTGATTAAAAGAGTCATTCTAACTACAATCATCAACCAAACTGTCCGCCTTAATTCCATGCGTAGAGCTTCTCTCATTCATTCAATGTGTCAAGCTCACCTTTTCATTTAATGAAACAAGTTGCATTCATTGAATCATTGAGTCAAAGTACAATCATTGATTCAATGAATCAAACTATATTCCTTGTTTCAATGGAACAAGCATAACTCACTTCGTTACTGAATCCTACTGCACTCATTCATTCAATCAAACAGACTGCACATGATAATTGAGGTACTCTCATTCGTTCCAAGCCACAAGCTTAACGCAGTGATTCCATCAAACAAACTGCACACATTTTGTCAATGAAACAAACTGATTAAATGAAACAGACTGCACGTGTTCATTCAATGAGTAGAGCTTTTCTCTTTCATTCAATGCCTCGACATTAAAGCTTTAATTCAATATAAAACCTGCATTCATTCATTGATTGATTCATATTCAATCATTGATTCAAAGAATCAAATGTACGATTGATTTAATTGTACAAACTTCACTCATTTGTGGAGTAAATTTAACTGCATTCATACAATTAATGAATCAAACTGCAAACATTCATTGCATGAGGAACACTGCAAGTCCTATTTCAATGAATCTAGCTTTTGCTATTCATTCAATGAACGAACAGTCCACGCTTTCATTCAAGGATACAAACTGCATGCATTCATTAAATGAAACAGACTTGCACGTGTTAATTCAAAAACTACATCTTTTCTTGTTTATTCAATTCTCGAGTTTAACACTTTCATTCATTGCAACCAACTCCATTGATTCAATCATTGAATCAAACTGCAATCATTGAGTCAATGAATCAAACAGTATTAATGGATTCAATCAAACTTAATTCATCTAATTCGTGAATCAAACTGCACCTATTCATTCAAGGAAATGCACTGTTTGTCGTGATTAAAAGAGTCATTCTAACTACAATCATCAACCAAACTGTCCGCCTTAATTCCATGCGTAGAGCTTCTCTCATTCATTCAATGTGTCAAGCTCACCACTTTCATTTAATGAAACAAGCTGCATTCATTGAATCATTGAGTCAAAGTACAATCATTGATTCAATGAATCAAACTATATTCCTTGTTTCAATGGAACAAGCATAACTCACTTAGTTACTGAATCCTACTGCACTCATTCATTCAATCAAACAGACTGCACATGATAATTGAGGTACTCTCATTCGTTCCAAGCCACAAGCTTAACGCAGTGATTCCATCAAACAAACTGCACACATTTTGTCCATGAAACAAACTGATTAAATGAAACAGACTGCACGTGTTCATTCAATGAGTTGAGCTTTTCTCTTTCATTCAATACCTCGACATTAAAGCTTTAATTCAATTAAACAATCTGCATTCATTCATTCATTGATTCGTACTCAATCATTGATTCAAAGAATCAAATGTACGATTGATTTAATTGTACAAACTTCACTCATTTGTGGAGTAAATTTAACTGCATTCATACAATCAATGAATCAAACTGCAAACATTCTTTGGATGAGGAACACTGCAAGTCCTATTCCAATCAATCTCGCTTTTGCTATTCATTCAATGAACGAACAGTCCACGCTTTCATTCAAGGATACAAACTGCATGCATTCATTAAATGAAACAGACTGCACCTGTTAATTCAATAACTACAGCTTTTCTTGTTAATTCAATTCTCGAGTTTAACACTTTCACTCATTGCAACCAACTCCATTGATTCAATCATTGAATCAAACTGCAATCATTGAGTCAATGAATCAATCAGCATTAATGGATTCAATCAAACTTAATTCATCTACTTCGTGAATCAAACTGCACCTATTGATTCAAAGAAATGCACTGTTTGTCGTGATTAAAAGAGTCATTCTAACTACAATCATCAACCAAACTGTCCGCCTTAATTCCATGCATAGAGCTTCTCTCATTCTTGCAATGTGTCAACTCCTCCATTTTCATTTAATGAAACAAACTGCATTCATTGAATCATTGAATCAAACCTTATTCCTTGTTTCACTAAATAAGTGAGGTATGTTTATTTAGTGAATCCTACTGCACTCATTTATTCAAAACAAGAGACTGCACATGATAATTCCATCAGTAAAGGTTCTCTCATTCGTTGAAAGCCACAATCTTAACACATTGATTCTATCAAATCATCTAAACACATTTAGCCTGCATAAACTGCACGTGTTCATTCAATGAGTAGAGCTTTTCTCTTTCTTCAATGCCTCGAGTTTAACGCTTTAATTCAATGAAACAACCTGCATGCATTCATTCATTGATTCATATTTCTATCATTGATTCCAATAATCAAATGCAATTCATTGATTTAATGGTACAATCTTCACTCATTTGTGGAGTGAATTTAACTGCATTCATGCAATTAATGAATCAAACTGCAAACATTCATTCGATGAGGAACATTGCAAGTCCTATTCCAATCAATCTAGCTTTGCCATTCATTCAATGAAAGAAACTGCACGCGTTCATTCATGCAAACTGCATGCATTCATTAAATGAAACGACTGCATGTGTTATTTCAATAATTACAGCTTTTCTTGTGTATTCAATGTCTCGAGATTAGCACTTTCATCCAATGAAACCAACTGCATTCATACAATCAATGAATCAAACTGCAAACATTCCTTGGATGAGGAACACTGCAAGTCCTATTTCAATGAATCTAGCTTTTGCTATTCATTCAATGAACGAACAGTCCACGCGTTCATTCAAGGATACAAACTGCATGCATTCATTAAATGAAACAGACTGCACCTGTTAATTCAATAACTACAGCTTTTCTTGTTTATTCAATTCTCGAGTTTAACACAATCATTCATTGCAACCAACTCCATTGATTCAATCATTGAATCAAACTGCAATCATTGAGTCAATGAATCAAACAGTATTAATGGATTCAATCAAACTTAATTCATCTACTTCGTGAATCAAACTGCACCTATTGATTCAAAGAAATGCACTGTTTGTCGTGATTAAAAGAGTCATTCTAACTACAATCATCAACCAAACTGTCCGCCTTAATTCCATGCGTAGAGCTTCTCTCATTCATTCAATGTGTCAAGCTCACCACTTTCATTTAATGAAACAAGCTGCATTCATTGAATCATTGAGTCAAAGTACAATCATTGATTCAATGAATCAAGCTATATTCCTTGTTTCAATGGAACAAGCATAACTCACTTAGTTACTGAATCCTACTGCACTCATTCATTCAATCAAACAGACTGCACATGATAATTGAGGTACTCTCATTCGTTCCAAGCCACAAGCTTAACGCAGTGATTCCATCAAACAAACTGCACACATTTTGTCCATGAAACAAACTGATTAAATGAAACAGACTGCACGTGTTCATTCAATGAGTAGAGCTTTTCTCTTTCATTCAATACCTCGACATTAAAGCTTTAATTCAATTAAACAATCTGCATTCATTCATTCATTGATTCGTACTCAATCATTGATTCAAAGAATCAAATGTACGATTGATTTAATTGTACAAACTTCACTCATTTGTGGAGTAAATTTAACTGCATTCATACAATCAATGAATCAAACTGCAAACATTCTTTGGATGAGGAACACTGCAAGTCCTATTCCAATCAATCTCGCTTTTGCTATTCATTCAATGAACGAACAGTCCACGCTTTCATTCAAGGATACAAACTGCATGCATTCATTAAATGAAACAGACTGCACCTGTTAATTCAATAACTACAGCTTTTCTTGTTAATTCAATTCTCGAGTTTAACACTTTCACTCATTGCAACCAACTCCATTGATTCAATCATTGAATCAAACTGCAATCATTGAGTCAATGAATCAATCAGTATTAATGGATTCAATCAAACTTAATTCATCTACTTCGTGAATCAAACTGCACCTATTGATTCAAAGAAATGCACTGTTTGTCGTGATTAAAAGAGTCATTCTAACTACAATCATCAACCAAACTGTCCGCCTTAATTCCATGCGTAGAGCTTCTCTCATTCATGCAATGTGTCAACTCCTCCATTTTCATTTAATGAAACAAACTGCATTCATTGATTCATTGAATCAAACCTTATTCCTTGTTTCACTAAATAAGTGAGGTATGTTTATTTAGTGAATCCTACTGCACTCATTTATTCAAAACAAGAGACTGCACATGATAATTCCATCAGTAAAGGTTCTCTCATTCGTTGAAAGCCACAATCTTAACACATTGATTCTATCAAATCATCTAAACACATTTAGCCTGCATAAACTGCACGTGTTCATTCAATGAGTAGAGCTTTTCTCTTTCTTCAATGCCTCGAGTTTAACGCTTTAATTCAATGAAACAACCTGCATGCATTCATTCATTGATTCATATTTCTATCATTGATTCCAATAATCAAATGCAATTCATTGATTTAATGGTACAATCTTCACTCATTTGTGGAGTGAATTTAACTGCATTCATGCAATTAATGAATCAAACTGCAAACATTCATTCGATGAGGAACATTGCAAGTCCTATTCCAATCAATCTAGCTTTGCCATTCATTCAATGAAAGAAACTGCACGCGTTCATTCATGCAAACTGCATGCATTCATTAAATGAAACGACTGCATGTGTTATTTCAATAATTACAGCTTTTCTTGTGTATTCAATGTCTCGAGATTAGCACTTTCATCCAATGAAACCAACTGCATTCATTCAATCATTGAATCAAACTGAAATCATTGAGTCAATGAATCAAACAGTATAAATGGGTTCAATCAAACAAACTTAACTCATTTACTTCGTGAATCAAACTGCGCTCATACATTCTATGAAATTCACTGTATGTCTTAATTAAAATAGTCATTCTAACTACAATCATGAACAAAACCACCCGTCTTATTTCAATGCGTAGAGCTTCTCTCATTCATTCAATGTGTCAAGCTCACCTTTTCATTTAATGAAACAAGCTGCATTCATTGAATCATTGAGTCAAAGTACAATCATTGATTCAATGAATCAAACTATATTCCTTGTTTCAATGGAACAAGCATAACTCACTTAGTTACTGATCCTACTGCACTCATTCATTCAATCTAACAGACTGCACATGATAATTGAGGTACTCTCATTCGTTCCAAGCCACAAGCTTAACGCATTGATTCAATCAAACAAACTGCACACATATTGTCCATGAAACAAACTGATTAAATGAAACAGACTGCACGTGTTCATTCAATGAGTAGAGCTTTTCTCTTTCATTCAATGCCTCGACATTAAAGCTTTAATTCAATATAAAACCTGCATTCATTCATTGATTGATTCATATTCAATCATTGATTCAAAGAATCAAATGTACGATTGATTTAATTGTACAAACTTCACTCATTTGTGGAGTAAATTTAACTGCATTCATACAATTAATGAATCAAACTGCAAACATTCATTGCATGAGGAACACTGCAAGTCCTATTTCAATGAATCTAGCTTTTGCTATTCATTCAATGAACGAACAGTCCACGCTTTTATTCAAGGATACAAACTGCATGCATTCATTAAATGAAACAGACTTGCACGTGTTAATTCAAAAACTACATCTTTGCTTGTTTATTCAATTCTCGAGTTTAACACTTTCATTCATTGCAACCAACTCCATTGATTCAATCATTAAATCAAACTGCAATCATTGAGTCAATGAATCAAACAGTATTAATGGATTCAATCAAAATTAATTCATCTAATTCGTGAATCAAACTGCAACTATTCATTCAAAGAAATGCACTGTTTGTCGTGATTAAAAGAGTCATTCTAACTACAATCATCAACCAAACTGTCCGCCTTAATTCCATGCGTAGAGCTTCTCTCATTCATTCAATGTGTCAAGCTCACCTTTTCATTTAATGAAACAAGTTGCATTCATTGAATCATTGAGTCAAAGTACAATCATTGATTCAATGAATCAAACTATATTCCTTGTTTCAATGGAACAAGCATAACTCACTTAGTTACTGAATCCTACTGCACTCATTCATTCAATCAAACAGACTGCACATGATAATTGAGGTACTCTCATTCGTTCCAAGCCACAAGCTTTACGCAGTGATTCCATCAAACAAACTGCACACATTTTGTCAATGAAACAAACTGATTAAATGAAACAGACTGCACGTGTTCATTCAATGAGTAGAGCTTTTCTCTTTCATTCAATGCCTCGACATTAAAGCTTTAATTCAATATAAAACCTGCATTCATTCATTGATTGATTCATATTCAATCATTGATTCAAAGAATCAAATGTACGATTGATTTAATTGTACAAACTTCACTCATTTGTGGAGTAAATTTAACTGCATTCATACAATTAATGAATCAAACTGCAAACATTCATTGCATGAGGAACACTGCAAGTCCTATTTCAATGAATCTAGCTTTTGCTATTCATTCAATGAACGAACAGTCCACGCTTTCATTCAAGGATACAAACTGCATGCATTCATTAAATGAAACAGACTTGCACGTGTTAATTCAAAAACTACATCTTTGCTTGTTTATTCAATTCTCGAGTTTAACACTTTCATTCATGGCAACCAACTCCATTGATTCAATCATTAAATCAAACTGCAATCATTGAGTCAATGAATCAAACAGTATTAATGGATTCAATCAAAATTAATTCATCTAATTCGTGAATCAAACTGCACCTATTCATTCAAAGAAATGCACTGTTTGTCGTGATTAAAAGAGTCATTCTAACTACAATCATCAACCAAACTGTCCGCCTTAATTCCATGCGTAGAGCTTCTCTCATTCATTCAATGTGTCAAGCTCACCTTTTCATTTAATGAAACAAGTTGCATTCATTGAATCATTGAGTCAAAGTACAATCATTGATTCAATGAATCAAACTATATTCCTTGTTTCAATGGAACAAGCATAACTCACTTAGTTACTGAATCCTACTGCACTCATTCATTCAATCAAACAGACTGCACATGATAATTGAGGTACTCTCATTCGTTCCAAGCCACAAGCTTAACGCAGTGATTCCATCAAACAAACTGCACACATTTTGTCCATGAAACAAACTGATTAAATGAAACAGACTGCACGTGTTCATTCAATGAGTAGAGCTTTTCTCTTTCATTCAATGCCTCGACATTAAAGCTTTAATTCAATATAAAACCTGCATTCATTCATTGATTGATTCATATTCAATCATTGATTCAAAGAATCAAATGTACGATTGATTTAATTGTACAAACTTCACTCATTTGTGGAGTAAATTTAACTGCATTCATACAATTAATGAATCAAACTGCAAACATTCATTGCATGAGGAACACTGCAAGTCCTATTTCAATGAATCTAGCTTTTGCTATTCATTCAATGAACGAACAGTCCACGCTTTCATTCAAGGATACAAACTGCATGCATTCATTAAATGAAACAGACTTGCACGTGTTAATTCAAAAACTACATCTTTTCTTGTTTATTCAATTCTCGAGTTTAACACTTTCATTCATTGCAACCAACTCCATTGATTCAATCATTGAATCAAACTGCAATCATTGAGTCAATGAATCAAACAGTATTAATGGATTCAATCAAACTTAATTCATCTAATTCGTGAATCAAACTGCACCTATTCATTCAAGGAAATGCACTGTTTGTCGTGATTAAAAGAGTCATTCTAACTACAATCATCAACCAAACTGTCCGCCTTAATTCCATGCGTAGAGCTTCTCTCATTCATTCAATGTGTCAAGCTCACCACTTTCATTTAATGAAACAAGCTGCATTCATTGAATCATTGAGTCAAAGTACAATCATTGATTCAATGAATCAAACTATATTCCTTGTTTCAATGGAACAAGCATAACTCACTTAGTTACTGAATCCTACTGCACTCATTCATTCAGTCAAACAGACTGCACATGATAATTGAGGTACTCTCATTCGTTCCAAGCCACAAGCTTAACGCAGTGATTCCATCAAACAAACTGCACACATTTTGTCCATGAAACAAACTGATTAAATGAAACAGACTGCACGTGTTCATTCAATGAGTAGAGCTTTTCTCTTTCATTCAATACCTCGACATTAAAGCTTTAATTCAATTAAACAATCTGCATTCATTCATTCATTGATTCGTACTCAATCATTGATTCAAAGAATCAAATGTACGATTGATTTAATTGTACAAACTTCACTCATTTGTGGAGTAAATTTAATTGCATTCATACAATCAATGAATCAAACTGCAAACATTCTTTGGATGAGGAACACTGCAAGTCCTATTCCAATCAATCTCGCTTTTGCTATTCATTCAATGAACGAACAGTCCACGCTTTCATTCAAGGATACAAACTGCATGCATTCATTAAATGAAACAGACTGCACCTGTTAATTCAATAACTACAGCTTTTCTTGTTAATTCAATTCTCGAGTTTAACAGTTTCACTCATTGCAACCAACTCCATTGATTCAATCATTGAATCAAACTGCAATCATTGAGTCAATGAATCAAACAGTATTAATGGATTCAATCAAACTTAATTCATCTACTTCGTGAATCAAACTGCACCTATTGATTCAAAGAAATGCACTGTTTGTCGTGATTAAAAGAGTCATTCTAACTACAATCATCAACCAAACTGTCCGCCTTAATTCCATGCGTAGAGCTTCTCTCATTCATGCAATGTGTCAACTCCTCCATTTTCATTTAATGAAACAAACTGCATTCATTGATTCATTGAATCAAACCTTATTCCTTGTTTCACTAAATAAGTGAGGTATGTTTATTTAGTGAATCCTACTGCACTCTTTTATTCAAAACAAGAGACTGCACATGATAATTCCATCAGTAAAGGTTCTCTCATTCGTTGAAAGCCACAATCTTAACACATTGATTCTATCAAATCATCGAAACACATTTAGCCTGCATAAACTGCACGTGTTCATTCAATGAGTAGAGCTTTTCTCTTTCTTCAATGCCTCGAGTTTAACGCTTTAATTCAATGAAACAACCTGCATGCATTCATTCATTGATTCATATTTCTATCATTGATTCCAATAATCAAATGCAATTCATTGATTTAATGGTACAATCTTCACTCATTTGTGGAGTGAATTTAACTGCATTCATGCAATTAATGAATCAAACTGCAAACATTCATTCGATGAGGAACATTGCAAGTCCTATTCCAATCAATCTAGCTTTGCCATTCATTCAATGAAAGAAACTACACGCGTTCATTCATGCAAACTGCATGCATTCATTAAATGAAACGACTGCATGTGTTATTTCAATAATTACAGCTTTTCTTGTGTATTCAATGTCTCGAGATGAGCACTTTCATCCAATGAAACCAACTGCATTCATTCAATCATTGAATCAAACTGAAATCATTGAGTCAATGAATCAAACAGTATAAATGGGTTCAATCAAACAAACTTAACTCATTTACTTCGTGAATCAAACTGCGCTCATACATTCTATGAAATTCACTGTATGTGTTAATTAAAATAGTCATTCTAACTACAATCATGAACAAAACCACCCGTCTTATTTCAATGCGTAGAGCTTCTCTCATTCATTCAATGTGTCAAGCTCACCTTTTCACTTAATGAAACAAGCTGCATTCATTGAATCATTGAGTCAAAGTACAATCATTGATTCAATGAATCAAACTATATTCCTTGTTTCAATGGAACAAGCATAACTCACTTAGTTACTGATCCTACTGCACTCATTCATTCAATCAAACAGACTGCACATGATAATTGAGGTACTCTCATTCGTTCCAAGCCACAAGCTTAACGCAGTGATTCCATCAAACAAACTGCACACATTTTGTCCATGAAACAAACTGATTATATGAAACAGACTGCACGTGTTCATTCAATGAGTAGAGCTTTTCTCTTTCATTCAATGCCTCGACATTAAAGCTTTAATTCAATATAAAACCTGCATTCATTCATTGATTGATTCATATTCAATCATTGATTCAAAGAATCAAATGTACGATTGATTTAATTGTACAAACTTCACTCATTTGTGGAGTAAATTTAACTGCATTCATACAATTAATGAATCAAACTGCAAACATTCATTGCATGAGGAACACTGCAAGTCCTATTTCAATGAATCTAGCTTTTGCTATTCATTCAATGAACGAACAGTCCACGCTTTCATTCAAGGATACAAACTGCATGCATTCATTAAATGAAACAGACTTGCACGTGTTAATTCAAAAACTACATCTTTTCTTGTTTATTCAATTCTCGAGTTTAACACTTTCATTCATTGCAACCAACTCCATTGATTCAATCATTGAATCAAACTGCAATCATTGAGTCAATGAATCAAACAGTATTAATGGATTCAATCAAAATTAATTCATCTAATTCGTGAATCAAACTGCACCTATTCATTCAAAGAAATGCACTGTTTGTCGTGATTAAAAGAGTCATTCTAACTACAATCATCAACCAAACTGTCCGCCTTAATTCCATGCGTAGAGCTTCTCTCATTCATTCAATGTGTCAAGCTCACCACTTTCATTTAATGAAACAAGCTGCATTCATTGAATCATTGAGTCAAAGTACAATCATTGATTCAATGAATCAAACTATATTCCTTGTTTCAATGGAACAAGCATAACTCACTTAGTTACTGAATCCTACTGCACTCATTCATTCAATCAAACAGACTGCACATGATAATTGAGGTACTCTCATTCGTTCCAAGCCACAAGCTTAACGCAGTGATTCCATCAAACAAACTGCACACATTTTGTCAATGAAACAAACTGATTAAATGAAACAGACTGCACGTGTTCATTCAATGAGTAGAGCTTTTCTCTTTCATTCAATGCCTCGACATTAAAGCTTTAATTCAATATAAAACCTGCATTCATTCATTGATTGATTCATATTCAATCATTGATTCAAAGAATCAAATGTACGATTGATTTAATTGTACAAACTTCACTCATTTGTGGAGTAAATTTAACTGCATTCATACAATTAAAGAATCAAACTGCAAACATTCATTGCATGAGGAACACTGCAAGTCCTATTTCAATGAATCTAGCTTTTGCTATTCATTCAATGAACGAACAGTCCACGCTTTCATTCAAGGATACAAACTGCATGCATTCATTAAATGAAACAGACTTGCACGTGTTAATTCAAAAACTACATCTTTGCTTGTTTATTCAATTCTCGAGTTTAACACTTTCATTCATGGCAACCAACTCCATTGATTCAATCATTAAATCAAACTGCAATCATTGAGTCAATGAATCAAACAGTATTAATGGATTCAATCAAACTTAATTCATCTAATTCGTGAATCAAACTGCACCTATTCATTCAAGGAAATGCACTGTTTGTCGTGATTAAAAGAGTCATTCTAACTACAATCATCAACCAAACTGTCCGCCTTAATTCCATGCGTAGAGCTTCTCTCATTCATTCAATGTGTCAAGCTCACCACTTTCATTTAATGAAACAAGCTGCATTCATTGAATCATTGAGTCAAAGTACAATCATTGATTCAATGAATCAAACTATATTCCTTGTTTCAATGGAACAAGCATAACTCACTTAGTTACTGAATCCTACTGCACTCATTCATTCAATCAAACAGACTGCACATGATAATTGAGGTACTCTCATTCGTTCCAAGCCACAAGCTTAACGCAGTGATTCCATCAAACAAACTGCACACATTTTGTCCATGAAACAAACTGATTAAATGAAACAGACTGCACGTGTTCATTCAATGAGTAGAGCTTTTCTCTTTCATTCAATACCTCGACATTAATGCTTTAATTCAATTAAACAATCTGCATTCATTCATTCATTGATTCGTACTCAATCATTGATTCAAAGAATCAAATGTACGATTGATTTAATTGTACAAACTTCACTCATTTGTGGAGTAAATTTAACTGCATTCATACAATCAATGAATCAAACTGCAAACATTCGTTGGATGAGGAACACTGCAAGTCCTATTCCAATCAATCTCGCTTTTGCTATTCATTCAATGAACGAACAGTCCACGCTTTCATTCAAGGATACAAACTGCATGCATTCATTAAATGAAACAGACTGCACCTGTTAATTCAATAACTACAGCTTTTCTTGTTAATTCAATTCTCGAGTTTAACACTTTCACTCATTGCAACCAACTCCATTGATTCAATCATTGAATCAAACTGCAATCATTGAGTCAATGAATCAATCAGTATTAATGGATTCAATCAAACTTAATTCATCTACTTCGTGAATCAAACTGCACCTATTGATTCAAAGAAATGCACTGTTTGTCGTGATTAAAAGAGTCATTCTAACTACAATCATCAACCAAACTGTCCGCCTTAATTCCATGCGTAGAGCTTCTCTCATTCATGCAATGTGTCAACTCCTCCATTTTCATTTAATGAAACAAACTGCATTCATTGATTCATTGAATCAAACCTTATTCCTTGTTTCACTAAATAAGTGAGGTATGTTTATTTAGTGAATCCTACTGCACTCATTTATTCAAAACAAGAGACTGCACATGATAATTCCATCAGTAAAGGTTCTCTCATTCGTTGAAAGCCACAATCTTAACACATTGATTCTATCAAATCATCTAAACACATTTAGCCTGCATAAACTGCACGTGTTCATTCAATGAGTAGAGCTTTTCTCTTTCTTCAATGCCTCGAGTTTAACGCTTTAATTCAATGAAACAACCTGCATTCATTCATTCATTGATTCATATTTCTATCATTGATTCCAATAATCAAATGCAACTCATTGATTTAATGGTACAATCTTCACTCATTTGTGGAGTGAATTTAACTGCATTCATGCAATTAATGAATCAAACTGCAAACATTCATTCGATGAGGAACATTGCAAGTCCTATTCCAATCAATCTAGCTTTGCCATTCATTCAATGAAAGAAACTGCACGCGTTCATTCATGCAAACTGCATGCATTCATTAAATGAAACGACTGCATGTGTTATTTCAATAATTACAGCTTTTCTTGTGTATTCAATGTCTCGAGATTAGCACTTTCATCCAATGAAACCAACTGCATTCATACAATCAATGAATCAAACTGCAAACATTCCTTGGATGAGGAACACTGCAAGTCCTATTTCAATGAATCTAGCTTTTGCTATTCATTCAATGAACGAACAGTCCACGCGTTCATTCAAGGATACAAATTGCATGCATTCATTAAATGAAACAGACTGCACCTGTTAATTCAATAACTACAGCTTTTCTTGTTTATTCAATTCTCGAGTTTCACACTTTCACTCATTGCAACCAACTCCATTGATTCAATCATTGAATCAAACTGCAATCATTGAGTCAATGAATCAAACAGTATTAATGGATTCAATCAAACTTAATTCATCTCCTTCGTGAATCAAACTGCTCCTATTGATTCAAAGAAATGCACTGTTTTTCGTGATTAAAAGAGTCATTCTAACTACAATCATCAACCAAACTGTCCGCCTTAATTCCATGCGTAGAGCTTCTCTCATTCATGCAATGTGTCAACTCCTCCATTTTCATTTAATGAAACAAACTGCATTCATTGAATCATTGAATCAAACCTTATTCCTTGTTTCACTAAATAAGTGAGGTATGTTTATTTAGTGAATCCTACTGCACTCATTTATTCAAAACAAGAGACTGCACATGATAATTCCATCAGTAAAGGTTCTCTCATTCGTTGAAAGCCACAATCTTAACACATTGATTCTATCAAATCATCTAAACACATTTAGCCTGCATAAACTGCACGTGTTCATTCAATGCCTCGAGTTTAACGCTTTAATTCAATGAAACAACCTGCATGCATTCATTCATTGATTCATATTTCTATCATTGATTCCAATAATCAAATGCAATTCATTGATTTAATGGTACAATCTTCACTCATTTGTGGAGTGAATTTAACTGCATTCATGCAATTAATGAATCAAACTGCAAACATTCATTCGATGAGGAACATTGCAAGTCCTATTCCAATCAATCTAGCTTTGCCATTCATTCAATGAAAGAAACTATACGCGTTCATTCATGCAAACTGCATGCATTCATTAAATGAAACGATGGCATGTGTTATTTCAATAATTATGCTTTTCTTGTGTATTCAATGTCTCGAGATTAGCACTTTCATCCAATGAAACCAACTGCATTCATACAATCAATGAATCAAACTGCAAACATTCTTTGGATGAGGAACACTGCAAGTCCTATTTCAATGAATCTAGCTTTTGCTATTCATTCAATGAACGAACAGTCCACGCTTTCATTCAAGGATACAAACTGCATGCATTCATTAAATGAAACAGACTGCACCTGTTAATTCAATAACTACAGCTTTTCTTGTTTATTCAATTCTCGAGTTTAACACTTTCATTCATTGCAACCAACTCCATTGATTCAATCATTGAATCAAACTGCAATCATTGAGTCAATGAATCAAACAGTATTAATGGATTCAATCAAACTTAATTCATCTACTTCGTGAATCAAACTGCACCTATTGATTCAAAGAAATGCACTGTTTGTCGTGATTAAAAGAGTCATTCTAACTACAATCATCAACCAAACTGTCCGCCTTAATTCCATGCGCAGAGCTTCTCTCATTCATGCAATGTGTCAACTCCTCCATTTTCATTTAATGAAACAAACTGCATTCATTGAATCATTGAATCAAACCTTATTCCTTGTTTCACTAAATAAGTGAGGTATGTTTATTTAGTGAATCCTACTGCACTCATTTATTCAAAACAAGAGACTGCACATGATAATTCCATCAGTAAAGGTTCTCTCATTCGTTGAAAGCCACAATCTTAACACATTGATTCTATCAAATCATCTAAACACATTTAGCCTGCATAAACTGCACGTGTTCATTCAATGAGTAGAGCTTTTCTCTTTCTTCAATGCCTCGAGTTTAACGCTTTAATTCAATGAAACAACCTGCATGCATTCATTCATTGATTCATATTTCTATCATTGATTCCAATAATCAAATGCAATTCATTGATTTAATGGTACAATCTTCACTCATTTGTGGAGTGAATTTAACTGCATTCATGCAATTAATGAATCAAACTGCAAACATTCATTCGATGAGGAACATTGCAAGTCCTATTCCAATCAATCTAGCTTTGCCATTCATTCAATGAAAGAAACTGCACGCGTTCATTCATGCAAACTGCATGCATTCATTAAATGAAACGACTGCATGTGTTATTTCAATAATTACAGCTTTTCTTGTGTATTCAATGTCTCGAGATTAGCACTTTCATCCAATGAAACCAACTGCATTCATTCAATCATTGAATCAAACTGAAATCATTGAGTCAATGAATCAAACAGTATAAATGGGTTCAATCAAACAAACTTAACTCATTTACTTCGTGAATCAAACTGCGCTCATACATTCTATGAAATTCACTGTATGTCTTAATTAAAATAGTCATTCTAACTACAATCATGAACAAAACCACCCGTCTAATTTCAATGCGTAGAGCTTCTCTCATTCATTCAATGTGTTAAGCTCACCTTTTCATTTAATGAAACAAGCTGCATTCATTGAATCATTGAGTCAAAGTACAATCATTGATTCAATGAATCAAACTATATTCCTTGTTTCAATGGAACAAGCATAACTCACTTAGTTACTGATCCTACTGCACTCATTCATTCAATCAAACAGACTGCACATGATAATTGAGGTACTCTCATTCGTTCCAAGTCACAAGCTTAACGCATTGATTCAATCAAACAAACTGCACACATTTTGTCCATGAAACAAACTGATTAAATGAAACAGACTGCACGTGTTCATTCAATGAGTAGAGCTTTTCTCTTTCATTCAATGCCTCGACATTAAAGCTTTAATTCAATATAAAACCTGCATTCATTCATTGATTGATTCATATTCAATCATTGATTCAAAGAATCAATGTACGATTGATTTAATTGTACAAACTTCACTCATTTGTGGAGTAAATTTAACTGCATTCATACAATTAATGAATCAAACTGCAAACATTCATTGCATGAGGAACACTGCAAGTCCTATTTCAATGAATCTAGCTTTTGCTATTCATTCAATGAACGAACAGTCCACGCTTTCATTCAAGGATACAAACTGCATGCATTCATTAAATGAAACAGACTTGCACGTGTTAATTCAAAAACTACATCTTTTCTTGTTTATTCAATTCTCGAGTTTAACACTTTCATTCATTGCAACCAACTCCATTGATTCAATCATTGAATCAAACTGCAATCATTGAGTCAATGAATCAAACAGTATTAATGGATTCAATCAAAATTAATTCATCTAATTCGTGAATCAAACTGCACCTATTCATTCAAAGAAATGCACTGTTTGTCGTGATTAAAAGAGTCATTCTAACTACAATCATCAACCAAACTGTCCGCCTTAATTCCATGCGTAGAGCTTCTCTCATTCATTCAATGTGTCAAGCTCACCTTTTCATTTAATGAAACAAGTTGCATTCATTGAATCATTGAGTCAAAGTACAATCATTGATTCAATGAATCAAACTATATTCCTTGTTTCAATGGAACAAGCATAACTCACTTAGTTACTGAATCCTACTGCACTCATTCATTCAATCAAACAGACTGCACATGATAATTGAGGTACTCTCATTCGTTCCAAGCCACAAGCTTAACGCAGTGATTCCATCAAACAAACTGCACACATTTTGTCAATGAAACAAACTGATTAAATGAAACAGACTGCACGTGTTCATTCAATGAGTAGAGCTTTTCTCTTTCATTCAATGCCTCGACATTAAAGCTTTAATTCAATATAAAACCTGCATTCATTCATTGATTGATTCATATTCAATCATTGATTCAAAGAATCAAATGTACGATTGATTTAATTGTACAAACTTCACTCATTTGTGGAGTAAATTTAACTGCATTCATACAATTAATGAATCAAACTGCAAACATTCATTGCATGAGGAACACTGCAAGTCCTATTTCAATGAATCTAGCTTTTGCTATTCATTCAATGAACGAACAGTCCACGCTTTCATTCAAGGATACAAACTGCATGCATTCATTAAATGAAACAGACTTGCACGTGTTAATTCAAAAACTACATCTTTTCTTGTTTATTCAATTCTCGAGTTTAACACTTTCATTCATTGCAACCAACTCCAATGATTCAATCATTGAATCAAACTGCAATCATTGAGTCAATGAATCAAACAGTATTAATGGATTCAATCAAAATTAATTCATCTAATTCGTGAATCAAACTGCAACTATTCATTCAAAGAAATGCACTGTTTGTCGTGATTAAAAGAGTCATTCTAACTACAATCATCAACCAAACTGTCCGCCTTAATTCCATGCGTAGAGCTTCTCTCATTCATTCAATGTGTCAAGCTCACCACTTTCATTTAATGAAACAAGCTGCATTCATTGAATCATTGAGTCAAAGTACAATCATTGATTCAATGAATCAAACTATATTCCTTGTTTCAATGGAACAAGCATAACTCACTTAGTTACTGAATCCTACTGCACTCATTCATTCAATCAAACAGACTGCACATGATAATTGAGGTACTCTCATTCGTTCCAAGCCACAAGCTTAACGCAGTGATTCCATCAAACAAACTGCACACATTTTGTCAATGAAACAAACTGATTAAATGAAACAGACTGCACGTGTTCATTCAATGAGTAGAGCTTTTCTCTTTCATTCAATGCCTCGACATTAAAGCTTTAATTCAATATAAAACCTGCATTCATTCATTGATTGATTCATATTCAATCATTGATTCAAAGAATCAAATGTACGATTGATTTAATTGTACAAACTTCACTCATTTGTGGAGTAAATTTAACTGCATTCATACAATTAAAGAATCAAACTGCAAACATTCATTGCATGAGGAACACAACAAGTCCTATTTCAATGAATCTAGCTTTTGCTATTCATTCAATGAACGAACAGTCCACGCTTTCATTCAAGGATACAAACTGCATGCATTCATTAAATGAAACAGACTTGCACGTGTTAATTCAAAAACTACATCTTTTCTTGTTTATTCAATTCTCGAGTTTAACACTTTCATTCATTGCAACCAACTCCATTGATTCAATCATTGAATCAAACTGCAATCATTGAGTCAATGAATCAAACAGTATTAATGGATTCAATCAAACTTAATTCATCTAATTCGTGAATCAAACTGCACCTATTCATTCAAGGAAATGCACTGTTTGTCGTGATTAAAAGAGTCATTCTAACTACAATCATCAAACAAACTGTCCGCCTTAATTCCATGCGTAGAGCTTCTCTCATTAATTCAATGTGTCAAGCTCACCACTTTCATTTAATGAAACAAGCTGCATTCATTGAATCATTGAGTCAAAGTACAATCATTGATTCAATGAATCAAACTGTATTCCTTGTTTCAATGGAACAAGCATAACTCACTTAGTTACTGAATCCTACTGCACTCATTCATTCAATCAAACAGACTGCACATGATAATTGAGGTACTCTCATTCGTTCCAAGCCACAAGCTTAACGCGGTGATTCCATCAAACAAACTGCACACATTTTGTCCATGAAACAAACTGATTAAATGAAACAGACTGCACGTGTTCATTCAATGAGTAGAGCTTTTCTCTTTCATTCAATACCTCGACATTAAAGCTTTAATTCAATTAAACAATCTGCATTCATTCATTCATTGATTCGTACTCAATCATTGATTCAAAGAATCAAATGTACGATTGATTTAATTGTACAAACTTCACTCATTTGTGGAATAAATTTAACTGCATTCATACAATCAATGAATCAAACTGCAAACATTCGTTGGATGAGGAACACTGCAAGTCCTATTCCAATCAATCTCGCTTTTGCTATTCATTCAATGAACGAACAGTCCACGCTTTCATTCAAGGATACAAACTGCATGCATTCATTAAATGAAACAGACTGCACCTGTTAATTCAATAACTACAGCTTTTCTTGTTAATTCAATTCTCGAGTTTAACACTTTCATTCATTGCAACCAACTCCATTGATTCAATCATTGAATCAAACTGCAATCATTGAGTCAATGAATCAATCAGTATTAATGGATTCAATCAAACTTAATTCATCTACTTCGTGAATCAAACTGCACCTATTGATTCAAAGAAATGCACTGTTTGTCGTGATTAAAAGAGTCATTCTAACTACAATCATCAACCAAACTGTCCGCCTTAATTCCATGCGTAGAGCTTCTCTCATTCATGCAATGTGTAAACTCCTCCATTTTCATTTAATGAAACAAACTGCATTCATTGATTCATTGAATCAAACCTTATTCCTTGTTTCACTAAATAAGTGAGGTATGTTTATTTAGTGAATCCTACTGCACTCATTTATTCAAAACAAGAGACTATACATGATAATTCCATCAGTAAAGGTTCTCTCATTCGTTGAAAGCCACAATCTTAACACATTGATTCGATCAAATCATCTAAACACATTTAGCCTGCATAAACTGCACGTGTTCATTCAATGCCTCGAGTTTAACGCTTTAATTCAATGAAACAACCTGCATGCATTCATTCATTGATTCATATTTCTATCATTGATTCCAATAATCAAATGCAATTCATTGATTTAATGGTACAATCTTCACTCATTTGTGGAGTGAATTTAACTGCATTCATGCAATTAATGAATCAAACTGCAAACATTCATTCGATGAGGAACATTGCAAGTCCTATTCCAATCAATCTAGCTTTGCCATTCATTCAATGAAAGAAACTACACGCGTTCATTCATGCAAACTGCATGCATTCATTAAATGAAACGACTGCATGTGTTATTTCAATAATTACAGCTTTTCTTGTGTATTCAATGTCTCGAGATTAGCACTTTCATCCAATGAAACCAACTGCATTCATACAATCAATGAATCAAACTGCAAACATTCCTTGGATGAGGAACACTGCAAGTCCTATTTCAATGAATCTAGCTTTTGCTATTCATTCAATGAACGAACAGTCCACGTGTTCATTCAAGGATACAAACTGCATGCATTCATTAAATGAAACAGACTGCACCTGTTAATTCAATAACTACAGCTTTTCTTGTTAATTCAATTCTCGAGTTTAACACTTTCACTCATTGCAACCAACTCCATTGATTCAATCATTGAATCAAACTGCAATCATTGAGTCAATGAATCAAACAGTATTAATGGATTCAATCAAACTTAATTCATCTACTTCGTGAATCAAACTGCACCTATTGATTCAAAGAAATGCACTGTTTGTCGTGATTAAAAGAGTCATTCTAACTACAATCATCAACCAAACTGTCCGCCTTAATTCCATGCGTAGAGCTTCTCTCATTCATGCAATGTGTCAACTCCTCCATTTTCATTTAATGAAACAAACTGCATTCATTGATTCATTGAATCAAACCTTATTCCTTGTTTCACTAAATAAGTGAGGTATGTTTATTTAGTGAATCCTACTGCACTCATTTATTCAAAACAAGAGACTGCACATGATAATTCCATCAGTAAAGGTTCTCTCATTCGTTGAAAGCCACAATCTTAACACATTGATTCTATCAAATCATCTAAACACATTTAGCCTGCATAAACTGCACGTGTTCATTCAATGAGTAGAGCTTTTCTCTTTCTTCAATGCCTCGAGTTTAACGCTTTAATTCAATGAAACAACCTGCATGCATTCATTCATTGATTCATATTTCTATCATTGATTCCAATAATCAAATGCAACTCATTGATTTAATGGTACAATCTTCACTCATTTGTGGAGTGAATTTAACTGCATTCATGCAATTAATGAATCAAACTGCAAACATTCATTCGATGAGGAACATTGCAAGTCCTATTCCAATCAATCTAGCTTTGCCATTCATTCAATGAAAGAAACTGCACGCGTTCATTCATGCAAACTGCATGCATTCATTAAATGAAACGACTGCATGTGTTATTTCAATAATTACAGCTTTTCTTGTGTATTCAATGTCTCGAGATTAGCACTTTCATCCAATGAAACCAACTGCATTCATACAATCAATGAATCAAACTGCAAACATTCCTTGGATGAGGAACACTGCAAGTCCTATTTCAATGAATCTCGCTTTTGCTATTCATTCAATGAACGAACAGTCCACGCGTTCATTCAAGGATACAAATTGCATGCATTCATTAAATGAAACAGACTGCACCTGTTAATTCAATAACTACAGCTTTTCTTGTTTATTCAATTCTCGAGTTTCACACTTTCACTCATTGCAACCAACTCCATTGATTCAATCATTGAATCAAACTGCAATCATTGAGTCAATGAATCAAACAGTATTAATGGATTCAATCAAACTTAATTCATCTCCTTCGTGAATCAAACTGCTCCTATTGATTCAAAGAAATGCACTGTTTGTCGTGATTAAAAGAGTCATTCTAACTACAATCATCAACCAAACTGTCCGCCTTAATTCCATGCGTAGAGCTTCTCTCATTCATGCAATGTGTCAACTCCTCCATTTTCATTTAATGAAACAAACTGCATTCATTGAATCATTGAATCAAACCTTATTCCTTGTTTCACTAAATAAGTGAGGTATGTTTATTTAGTGAATCCTACTGCACTCATTTATTCAAAACAAGAGACTGCACATGATAATTCCATCAGTAAAGGTTCTCTCATTCGTTGAAAGCCACAATCTTAACACATTGATTCTATCAAATCATCTAAACACATTTAGCCTGCATAAACTGCACGTGTTCATTCAATGCCTCGAGTTTAACGCTTTAATTCAATGAAACAACCTGCATGCATTCATTCATTGATTCATATTTCTATCATTGATTCCAATAATCAAATGCAATTCATTGATTTAATGGTACAATCTTCACTCATTTGTGGAGTGAATTTAACTGCATTCATGCAATTAATGAATCAAACTGCAAACATTCATTCGATGAGGAACATTGCAAGTCCTATTCCAATCAATCTAGCTTTGCCATTCATTCAATGAAAGAAACTATACGCGTTCATTCATGCAAACTGCATGCATTCATTAAATGAAACGATGGCATGTGTTATTTCAATAATTATGCTTTTCTTGTGTATTCAATGTCTCGAGATTAGCACTTTCATCCAATGAAACCAACTGCATTCATACAATCAATGAATCAAACTGCAAACATTCTTTGGATGAGGAACACTGCAAGTCCTATTTCAATGAATCTAGCTTTTGCTATTCATTCAATGAACGAACAGTCCACGCTTTCATTCAAGGATACAAACTGCATGCATTCATTAAATGAAACAGACTGCACCTGTTAATTCAATAACTACAGCTTTTCTTGTTTATTCAATTCTCGAGTTTAACACTTTCATTCATTGCAACCAACTCCATTGATTCAATCATTGAATCAAACTGCAATCATTGAGTCAATGAATCAAACAGTATTAATGGATTCAATCAAACTTAATTCATCTACTTCGTGAATCAAACTGCACCTATTGATTCAAAGAAATGCACTGTTTGTCGTGATTAAAAGAGTCATTCTAACTACAATCATCAACCAAACTGTCCGCCTTAATTCCATGCGCAGAGCTTCTCTCATTCATGCAATGTGTCAACTCCTCCATTTTCATTTAATGAAACAAACTGCATTCATTGAATCATTGAATCAAACCTTATTCCTTGTTTCACTAAATAAGTGAGGTATGTTTATTTAGTGAATCCTACTGCACTCATTTATTCAAAACAAGAGACTGCACATGATAATTCCATCAGTAAAGGTTCTCTCATTCGTTGAAAGCCACAATCTTAACACATTGATTCTATCAAATCATCTAAACACATTTAGCCTGCATAAACTGCACGTGTTCATTCAATGAGTAGAGCTTTTCTCTTTCTTCAATGCCTCGAGTTTAACGCTTTAATTCAATGAAACAACCTGCATGCATTCATTCATTGATTCATATTTCTATCATTGATTCCAATAATCAAATGCAATTCATTGATTTAATGGTACAATCTTCACTCATTTGTGGAGTGAATTTAACTGCATTCATGCAATTAATGAATCAAACTGCAAACATTCATTCGATGAGGAACATTGCAAGTCCTATTCCAATCAATCTAGCTTTGCCATTCATTCAATGAAAGAAACTGCACGCGTTCATTCATGCAAACTGCATGCATTCATTAAATGAAACGACTGCATGTGTTATTTCAATAATTACAGCTTTTCTTGTGTATTCAATGTCTCGAGATTAGCACTTTCATCCAATGAAACCAACTGCATTCATTCAATCATTGAATCAAACTGAAATCATTGAGTCAATGAATCAAACAGTATAAATGGGTTCAATCAAACAAACTTAACTCATTTACTTCGTGAATCAAACTGCGCTCATACATTCTATGAAATTCACTGTATGTCTTAATTAAAATAGTCATTCTAACTACAATCATGAACAAAACCACCCGTCTTATTTCAATGCGTAGAGCTTCTCTCATTCATTCAATGTGTTAAGCTCACCTTTTCATTTAATGAAACAAGCTGCATTCATTGAATCATTGAGTCAAAGTACAATCATTGATTCAATGAATCAAACTATATTCCTTGTTTCAATGGAACAAGCATAACTCACTTAGTTACTGATCCTACTGCACTCATTCATTCAATCAAACAGACTGCACATGATAATTGAGGTACTCTCATTCGTTCCAAGTCACAAGCTTAACGCATTGATTCAATCAAACAAACTGCACACATTTTGTCCATGAAACAAACTGATTAAATGAAACAGACTGCACGTGTTCATTCAATGAGTAGAGCTTTTCTCTTTCATTCAATGCCTCGACATTAAAGCTTTAATTCAATATAAAACCTGCATTCATTCATTGATTGATTCATATTCAATCATTGATTCAAAGAATCAATGTACGATTGATTTAATTGTACAAACTTCACTCATTTGTGGAGTAAATTTAACTGCATTCATACAATTAATGAATCAAACTGCAAACATTCATTGCATGAGGAACACTGCAAGTCCTATTTCAATGAATCTAGCTTTTGCTATTCATTCAATGAACGAACAGTCCACGCTTTCATTCAAGGATACAAACTGCATGCATTCATTAAATGAAACAGACTTGCACGTGTTAATTCAAAAACTACATCTTTTCTTGTTTATTCAATTCTCGAGTTTAACACTTTCATTCATTGCAACCAACTCCATTGATTCAATCATTGAATCAAACTGCAATCATTGAGTCAATGAATCAAACAGTATTAATGGATTCAATCAAAATTAATTCATCTAATTCGTGAATCAAACTGCACCTATTCATTCAAAGAAATGCACTGTTTGTCGTGATTAAAAGAGTCATTCTAACTACAATCATCAACCAAACTGTCCGCCTTAATTCCATGCGTAGAGCTTCTCTCATTCATTCAATGTGTCAAGCTCACCTTTTCATTTAATGAAACAAGTTGCATTCATTGAATCATTGAGTCAAAGTACAATCATTGATTCAATGAATCAAACTATATTCCTTGTTTCAATGGAACAAGCATAACTCACTTAGTTACTGAATCCTACTGCACTCATTCATTCAATCAAACAGACTGCACATGATAATTGAGGTACTCTCATTCGTTCCAAGCCACAAGCTTAACGCAGTGATTCCATCAAACAAACTGCACACATTTTGTCAATGAAACAAACTGATTAAATGAAACAGACTGCACGTGTTCATTCAATGAGTAGAGCTTTTCTCTTTCATTCAATGCCTCGACATTAAAGCTTTAATTCAATATAAAACCTGCATTCATTCATTGATTGATTCATATTCAATCATTGATTCAAAGAATCAAATGTACGATTGATTTAATTGTACAAACTTCACTCATTTGTGGAGTAAATTTAACTGCATTCATACAATTAATGAATCAAACTGCAAACATTCATTGCATGAGGAACACTGCAAGTCCTATTTCAATGAATCTAGCTTTTGCTATTCATTCAATGAACGAACAGTCCACGCTTTCATTCAAGGATACAAACTGCATGCATTCATTAAATGAAACAGACTTGCACGTGTTAATTCAAAAACTACATCTTTTCTTGTTTATTCAATTCTCGAGTTTAACACTTTCATTCATTGCAACCAACTCCAATGATTCAATCATTGAATCAAACTGCAATCATTGAGTCAATGAATCAAACAGTATTAATGGATTCAATCAAAATTAATTCATCTAATTCGTGAATCAAACTGCAACTATTCATTCAAAGAAATGCACTGTTTGTCGTGATTAAAAGAGTCATTCTAACTACAATCATCAACCAAACTGTCCGCCTTAATTCCATGCGTAGAGCTTCTCTCATTCATTCAATGTGTCAAGCTCACCACTTTCATTTAATGAAACAAGCTGCATTCATTGAATCATTGAGTCAAAGTACAATCATTGATTCAATGAATCAAACTATATTCCTTGTTTCAATGGAACAAGCATAACTCACTTAGTTACTGAATCCTACTGCACTCATTCATTCAATCAAACAGACTGCACATGATAATTGAGGTACTCTCATTCGTTCCAAGCCACAAGCTTAACGCAGTGATTCCATCAAACAAACTGCACACATTTTGTCAATGAAACAAACTGATTAAATGAAACAGACTGCACGTGTTCATTCAATGAGTAGAGCTTTTCTCTTTCATTCAATGCCTCGACATTAAAGCTTTAATTCAATATAAAACCTGCATTCATTCATTGATTGATTCATATTCAATCATTGATTCAAAGAATCAAATGTACGATTGATTTAATTGTACAAACTTCACTCATTTGTGGAGTAAATTTAACTGCATTCATACAATTAAAGAATCAAACTGCAAACATTCATTGCATGAGGAACACAACAAGTCCTATTTCAATGAATCTAGCTTTTGCTATTCATTCAATGAACGAACAGTCCACGCTTTCATTCAAGGATACAAACTGCATGCATTCATTAAATGAAACAGACTTGCACGTGTTAATTCAAAAACTACATCTTTTCTTGTTTATTCAATTCTCGAGTTTAACACTTTCACTCATTGCAACCAACTCCATTGATTCAATCATTGAATCAAACTGCAATCATTGAGTCAATGAATCAAACAGTATTAATGGATTCAATCAAACTTAATTCATCTACTTCGTGAATCAAACTGCACCTATTGATTCAAAGAAATGCACTGTTTGTCGTGATTAAAAGAGTCATTCTAACTACAATCATCAACCAAACTGTCCGCCTTAATTCCATGCGTAGAGCTTCTCTCATTCATGCAATGTGTCAACTCCTCCATTTTCATTTAATGAAACAAACTGCATTCATTGATTCATTGAATCAAACCTTATTCCTTGTTTCACTAAATAAGTGAGGTATGTTTATTTAGTGAATCCTACTGCACTCATTTATTCAAAACAAGAGACTGCACATGATAATTCCATCAGTAAAGGTTCTCTCATTCGTTGAAAGCCACAATCTTAACACATTGATTCTATCAAATCATCTAAACACATTTAGCCTGCATAAACTGCACGTGTTCATTCAATGAGTAGAGCTTTTCTCTTTCTTCAATGCCTCGAGTTTAACGCTTTAATTCAATGAAACAACCTGCATGCATTCATTCATTGATTCATATTTCTATCATTGATTCCAATAATCAAATGCAACTCATTGATTTAATGGTACAATCTTCACTCATTTGTGGAGTGAATTTAACTGCATTCATGCAATTAATGAATCAAACTGCAAACATTCATTCGATGAGGAACATTGCAAGTCCTATTCCAATCAATCTAGCTTTGCCATTCATTCAATGAAAGAAACTGCACGCGTTCATTCATGCAAACTGCATGCATTCATTAAATGAAACGACTGCATGTGTTATTTCAATAATTACAGCTTTTCTTGTGTATTCAATGTCTCGAGATTAGCACTTTCATCCAATGAAACCAACTGCATTCATACAATCAATGAATCAAACTGCAAACATTCCTTGGATGAGGAACACTGCAAGTCCTATTTCAATGAATCTAGCTTTTGCTATTCATTCAATGAACGAACAGTCCACGCGTTCATTCAAGGATACAAATTGCATGCATTCATTAAATGAAACAGACTGCACCTGTTAATTCAATAACTACAGCTTTTCTTGTTTATTCAATTCTCGAGTTTCACACTTTCACTCATTGCAACCAACTCCATTGATTCAATCATTGAATCAAACTGCAATCATTGAGTCAATGAATCAAACAGTATTAATGGATTCAATCAAACTTAATTCATCTCCTTCGTGAATCAAACTGCTCCTATTGATTCAAAGAAATGCACTGTTTGTCGTGATTAAAAGAGTCATTCTAACTACAATCATCAACCAAACTGTCCGCCTTAATTCCATGCGTAGAGCTTCTCTCATTCATGCAATGTGTCAACTCCTCCATTTTCATTTAATGAAACAAACTGCATTCATTGAATCATTGAATCAAACCTTATTCCTTGTTTCACTAAATAAGTGAGGTATGTTTATTTAGTGAATCCTACTGCACTCATTTATTCAAAACAAGAGACTGCACATGATAATTCCATCAGTAAAGGTTCTCTCATTCGTTGAAAGCCACAATCTTAACACATTGATTCTATCAAATCATCTAAACACATTTAGCCTGCATAAACTGCACGTGTTCATTCAATGCCTCGAGTTTAACGCTTTAATTCAATGAAACAACCTGCATGCATTCATTCATTGATTCATATTTCTATCATTGATTCCAATAATCAAATGCAATTCATTGATTTAATGGTACAATCTTCACTCATTTGTGGAGTGAATTTAACTGCATTCATGCAATTAATGAATCAAACTGCAAACATTCATTCGATGAGGAACATTGCAAGTCCTATTCCAATCAATCTAGCTTTGCCATTCATTCAATGAAAGAAACTATACGCGTTCATTCATGCAAACTGCATGCATTCATTAAATGAAACGATGGCATGTGTTATTTCAATAATTATGCTTTTCTTGTGTATTCAATGTCTCGAGATTAGCACTTTCATCCAATGAAACCAACTGCATTCATACAATCAATGAATCAAACTGCAAACATTCTTTGGATGAGGAACACTGCAAGTCCTATTTCAATGAATCTAGCTTTTGCTATTCATTCAATGAACGAACAGTCCACGCTTTCATTCAAGGATACAAACTGCATGCATTCATTAAATGAAACAGACTGCACCTGTTAATTCAATAACTACAGCTTTTCTTGTTTATTCAATTCTCGAGTTTAACACTTTCATTCATTGCAACCAACTCCATTGATTCAATCATTGAATCAAACTGCAATCATTGAGTCAATGAATCAAACAGTATTAATGGATTCAATCAAACTTAATTCATCTACTTCGTGAATCAAACTGCACCTATTGATTCAAAGAAATGCACTGTTTGTCGTGATTAAAAGAGTCATTCTAACTACAATCATCAACCAAACTGTCCGCCTTAATTCCATGCGCAGAGCTTCTCTCATTCATGCAATGTGTCAACTCCTCCATTTTCATTTAATGAAACAAACTGCATTCATTGAATCATTGAATCAAACCTTATTCCTTGTTTCACTAAATAAGTGAGGTATGTTTATTTAGTGAATCCTACTGCACTCATTTATTCAAAACAAGAGACTGCACATGATAATTCCATCAGTAAAGGTTCTCTCATTCGTTGAAAGCCACAATCTTAACACATTGATTCTATCAAATCATCTAAACACATTTAGCCTGCATAAACTGCACGTGTTCATTCAATGAGTAGAGCTTTTCTCTTTCTTCAATGCCTCGAGTTTAACGCTTTAATTCAATGAAACAACCTGCATGCATTCATTCATTGATTCATATTTCTATCATTGATTCCAATAATCAAATGCAATTCATTGATTTAATGGTACAATCTTCACTCATTTGTGGAGTGAATTTAACTGCATTCATGCAATTAATGAATCAAACTGCAAACATTCATTCGATGAGGAACATTGCAAGTCCTATTCCAATCAATCTAGCTTTGCCATTCATTCAATGAAAGAAACTGCACGCGTTCATTCATGCAAACTGCATGCATTCATTAAATGAAACGACTGCATGTGTTATTTCAATAATTACAGCTTTTCTTGTGTATTCAATGTCTCGAGATTAGCACTTTCATCCAATGAAACCAACTGCATTCATTCAATCATTGAATCAAACTGAAATCATTGAGTCAATGAATCAAACAGTATAAATGGGTTCAATCAAACAAACTTAACTCATTTACTTCGTGAATCAAACTGCGCTCATACATTCTATGAAATTCACTGTATGTCTTAATTAAAATAGTCATTCTAACTACAATCATGAACAAAACCACCCGTCTTATTTCAATGCGTAGAGCTTCTCTCATTCATTCAATGTGTTAAGCTCACCTTTTCATTTAATGAAACAAGCTGCATTCATTGAATCATTGAGTCAAAGTACAATCATTGATTCAATGAATCAAACTATATTCCTTGTTTCAATGGAACAAGCATAACTCACTTAGTTACTGATCCTACTGCACTCATTCATTCAATCAAACAGACTGCACATGATAATTGAGGTACTCTCATTCGTTCCAAGTCACAAGCTTAACGCATTGATTCAATCAAACAAACTGCACACATTTTGTCCATGAAACAAACTGATTAAATGAAACAGACTGCACGTGTTCATTCAATGAGTAGAGCTTTTCTCTTTCATTCAATGCCTCGACATTAAAGCTTTAATTCAATATAAAACCTGCATTCATTCATTGATTGATTCATATTCAATCATTGATTCAAAGAATCAATGTACGATTGATTTAATTGTACAAACTTCACTCATTTGTGGAGTAAATTTAACTGCATTCATACAATTAATGAATCAAACTGCAAACATTCATTGCATGAGGAACACTGCAAGTCCTATTTCAATGAATCTAGCTTTTGCTATTCATTCAATGAACGAACAGTCCACGCTTTCATTCAAGGATACAAACTGCATGCATTCATTAAATGAAACAGACTTGCACGTGTTAATTCAAAAACTACATCTTTTCTTGTTTATTCAATTCTCGAGTTTAACACTTTCATTCATTGCAACCAACTCCATTGATTCAATCATTGAATCAAACTGCAATCATTGAGTCAATGAATCAAACAGTATTAATGGATTCAATCAAAATTAATTCATCTAATTCGTGAATCAAACTGCACCTATTCATTCAAAGAAATGCACTGTTTGTCGTGATTAAAAGAGTCATTCTAACTACAATCATCAACCAAACTGTCCGCCTTAATTCCATGCGTAGAGCTTCTCTCATTCATTCAATGTGTCAAGCTCACCTTTTCATTTAATGAAACAAGTTGCATTCATTGAATCATTGAGTCAAAGTACAATCATTGATTCAATGAATCAAACTATATTCCTTGTTTCAATGGAACAAGCATAACTCACTTAGTTACTGAATCCTACTGCACTCATTCATTCAATCAAACAGACTGCACATGATAATTGAGGTACTCTCATTCGTTCCAAGCCACAAGCTTAACGCAGTGATTCCATCAAACAAACTGCACACATTTTGTCAATGAAACAAACTGATTAAATGAAACAGACTGCACGTGTTCATTCAATGAGTAGAGCTTTTCTCTTTCATTCAATGCCTCGACATTAAAGCTTTAATTCAATATAAAACCTGCATTCATTCATTGATTGATTCATATTCAATCATTGATTCAAAGAATCAAATGTACGATTGATTTAATTGTACAAACTTCACTCATTTGTGGAGTAAATTTAACTGCATTCATACAATTAATGAATCAAACTGCAAACATTCATTGCATGAGGAACACTGCAAGTCCTATTTCAATGAATCTAGCTTTTGCTATTCATTCAATGAACGAACAGTCCACGCTTTCATTCAAGGATACAAACTGCATGCATTCATTAAATGAAACAGACTTGCACGTGTTAATTCAAAAACTACATCTTTTCTTGTTTATTCAATTCTCGAGTTTAACACTTTCATTCATTGCAACCAACTCCAATGATTCAATCATTGAATCAAACTGCAATCATTGAGTCACTGAATCAAACAGTATTAATGGATTCAATCAAAATTAATTCATCTAATTCGTGAATCAAACTGCAACTATTCATTCAAAGAAATGCACTGTTTGTCGTGATTAAAAGAGTCATTCTAACTACAATCATCAACCAAACTGTCCGCCTTAATTCCATGCGTAGAGCTTCTCTCATTCATTCAATGTGTCAAGCTCACCACTTTCATTTAATGAAACAAGCTGCATTCATTGAATCATTGAGTCAAAGTACAATCATTGATTCAATGAATCAAACTATATTCCTTGTTTCAATGGAACAAGCATAACTCACTTAGTTACTGAATCCTACTGCACTCATTCATTCAATCAAACAGACTGCACATGATAATTGAGGTACTCTCATTCGTTCCAAGCCACAAGCTTAACGCAGTGATTCCATCAAACAAACTGCACACATTTTGTCAATGAAACAAACTGATTAAATGAAACAGACTGCACGTGTTCATTCAATGAGTAGAGCTTTTCTCTTTCATTCAATGCCTCGACATTAAAGCTTTAATTCAATATAAAACCTGCATTCATTCATTGATTGATTCATATTCAATCATTGATTCAAAGAATCAAATGTACGATTGATTTAATTGTACAAACTTCACTCATTTGTGGAGTAAATTTAACTGCATTCATACAATTAAAGAATCAAACTGCAAACATTCATTGCATGAGGAACACAACAAGTCCTATTTCAATGAATCTAGCTTTTGCTATTCATTCAATGAACGAACAGTCCACGCTTTCATTCAAGGATACAAACTGCATGCATTCATTAAATGAAACAGACTTGCACGTGTTAATTCAAAAACTACATCTTTTCTTGTTTATTCAATTCTCGAGTTTAACACTTTCATTCATTGCAACCAACTCCATTGATTCAATCATTGAATCAAACTGCAATCATTGAGTCAATGAATCAAACAGTATTAATGGATTCAATCAAACTTAATTCATCTAATTCGTGAATCAAACTGCACCTATTCATTCAAGGAAATGCACTGTTTGTCGTGATTAAAAGAGTCATTCTAACTACAATCATCAAACAAACTGTCCGCCTTAATTCCATGCGTAGAGCTTCTCTCATTAATTCAATGTGTCAAGCTCACCACTTTCATTTAATGAAACAAGCTGCATTCATTGAATCATTGAGTCAAAGTACAATCATTGATTCAATGAATCAAACTGTATTCCTTGTTTCAATGGAACAAGCATAACTCACTTAGTTACTGAATCCTACTGCACTCATTCATTCAATCAAACAGACTGCACATGATAATTGAGGTACTCTCATTCGTTCCAAGCCACAAGCTTAACGCGGTGATTCCATCAAACAAACTGCACACATTTTGTCCATGAAACAAACTGATTAAATGAAACAGACTGCACGTGTTCATTCAATGAGTAGAGCTTTTCTCTTTCATTCAATACCTCGACATTAAAGCTTTAATTCAATTAAACAATCTGCATTCATTCATTCATTGATTCGTACTCAATCATTGATTCAAAGAATCAAATGTACGATTGATTTAATTGTACAAACTTCACTCATTTGTGGAATAAATTTAACTGCATTCATACAATCAATGAATCAAACTGCAAACATTCGTTGGATGAGGAACACTGCAAGTCCTATTCCAATCAATCTCGCTTTTGCTATTCATTCAATGAACGAACAGTCCACGCTTTCATTCAAGGATACAAACTGCATGCATTCATTAAATGAAACAGACTGCACCTGTTAATTCAATAACTACAGCTTTTCTTGTTAATTCAATTCTCGAGTTTAACACTTTCATTCATTGCAACCAACTCCATTGATTCAATCATTGAATCAAACTGCAATCATTGAGTCAATGAATCAATCAGTATTAATGGATTCAATCAAACTTAATTCATCTACTTCGTGAATCAAACTGCACCTATTGATTCAAAGAAATGCACTGTTTGTCGTGATTAAAAGAGTCATTCTAACTACAATCATCAACCAAACTGTCCGCCTTAATTCCATGCGTAGAGCTTCTCTCATTCATGCAATGTGTCAACTCCTCCATTTTCATTTAATGAAACAAACTGCATTCATTGATTCATTGAATCAAACCTTATTCCTTGTTTCACTAAATAAGTGAGGTATGTTTATTTAGTGAATCCTACTGCACTCATTTATTCAAAACAAGAGACTATACATGATAATTCCATCAGTAAAGGTTCTCTCATTCGTTGAAAGCCACAATCTTAACACATTGATTCGATCAAATCATCTAAACACATTTAGCCTGCATAAACTGCACGTGTTCATTCAATGCCTCGAGTTTAACGCTTTAATTCAATGAAACAACCTGCATGCATTCATTCATTGATTCATATTTCTATCATTGATTCCAATAATCAAATGCAATTCATTGATTTAATGGTACAATCTTCACTCATTTGTGGAGTGAATTTAACTGCATTCATGCAATTAATGAATCAAACTGCAAACATTCATTCGATGAGGAACATTGCAAGTCCTATTCCAATCAATCTAGCTTTGCCATTCATTCAATGAAAGAAACTACACGCGTTCATTCATGCAAACTGCATGCATTCATTAAATGAAACGACTGCATGTGTTATTTCAATAATTACAGCTTTTCTTGTGTATTCAATGTCTCGAGATTAGCACTTTCATCCAATGAAACCAACTGCATTCATACAATCAATGAATCAAACTGCAAACATTCCTTGGATGAGGAACACTGCAAGTCCTATTTCAATGAATCTAGCTTTTGCTATTCATTCAATGAACGAACAGTCCACGTGTTCATTCAAGGATACAAACTGCATGCATTCATTAAATGAAACAGACTGCACCTGTTAATTCAATAACTACAGCTTTTCTTGTTAATTCAATTCTCGAGTTTAACACTTTCACTCATTGCAACCAACTCCATTGATTCAATCATTGAATCAAACTGCAATCATTGAGTCAATGAATCAAACAGTATTAATGGATTCAATCAAACTTAATTCATCTACTTCGTGAATCAAACTGCACCTATTGATTCAAAGAAATGCACTGTTTGTCGTGATTAAAAGAGTCATTCTAACTACAATCATCAACCAAACTGTCCGCCTTAATTCCATGCGTAGAGCTTCTCTCATTCATGCAATGTGTCAACTCCTCCATTTTCATTTAATGAAACAAACTGCATTCATTGATTCATTGAATCAAACCTTATTCCTTGTTTCACTAAATAAGTGAGGTATGTTTATTTAGTGAATCCTACTGCACTCATTTATTCAAAACAAGAGACTGCACATGATAATTCCATCAGTAAAGGTTCTCTCATTCGTTGAAAGCCACAATCTTAACACATTGATTCTATCAAATCATCTAAACACATTTAGCCTGCATAAACTGCACGTGTTCATTCAATGAGTAGAGCTTTTCTCTTTCTTCAATGCCTCGAGTTTAACGCTTTAATTCAATGAAACAACCTGCATGCATTCATTCATTGATTCATGTTTCTATCATTGATTCCAATAATCAAATGCAACTCATTGATTTAATGGTACAATCTTCACTCATTTGTGGAGTGAATTTAACTGCATTCATGCAATTAATGAATCAAACTGCAAACATTCATTCGATGAGGAACATTGCAAGTCCTATTCCAATCAATCTAGCTTTGCCATTCATTCAATGAAAGAAACTGCACGCGTTCATTCATGCAAACTGCATGCATTCATTAAATGAAACGACTGCATGTGTTATTTCAATAATTACAGCTTTTCTTGTGTATTCAATGTCTCGAGATTAGCACTTTCATCCAATGAAACCAACTGCATTCATACAATCAATGAATCAAACTGCAAACATTCCTTGGATGAGGAACACTGCAAGTCCTATTTCAATGAATCTAGCTTTTGCTATTCATTCAATGAACGAACAGTCCACGCGTTCATTCAAGGATACAAATTGCATGCATTCATTAAATGAAACAGACTGCACCTGTTAATTCAATAACTACAGCTTTTCTTGTTTATTCAATTCTCGAGTTTCACACTTTCACTCATTGCAACCAACTCCATTGATTCAATCATTGAATCAAACTGCAATCATTGAGTCAATGAATCAAACAGTATTAATGGATTCAATCAAACTTAATTCATCTCCTTCGTGAATCAAACTGCTCCTATTGATTCAAAGAAATGCACTGTTTGTCGTGATTAAAAGAGTCATTCTAACTACAATCATCAACCAAACTGTCCGCCTTAATTCCATGCGTAGAGCTTCTCTCATTCATGCAATGTGTCAACTCCTCCATTTTCATTTAATGAAACAAACTGCATTCATTGAATCATTGAATCAAACCTTATTCCTTGTTTCACTAAATAAGTGAGGTATGTTTATTTAGTGAATCCTACTGCACTCATTTATTCAAAACAAGAGACTGCACATGATAATTCCATCAGTAAAGGTTCTCTCATTCGTTGAAAGCCACAATCTTAACACATTGATTCTATCAAATCATCTAAACACATTTAGCCTGCATAAACTGCACGTGTTCATTCAATGCCTCGAGTTTAACGCTTTAATTCAATGAAACAACCTGCATGCATTCATTCATTGATTCATATTTCTATCATTGATTCCAATAATCAAATGCAATTCATTGATTTAATGGTACAATCTTCACTCATTTGTGGAGTGAATTTAACTGCATTCATGCAATTAATGAATCAAACTGCAAACATTCATTCGATGAGGAACATTGCAAGTCCTATTCCAATCAATCTAGCTTTGCCATTCATTCAATGAAAGAAACTATACGCGTTCATTCATGCAAACTGCATGCATTCATTAAATGAAACGATGGCATGTGTTATTTCAATAATTATGCTTTTCTTGTGTATTCAATGTCTCGAGATTAGCACTTTCATCCAATGAAACCAACTGCATTCATACAATCAATGAATCAAACTGCAAACATTCTTTGGATGAGGAACACTGCAAGTCCTATTTCAATGAATCTAGCTTTTGCTATTCATTCAATGAACGAACAGTCCACGCTTTCATTCAAGGATACAAACTGCATGCATTCATTAAATGAAACAGACTGCACCTGTTAATTCAATAACTACAGCTTTTCTTGTTTATTCAATTCTCGAGTTTAACACTTTCATTCATTGCAACCAACTCCATTGATTCAATCATTGAATCAAACTGCAATCATTGAGTCAATGAATCAAACAGTATTAATGGATTCAATCAAACTTAATTCATCTACTTCGTGAATCAAACTGCACCTATTGATTCAAAGAAATGCACTGTTTGTCGTGATTAAAAGAGTCATTCTAACTACAATCATCAACCAAACTGTCCGCCTTAATTCCATGCGCAGAGCTTCTCTCATTCATGCAATGTGTCAACTCCTCCATTTTCATTTAATGAAACAAACTGCATTCATTGAATCATTGAATCAAACCTTATTCCTTGTTTCACTAAATAAGTGAGGTATGTTTATTTAGTGAATCCTACTGCACTCATTTATTCAAAACAAGAGACTGCACATGATAATTCCATCAGTAAAGGTTCTCTCATTCGTTGAAAGCCACAATCTTAACACATTGATTCTATCAAATCATCTAAACACATTTAGCCTGCATAAACTGCACGTGTTCATTCAATGAGTAGAGCTTTTCTCTTTCTTCAATGCCTCGAGTTTAACGCTTTAATTCAATGAAACAACCTGCATGCATTCATTCATTGATTCATATTTCTATCATTGATTCCAATAATCAAATGCAATTCATTGATTTAATGGTACAATCTTCACTCATTTGTGGAGTGAATTTAACTGCATTCATGCAATTAATGAATCAAACTGCAAACATTCATTCGATGAGGAACATTGCAAGTCCTATTCCAATCAATCTAGCTTTGCCATTCATTCAATGAAAGAAACTGCACGCGTTCATTCATGCAAACTGCATGCATTCATTAAATGAAACGACTGCATGTGTTATTTCAATAATTACAGCTTTTCTTGTGTATTCAATGTCTCGAGATTAGCACTTTCATCCAATGAAACCAACTGCATTCATTCAATCATTGAATCAAACTGAAATCATTGAGTCAATGAATCAAACAGTATAAATGGGTTCAATCAAACAAACTTAACTCATTTACTTCGTGAATCAAACTGCGCTCATACATTCTATGAAATTCACTGTATGTCTTAATTAAAATAGTCATTCTAACTACAATCATGAACAAAACCACCCGTCTTATTTCAATGCGTAGAGCTTCTCTCATTCATTCAATGTGTCAAGCTCACCTTTTCATTTAATGAAACAAGCTGCATTCATTGAATCATTGAGTCAAAGTACAATCATTGATTCAATGAATCAAACTATATTCCTTGTTTCAATGGAACAAGCATAACTCACTTAGTTACTGATCCTACTGCACTCATTCATTCAATCAAACAGACTGCACATGATAATTGAGGTACTCTCATTCGTTCCAAGTCACAAGCTTAACGCATTGATTCAATCAAACAAACTGCACACATTTTGTCCATGAAACAAACTGATTAAATGAAACAGACTGCACGTGTTCATTCAATGAGTAGAGCTTTTCTCTTTCATTCAATGCCTCGACATTAAAGCTTTAATTCAATATAAAACCTGCATTCATTCATTGATTGATTCATATTCAATCATTGATTCAAAGAATCAATGTACGATTGATTTAATTGTACAAACTTCACTCATTTGTGGAGTAAATTTAACTGCATTCATACAATTAATGAATCAAACTGCAAACATTCATTGCATGAGGAACACTGCAAGTCCTATTTCAATGAATCTAGCTTTTGCTATTCATTCAATGAACGAACAGTCCACGCTTTCATTCAAGGATACAAACTGCATGCATTCATTAAATGAAACAGACTTGCACGTGTTAATTCAAAAACTGCATCTTTTCTTGTTTATTCAATTCTCGAGTTTAACACTTTCATTCATTGCAACCAACTCCATTGATTCAATCATTGAATCAAACTGCAATCATTGAGTCAATGAATCAAACAGTATTAATGGATTCAATCAAAATTAATTCATCTAATTCGTGAATCAAACTGCACCTATTCATTCAAAGAAATGCACTGTTTGTCGTGATTAAAAGAGTCATTCTAACTACAATCATCAACCAAACTGTCCGCCTTAATTCCATGCGTAGAGCTTCTCTCATTCATTCAATGTGTCAAGCTCACCTTTTCATTTAATGAAACAAGTTGCATTCATTGAATCATTGAGTCAAAGTACAATCATTGATTCAATGAATCAAACTATATTCCTTGTTTCAATGGAACAAGCATAACTCACTTAGTTACTGAATCCTACTGCACTCATTCATTCAATCAAACAGACTGCACATGATAATTGAGGTACTCTCATTCGTTCCAAGCCACAAGCTTAACGCAGTGATTCCATCAAACAAACTGCACACATTTTGTCAATGAAACAAACTGATTAAATGAAACAGACTGCACGTGTTCATTCAATGAGTAGAGCTTTTCTCTTTCATTCAATGCCTCGACATTAAAGCTTTAATTCAATATAAAACCTGCATTCATTCATTGATTGATTCATATTCAATCATTGATTCAAAGAATCAAATGTACGATTGATTTAATTGTACAAACTTCACTCATTTGTGGAGTAAATTTAACTGCATTCATACAATTAATGAATCAAACTGCAAACATTCATTGCATGAGGAACACTGCAAGTCCTATTTCAATGAATCTAGCTTTTGCTATTCATTCAATGAACGAACAGTCCACGCTTTCATTCAAGGATACAAACTGCATGCATTCATTAAATGAAACAGACTTGCACGTGTTAATTCAAAAACTACATCTTTTCTTGTTTATTCAATTCTCGAGTTTAACACTTTCATTCATTGCAACCAACTCCAATGATTCAATCATTGAATCAAACTGCAATCATTGAGTCAATGAATCAAACAGTATTAATGGATTCAATCAAAATTAATTCATCTAATTCGTGAATCAAACTGCAACTATTCATTCAAAGAAATGCACTGTTTGTCGTGATTAAAAGATTCATTCTAACTACAATCATCAACCAAACTGTCCGCCTTAATTCCATGCGTAGAGCTTCTCTCATTCATTCAATGTGTCAAGCTCACCACTTTCATTTAATGAAACAAGCTGCATTCATTGAATCATTGAGTCAAAGTACAATCATTGATTCAATGAATCAAACTATATTCCTTGTTTCAATGGAACAAGCATAACTCACTTAGTTACTGAATCCTACTGCACTCATTCATTCAATCAAACAGACTGCACATGATAATTGAGGTACTCTCATTCGTTCCAAGCCACAAGCTTAACGCAGTGATTCCATCAAACAAACTGCACACATTTTGTCAATGAAACAAACTGATTAAATGAAACAGACTGCACGTGTTCATTCAATGAGTAGAGCTTTTCTCTTTCATTCAATGCCTCGACATTAAAGCTTTAATTCAATATAAAACCTGCATTCATTCATTGATTGATTCATATTCAATCATTGATTCAAAGAATCAAATGTACGATTGATTTAATTGTACAAACTTCACTCATTTGTGGAGTAAATGTAACTGCATTCATACAATTAAAGAATCAAACTGCAAACATTCATTGCATGAGGAACACAACAAGTCCTATTTCAATGAATCTAGCTTTTGCTATTCATTCAATGAACGAACAGTCCACGCTTTCATTCAAGGATACAAACTGCATGCATTCATTAAATGAAACAGACTTGCACGTGTTAATTCAAAAACTACATCTTTTCTTGTTTATTCAATTCTCGAGTTTAACACTTTCATTCATTGCAACCAACTCCATTGATTCAATCATTGAATCAAACTGCAATCATTGAGTCAATGAATCAAACAGTATTAATGGATTCAATCAAACTTAATTCATCTAATTCGTGAATCAAACTGCACCTATTCATTCAAGGAAATGCACTGTTTGTCGTGATTAAAAGAGTCATTCTAACTACAATCATCAAACAAACTGTCCGCCTTAATTCCATGCGTAGAGCTTCTCTCATTCATTCAATGTGTCAAGCTCACCACTTTCATTTAATGAAACAAGCTGCATTCATTGAATCATTGAGTCAAAGTACAATCATTGATTCAATGAATCAAACTGTATTCCTTGTTTCAATGGAACAAGCATAACTCACTTAGTTACTGAATCCTACTGCACTCATTCATTCAATCAAACAGACTGCACATGATAATTGAGGTACTCTCATTCGTTCCAAGCCACAAGCTTAACGCGGTGATTCCATCAAACAAACTGCACACATTTTGTCCATGAAACAAACTGATTAAATGAAACAGACTGCACGTGTTCATTCAATGAGTAGAGCTTTTCTCTTTCATTCAATACCTCGACATTAAAGCTTTAATTCAATTAAACAATCTGCATTCATTCATTCATTGATTCGTACTCAATCATTGATTCAAAGAATCAAATGTACGATTGATTTAATTGTACAAACTTCACTCATTTGTGGAGTAAATTTAACTGCATTCATACAATCAATGAATCAAACTGCAAACATTCGTTGGATGAGGAACACTGCAAGTCCTATTCCAATCAATCTCGCTTTTGCTATTCATTCAATGAACGAACCGTCCACGCTTTCATTCAAGGATACAAACTGCATGCATTCATTAAATGAAACAGACTGCACCTGTTAATTCAATAACTACAGCTTTTCTTGTTAATTCAATTCTCGAGTTTAACACTTTCATTCATTGCAACCAACTCCATTGATTCAATCATTGAATCAAACTGCAATCATTGAGTCAATGAATCAAACAGTATTAATGGATTCAATCAAACTTAATTCATCTACTTCGTGAATCAAACTGCACCTATTGATTCAAAGAAATGCACTGTTTGTCGTGATTAAAAGAGTCATTCTAACTACAATCATCAACCAAACTGTCCGCCTTAATTCCATGCGTAGAGCTTCTCTCATTCATGCAATGTGTCAACTCCTCCATTTTCATTTAATGAAACAAACTGCATTCATTGATTCATTGAATCAAACCTTATTCCTTGTTTCACTAAATAAGTGAGGTATGTTTATTTAGTGAATCCTACTGCACTCATTTATTCAAAACAAGAGACTATACATGATAATTCCATCAGTAAAGGTTCTCTCATTCGTTGAAAGCCACAATCTTAACACATTGATTCGATCAAATCATCTAAACACATTTAGCCTGCATAAACTGCACGTGTTCATTCAATGCCTCGAGTTTAACGCTTTAATTCAATGAAACAACCTGCATGCATTCATTCATTGATTCATATTTCTATCATTGATTCCAATAATCAAATGCAATTCATTGATTTAATGGTACAATCTTCACTCATTTGTGGAGTGAATTTAACTGCATTCATGCAATTAATGAATCAAACTGCAAACATTCATTCGATGAGGAACATTGCAAGTCCTATTCCAATCAATCTAGCTTTGCCATTCATTCAATGAAAGAAACTACACGCGTTCATTCATGCAAACTGCATGCATTCATTAAATGAAACGACTGCATGTGTTATTTCAATAATTACAGCTTTTCTTGTGTATTCAATGTCTCGAGATTAGCACTTTCATCCAATGAAACCAACTGCATTCATACAATCAATGAATCAAACTGCAAACATTCCTTGGATGAGGAACACTGCAAGTCCTATTTCAATGAATCTAGCTTTTGCTATTCATTCAATGAACGAACAGTCCACGTGTTCATTCAAGGATACAAACTGCATGCATTCATTAAATGAAACAGACTGCACCTGTTAATTCAATAACTACAGCTTTTCTTGTTAATTCAATTCTCGAGTTTAACACTTTCACTCATTGCAACCAACTCCATTGATTCAATCATTGAATCAAACTGCAATCATTGAGTCAATGAATCAAACAGTATTAATGGATTCAATCAAACTTAATTCATCTACTTCGTGAATCAAACTGCACCTATTGATTCAAAGAAATGCACTGTTTGTCGTGATTAAAAGAGTCATTCTAACTACAATCATCAACCAAACTGTCCGCCTTAATTCCATGCGTAGAGCTTCTCTCATTCATGCAATGTGTCAACTCCTCCATTTTCATTTAATGAAACAAACTGCATTCATTGATTCATTGAATCAAACCTTATTCCTTGTTTCACTAAATAAGTGAGGTATGTTTATTTAGTGAATCCTACTGCACTCATTTATTCAAAACAAGAGACTGCACATGATAATTCCATCAGTAAAGGTTCTCTCATTCGTTGAAAGCCACAATCTTAACACATTGATTCTATCAAATCATCTAAACACATTTAGCCTGCATAAACTGCACGTGTTCATTCAATGAGTAGAGCTTTTCTCTTTCTTCAATGCCTCGAGTTTAACGCTTTAATTCAATGAAACAACCTGCATGCATTCATTCATTGATTCATATTTCTATCATTGATTCCAATAATCAAATGCAATTCATTGATTTAATGGTACAATCTTCACTCATTTGTGGAGTGAATTTAACTGCATTCATGCAATTAATGAATCAAACTGCAAACATTCATTCGATGAGGAACATTGCAAGTCCTATTCCAATCAATCTAGCTTTGCCATTCATTCAATGAAAGAAACTGCACGCGTTCATTCATGCAAACTGCATGCATTCATTAAATGAAACGACTGCATGTGTTATTTCAATAATTACAGCTTTTCTTGTGTATTCAATGTCTCGAGATTAGCACTTTCATCCAATGAAACCAACTGCATTCATTCAATCATTGAATCAAACTGAAATCATTGAGTCAATGAATCAAACAGTATAAATGGGTTCAATCAAACAAACTTAACTCATTTACTTCGTGAATCAAACTGCGCTCATACATTCTATGAAATTCACTGTATGTCTTAATTAAAATAGTCATTCTAACTACAATCATGAACAAAACCACCCGTCTTATTTCAATGCGTAGAGCTTCTCTCATTCATTCAATGTGTCAAGCTCACCTTTTCATTTAATGAAACAAGCTGCATTCATTGAATCATTGAGTCAAAGTACAATCATTGATTCAATGAATCAAACTATATTCCTTGTTTCAATGGAACAAGCATAACTCACTTAGTTACTGATCCTACTGCACTCATTCATTCAATCAAACAGACTGCACATGATAATTGAGGTACTCTCATTCGTTCCAAGCCACAAGCTTAACGCATTGATTCAATCAAACAAACTGCACACATTTTGTCCATGAAACAAACTGATTAAATGAAACAGACTGCACGTGTTCATTCAATGAGTAGAGCTTTTCTCTTTCATTCAATGCCTCGACATTAAAGCTTTAATTCAATATAAAACCTGCATTCATTCATTGATTGATTCATATTCAATCATTGATTCAAAGAATCAAATGTACGATTGATTTAATTGTACAAACTTCACTCATTTGTGGAGTAAATTTAACTGCATTCATACAATTAATGAATCAAAATGCAAACATTCATTGCATGAGGAACACTGCAAGTCCTATTTCAATGAATCTAGCTTTTGCTATTCATTCAATGAACGAACAGTCCACGCTTTCATTCAAGGATACAAACTGCATGCATTCATTAAATGAAACAGACTTGCACGTGTTAATTCAAAAACTACATCTTTTCTTGTTTATTCAATTCTCGAGTTTAACACTTTCATTCATTGCAACCAACTCCATTGATTCAATCATTGAATCAAACTGCAATCATTGAGTCAATGAATCAAACAGTATTAATGGATTCAATCAAACTTAATTCATCTAATTCGTGAATCAAACTGCACCTATTGATTCAAAGAAATGCACTGTTTGTCGTGATTAAAAGAGTCATTCTAACTACAATCATCAACCAAACTGTCCGCCTTAATTCCATGCGTAGAGCTTCTCTCATTCATTCAATGTGTCAAGCTCACCTTTTCATTTAATGAAACAAGTTGCATTCATTGAATCATTGAGTCAAAGTACAATCATTGATTCAATGAATCAAACTATATTCCTTGTTTCAATGGAATAAGCATAACTCACTTAGTTACTGAATCCTACTGCACTCATTCATTCAATCAAACAGACTGCACATGATAATTGAGGTACTCTCATTCGTTCCAAGCCACAAGCATAACGCAGTGATTCCATCAAACAAACTGCACACATTTTGTCCATGAAACAAACTGATTAAATGAAACAGACAGCACGTGTTCATTCAATGAGTAGAGCTTTTCTCTTTCATTCAATGCCTCGACATTAAAGCTTTAATTCAATATAAAACCTGCATTCATTCATTGATTGATTCATATTCAATCATTGATTCAAAGAATCAAATGTACGATTGATTTAATTGTACAAACTTCACTCATTTGTGGAGTAAATTTAACTGCATTCATACAATTAATGAATCAAACTGCAAACATTCATTGCATGAGGAACACTGCAAGTCCTATTTCAATGAATCTAGCTTTTGCTATTCATTCAATGAACGAACAGTCCACGCTTTCATTCAAGGATACAAACTGCATGCATTCATTAAATGAAACAGACTTGCACGTGTTAATTCAAAAACTACATCTTTTCTTGTTTATTCAATTCTCGAGTTTAACACTTTCATTCATTGCAACCAACTCCATTGATTCAATCATTGAATCAAACTGCAATCATTGAGTCAATGATTCAAACAGTATTAATGGATTCATTCAAACTTAATTCATCTAATTCGTGAATCAAACTGCACCTATTCATTCAAGGAAATGCACTGTTTGTCGTGATTAAAAGAGTCATTCTAACTACAATCATCAACCAAACTGTCCGCCTTAATTCCATGCGTAGAACTTCTCTCATTCATTCAATGTGTCAAGCTCACCACTTTCATTTAATGAAACAAGCTGAATTCATTGAATCATTGAGTCAAAGTACAATCATTGATTCAATGAATCAAACTATATTCCTTGTTTCAATGGAACAAGCATAACTCACTTAGTTACTGAATCCTACTGCACTCATTCATTCAATCAAACAGACTGCACATGATAATTGAGGTACTCTCATTCGTTCCAAGCCACAAGCTTAACGCAGTGATTCCATCAAACAAACTGCACACATTTTGTCCATGAAACAAACTGATTAAATGAAACAGACTGCACGTGTTCATTCAATGAGTAGAGCTTTTCTCTTTCATTCAATACCTCGACATTAAAGCTTTAATTCAATTAAACAATCTACATTCATTCATTCATTCATTCGTACTCAATCATTGATTCAAAGAATCAAATGTACGATTGATTTAATTGTACAAACTTCACTCATTTGTGGAGTAAATTTAACTGCATTCATACAATCAATGAATCAAACTGCAAACATTCTTTGGATGAGGAACACTGCAAGTCCTATTCCAATCAATCTCGCTTTTGCTATTCATTCAATGAACGAACAGTCCACGCTTTCATTCAAGGATACAAACTGCATGCATTCATTAAATGAAACAGACTGCACCTGTTAATTCAATAACTACAGCTTTTCTTGTTAATTCAATTCTCGAGTTTAACACTTTCACTCATTGCAACCAACTCCATTGATTAAATCATTGAATCAAACTGCAATCATTGAGTGAATGAATCAAACAGTATTAATGGATTCAATCAAACTTAATTCATCTACTTCGTGAATCAAACTGCACCTATTGATTCAAAGAAATGCACTGTTTGTCGTGATTAAAAGAGTCATTCTAACTACAATCATCAACCAAACTGTCCGCCTTAATTCCATGCGTAGAGCTTCTCTCATTCATGCAATGTGTCAACTCCTCCATTTTCATTTAATGAAACAAACTGCATTCATTGATTCATTGAATCAAACCTTATTCCTTGTTTCACTAAATAAGTGAGGTATGTTTATTTAGTGAATCCTACTGCACTCATTTATTCAAAACAAGAGACTGCACATGATAATTCCATCAGTAAAGGTTCTCTCATTCGTTGAAAGCCACAATCTTAACACATTGATTCTATCAAATCATCTAAACACATTTAGCCTGCATAAACTGCACGTGTTCATTCAATGAGTAGAGCTTTTCTCTTTCTTCAATGCCTCGAGTTTAACGCTTTAATTCAATGAAACAACCTGCATGCATTCATTCATTGATTCATATTTCTATCATTGATTCCAATAATCAAATGCAATTCATTGATTTAATGGTACAATCTTCACTCATTTGTGGAGTGAATTTAACTGCATTCATGCAATTAATGAATCAAACTGCAAACATTCATTCGATGAGGAACATTGCAAGTCCTATTCCAATCAATCTAGCTTTGCCATTCATTCAATGAAAGAAACTGCACGCGTTCATTCATGCAAACTGCATGCATTCATTAAATGAAACGACTGCATGTGTTATTTGAATAATTACAGCTTTTCTTGTGTATTCAATGTCTCGAGATTAGCACTTTCATCCAATGAAACCAACTGCATTCATTCAATCATTGAATCAAACTGAAATCATTGAGTCAATGAATCAAACAGTATAAATGGGTTCAATCAAACAAACTTAACTCATTTACTTCGTGAATCAAACTGCGCTCATACATTCTATGAAATTCACTGTATGTCTTAATTAAAATAGTCATTCTAACTACAATCATGAACAAAACCACCCGTCTTATTTCAATGCGTAGAGCTTCTCTCATTCATTCAATGTGTCAAGCTCACCTTTTCATTTAATGAAACAAGCTGCATTCATTGAATCATTGAGTCAAAGTACAATCATTGATTCAATGAATCAAACTATATTCCTTGTTTCAATGGAACAAGCATAACTCACTTAGTTACTGATCCTACTGCACTCATTCATTCAATCAAACAGACTGCACATGATAATTGAGGTACTCTCATTCGTTCCAAGCCACAAGCTTAACGCATTGATTCAATCAAACAAACTGCACACATTTTGTCCATGAAACAAACTGATTAAATGAAACAGACTGCACGTGTTCATTCAATGAGTAGAGCTTTTCTCTTTCATTCAATGCCTCGACATTAAAGCTTTAATTCAATATAAAACCTGCATTCATTCATTGATTGATTCATATTCAATCATTGATTCAAAGAATCAAATGTACGATTGATTTAATTGTACAAACTTCACTCATTTGTGGAGTAAATTTAACTGCATTCATACAATTAATGAATCAAACTGCAAACATTCATTGCATGAGGAACACTGCAAGTCCTATTTCAATGAATCTAGCTTTTGCTATTCATTCAATGAACGAACAGTCCACGCTTTCATTCAAGGATACAAACTGCATGCATTCATTAAATGAAACAGACTTGCACGTGTTAATTCAAAAACTACATCTTTTCTTGTTTATTCAATTCTCGAGTTTAACACTTTCATTCATTGCAACCAACTCCATTGATTCAATCATTGAATCAAACTGCAATCATTGAGTCAATGAATCAAACAGTATTAATGGATTCAATCAAACTTAATTCATCTAATTCGTGAATCAAACTGCACCTATTGATTCAAAGAAATGCACTGTTTGTCGTGATTAAAAGAGTCATTCTAACTACAATCATCAACCAAACTGTCCGCCTTAATTCCATGCGTAGAGCTTCTCTCATTCATTCAATGTGTCAAGCTCACCTTTTCATTTAATGAAACAAGTTGCATTCATTGAATCATTGAGTCAAAGTACAATCATTGATTCAATGAATCAAACTATATTCCTTGTTTCAATGGAATAAGCATAACTCACTTAGTTACTGAATCCTACTGCACTCATTCATTCAATCAAACAGACTGCACATGATAATTGAGGTACTCTCATTCGTTCCAAGCCACAAGCATAACGCAGTGATTCCATCAAACAAACTGCACACATTTTGTCCATGAAACAAACTGATTAAATGAAACAGACAGCACGTGTTCATTCAATGAGTAGAGCTTTTCTCTTTCATTCAATGCCTCGACATTAAAGCTTTAATTCAATATAAAACCTGCATTCATTCATTGATTGATTCATATTCAATCATTGATTCAAAGAATCAAATGTACGATTGATTTAATTGTACAAACTTCACTCATTTGTGGAGTAAATTTAACTGCATTCATACAATTAATGAATCAAACTGCAAACATTCATTGCATGAGGAACACTGCAAGTCCTATTTCAATGAATCTAGCTTTTGCTATTCATTCAATGAACGAACAGTCCACGCTTTCATTCAAGGATACAAACTGCATGCATTCATTAAATGAAACAGACTTGCACGTGTTAATTCAAAAACTACATCTTTTCTTGTTTATTCAATTCTCGAGTTTAACACTTTCATTCATTGCAACCAACTCCATTGATTCAATCATTGAATCAAACTGCAATCATTGAGTCAATGATTCAAACAGTATTAATGGATTCAATCAAACTTAATTCATCTAATTCGTGAATCAAACTGCACCTATTCATTCAAGGAAATGCACTGTTTGTCGTGATTAAAAGAGTCATTCTAACTACAATCATCAACCAAACTGTCCGCCTTAATTCCATGCGTAGAACTTCTCTCATTCATTCAATGTGTCAAGCTCACCACTTTCATTTAATGAAACAAGCTGCATTCATTGAATCATTGAGTCAAAGTACAATCATTGATTCAATGAATCAAACTATATTCCTTGTTTCAATGGAACAAGCATAACTCACTTAGTTACTGAATCCTACTGCACTCATTCATTCAATCAAACAGACTGCACATGATAATTGAGGTACTCTCATTCGTTCCAAGCCACAAGCTTAACGCAGTGATTCCATCAAACAAACTGCACACATTTTGTCCATGAAACAAACTGATTAAATGAAACAGACTGCACGTGTTCATTCAATGAGTAGAGCTTTTCTCTTTCATTCAATACCTCGACATTAAAGCTTTAATTCAATTAAACAATCTACATTCATTCATTCATTCATTCGTACTCAATCATTGATTCAAAGAATCAAATGTACGATTGATTTAATTGTACAAACTTCACTCATTTGTGGAGTAAATTTAACTGCATTCATACAATCAATGAATCAAACTGCAAACATTCTTTGGATGAGGAACACTGCAAGTCCTATTCCAATCAATCTCGCTTTTGCTATTCATTCAATGAACGAACAGTCCACGCTTTCATTCAAGGATACAAACTGCATGCATTCATTAAATGAAACAGACTGCACCTGTTAATTCAATAACTACAGCTTTTCTTGTTAATTCAATTCTCGAGTTTAACACTTTCACTCATTGCAACCAACTCCATTGATTAAATCATTGAATCAAACTGCAATCATTGAGTGAATGAATCAAACAGTATTAATGGATTCAATCAAACTTAATTCATCTACTTCGTGAATCAAACTGCACCTATTGATTCAAAGAAATGCACTGTTTGTCGTGATTAAAAGAGTCATTCTAACTACAATCATCAACCAAACTGTCCGCCTTAATTCCATGCGTAGAGCTTCTCTCATTCATGCAATGTGTCAACTCCTCCATTTTCATTTAATGAAACAAACTGCATTCATTGATTCATTGAATCAAACCTTATTCCTTGTTTCACTAAATAAGTGAGGTATGTTTATTTAGTGAATCCTACTGCACTCATTTATTCAAAACAAGAGACTGCACATGATAATTCCATCAGTAAAGGTTCTCTCATTCGTTGAAAGCCACAATCTTAACACATTGATTCTATCAAATCATCTAAACACATTTAGCCTGCATAAACTGCACGTGTTCATTCAATGAGTAGAGCTTTTCTCTTTCTTCAATGCCTCGAGTTTAACGCTTTAATTCAATGAAACAACCTGCATGCATTCATTCATTGATTCATATTTCTATCATTGATTCCAATAATCAAATGCAATTCATTGATTTAATGGTACAATCTTCACTCATTTGTGGAGTGAATTTAACTGCATTCATGCAATTAATGAATCAAACTGCAAACATTCATTCGATGAGGAACATTGCAAGTCCTATTCCAATCAATCTAGCTTTGCCATTCATTCAATGAAAGAAACTGCACGCGTTCATTCATGCAAACTGCATGCATTCATTAAATGAAACGACTGCATGTGTTATTTGAATAATTACAGCTTTTCTTGTGTATTCAATGTCTCGAGATTAGCACTTTCATCCAATGAAACCAACTGCATTCATTCAATCATTGAATCAAACTGAAATCATTGAGTCAATGAATCAAACAGTATAAATGGGTTCAATCAAACAAACTTAACTCATTTACTTCGTGAATCAAACTGCGCTCATACATTCTATGAAATTCACTGTATGTCTTAATTAAAATAGTCATTCTAACTACAATCATGAACAAAACCACCCGTCTTATTTCAATGCGTAGAGCTTCTCTCATTCATTCAATGTGTCAAGCTCACCTTTTCATTTAATGAAACAAGCTGCATTCATTGAATCATTGAGTCAAAGTACAATCATTGATTCAATGAATCAAACTATATTCCTTGTTTCAATGGAACAAGCATAACTCACTTAGTTACTGATCCTACTGCACTCATTCATTCAATCAAACAGACTGCACATGATAATTGAGGTACTCTCATTCGTTCCAAGCCACAAGCTTAACGCATTGATTCAATCAAACAAACTGCACACATATTGTCCATGAAACAAACTGATTAAATGAAACAGACTGCACGTGTTCATTCAATGAGTAGAGCTTTTCTCTTTCATTCAATGCCTCGACATTAAAGCTTTAATTCAATATAAAACCTGCATTCATTCATTGATTGATTCATATTCAATCATTGATTCAAAGAATCAAATGTACGATTGATTTAATTGTACAAACTTCACTCATTTGTGGAGTAAATTTAACTGCATTCATACAATTAATGAATCAAACTGCAAACATTCATTGCATGAGGAACACTGCAAGTCCTATTTCAATGAATCTAGCTTTTGCTATTCATTCAATGAACGAACAGTCCACGCTTTCATTCAAGGATACAAACTGCATGCATTCATTAAATGAAACAGACTTGCACGTGTTAATTCAAAAACTACATCTTTTCTTGTTTATTCAATTCTCGAGTTTAACACTTTCATTCATTGCAACCAACTCCATTGATTCAATCATTGAATAAAACTGCAATCATTGAGTCAATGAATCAAACAGTATTAATGGATTCAATCAAAATTAATTCATCTAATTCGTGAATCAAACTGCACCTATTCATTCAAGGAAATGCACTGTTTGTCGTGATTAAAAGAGTCATTCTAACTACAATCATCAACCAAACTGTCCGCCTTAATTCCATGCGTAGAGCTTCTCTCATTCATTCAATGTGTCAAGCTCACCACTTTCATTTAATGAAACAAGCTGCATTCATTGAATCATTGAGTCAAAGTACAATCATTGATTCAATGAATCAAACTATATTCCTTGTTTCAATGGAACAAGCATAACTCACTTAGTTACTGAATCCTACTGCACTCATTCATTCAATCAAACAGACTGCACATGATAATTGAGGTACTCTCATTCGTTCCAAGCCACAAGCTTAACGCAGTGATTCCATCAAACAAACTGCACACATTTTGTCAATGAAACAAACTGATTAAATGAAACAGACTGCACGTGTTCATTCAATGAGTAGAGCTTTTCTCTTTCATTCAATGCCTCGACATTAAAGCTTTAATTCAATATAAAACCTGCATTCATTCATTGATTGATTCATATTCAATCATTGATTCAAAGAATCAAATGTACGATTGATTTAATTGTACAAACTTCACTCATTTGTGGAGTAAATTTAACTGCATTCATACAATTAATGAATCAAACTGCAAACATTCATTGCATGAGGAACACTGCAAGTCCTATTTCAATGAATCTAGCTTTTGCTATTCATTCAATGAACGAACAGTCCACGCTTTCATTCAAGGATACAAACTGCATGCATTCATTAAATGAAACAGACTTGCACGTGTTAATTCAAAAACTACATCTTTTCTTGTTTATTCAATTCTCGAGTTTAACACTTTCATTCATTGCAACCAACTCCATTGATTCAATCATTGAATCAAACTGCAATCATTGAGTCAATGAATCAAACAGTATTAATGGATTCAATCAAACTTAATTCATCTAATTCGTGAATCAAACTGCACCTATTCATTCAAGGAAATGCACTGTTTGTCGTGATTAAAAGAGTCATTCTAACTACAATCATCAACCAAACTGTCCGCCTTAATTCCATGCGTAGAGCTTCTCTCATTCATTCAATGTGTCAAGCTCACCACTTTCATTTAATGAAACAAGCTGCATTCATTGAATCATTGAGTCAAAGTACAATCATTGATTCAATGAATCAAACTATATTCCTTGTTTCAATGGAACAAGCATAACTCACTTAGTTACTGAATCCTACTGCACTCATTCATTCAATCAAACAGACTGCACATGATAATTGAGGTACTCTCATTCGTTCAAAGCCACAAGCTTAACGCAGTGATTCCATCAAACAAACTGCACACATTTTGTCCATGAAACAAACTGATTAAATGAAACAGACTGCACGTGTTCATTCAATGAGTTGAGCTTTTCTCTTTCATTCAATACCTCGACATTAAAGCTTTAATTCAATTAAACAATCTGCATTCATTCATTCATTGATTCGTACTCAATCATTGATTCAAAGAATCAAATGTACGATTGATTTAATTGTACAAACTTCACTCATTTGTGGAGTAAATTTAACTGCATTCATACAATCAATGAATCAAACTGCAAACATTCTTTGGATGAGGAACACTGCAAGTCCTATTCCAATCAATCTCGCTTTTGCTATTCATTCAATGAACGAACAGTCCACGCTTTCATTCAAGGATACAAACTGCATGCATTCATTAAATGAAACAGACTGCACCTGTTAATTCAATAACTACAGCTTTTCTTGTTAATTCAATTCTCGAGTTTAACACTTTCACTCATTGCAACCAACTCCATTGATTCAATCATTGAATCAAACTGCAATCATTGAGTCAATGAATCAAACAGTATTAATGGATTCAATCAAACTTAATTCATCTACTTCGTGAATCAAACTGCACCTATTGATTCAAAGAAATGCACTGTTTGTCGTGATCAAAAGAGTCATTCTAACTACAATCATCAACCAAACTGTCCGCCTTAATTCCATGCGTAGAGCTTCTCTCATTCATGCAATGTGTCAACTCCTCCATTTTCATTTAATGAAACAAACTGCATTCATTGAATCATTGAATCAAACCTTATTCCTTGTTTCACTAAATAAGTGAGGTATGTTTATTTAGTGAATCCTACTGCACTCATTTATTCAAAACAAGAGACTGCACATGATAATTCCATCAGTAAAGGTTCTCTCATTCGTTGAAAGCCACAATCTTAACACATTGATTCTATCAAATCATCTAAACACATTTAGCCTGCATAAACTGCACGTGTTCATTCAATGAGTAGAGCTTTTCTCTTTCTTCAATGCCTCGAGTTTAACGCTTTAATTCAATGAAACAACCTGCATGCATTCATTCATTGATTCATATTTCTATCATTGATTCCAATAATCAAATGCAATTCATTGATTTAATGGTACAATCTTCACTCATTTGTGGAGTGAATTTAACTGCATTCATGCAATTAATGAATCAAACTGCAAACATTCATTCGATGAGGAACATTGCAAGTCCTATTCCAATCAATCTAGCTTTGCCATTCATTCAATGAAAGAAACTGCACGCGTTCATTCATGCAAACTGCATGCATTCATTAAATGAAACGACTGCATGTGTTATTTGAATAATTACAGCTTTTCTTGTGTATTCAATGTCTCGAGATTAGCACTTTCATCCAATGAAACCAACTGCATTCATTCAATCATTGAATCAAACTGAAATCATTGAGTCAATGAATCAAACAGTATAAATGGGTTCAATCAAACAAACTTAACTCATTTACTTCGTGAATCAAACTGCGCTCATACATTCTATGAAATTCACTGTATGTCTTAATTAAAATAGTCATTCTAACTACAATCATGAACAAAACCACCCGTCTTATTTCAATGCGTAGAGCTTCTCTCATTCATTCAATGTGTCAAGCTCACCTTTTCATTTAATGAAACAAGCTGCATTCATTGAATCATTGAGTCAAAGTACAATCATTGATTCAATGAATCAAACTATATTCCTTGTTTCAATGGAACAAGCATAACTCACTTAGTTACTGATCCTACTGCACTCATTCATTCAATCAAACAGACTGCACATGATAATTGAGGTACTCTCATTCGTTCCAAGCCACAAGCTTAACGCATTGATTCAATCAAACAAACTGCACACATATTGTCCATGAAACAAACTGATTAAATGAAACAGACTGCACGTGTTCATTCAATGAGTAGAGCTTTTCTCTTTCATTCAATGCCTCGACATTAAAGCTTTAATTCAATATAAAACCTGCATTCATTCATTGATTGATTCATATTCAATCATTGATTCAAAGAATCAAATGTACGATTGATTTAATTGTACAAACTTCACTCATTTGTGGAGTAAATTTAACTGCATTCATACAATTAATGAATCAAACTGCAAACATTCATTGCATGAGGAACACTGCAAGTCCTATTTCAATGAATCTAGCTTTTGCTATTCATTCAATGAACGAACAGTCCACGCTTTCATTCAAGGATACAAACTGCATGCATTCATTAAATGAAACAGACTTGCACGTGTTAATTCAAAAACAACATCTTTTCTTGTTTATTCAATTCTCGAGTTTAACACTTTCATTCATTGCAACCAACTCCATTGATTCAATCATTGAATAAAACTGCAATCATTGAGTCAATGAATCAAACAGTATTAATGGATTCAATCAAAATTAATTCATCTAATTCGTGAATCAAACTGCACCTATTCATTCAAAGAAATGCACTGTTTGTCGTGATTAAAAGAGTCATTCTAACTACAATCATCAACCAAACTGTCCGCCTTAATTCCATGCGTAGAGCTTCTCTCATTCATTCAATGTGTCAAGCTCACCTTTTCATTTAATGAAACAAGTTGCATTCATTGAATCATTGAGTCAAAGTACAATCATTGATTCAATGAATCAAACTATATTCCTTGTTTCAATGGAACAAGCATAACTCACTTCGTTACTGAATCCTACTGCACTCATTCATTCAATCAAACAGACTGCACATGATAATTGAGGTACTCTCATTCGTTCCAAGCCACAAGCTTAACGCAGTGATTCCATCAAACAAACTGCACACATTTTGTCAATGAAACAAACTGATTAAATGAAACAGACTGCACGTGTTCATTCAATGAGTAGAGCTTTTCTCTTTCATTCAATGCCTCGACATTAAAGCTTTAATTCAATATAAAACCTGCATTCATTCATTGATTGATTCATATTCAATCATTGATTCAAAGAATCAAATGTACGATTGATTTAATTGTACAAACTTCACTCATTTGTGGAGTAAATTTAACTGCATTCATACAATTAATGAATCAAACTGCAAACATTCATTGCATGAGGAACACTGCAAGTCCTATTTCAATGAATCTAGCTTTTGCTATTCATTCAATGAACGAACAGTCCACGCTTTCATTCAAGGATACAAACTGCATGCATTCATTAAATGAAACAGACTTGCACGTGTTAATTCAAAAACTACAGCTTTTCTTGTTTATTCAATTCTCGAGTTTAACACTTTCATTCATTGCAACCAACTCCATTGATTCAATCATTGAATAAAACTGCAATCATTGAGTCAATGAATCAAACAGTATTAATGGATTCAATCAAAATTAATTCATCTAATTCGTGAATCAAACTGCACCTATTCATTCAAGGAAATGCACTGTTTGTCGTGATTAAAAGAGTCATTCTAACTACAATCATCAACCAAACTGTCCGCCTTAATTCCATGCGTAGAGCTTCTCTCATTCATTCAATGTGTCAAGCTCACCACTTTCATTTAATGAAACAAGCTGCATTCATTGAATCATTGAGTCAAAGTACAATCATTGATTCAATGAATCAAACTATATTCCTTGTTTCAATGGAACAAGCATAACTCACTTAGTTACTGAATCCTACTGCACTCATTCATTCAATCAAACAGACTGCACATGATAATTGAGGTACTCTCATTCGTTCCAAGCCACAAGCTTAACGCAGTGATTCCATCAAACAAACTGCACACATTTTGTCAATGAAACAAACTGATTAAATGAAACAGACTGCACGTGTTCATTCAATGAGTAGAGCTTTTCTCTTTCATTCAATGCCTCGACATTAAAGCTTTAATTCAATATAAAACCTGCATTCATTCATTGATTGATTCATATTCAATCATTGATTCAAAGAATCAAATGTACGATTGATTTAATTGTACAAACATCACTCATTTGTGGAGTAAATTTAACTGCATTCATACAATTAATGAATCAAACTGCAAACATTCATTGCATGAGGAACACTGCAAGTCCTATTTCAATGAATCTAGCTTTTGCTATTCATTCAATGAACGAACAGTCCACGCTTTCATTCAAGGATACAAACTGCATGCATTCATTAAATGAAACAGACTTGCACGTGTTAATTCAAAAACTACATCTTTTCTTGTTTATTCAATTCTCGAGTTTAACACTTTCATTCATTGCAACCAACTCCATTGATTCAATCATTGAATCAAACTGCAATCATTGAGTCAATGAATCAAACAGTATTAATGGATTCAATCAAACTTAATTCATCTAATTCGTGAATCAAACTGCACCTATTCATTCAAGGAAATGCACTGTTTGTCGTGATTAAAAGAGTCATTCTAACTACAATCATCAACCAAACTGTCCGCCTTAATTCCATGCGTAGAGCTTCTCTCATTCATTCAATGTGTCAAGCTCACCACTTTCATTTAATGAAACAAGCTGCATTCATTGAATCATTGAGTCAAAGTACAATCATTGATTCAATGAATCAAACTATATTCCTTGTTTCAATGGAACAAGCATAACTCACTTAGTTACTGAATCCTACTGCACTCATTCATTCAATCAAACAGACTGCACATGATAATTGAGGTACTCTCATTCGTTCAAAGCCACAAGCTTAACGCAGTGATTCCATCAAACAAACTGCACACATTTTGTCCATGAAACAAACTGATTAAATGAAACAGACTGCACGTGTTCATTCAATGAGTTGAGCTTTTCTCTTTCATTCAATACCTCGACATTAAAGCTTTAATTCAATTAAACAATCTGCATTCATTCATTCATTGATTCGTACTCAATCATTGATTCAAAGAATCAAATGTACGATTGATTTAATTGTACAAACTTCACTCATTTGTGGAGTAAATTTAACTGCATTCATACAATCAATGAATCAAACTGCAAACATTCTTTGGATGAGGAACACTGCAAGTCCTATTCCAATCAATCTCGCTTTTGCTATTCATTCAATGAACGAACAGTCCACGCTTTCATTCAAGGATACAAACTGCATGCATTCATTAAATGAAACAGACTGCACCTGTTAATTCAATAACTACAGCTTTTCTTGTTAATTCAATTCTCGAGTTTAACACTTTCACTCATTGCAACCAACTCCATTGATTCAATCATTGAATCAAACTGCAATCATTGAGTCAATGAATCAAACAGTATTAATGGATTCAATCAAACTTAATTCATCTACTTCGTGAATCAAACTGCACCTATTGATTCAAAGAAATGCACTGTTTGTCGTGATTAAAAGAGTCATTCTAACTACAATCATCAACCAAACTGTCCGCCTTAATTCCATGCGTAGAGCTTCTCTCATTCATGCAATGTGTCAACTCCTCCATTTTCATTTAATGAAACAAACTGCATTCATTGAATCATTGAATCAAACCTTATTCCTTGTTTCACTAAATAAGTGAGGTATGTTTATTTAGTGAATCCTACTGCACTCATTTATTCAAAACAAGAGACTGCACATGATAATTCCATCAGTAAAGGTTCTCTCATTCGTTGAAAGCCACAATCTTAACACATTGATTCTATCAAATCATCTAAACACATTTAGCCTGCATAAACTGCACGTGTTCATTCAATGAGTAGAGCTTTTCTCTTTCTTCAATGCCTCGAGTTTAACGCTTTAATTCAATGAAACAACCTGCATGCATTCATTCATTGATTCATATTTCTATCATTGATTCCAATAATCAAATGCAATTCATTGATTTAATGGTACAATCTTCACTCATTTGTGGAGTGAATTTAACTGCATTCATGCAATTAATGAATCAAACTGCAAACATTCATTCGATGAGGAACATTGCAAGTCCTATTCCAATCAATCTAGCTTTGCCATTCATTCAATGAAAGAAACTGCACGCGTTCATTCATGCAAACTGCATGCATTCATTAAATGAAACGACTGCATGTGTTATTTCAATAATTACAGCTTTTCTTGTGTATTCAATGTCTCGAGATTAGCACTTTCATCCAATGAAACCAACTGCATTCATTCAATCATTGAATCAAACTGAAATCATTGAGTCAATGAATCAAACAGTATAAATGGGTTCAATCAAACAAACTTAACTCATTTACTTCGTGAATCAAACTGCGCTCATACATTCTATGAAATTCACTGTATGTCTTAATTAAAATAGTCATTCTAACTACAATCATGAACAAAACCACCCGTCTTATTTCAATGCGTAGAGCTTCTCTCATTCATTCAATGTGTCAAGCTCACCTTTTCATTTAATGAAACAAGCTGCATTCATTGAATCATTGAGTCAAAGTACAATCATTGATTCAATGAATCAAACTATATTCCTTGTTTCAATGGAACAAGCATAACTCACTTAGTTACTGATCCTACTGCACTCATTCATTCAATCAAACAGACTGCACATGATAATTGAGGTACTCTCATTCGTTCCAAGCCACAAGCTTAACGCATTGATTCAATCAAACAAACTGCACACATATTGTCCATGAAACAAACTGATTAAATGAAACAGACTGCACGTGTTCATTCAATGAGTAGAGCTTTTCTCTTTCATTCAATGCCTCGACATTAAAGCTTTAATTCAATATAAAACCTGCATTCATTCATTGATTGATTCATATTCAATCATTGATTCAAAGAATCAAATGTACGATTGATTTAATTGTACAAACTTCACTCATTTGTGGAGTAAATTTAACTGCATTCATACAATTAATGAATCAAACTGCAAACATTCATTGCATGAGGAACACTGCAAGTCCTATTTCAATGAATCTAGCTTTTGCTATTCATTCAATGAACGAACAGTCCACGCTTTCATTCAAGGATACAAACTGCATGCATTCATTAAATGAAACAGACTTGCACGTGTTAATTCAAAAACAACATCTTTTCTTGTTTATTCAATTCTCGAGTTTAACACTTTCATTCATTGCAACCAACTCCATTGATTCAATCATTGAATAAAACTGCAATCATTGAGTCAATGAATCAAACAGTATTAATGGATTCAATCAAAATTAATTCATCTAATTCGTGAATCAAACTGCACCTATTCATTCAAAGAAATGCACTGTTTGTCGTGATTAAAAGAGTCATTCTAACTACAATCATCAACCAAACTGTCCGCCTTAATTCCATGCGTAGAGCTTCTCTCATTCATTCAATGTGTCAAGCTCACCTTTTCATTTAATGAAACAAGTTGCATTCATTGAATCATTGAGTCAAAGTACAATCATTGATTCAATGAATCAAACTATATTCCTTGTTTCAATGGAACAAGCATAACTCACTTCGTTACTGAATCCTACTGCACTCATTCATTCAATCAAACAGACTGCACATGATAATTGAGGTACTCTCATTCGTTCCAAGCCACAAGCTTAACGCAGTGATTCCATCAAACAAACTGCACACATTTTGTCAATGAAACAAACTGATTAAATGAAACAGACTGCACGTGTTCATTCAATGAGTAGAGCTTTTCTCTTTCATTCAATGCCTCGACATTAAGCTTTAATTCAATATAAAACCTGCATTCATTCATTGATTGATTCATATTCAATCATTGATTCAAAGAATCAAATGTACGATTGATTTAATTGTACAAACTTCACTCATTTGTGGAGTAAATTTAACTGCATTCATACAATTAATGAATCAAACTGCAAACATTCATTGCATGAGGAACACTGCAAGTCCTATTTCAATGAATCTAGCTTTTGCTATTCATTCAATGAACGAACAGTCCACGCTTTCATTCAAGGATACAAACTGCATGCATTCATTAAATGAACCAGACTTACACGTGTTAATTCAAAAACTACATCTTTTCTTGTTTATTCAATTCTCGAGTTTAACACTTTCATTCATTGCAACCAACTCCATTGATTCAATCATTGAATCAAACTGCAATCATTGAGTCAATGAATCAAACAGTATTAATGGATTCAATCAAACTTAATTCATCTAATTCGTGAATCAAACTGCACCTATTCATTCAAGGAAATGCACTGTTTGTCGTGATTAAAAGAGTCATTCTAACTACAATCATCAACCAAACTGTCCGCCTTAATTCCATGCGTAGAGCTTCTCTCATTCATTCAATGTGTCAAGCTCACCTTTTCATTTAATGAAACAAGCTGCATTCATTGAATCATTGAGTCAAAGTACAATCATTGATTCAATGAATCAAACTATATTCCTTGTTTCAATGGAACAAGCATAACTCACTTAGTTACTGAATCCTACTGCACTCATTCATTCAATCAAACAGACTGCACATGATAATTGAGGTACTCTCATTCGTTCCAAGCCACAAGCTTAACGCAGTGATTCCATCAAACAAACTGCACACATTTTGTCCATGAAACAAACTGATTAAATGAAACAGACTGCACGTGTTCATTCAATGAGTTGAGCTTTTCTCTTTCATTCAATACCTCGACATTAAAGCTTTAATTCAATTAAACAATCTGCATTCATTCATTCATTGATTCGTACTCAATCATTGATTCAAAGAATCAAATGTACGATTGATTTAATTGTACAAACTTCACTCATTTGTGGAGTAAATTTAACTGCATTCATACAATCAATGAATCAAACTGCAAACATTCTTTGGATGAGGAACACTGCAAGTCCTATTCCAATCAATCTCGCTTTTGCTATTCATTCAATGAACGAACAGTCCACGCTTTCATTCAAGGATACAAACTGCATGCATTCATTAAATGAAACAGACTGCACCTGTTAATTCAATAACTACAGCTTTTCTTGTTAATTCAATTCTCGAGTTTAACACTTTCACTCATTGCAACCAACTCCATTGATTCAATCATTGAATCAAACTGCAATCATTGAGTCAATGAATTAATCAGCATTAATGGATTCAATCAAACTTAATTCATCTACTTCGTGAATCAAACTGCACCTATTGATTCAAAGAAATGCACTGTTTGTCGTGATTAAAAGAGTCATTCTAACTACAATCATCAACCAAACTGTCCGCCTTAATTCCATGCGTAGAGCTTCTCTCATTCTTGCAATGTGTCAACTCCTCCATTTTCATTTAATGAAACAAACTGCATTCATTGAATCATTGAATCAAACCTTATTCCTTGTTTCACTAAATAAGTGAGGTATGTTTATTTAGTGAATCCTACTGCACTCATTTATTCAAAACAAGAGACTGCACATGATAATTCCATCAGTAAAGGTTCTCTCATTCGTTGAAAGCCACAATCTTAACACATTGATTCTATCAAATCATCTAAACACATTTAGCCTGCATAAACTGCACGTGTTCATTCAATGAGTAGAGCTTTTCTCTTTCTTCAATGCCTCGAGTTTAACGCTTTAATTCAATGAAACAACCTGCATGCATTCATTCATTGATTCATATTTCTATCATTGATTCCAATAATCAAATGCAATTCATTGATTTAATGGTACAATCTTCACTCATTTGTGGAGTGAATTTAACTGCATTCATGCAATTAATGAATCAAACTGCAAACATTCATTCGATGAGGAACATTGCAAGTCCTATTCCAATCAATCTAGCTTTGCCATTCATTCAATGAAAGAAACTGCACGCGTTCATTCATGCAAACTGCATGCATTCATTAAATGAAACGACTGCATGTGTTATTTCAATAATTACAGCTTTTCTTGTGTATTCAATGTCTCGAGATTAGCACTTTCATCCAATGAAACCAACTGCATTCATACAATCAATGAATCAAACTGCAAACATTCTTTGGATGAGGAACACTGCAAGTCCTATTTCAATGAATCTAGCTTTTGCTATTCATTCAATGAACGAACAGTCCACTCTTTCATTCAAGGATACAAACTGCATGCATTCATTAAATGAAACAGACTTGCACGTGTTAATTCAAAAACAACATCTTTGCTTGTTTATTCAATTCTCGAGTTTAACACTTTCATTCATTGCAACCAACTCCATTGATTCAATCATTGAATAAAACTGCAATCATTGAGTCAATGAATCAAACAGTATTAATGGATTCAATCAAAATTAATTCATCTAATTCGTGAATCAAACTGCACCTATTCATTCAAAGAAATGCACTGTTTGTCGTGATTAAAAGAGTCATTCTAACTACAATCATCAACCAAACTGTCCGCCTTAATTCCATGCGTAGAGCTTCTCTCATTCATTCAATGTGTCAAGCTCACCTTTTCATTTAATGAAACAAGTTGCATTCATTGAATCATTGAGTCAAAGTACAATCATTGATTCAATGAATCAAACTATATTCCTTGTTTCAATGGAACAAGCATAACTCACTTCGTTACTGAATCCTACTGCACTCATTCATTCAATCAAACAGACTGCACATGATAATTGAGGTACTCTCATTCGTTCCAAGCCACAAGCTTAACGCAGTGATTCCATCAAACAAACTGCACACATTTTGTCAATGAAACAAACTGATTAAATGAAACAGACTGCACGTGTTCATTCAATGAGTAGAGCTTTTCTCTTTCATTCAATGCCTCGACATTAAAGCTTTAATTCAATATAAAACCTGCATTCATTCATTGATTGATTCATATTCAATCATTGATTCAAAGAATCAAATGTACGATTGATTTAATTGTACAAACTTCACTCATTTGTGGAGTAAATTTAACTGCATTCATACAATTAATGAATCAAACTGCAAACATTCATTGCATGAGGAACACTGCAAGTCCTATTTCAATGAATCTAGCTTTTGCTATTCATTCAATGAACGAACAGTCCACGCTTTCATTCAAGGATACAAACTGCATGCATTCATTAAATGAAACAGACTTGCACGTGTTAATTCAAAAACTACATCTTTTCTTGTTTATTCAATTCTCGAGTTTAACACTTTCATTCATTGCAACCAACTCCATTGATTCAATCATTGAATCAAACTGCAATCATTGAGTCAATGAATCAAACAGTATTAATGGATTCAATCAAACTTAATTCATCTAATTCGTGAATCAAACTGCACCTATTCATTCAAGGAAATGCACTGTTTGTCGTGATTAAAGGAGTCATTCTAACTACAATCATCAACCAAACTGTCCGCCTTAATTCCATGCGTAGAGCTTCTCTCATTCATTCAATGTGTCAAGCTCACCACTTTCATTTAATGAAACAAGCTGCATTCATTGAATCATTGAGTCAAAGTACAATCATTGATTCAATGAATCAAACTATATTCCTTGTTTCAATGGAACAAGCATAACTCACTTAGTTACTGAATCCTACTGCACTCATTCATTCAATCAAACAGACTGCACATGATAATTGAGGTACTCTCATTCGTTCCAAGCCACAAGCTTAACGCAGTGATTCCATCAAACAAACTGCACACATTTTGTCCATGAAACAAACTGATTAAATGAAACAGACTGCACGTGTTCATTCAATGAGTTGAGCTTTTCTCTTTCATTCAATACCTCGACATTAAAGCTTTAATTCAATTAAACAATCTGCATTCATTCATTCATTGATTCGTACTCAATCATTGATTCAAAGAATCAAATGTACGATTGATTTAATTGTACAAACTTCACTCATTTGTGGAGTAAATTTAACTGCATTCATACAATCATTGAATCAAACTGCAATCATTGAGTCAATGAATCAAACAGTATTAATGGATTCAATCAAACTTAATTCATCTACTTCGTGAATCAAACTGCACCTATTGATTCAAAGAAATGCACTGTTTGTCGTGATTAAAAGAGTCATTCTAACTACAATCATCAACCAAACTGTCCGCCTTAATTCCATGCGTAGAGCTTCTCTCATTCATGCAATGTGTCAACTCCTCCATTTTCATTTAATGAAACAAACTGCATTCATTGATTCATTGAATCAAACCTTATTCCTTGTTTCACTAAATAAGTGAGGTATGTTTATTTAGTGAATCCTACTGCACTCATTTATTCAAAACAAGAGACTGCACATGATAATTCCATCAGTAAAGGTTCTCTCATTCGTTGAAAGCCACAATCTTAACACATTGATTCTATCAAATCATCTAAACACATTTAGCCTGCATAAACTGCACGTGTTCATTCAATGAGTAGAGCTTTTCTCTTTCTTCAATGCCTCGAGTTTAACGCTTTAATTCAATGAAACAACCTGCATGCATTCATTCATTGATTCATATTTCTATCATTGATTCCAATAATCAAATGCAATTCATTGATTTAATGGTACAATCTTCACTCATTTGTGGAGTGAATTTAACTGCATTCATGCAATTAATGAATCAAACTGCAAACATTCATTCGATGAGGAACATTGCAAGTCCTATTCCAATCAATCTAGCTTTGCCATTCATTCAATGAAAGAAACTGCACGCGTTCATTCATGCAAACTGCATGCATTCATTAAATGAAACGACTGCATGTGTTATTTCAATAATTACAGCTTTTCTTGTGTATTCAATGTCTCGAGATTAGCACTTTCATCCAATGAAACCAACTGCATTCATACAATCAATGAATCAAACTGCAAACATTCTTTGGATGAGGAACACTGCAAGTCCTATTTCAATGAATCTAGCTTTTGCTATTCATTCAATGAACGAACAGTCCACTCTTTCATTCAAGGATACAAACTGCATGCATTCATTAAATGAAACAGACTTGCACGTGTTAATTCAAAAACAACATCTTTGCTTGTTTATTCAATTCTCGAGTTTAACACTTTCATTCATTGCAACCAACTCCATTGATTCAATCATTGAATAAAACTGCAATCATTGAGTCAATGAATCAAACAGTATTAATGGATTCAATCAAAATTAATTCATCTAATTCGTGAATCAAACTGCACCTATTCATTCAAAGAAATGCACTGTTTGTCGTGATTAAAAGAGTCATTCTAACTACAATCATCAACCAAACTGTCCGCCTTAATTCCATGCGTAGAGCTTCTCTCATTCATTCAATGTGTCAAGCTCACCTTTTCATTTAATGAAACAAGTTGCATTCATTGAATCATTGAGTCAAAGTACAATCATTGATTCAATGAATCAAACTATATTCCTTGTTTCAATGGAACAAGCATAACTCACTTCGTTACTGAATCCTACTGCACTCATTCATTCAATCAAACAGACTGCACATGATAATTGAGGTACTCTCATTCGTTCCAAGCCACAAGCTTAACGCAGTGATTCCATCAAACAAACTGCACACATTTTGTCAATGAAACAAACTGATTAAATGAAACAGACTGCACGTGTTCATTCAATGAGTAGAGCTTTTCTCTTTCATTCAATGCCTCGACATTAAAGCTTTAATTCAATATAAAACCTGCATTCATTCATTGATTGATTCATATTCAATCATTGATTCAAAGAATCAAATGTACGATTGATTTAATTGTACAAACTTCACTCATTTGTGGAGTAAATTTAACTGCATTCATACAATTAATGAATCAAACTGCAAACATTCATTGCATGAGGAACACTGCAAGTCCTATTTCAATGAATCTAGCTTTTGCTATTCATTCAATGAACGAACAGTCCACGCTTTCATTCAAGGATACAAACTGCATGCATTCATTAAATGAAACAGACTTGCACGTGTTAATTCAAAAACTACATCTTTTCTTGTTTATTCAATTCTCGAGTTTAACACTTTCATTCATTGCAACCAACTCCATTGATTCAATCATTGAATCAAACTGCAATCATTGAGTCAATGAATCAAACAGTATTAATGGATTCAATCAAACTTAATTCATCTAATTCGTGAATCAAACTGCACCTATTCATTCAAGGAAATGCACTGTTTGTCGTGATTAAAGGAGTCATTCTAACTACAATCATCAACCAAACTGTCCGCCTTAATTCCATGCGTAGAGCTTCTCTCATTCATTCAATGTGTCAAGCTCACCACTTTCATTTAATGAAACAAGCTGCATTCATTGAATCATTGAGTCAAAGTACAATCATTGATTCAATGAATCAAACTATATTCCTTGTTTCAATGGAACAAGCATAACTCACTTAGTTACTGAATCCTACTGCACTCATTCATTCAATCAAACAGACTGCACATGATAATTGAGGTACTCTCATTCGTTCCAAGCCACAAGCTTAACGCAGTGATTCCATCAAACAAACTGCACACATTTTGTCCATGAAACAAACTGATTAAATGAAACAGACTGCACGTGTTCATTCAATGAGTTGAGCTTTTCTCTTTCATTCAATACCTCGACATTAAAGCTTTAATTCAATTAAACAATCTGCATTCATTCATTCATTGATTCGTACTCAATCATTGATTCAAAGAATCAAATGTACGATTGATTTAATTGTACAAACTTCACTCATTTGTGGAGTAAATTTAACTGCATTCATACAATCATTGAATCAAACTGCAATCATTGAGTCAATGAATCAAACAGTATTAATGGATTCAATCAAACTTAATTCATCTACTTCGTGAATCAAACTGCACCTATTGATTCAAAGAAATGCACTGTTTGTCGTGATTAAAAGAGTCATTCTAACTACAATCATCAACCAAACTGTCCGCCTTAATTCCATGCGTAGAGCTTCTCTCATTCATGCAATGTGTCAACTCCTCCATTTTCATTTAATGAAACAAACTGCATTCATTGATTCATTGAATCAAACCTTATTCCTTGTTTCACTAAATAAGTGAGGTATGTTTATTTAGTGAATCCTACTGCACTCATTTATTCAAAACAAGAGACTGCACATGATAATTCCATCAGTAAAGGTTCTCTCATTCGTTGAAAGCCACAATCTTAACACATTGATTCTATCAAATCATCTAAACACATTTAGCCTGCATAAACTGCACGTGTTCATTCAATGAGTAGAGCTTTTCTCTTTCTTCAATGCCTCGAGTTTAACGCTTTAATTCAATGAAACAACCTGCATGCATTCATTCATTGATTCATATTTCTATCATTGATTCCAATAATCAAATGCAATTCATTGATTTAATGGTACAATCTTCACTCATTTGTGGAGTGAATTTAACTGCATTCATGCAATTAATGAATCAAACTGCAAACATTCATTCGATGAGGAACATTGCAAGTCCTATTCCAATCAATCTAGCTTTGCCATTCATTCAATGAAAGAAACTGCACGCGTTCATTCATGCAAACTGCATGCATTCATTAAATGAAAAGACTGCATGTGTTATTTGAATAATTACAGCTTTTCTTGTGTATTCAATGTCTCGAGATTAGCACTTTCATCCAATGAAACCAACTGCATTCATTCAATCATTGAATCAAACTGAAATCATTGAGTCAATGAATCAAACAGTATAAATGGGTTCAATCAAACAAACTTAACTCATTTACTTCGTGAATCAAACTGCGCTCATACATTCTATGAAATTCACTGTATGTCTTAATTAAAATAGTCATTCTAACTACAATCATGAACAAAACCACCCGTCTTATTTCAATGCGTAGAGCTTCTCTCATTCATTCAATGTGTCAAGCTCACCTTTTCATTTAATGAAACAAGCTGCATTCATTGAATCATTGAGTCAAAGTACAATCATTGATTCAATGAATCAAACTATATTCCTTGTTTCAATGGAACAAGCATAACTCACTTAGTTACTGATCCTACTGCACTCATTCATTCAATCAAACAGACTGCACATGATAATTGAGGTACTCTCATTCGTTCCAAGCCACAAGCTTAACGCATTGATTCAATCAAACAAACTGCACACATATTGTCCATGAAACAAACTGATTAAATGAAACAGACTGCACGTGTTCATTCAATGAGTAGAGCTTTTCTCTTTCATTCAATGCCTCGACATTAAAGCTTTAATTCAATATAAAACCTGCATTCATTCATTGATTGATTCATATTCAATCATTGATTCAAAGAATCAAATGTACGATTGATTTAATTGTACAAACTTCACTCATTTGTGGAGTAAATTTAACTGCATTCATACAATTAATGAATCAAACTGCAAACATTCATTGCATGAGGAACACTGCAAGTCCTATTTCAATGAATCTAGCTTTTGCTATTCATTCAATGAACGAACAGTCCACGCTTTCATTCAAGGATACAAACTGCATGCATTCATTAAATGAAACAGACTTGCACGTGTTAATTCAAAAACAACATCTTTTCTTGTTTATTCAATTCTCGAGTTTAACACTTTCATTCATTGCAACCAACTCCATTGATTCAATCATTGAATAAAACTGCAATCATTGAGTCAATGAATCAAACAGTATTAATGGATTCAATCAAAATTAATTCATCTAATTCGTGAATCAAACTGCACCTATTCATTCAAAGAAATGCACTGTTTGTCGTGATTAAAAGAGTCATTCTAACTACAATCATCAACCAAACTGTCCGCCTTAATTCCATGCGTAGAGCTTCTCTCATTCATTCAATGTGTCAAGCTCACCTTTTCATTTAATGAAACAAGTTGCATTCATTGAATCATTGAGTCAAAGTACAATCATTGATTCAATGAATCAAACTATATTCCTTGTTTCAATGGAACAAGCATAACTCACTTCGTTACTGAATCCTACTGCACTCATTCATTCAATCAAACAGACTGCACATGATAATTGAGGTACTCTCATTCGTTCCAAGCCACAAGCTTAACGCAGTGATTCCATCAAACAAACTGCACACATTTTGTCAATGAAACAAACTGATTAAATGAAACAGACTGCACGTGTTCATTCAATGAGTAGAGCTTTTCTCTTTCATTCAATGCCTCGACATTAAGCTTTAATTCAATATAAAACCTGCATTCATTCATTGATTGATTCATATTCAATCATTGATTCAAAGAATCAAATGTACGATTGATTTAATTGTACAAACTTCACTCATTTGTGGAGTAAATTTAACTGCATTCATACAATTAATGAATCAAACTGCAAACATTCATTGCATGAGGAACACTGCAAGTCCTATTTCAATGAATCTAGCTTTTGCTATTCATTCAATGAACGAACAGTCCACGCTTTCATTCAAGGATACAAACTGCATGCATTCATTAAATGAACCAGACTTGCACGTGTTAATTCAAAAACTACATCTTTTCTTGTTTATTCAATTCTCGAGTTTAACACTTTCATTCATTGCAACCAACTCCATTGATTCAATCATTGAATCAAACTGCAATCATTGAGTCAATGAATCAAACAGTATTAATGGATTCAATCAAACTTAATTCATCTACTTCGTGAATCAAACTGCACCTATTGATTCAAAGAAATGCACTGTTTGTCGTGATTAAAAGAGTCATTCTAACTACAATCATCAACCAAACTGTCCGCCTTAATTCCATGCGTAGAGCTTCTCTCATTCATTCAATGTGTCAAGCTCACCTTTTCATTTAATGAAACAAGCTGCATTCATTGAATCATTGAGTCAAAGTACAATCATTGATTCAATGAATCAAACTATATTCCTTGTTTCAATGGAACAAGCATAACTCACTTAGTTACTGAATCCTACTGCACTCATTCATTCAATCAAACAGACTGCACATGATAATTGAGGTACTCTCATTCGTTCCAAGCCACAAGCTTAACGCAGTGATTCCATCAAACAAACTGCACACATTTTGTCCATGAAACAAACTGATTAAATGAAACAGACTGCACGTGTTCATTCAATGAGTTGAGCTTTTCTCTTTCATTCAATACCTCGACATTAAAGCTTTAATTCAATTAAACAATCTGCATTCATTCATTCATTGATTCGTACTCAATCATTGATTCAAAGAATCAAATGTACGATTGATTTAATTGTACAAACTTCACTCATTTGTGGAGTAAATTTAACTGCATTCATACAATCAATGAATCAAACTGCAAACATTCTTTGGATGAGGAACACTGCAAGTCCTATTCCAATCAATCTCGCTTTTGCTATTCATTCAATGAACGAACAGTCCACGCTTTCATTCAAGGATACAAACTGCATGCATTCATTAAATGAAACAGACTGCACCTGTTAATTCAATAACTACAGCTTTTCTTGTTAATTCAATTCTCGAGTTTAACACTTTCACTCATTGCAACCAACTCCATTGATTCAATCATTGAATCAAACTGCAATCATTGAGTCAATGAATTAATCAGCATTAATGGATTCAATCAAACTTAATTCATCTACTTCGTGAATCAAACTGCACCTATTGATTCAAAGAAATGCACTGTTTGTCGTGATTAAAAGAGTCATTCTAACTACAATCATCAACCAAACTGTCCGCCTTAATTCCATGCGTAGAGCTTCTCTCATTCTTGCAATGTGTCAACTCCTCCATTTTCATTTAATGAAACAAACTGCATTCATTGAATCATTGAATCAAACCTTATTCCTTGTTTCACTAAATAAGTGAGGTATGTTTATTTAGTGAATCCTACTGCACTCATTTATTCAAAACAAGAGACTGCACATGATAATTCCATCAGTAAAGGTTCTCTCATTCGTTGAAAGCCACAATCTTAACACATTGATTCTATCAAATCATCTAAACACATTTAGCCTGCATAAACTGCACGTGTTCATTCAATGAGTAGAGCTTTTCTCTTTCTTCAATGCCTCGAGTTTAACGCTTTAATTCAATGAAACAACCTGCATGCATTCATTCATTGATTCATATTTCTATCATTGATTCCAATAATCAAATGCAATTCATTGATTTAATGGTACAATCTTCACTCATTTGTGGAGTGAATTTAACTGCATTCATGCAATTAATGAATCAAACTGCAAACATTCATTCGATGAGGAACATTGCAAGTCCTATTCCAATCAATCTAGCTTTGCCATTCATTCAATGAAAGAAACTGCACGCGTTCATTCATGCAAACTGCATGCATTCATTAAATGAAACGACTGCATGTGTTATTTCAATAATTACAGCTTTTCTTGTGTATTCAATGTCTCGAGATTAGCACTTTCATCCAATGAAACCAACTGCATTCATACAATCAATGAATCAAACTGCAAACATTCTTTGGATGAGGAACACTGCAAGTCCTATTTCAATGAATCTAGCTTTTGCTATTCATTCAATGAACGAACAGTCCACTCTTTCATTCAAGGATACAAACTGCATGCATTCATTAAATGAAACAGACTTGCACGTGTTAATTCAAAAACAACATCTTTGCTTGTTTATTCAATTCTCGAGTTTAACACTTTCATTCATTGCAACCAACTCCATTGATTCAATCATTGAATAAAACTGCAATCATTGAGTCAATGAATCAAACAGTATTAATGGATTCAATCAAAATTAATTCATCTAATTCGTGAATCAAACTGCACCTATTCATTCAAAGAAATGCACTGTTTGTCGTGATTAAAAGAGTCATTCTAACTACAATCATCAACCAAACTGTCCGCCTTAATTCCATGCGTAGAGCTTCTCTCATTCATTCAATGTGTCAAGCTCACCTTTTCATTTAATGAAACAAGTTGCATTCATTGAATCATTGAGTCAAAGTACAATCATTGATTCAATGAATCAAACTATATTCCTTGTTTCAATGGAACAAGCATAACTCACTTCGTTACTGAATCCTACTGCACTCATTCATTCAATCAAACAGACTGCACATGATAATTGAGGTACTCTCATTCGTTCCAAGCCACAAGCTTAACGCAGTGATTCCATCAAACAAACTGCACACATTTTGTCAATGAAACAAACTGATTAAATGAAACAGACTGCACGTGTTCATTCAATGAGTAGAGCTTTTCTCTTTCATTCAATGCCTCGACATTAAAGCTTTAATTCAATATAAAACCTGCATTCATTCATTGATTGATTCATATTCAATCATTGATTCAAAGAATCAAATGTACGATTGATTTAATTGTACAAACTTCACTCATTTGTGGAGTAAATTTAACTGCATTCATACAATTAATGAATCAAACTGCAAACATTCATTGCATGAGGAACACTGCAAGTCCTATTTCAATGAATCTAGCTTTTGCTATTCATTCAATGAACGAACAGTCCACGCTTTCATTCAAGGATACAAACTGCATGCATTCATTAAATGAAACAGACTTGCACGTGTTAATTCAAAAACTACATCTTTTCTTGTTTATTCAATTCTCGAGTTTAACACTTTCATTCATTGCAACCAACTCCATTGATTCAATCATTGAATCAAACTGCAATCATTGAGTCAATGAATCAAACAGTATTAATGGATTCAATCAAACTTAATTCATCTAATTCGTGAATCAAACTGCACCTATTCATTCAAGGAAATGCACTGTTTGTCGTGATTAAAGGAGTCATTCTAACTACAATCATCAACCAAACTGTCCGCCTTAATTCCATGCGTAGAGCTTCTCTCATTCATTCAATGTGTCAAGCTCACCACTTTCATTTAATGAAACAAGCTGCATTCATTGAATCATTGAGTCAAAGTACAATCATTGATTCAATGAATCAAACTATATTCCTTGTTTCAATGGAACAAGCATAACTCACTTAGTTACTGAATCCTACTGCACTCATTCATTCAATCAAACAGACTGCACATGATAATTGAGGTACTCTCATTCGTTCCAAGCCACAAGCTTAACGCAGTGATTCCATCAAACAAACTGCACACATTTTGTCCATGAAACAAACTGATTAAATGAAACAGACTGCACGTGTTCATTCAATGAGTTGAGCTTTTCTCTTTCATTCAATACCTCGACATTAAAGCTTTAATTCAATTAAACAATCTGCATTCATTCATTCATTGATTCGTACTCAATCATTGATTCAAAGAATCAAATGTACGATTGATTTAATTGTACAAACTTCACTCATTTGTGGAGTAAATTTAACTGCATTCATACAATCAATGAATCAAACTGCAAACATTCTTTGGATGAGGAACACTGCAAGTCCTATTCCAATCAATCTCGCTTTTGCTATTCATTCAATGAACGAACAGTCCACGCTTTCATTCAAGGATACAAACTGCATGCATTCATTAAATGAAACAGACTGCACCTGTTAATTCAATAACTACAGCTTTTCTTGTTAATTCAATTCTCGAGTTTAACACTTTCACTCATTGCAACCAACTCCATTGATTCAATCATTGAATCAAACTGCAATCATTGAGTCAATGAATCAATCAGCATTAATGGATTCAATCAAACTTAATTCATCTACTTCGTGAATCAAACTGCACCTATTGATTCAAAGAAATGCACTGTTTGTCGTGATTAAAAGAGTCATTCTAACTACAATCATCAACCAAACTGTCCGCCTTAATTCCATGCGTAGAGCTTCTCTCATTCTTGCAATGTGTCAACTCCTCCATTTTCATTTAATGAAACAAACTGCATTCATTGAATCATTGAATCAAACCTTATTCCTTGTTTCACTAAATAAGTGAGGTATGTTTATTTAGTGAATCCTACTGCACTCATTTATTCAAAACAAGAGACTGCACATGATAATTCCATCAGTAAAGGTTCTCTCATTCGTTGAAAGCCACAATCTTAACACATTGATTCTATCAAATCATCTAAACACATTTAGCCTGCATAAACTGCACGTGTTCATTCAATGAGTAGAGCTTTTCTCTTTCTTCAATGCCTCGAGTTTAACGCTTTAATTCAATGAAACAACCTGCATGCATTCATTCATTGATTCATATTTCTATCATTGATTCCAATAATCAAATGCAATTCATTGATTTAATGGTACAATCTTCACTCATTTGTGGAGTGAATTTAACTGCATTCATGCAATTAATGAATCAAACTGCAAACATTCATTCGATGAGGAACATTGCAAGTCCTATTCCAATCAATCTAGCTTTGCCATTCATTCAATGAAAGAAACTGCACGCGTTCATTCATGCAAACTGCATGCATTCATTAAATGAAACGACTGCATGTGTTATTTCAATAATTACAGCTTTTCTTGTGTATTCAATGTCTCGAGATTAGCACTTTCATCCAATGAAACCAACTGCATTCATACAATCAATGAATCAAACTGCAAACATTCCTTGGATGAGGAACACTGCAAGTCCTATTTCAATGAATCTAGCTTTTGCTATTCATTCAATGAACGAACAGTCCACGCGTTCATTCAAGGATACAAACTGCATGCATTCATTAAATGAAACAGACTGCACCTGTTAATTCAATAACTACAGCTTTTCTTGTTTATTCAATTCTCGAGTTTCACACTTTCACTCATTGCAACCAACTCCATTGATTCAATCATTGAATCAAACTGCAATCATTGAGTCAATGAATCAAACAGTATTAATGGATTCAATCAAACTTAATTCATCTACTTCGTGAATCAAACTGCACCTATTGATTCAAAGAAATGCACTGTTTGTCGTGATTAAAAGAGTCATTCTAACTACAATCATCAACCAAACTGTCCGCCTTAATTCCATGCGTAGAGCTTCTCTCATTCATTCAATGTGTCAAGCTCACCACTTTCATTTAATGAAACAAGCTGCATTCATTGAATCATTGAGTCAAAGTACAATCATTGATTCAATGAATCAAGCTATATTCCTTGTTTCAATGGAACAAGCATAACTCACTTAGTTACTGAATCCTACTGCACTCATTCATTCAATCAAACAGACTGCACATGATAATTGAGGTACTCTCATTCGTTCCAAGCCACAAGCTTAACGCAGTGATTCCATCAAACAAACTGCACACATTTTGTCCATGAAACAAACTGATTAAATGAAACAGACTGCACGTGTTCATTCAATGAGTAGAGCTTTTCTCTTTCATTCAATACCTCGACATTAAAGCTTTAATTCAATTAAACAATCTGCATTCATTCATTCATTGATTCGTACTCAATCATTGATTCAAAGAATCAAATGTACGATTGATTTAATTGTACAAACTTCACTCATTTGTGGAGTAAATTTAACTGCATTCATACAATCAATGAATCAAACTGCAAACATTCTTTGGATGAGGAACACTGCAAGTCCTATTCCAATCAATCTCGCTTTTGCTATTCATTCAATGAACGAACAGTCCACGCTTTCATTCAAGGATACAAACTGCATGCATTCATTAAATGAAACAGACTGCACCTGTTAATTCAATAACTACAGCTTTTCTTGTTAATTCAATTCTCGAGTTTAACACTTTCACTCATTGCAACCAACTCCATTGATTCAATCATTGAATCAAACTGCAATCATTGAGTCAATGAATCAATCAGTATTAATGGATTCAATCAAACTTAATTCATCTACTTCGTGAATCAAACTGCACCTATTGATTCAAAGAAATGCACTGTTTGTCGTGATTAAAAGAGTCATTCTAACTACAATCATCAACCAAACTGTCCGCCTTAATTCCATGCGTAGAGCTTCTCTCATTCATACAATGTGTCAACTCCTCCATTTTCATTTAATGAAACAAACTGCATTCATTGATTCATTGAATCAAACCTTATTCCTTGTTTCACTAAATAAGTGAGGTATGTTTATTTAGTGAATCCTACTGCACTCATTTATTCAAAACAAGAGACTGCACATGATAATTCCATCAGTAAAGGTTCTCTCATTCGTTGAAAGCCACAATCTTAACACATTGATTCTATCAAATCATCTAAACACATTTAGCCTGCATAAACTGCACGTGTTCATTCAATGAGTAGAGTTTTTCTCTTTCTTCAATGCCTCGAGTTTAACGCTTTAATTCAATGAAACAACCTGCATGCATTCATTCATTGATTCATATTTCTATCATTGATTCCAATAATCAAATGCAATTCATTGATTTAATGGTACAATCTTCACTCATTTGTGGAGTGAATTTAACTGCATTCATGCAATTAATGAATCAAACTGCAAACATTCATTCGATGAGGAACATTGCAAGTCCTATTCCAATCAATCTAGCTTTGCCATTCATTCAATGAAAGAAACTGCACGCGTTCATTCATGCAAACTGCATGCATTCATTAAATGAAACGACTGCATGTGTTATTTCAATAATTACAGCTTTTCTTGTGTATTCAATGTCTCGAGATTAGCACTTTCATCCAATGAAACCAACTGCATTCATTCAATCATTGAATCAAACTGAAATCATTGAGTCAATGAATCAAACAGTATAAATGGGTTCAATCGAACAAACTTAACTCATTTACTTCGTGAATCAAACTGCGCTCATACATTCTATGAAATTCACTGTATGTCTTAATTAAAATAGTCATTCTAACTACAATCATGAACAAAACCACCCGTCTTATTTCAATGCGTAGAGCTTCTCTCATTCATTCAATGTGTCAAGCTCACCTTTTCATTTAATGAAACAAGCTGCATTCATTGAATCATTGAGTCAAAGTACAATCATTGATTCAATGAATCAAACTATATTCCTTGTTTCAATGGAACAAGCATAACTCACTTAGTTACTGATCCTACTGCACTCATTCATTCAATCTAACAGACTGCACATGATAATTGAGGTACTCTCATTCGTTCCAAGCCACAAGCTTAACGCATTGATTCAATCAAACAAACTGCACACATATTGTCCATGAAACAAACTGATTAAATGAAACAGACTGCACGTGTTCATTCAATGAGTAGAGCTTTTCTCTTTCATTCAATGCCTCGACATTAAAGCTTTAATTCAATATAAAACCTGCATTCATTCATTGATTGATTCATATTCAATCATTGATTCAAAGAATCAAATGTACGATTGATTTAATTGTACAAACTTCACTCATTTGTGGAGTAAATTTAACTGCATTCATACAATTAATGAATCAAACTGCAAACATTCATTGCATGAGGAACACTGCAAGTCCTATTTCAATGAATCTAGCTTTTGCTATTCATTCAATGAACGAACAGTCCACGCTTTCATTCAAGGATACAAACTGCATGCATTCATTAAATGAAACAGACTTGCACGTGTTAATTCAAAAACTACATCTTTGCTTGTTTATTCAATTCTCGAGTTTAACACTTTCATTCATTGCAACCAACTCCATTGATTCAATCATTAAATCAAACTGCAATCATTGAGTCAATGAATCAAACAGTATTAATGGATTCAATCAAAATTAATTCATCTAATTCGTGAATCAAACTGCACCTATTCATTCAAAGAAATGCACTGTTTGTCGTGATTAAAAGAGTCATTCTAACTACAATCATCAACCAAACTGTCCGCCTTAATTCCATGCGTAGAGCTTCTCTCATTCATTCAATGTGTCAAGCTCACCTTTTCATTTAATGAAACAAGTTGCATTCATTGAATCATTGAGTCAAAGTACAATCATTGATTCAATGAATCAAACTATATTCCTTGTTTCAATGGAACAAGCATAACTCACTTAGTTACTGAATCCTACTGCACTCATTCATTCAATCAAACAGACTGCACATGATAATTGAGGTACTCTCATTCGTTCCAAGCCACAAGCTTTACGCAGTGATTCCATCAAACAAACTGCACACATTTTGTCAATGAAACAAACTGATTAAATGAAACAGACTGCACGTGTTCATTCAATGAGTAGAGCTTTTCTCTTTCATTCAATGCCTCGACATTAAAGCTTTAATTCAATATAAAACCTGCATTCATTCATTGATTGATTCATATTCAATCATTGATTCAAAGAATCAAATGTACGATTGATTTAATTGTACAAACTTCACTCATTTGTGGAGTAAATTTAACTGCATTCATACAATTAATGAATCAAACTGCAAACATTCATTGCATGAGGAACACTGCAAGTCCTATTTCAATGAATCTAGCTTTTGCTATTCATTCAATGAACGAACAGTCCACGCTTTCATTCAAGGATACAAACTGCATGCATTCATTAAATGAAACAGACTTGCACGTGTTAATTCAAAAACTACATCTTTGCTTGTTTATTCAATTCTCGAGTTTAACACTTTCATTCATGGCAACCAACTCCATTGATTCAATCATTAAATCAAACTGCAATCATTGAGTCAATGAATCAAACAGTATTAATGGATTCAATCAAACTTAATTCATCTAATTCGTGAATCAAACTGCACCTATTCATTCAAGGAAATGCACTGTTTGTCGTGATTAAAGGAGTCATTCTAACTACAATCATCAACCAAACTGTCCGCCTTAATTCCATGCGTAGAGCTTCTCTCATTCATTCAATGTGTCAAGCTCACCACTTTCATTTAATGAAACAAGCTGCATTCATTGAATCATTGAGTCAAAGTACAATCATTGATTCAATGAATCAAACTATATTCCTTGTTTCAATGGAACAAGCATAACTCACTTAGTTACTGAATCCTACTGCACTCATTCATTCAATCAAACAGACTGCACATGATAATTGAGGTACTCTCATTCGTTCCAAGCCACAAGCTTAACGCAGTGATTCCATCAAACAAACTGCACACATTTTGTCCATGAAACAAACTGATTAAATGAAACAGACTGCACGTGTTCATTCAATGAGTTGAGCTTTTCTCTTTCATTCAATACCTCGACATTAAAGCTTTAATTCAATTAAACAATCTGCATTCATTCATTCATTGATTCGTACTCAATCATTGATTCAAAGAATCAAATGTACGATTGATTTAATTGTACAAACTTCACTCATTTGTGGAGTAAATTTAACTGCATTCATACAATCAATGAATCAAACTGCAAACATTCTTTGGATGAGGAACACTGCAAGTCCTATTCCAATCAATCTCGCTTTTGCTATTCATTCAATGAACGAACAGTCCACGCTTTCATTCAAGGATACAAACTGCATGCATTCATTAAATGAAACAGACTGCACCTGTTAATTCAATAACTACAGCTTTTCTTGTTAATTCAATTCTCGAGTTTAACACTTTCACTCATTGCAACCAACTCCATTGATTCAATCATTGAATCAAACTGCAATCATTGAGTCAATGAATCAATCAGCATTAATGGATTCAATCAAACTTAATTCATCTACTTCGTGAATCAAACTGCACCTATTGATTCAAAGAAATGCACTGTTTGTCGTGATTAAAAGAGTCATTCTAACTACAATCATCAACCAAACTGTCCGCCTTAATTCCATGCGTAGAGCTTCTCTCATTCTTGCAATGTGTCAACTCCTCCATTTTCATTTAATGAAACAAACTGCATTCATTGAATCATTGAATCAAACCTTATTCCTTGTTTCACTAAATAAGTGAGGTATGTTTATTTAGTGAATCCTACTGCACTCATTTATTCAAAACAAGAGACTGCACATGATAATTCCATCAGTAAAGGTTCTCTCATTCGTTGAAAGCCACAATCTTAACACATTGATTCTATCAAATCATCTAAACACATTTAGCCTGCATAAACTGCACGTGTTCATTCAATGAGTAGAGCTTTTCTCTTTCTTCAATGCCTCGAGTTTAACGCTTTAATTCAATGAAACAACCTGCATGCATTCATTCATTGATTCATATTTCTATCATTGATTCCAATAATCAAATGCAATTCATTGATTTAATGGTACAATCTTCACTCATTTGTGGAGTGAATTTAACTGCATTCATGCAATTAATGAATCAAACTGCAAACATTCATTCGATGAGGAACATTGCAAGTCCTATTCCAATCAATCTAGCTTTGCCATTCATTCAATGAAAGAAACTGCACGCGTTCATTCATGCAAACTGCATGCATTCATTAAATGAAACGACTGCATGTGTTATTTCAATAATAACAGCTTTTCTTGTGTATTCAATGTCTCGAGATTAGCACTTTCATCCAATGAAACCAACTGCATTCATACAATCAATGAATCAAACTGCAAACATTCCTTGGATGAGGAACACTGCAAGTCCTATTTCAATGAATCTAGCTTTTGCTATTCATTCAATGAACGAACAGTCCACGCGTTCATTCAAGGATACAAACTGCATGCATTCATTAAATGAAACAGACTGCACCTGTTAATTCAATAACTACAGCTTTTCTTGTTTATTCAATTCTCGAGTTTCACACTTTCACTCATTGCAACCAACTCCATTGATTCAATCATTGAATCAAACTGCAATCATTGAGTCAATGAATCAAACAGTATTAATGGATTCAATCAAACTTAATTCATCTACTTCGTGAATCAAACTGCACCTATTGATTCAAAGAAATGCACTGTTTGTCGTGATTAAAAGAGTCATTCTAACTACAATCATCAACCAAACTGTCCGCCTTAATTCCATGCGTAGAGCTTCTCTCATTCATTCAATGTGTCAAGCTCACCACTTTCATTTAATGAAACAAGCTGCATTCATTGAATCATTGAGTCAAAGTACAATCATTGATTCAATGAATCAAGCTATATTCCTTGTTTCAATGGAACAAGCATAACTCACTTAGTTACTGAATCCTACTGCACTCATTCATTCAATCAAACAGACTGCACATGATAATTGAGGTACTCTCATTCGTTCCAAGCCACAAGCTTAACGCAGTGATTCCATCAAACAAACTGCACACATTTTGTCCATGAAACAAACTGATTAAATGAAACAGACTGCACGTGTTCATTCAATGAGTAGAGCTTTTCTCTTTCATTCAATACCTCGACATTAAAGCTTTAATTCAATTAAACAATCTGCATTCATTCATTCATTGATTCGTACTCAATCATTGATTCAAAGAATCAAATGTACGATTGATTTAATTGTACAAACTTCACTCATTTGTGGAGTAAATTTAACTGCATTCATACAATCAATGAATCAAACTGCAAACATTCTTTGGATGAGGAACACTGCAAGTCCTATTCCAATCAATCTCGCTTTTGCTATTCATTCAATGAACGAACAGTCCACGCTTTCATTCAAGGATACAAACTGCATGCATTCATTAAATGAAACAGACTGCACCTGTTAATTCAAGAACTACAGCTTTTCTTGTTAATTCAATTCTCGAGTTTAACACTTTCACTCATTGCAACCAACTCCATTGATTCAATCATTGAATCAAACTGCAATCATTGAGTCAATGAATCAATCAGTATTAATGGATTCAATCAAACTTAATTCATCTACTTCGTGAATCAAACTGCACCTATTGATTCAAAGAAATGCACTGTTTGTCGTGATTAAAAGAGTCATTCTAACTACAATCATCAACCAAACTGTCCGCCTTAATTCCATGCGTAGAGCTTCTCTCATTCATACAATGTGTCAACTCCTCCATTTTCATTTAATGAAACAAACTGCATTCATTGATTCATTGAATCAAACCTTATTCCTTGTTTCACTAAATAAGTGAGGTATGTTTATTTAGTGAATCCTACTGCACTCATTTATTCAAAACAAGAGACTGCACATGATAATTCCATCAGTAAAGGTTCTCTCATTCGTTGAAAGCCACAATCTTAACACATTGATTCTATCAAATCATCTAAACACATTTAGCCTGCATAAACTGCACGTGTTCATTCAATGAGTAGAGCTTTTCTCTTTCTTCAATGCCTCGAGTTTAACGCTTTAATTCAATGAAACAACCTGCATGCATTCATTCATTGATTCATATTTCTATCATTGATTCCAATAATCAAATGCAATTCATTGATTTAATGGTACAATCTTCACTCATTTGTGGAGTGAATTTAACTGCATTCATGCAATTAATGAATCAAACTGCAAACATTCATTCGATGAGGAACATTGCAAGTCCTATTCCAATCAATCTAGCTTTGCCATTCATTCAATGAAAGAAACTGCACGCGTTCATTCATGCAAACTGCATGCATTCATTAAATGAAACGACTGCATGTGTTATTTCAATAATTACAGCTTTTCTTGTGTATTCAATGTCTCGAGATTAGCACTTTCATCCAATGAAACCAACTGCATTCATTCAATCATTGAATCAAACTGAAATCATTGAGTCAATGAATCAAACAGTATAAATGGGTTCAATCGAACAAACTTAACTCATTTACTTCGTGAATCAAACTGCGCTCATACATTCTATGAAATTCACTGTATGTCTTAATTAAAATAGTAATTCTAACTACAATCATGAACAAAACCACCCGTCTTATTTCAATGCGTAGAGCTTCTCTCATTCATTCAATGTGTCAAGCTCACCTTTTCATTTAATGAAACAAGCTGCATTCATTGAATCATTGAGTCAAAGTACAATCATTGATTCAATGAATCAAACTATATTCCTTGTTTCAATGGAACAAGCATAACTCACTTAGTTACTGATCCTACTGCACTCATTCATTCAATCTAACAGACTGCACATGATAATTGAGGTACTCTCATTCGTTCCAAGCCACAAGCTTAACGCAATGATTCAATCAAACAAACTGCACACATATTGTCCATGAAACAAACTGATTAAATGAAACAGACTGCACGTGTTCATTCAATGAGTAGAGCTTTTCTCTTTCATTCAATGCCTCGACATTAAAGCTTTAATTCAATATAAAACCTGCATTCATTCATTGATTGATTCATATTCAATCATTGATTCAAAGAATCAAATGTACGATTGATTTAATTGTACAAACTTCACTCATTTGTGGAGTAAATTTAACTGCATTCATACAATTAATGAATCAAACTGCAAACATTCATTGCATGAGGAACACTGCAAGTCCTATTTCAATGAATCTAGCTTTTGCTATTCATTCAATGAACGAACAGTCCACGCTTTCATTCAAGGATACAAACTGCATGCATTCATTAAATGAAACAGACTTGCACGTGTTAATTCAAAAACTACATCTTTGCTTGTTTATTCAATTCTCGAGTTTAACACTTTCATTCATTGCAACCAACTCCATTGATTCAATCATTAAATCAAACTGCAATCATTGAGTCAATGAATCAAACAGTATTAATGGATTCAATCAAAATTAATTCATCTAATTCGTGAATCAAACTGCACCTATTCATTCAAAGAAATGCACTGTTTGTCGTGATTAAAAGAGTCATTCTAACTACAATCATCAACCAAACTGTCCGCCTTAATTCCATGCGTAGAGCTTCTCTCATTCATTCAATGTGTCAAGCTCACCTTTTCATTTAATGAAACAAGTTGCATTCATTGAATCATTGAGTCAAAGTACAATCATTGATTCAATGAATCAAACTATATTCCTTGTTTCAATGGAACAAGCATAACTCACTTAGTTACTGAATCCTACTGCACTCATTCATTCAATCAAACAGACTGCACATGATAATTGAGGTACTCTCATTCGTTCCAAGCCACAAACTTTACGCAGTGATTCCATCAAACAAACTGCACACATTTTGTCAATGAAACAAACTGATTAAATGAAACAGACTGCACGTGTTCATTCAATGAGTAGAGCTTTTCTCTTTCATTCAATGCCTCGACATTAAAGCTTTAATTCAATATAAAACCTGCATTCATTCATTGATTGATTCATATTCAATCATTGATTCAAAGAATCAAATGTACGATTGATTTAATTGTACAAACTTCACTCATTTGTGGAGTAAATTTAACTGCATTCATACAATTAATGAATCAAACTGCAAACATTCATTGCATGAGGAACACTGCAAGTCCTATTTCAATGAATCTAGCTTTTGCTATTCATTCAATGAACGAACAGTCCACGCTTTCATTCAAGGATACAAACTGCATGCATTCATTAAATGAAACAGACTTGCACGTGTTAATTCAAAAACTACATCTTTGCTTGTTTATTCAATTCTCGAGTTTCACACTTTCACTCATTGCAACCAACTCCATTGATTCAATCATTGAATCAAACTGCAATCATTGAGTCAATGAATCAAACAGTATTAATGGATTCAATCAAACTTAATTCATCTACTTCGTGAATCAAACTGCACCTATTGATTCAAAGAAATGCACTGTTTGTCGTGATTAAAAGAGTCATTCTAACTACAATCATCAACCAAACTGTCCGCCTTAATTCCATGCGTAGAGCTTCTCTCATTCATTCAATGTGTCAAGCTCACCACTTTCATTTAATGAAACAAGCTGCATTCATTGAATCATTGAGTCAAAGTACAATCATTGATTCAATGAATCAAGCTATATTCCTTGTTTCAATGGAACAAGCATAACTCACTTAGTTACTGAATCCTACTGCACTCATTCATTCAATCAAACAGACTGCACATGATAATTGAGGTACTCTCATTCGTTCCAAGCCACAAGCTTAACGCAGTGATTCCATCAAACAAACTGCACACATTTTGTCCATGAAACAAACTGATTAAATGAAACAGACTGCACGTGTTCATTCAATGAGTAGAGCTTTTCTCTTTCATTCAATACCTCGACATTAAAGCTTTAATTCAATTAAACAATCTGCATTCATTCATTCATTGATTCGTACTCAATCATTGATTCAAAGAATCAAATGTACGATTGATTTAATTGTACAAACTTCACTCATTTGTGGAGTAAATTTAACTGCATTCATACAATCAATGAATCAAACTGCAAACATTCTTTGGATGAGGAACACTGCAAGTCCTATTCCAATCAATCTCGCTTTTGCTATTCATTCAATGAACGAACAGTCCACGCTTTCATTCAAGGATACAAACTGCATGCATTCATTAAATGAAACAGACTGCACCTGTTAATTCAAGAACTACAGCTTTTCTTGTTAATTCAATTCTCGAGTTTAACACTTTCACTCATTGCAACCAACTCCATTGATTCAATCATTGAATCAAACTGCAATCATTGAGTCAATGAATCAATCAGTATTAATGGATTCAATCAAACTTAATTCATCTACTTCGTGAATCAAACTGCACCTATTGATTCAAAGAAATGCACTGTTTGTCGTGATTAAAAGAGTCATTCTAACTACAATCATCAACCAAACTGTCCGCCTTAATTCCATGCGTAGAGCTTCTCTCATTCATACAATGTGTCAACTCCTCCATTTTCATTTAATGAAACAAACTGCATTCATTGATTCATTGAATCAAACCTTATTCCTTGTTTCACTAAATAAGTGAGGTATGTTTATTTAGTGAATCCTACTGCACTCATTTATTCAAAACAAGAGACTGCACATGATAATTCCATCAGTAAAGGTTCTCTCATTCGTTGAAAGCCACAATCTTAACACATTGATTCTATCAAATCATCTAAACACATTTAGCCTGCATAAACTGCACGTGTTCATTCAATGAGTAGAGCTTTTCTCTTTCTTCAATGCCTCGAGTTTAACGCTTTAATTCAATGAAACAACCTGCATGCATTCATTCATTGATTCATATTTCTATCATTGATTCCAATAATCAAATGCAATTCATTGATTTAATGGTACAATCTTCACTCATTTGTGGAGTGAATTTAACTGCATTCATGCAATTAATGAATCAAACTGCAAACATTCATTCGATGAGGAACATTGCAAGTCCTATTCCAATCAATCTAGCTTTGCCATTCATTCAATGAAAGAAACTGCACGCGTTCATTCATGCAAACTGCATGCATTCATTAAATGAAACGACTGCATGTGTTATTTCAATAATTACAGCTTTTCTTGTGTATTCAATGTCTCGAGATTAGCACTTTCATCCAATGAAACCAACTGCATTCATTCAATCATTGAATCAAACTGAAATCATTGAGTCAATGAATCAAACAGTATAAATGGGTTCAATCGAACAAACTTAACTCATTTACTTCGTGAATCAAACTGCGCTCATACATTCTATGAAATTCACTGTATGTCTTAATTAAAATAGTAATTCTAACTACAATCATGAACAAAACCACCCGTCTTATTTCAATGCGTAGAGCTTCTCTCATTCATTCAATGTGTCAAGCTCACCTTTTCATTTAATGAAACAAGCTGCATTCATTGAATCATTGAGTCAAAGTACAATCATTGATTCAATGAATCAAACTATATTCCTTGTTTCAATGGAACAAGCATAACTCACTTAGTTACTGATCCTACTGCACTCATTCATTCAATCTAACAGACTGCACATGATAATTGAGGTACTCTCATTCGTTCCAAGCCACAAGCTTAACGCATTGATTCAATCAAACAAACTGCACACATATTGTCCATGAAACAAACTGATTAAATGAAACAGACTGCACGTGTTCATTCAATGAGTAGAGCTTTTCTCTTTCATTCAATGCCTCGACATTAAAGCTTTAATTCAATATAAAACCTGCATTCATTCATTGATTGATTCATATTCAATCATTGATTCAAAGAATCAAATGTACGATTGATTTAATTGTACAAACTTCACTCATTTGTGGAGTAAATTTAACTGCATTCATACAATTAATGAATCAAACTGCAAACATTCATTGCATGAGGAACACTGCAAGTCCTATTTCAATGAATCTAGCTTTTGCTATTCATTCAATGAACGAACAGTCCACGCTTTCATTCAAGGATACAAACTGCATGCATTCATTAAATGAAACAGACTTGCACGTGTTAATTCAAAAACTACATCTTTGCTTGTTTATTCAATTCTCGAGTTTAACACTTTCATTCATTGCAACCAACTCCATTGATTCAATCATTAAATCAAACTGCAATCATTGAGTCAATGAATCAAACAGTATTAATGGATTCAATCAAAATTAATTCATCTAATTCGTGAATCAAACTGCACCTATTCATTCAAAGAAATGCACTGTTTGTCGTGATTAAAAGAGTCATTCTAACTACAATCATCAACCAAACTGTCCGCCTTAATTCCATGCGTAGAGCTTCTCTCATTCATTCAATGTGTCAAGCTCACCTTTTCATTTAATGAAACAAGTTGCATTCATTGAATCATTGAGTCAAAGTACAATCATTGATTCAATGAATCAAACTATATTCCTTGTTTCAATGGAACAAGCATAACTCACTTAGTTACTGAATCCTACTGCACTCATTCATTCAATCAAACAGACTGCACATGATAATTGAGGTACTCTCATTCGTTCCAAGCCACAAGCTTTACGCAGTGATTCCATCAAACAAACTGCACACATTTTGTCAATGAAACAAACTGATTAAATGAAACAGACTGCACGTGTTCATTCAATGAGTAGAGCTTTTCTCTTTCATTCAATGCCTCGACATTAAAGCTTTAATTCAATATAAAACCTGCATTCATTCATTGATTGATTCATATTCAATCATTGATTCAAAGAATCAAATGTACGATTGATTTAATTGTACAAACTTCACTCATTTGTGGAGTAAATTTAACTGCATTCATACAATTAATGAATCAAACTGCAAACATTCATTGCATGAGGAACACTGCAAGTCCTATTTCAATGAATCTAGCTTTTGCTATTCATTCAATGAACGAACAGTCCACGCTTTCATTCAAGGATACAAACTGCATGCATTCATTAAATGAAACAGACTTGCACGTGTTAATTCAAAAACTACATCTTTGCTTGTTTATTCAATTCTCGAGTTTAACACTTTCATTCATGGCAACCAACTCCATTGATTCAATCATTAAATCAAACTGCAATCATTGAGTCAATGAATCAAACAGTATTAATGGATTCAATCAAAATTAATTCATCTAATTCGTGAATCAAACTGCACCTATTCATTCAAAGAAATGCACTGTTTGTCGTGATTAAAAGAGTCATTCTAACTACAATCATCAACCAAACTGTCCGCCTTAATTCCATGCGTAGAGCTTCTCTCATTCATTCAATGTGTCAAGCTCACCACTTTCATTTAATGAAACAAGTTGCATTCATTGAATCATTGAGTCAAAGTACAATCATTGATTCAATGAATCAAACTATATTCCTTGTTTCAATGGAACAAGCATAACTCACTTAGTTACTGAATCCTACTGCACTCATTCATTCAATCAAACAGACTGCACATGATAATTGAGGTACTCTCATTCGTTCCAAGCCACAAGCTTAACGCAGTGATTCCATCAAACAAACTGCACACATATTGTCCATGAAACAAACTGATTAAATGAAACAGACTGCACGTGTTCATTCAATGAGTAGAGCTTTTCTCTTTCATTCAATGCCTCGACATTAAAGCTTTAATTCAATATAAAACCTGCATTCATTCATTGATTGATTCATTTTCAATCATTGATTCAAAGAATCAAATGTACGATTGATTTAATTGTACAAACTTCACTCATTTGTGGAGTAAATTTAACTGCATTCATACAATTAATGAATCAAACTGCAAACATTCATTGCATGAGGAACACTGCAAGTCCTATTTCAATGAATCTAGCTTTTGCTATTCATTCAATGAACGAACAGTCCACGCTTTCATTCAAGGATACAAACTGCATGCATTCATTAAATGAAACAGACTTGCACGTGTTAATTCAAAAACTACATCTTTTCTTGTTTATTCAATTCTCGAGTTTAACACTTTCATTCATTGCAACCAACTCCATTGATTCAATCATTGAATCAAACTGCAATCATTGAGTCAATGAATCAAACAGTATTAATGGATTCAATCAAACTTAATTCATCTAATTCGTGAATCAAACTGCACCTATTCATTCAAGGAAATGCACTGTTTGTCGTGATTAAAGGAGTCATTCTAACTACAATCATCAACCAAACTGTCCGCCTTAATTCCATGCGTAGAGCTTCTCTCATTCATTCAATGTGTCAAGCTCACCACTTTCATTTAATGAAACAAGCTGCATTCATTGAATCATTGAGTCAAAGTACAATCATTGATTCAATGAATCAAACTATATTCCTTGTTTCAATGGAACAAGCATAACTCACTTAGTTACTGAATCCTACTGCACTCATTCATTCAATCAAACAGACTGCACATGATAATTGAGGTACTCTCATTCGTTCCAAGCCACAAGCTTAACGCAGTGATTCCATCAAACAAACTGCACACATTTTGTCCATGAAACAAACTGATTAAATGAAACAGACTGCACGTGTTCATTCAATGAGTAGAGCTTTTCTCTTTCATTCAATACCTCGACATTAAAGCTTTAATTCAATTAAACAATCTGCATTCATTCATTCATTGATTCGTACTCAATCATTGATTCAAAGAATCAAATGTACGATTGATTTAATTGTACAAACTTCACTCATTTGTGGAGTAAATTTAATTGCATTCATACAATCAATGAATCAAACTGCAAACATTCTTTGGATGAGGAACACTGCAAGTCCTATTCCAATCAATCTCGCTTTTGCTATTCATTCAATGAACGAACAGTCCACGCTTTCATTCAAGGATACAAACTGCATGCATTCATTAAATGAAACAGACTGCACCTGTTAATTCAATAACTACAGCTTTTCTTGTTAATTCAATTCTCGAGTTTAACAGTTTCACTCATTGCAACCAACTCCATTGATTCAATCATTGAATCAAACTGCAATCATTGAGTCAATGAATCAAACAGTATTAATGGATTCAATCAAACTTAATTCATCTACTTCGTGAATCAAACTGCACCTATTGATTCAAAGAAATGCACTGTTTGTCGTGATTAAAAGAGTCATTCTAACTACAATCATCAACCAAACTGTCCGCCTTAATTCCATGCGTAGAGCTTCTCTCATTCATGCAATGTGTCAACTCCTCCATTTTCATTTAATGAAACAAACTGCATTCATTGAATCATTGAATCAAACCTTATTCCTTGTTTCACTAAATAAGTGAGGTATGTTTATTTAGTGAATCCTACTGCACTCATTTATTCAAAACAAGAGACTGCACATGATAATTCCATCAGTAAAGGTTCTCTCATTCGTTGAAAGCCACAATCTTAACACATTGATTCTATCAAATCATCGAAACACATTTAGCCTGCATAAACTGCACGTGTTCATTCAATGAGTAGAGCTTTTCTCTTTCTTCAATGCCTCGAGTTTAACGCTTTAATTCAATGAAACAACCTGCATGCATTCATTCATTGATTCATATTTCTATCATTGATTCCAATAATCAAATGCAATTCATTGATTTAATGGTACAATCTTCACTCATTTGTGGAGTGAATTTAACTGCATTCATGCAATTAATGAATCAAACTGCAAACATTCATTCGATGAGGAACATTGCAAGTCCTATTCCAATCAATCTAGCTTTGCCATTCATTCAATGAAAGAAACTACACGCGTTCATTCATGCAAACTGCATGCATTCATTAAATGAAACGACTGCATGTGTTATTTCAATAATTACAGCTTTTCTTGTGTATTCAATGTCTCGAGATTAGCACTTTCATCCAATGAAACCAACTGCATTCATTCAATCATTGAATCAAACTGAAATCATTGAGTCAATGAATCAAACAGTATAAATGGGTTCAATCAAACAAACTTAACTCATTTACTTCGTGAATCAAACTGCGCTCATACATTCTATGAAATTCACTGTATGTGTTAATTAAAATAGTCATTCTAACTACAATCATGAACAAAACCACCCGTCTTATTTCAATGCGTAGAGCTTCTCTCATTCATTCAATGTGTCAAGCTCACCTTTTCACTTAATGAAACAAGCTGCATTCATTGAATCATTGAGTCAAAGTACAATCATTGATTCAATGAATCAAACTATATTCCTTGTTTCAATGGAACAAGCATAACTCACTTAGTTACTGATCCTACTGCACTCATTCATTCAATCAAACAGACTGCACATGATAATTGAGGTACTCTCATTCGTTCCAAGCCACAAGCTTAACGCAGTGATTCCATCAAACAAACTGCACACATTTTGTCCATGAAACAAACTGATTATATGAAACAGACTGCACGTGTTCATTCAATGAGTAGAGCTTTTCTCTTTCATTCAATGCCTCGACATTAAAGCTTTAATTCAATATAAAACCTGCATTCATTCATTGATTGATTCATATTCAATCATTGATTCAAAGAATCAAATGTACGATTGATTTAATTGTACAAACTTCACTCATTTGTGGAGTAAATTTAACTGCATTCATACAATTAATGAATCAAACTGCAAACATTCATTGCATGAGGAACACTGCAAGTCCTATTTCAATGAATCTAGCTTTTGCTATTCATTCAATGAACGAACAGTCCACGCTTTCATTCAAGGATACAAACTGCATGCATTCATTAAATGAAACAGACTTGCACGTGTTAATTCAAAAACTACATCTTTGCTTGTTTATTCAATTCTCGAGTTTAACACTTTCATTCATTGCAACCAACTCCATTGATTCAATCATTAAATCAAACTGCAATCATTGAGTCAATGAATCAAACAGTATTAATGGATTCAATCAAAATTAATTCATCTAATTCGTGAATCAAACTGCACCTATTCATTCAAAGAAATGCACTGTTTGTCGTGATTAAAAGAGTCATTCTAACTACAATCATCAACCAAACTGTCCGCCTTAATTCCATGCGTAGAGCTTCTCTCATTCATTCAATGTGTCAAGCTCACCTTTTCATTTAATGAAACAAGTTGCATTCATTGAATCATTGAGTCAAAGTACAATCATTGATTCAATGAATCAAACTATATTCCTTGTTTCAATGGAACAAGCATAACTCACTTAGTTACTGAATCCTACTGCACTCATTCATTCAATCAAACAGACTGCACATGATAATTGAGGTACTCTCATTCGTTCCAAGCCACAAGCTTAACGCAGTGATTCCATCAAACAAACTGCACACATTTTGTCCATGAAACAAACTGATTAAATGAAACAGACTGCACGTGTTCATTCAATGAGTAGAGCTTTTCTCTTTCATTCAATGCCTCGACATTAAAGCTTTAATTCAATATAAAACCTGCATTCATTCATTGATTGATTCATATTCAATCATTGATTCAAAGAATCAAATGTACGATTGATTTAATTGTACAAACTTCACTCATTTGTGGAGTAAATTTAACTGCATTCATACAATTAATGAATCAAACTGCAAACATTCATTGCATGAGGAACACTGCAAGTCCTATTTCAATGAATCTAGCTTTTGCTATTCATTCAATGAACGAACAGTCCACGCTTTCATTCAAGGATACAAACTGCATGCATTCATTAAATGAAACAGACTTGCACGTGTTAATTCAAAAACTACATCTTTGCTTGTTTATTCAATTCTCGAGTTTAACACTTTCATTCATGGCAACCAACTCCATTGATTCAATCATTAAATCAAACTGCAATCATTGAGTCAATGAATCAAACAGTATTAATGGATTCAATCAAACTTAATTCATCTAATTCGTGAATCAAACTGCACCTATTCATTCAAGGAAATGCACTGTTTGTCGTGATTAAAGGAGTCATTCTAACTACAATCATCAACCAAACTGTCCGCCTTAATTCCATGCGTAGAGCTTCTCTCATTCATTCAATGTGTCAAGCTCACCACTTTCATTTAATGAAACAAGCTGCATTCATTGAATCATTGAGTCAAAGTACAATCATTGATTCAATGAATCAAACTATATTCCTTGTTTCAATGGAACAAGCATAACTCACTTAGTTACTGAATCCTACTGCACTCATTCATTCAATCAAACAGACTGCACATGATAATTGAGGTACTCTCATTCGTTCCAAGCCACAAGCTTAACGCAGTGATTCCATCAAACAAACTGCACACATTTTGTCCATGAAACAAACTGATTAAATGAAACAGACTGCACGTGTTCATTCAATGAGTTGAGCTTTTCTCTTTCATTCAATACCTCGACATTAAAGCTTTAATTCAATTAAACAATCTGCATTCATTCATTCATTGATTCGTACTCAATCATTGATTCAAAGAATCAAATGTACGATTGATTTAATTGTACAAACTTCACTCATTTGTGGAGTAAATTTAACTGCATTCATACAATCAATGAATCAAACTGCAAACATTCTTTGGATGAGGAACACTGCAAGTCCTATTCCAATCAATCTCGCTTTTGCTATTCATTCAATGAACGAACAGTCCACGCTTTCATTCAAGGATACAAACTGCATGCATTCATTAAATGAAACAGACTGCACCTGTTAATTCAATAACTACAGCTTTTCTTGTTAATTCAATTCTCGAGTTTAACACTTTCACTCATTGCAACCAACTCCATTGATTCAATCATTGAATCAAACTGCAATCATTGAGTCAATGAATCAATCAGCATTAATGGATTCAATCAAACTTAATTCATCTACTTCGTGAATCAAACTGCACCTATTGATTCAAAGAAATGCACTGTTTGTCGTGATTAAAAGAGTCATTCTAACTACAATCATCAACCAAACTGTCCGCCTTAATTCCATGCGTAGAGCTTCTCTCATTCTTGCAATGTGTCAACTCCTCCATTTTCATTTAATGAAACAAACTGCATTCATTGAATCATTGAATCAAACCTTATTCCTTGTTTCACTAAATAAGTGAGGTATGTTTATTTAGTGAATCCTACTGCACTCATTTATTCAAAACAAGAGACTGCACATGATAATTCCATCAGTAAAGGTTCTCTCATTCGTTGAAAGCCACAATCTTAACACATTGATTCTATCAAATCATCTAAACACATTTAGCCTGCATAAACTGCACGTGTTCATTCAATGAGTAGAGCTTTTCTCTTTCTTCAATGCCTCGAGTTTAACGCTTTAATTCAATGAAACAACCTGCATGCATTCATTCATTGATTCATATTTCTATCATTGATTCCAATAATCAAATGCAATTCATTGATTTAATGGTACAATCTTCACTCATTTGTGGAGTGAATTTAACTGCATTCATGCAATTAATGAATCAAACTGCAAACATTCATTCGATGAGGAACATTGCAAGTCCTATTCCAATCAATCTAGCTTTGCCATTCATTCAATGAAAGAAACTGCACGCGTTCATTCATGCAAACTGCATGCATTCATTAAATGAAACGACTGCATGTGTTATTTCAATAATAACAGCTTTTCTTGTGTATTCAATGTCTCGAGATTAGCACTTTCATCCAATGAAACCAACTGCATTCATACAATCAATGAATCAAACTGCAAACATTCCTTGGATGAGGAACACTGCAAGTCCTATTTCAATGAATCTAGCTTTTGCTATTCATTCAATGAACGAACAGTCCACGCGTTCATTCAAGGATACAAACTGCATGCATTCATTAAATGAAACAGACTGCACCTGTTAATTCAATAACTACAGCTTTTCTTGTTTATTCAATTCTCGAGTTTCACACTTTCACTCATTGCAACCAACTCCATTGATTCAATCATTGAATCAAACTGCAATCATTGAGTCAATGAATCAAACAGTATTAATGGATTCAATCAAACTTAATTCATCTACTTCGTGAATCAAACTGCACCTATTGATTCAAAGAAATGCACTGTTTGTCGTGATTAAAAGAGTCATTCTAACTACAATCATCAACCAAACTGTCCGCCTTAATTCCATGCGTAGAGCTTCTCTCATTCATTCAATGTGTCAAGCTCACCACTTTCATTTAATGAAACAAGCTGCATTCATTGAATCATTGAGTCAAAGTACAATCATTGATTCAATGAATCAAGCTATATTCCTTGTTTCAATGGAACAAGCATAACTCACTTAGTTACTGAATCCTACTGCACTCATTCATTCAATCAAACAGACTGCACATGATAATTGAGGTACTCTCATTCGTTCCAAGCCACAAGCTTAACGCAGTGATTCCATCAAACAAACTGCACACATTTTGTCCATGAAACAAACTGATTAAATGAAACAGACTGCACGTGTTCATTCAATGAGTAGAGCTTTTCTCTTTCATTCAATACCTCGACATTAAAGCTTTAATTCAATTAAACAATCTGCATTCATTCATTCATTGATTCGTACTCAATCATTGATTCAAAGAATCAAATGTACGATTGATTTAATTGTACAAACTTCACTCATTTGTGGAGTAAATTTAACTGCATTCATACAATCAATGAATCAAACTGCAAACATTCTTTGGATGAGGAACACTGCAAGTCCTATTCCAATCAATCTCGCTTTTGCTATTCATTCAATGAACGAACAGTCCACGCTTTCATTCAAGGATACAAACTGCATGCATTCATTAAATGAAACAGACTGCACCTGTTAATTCAAGAACTACAGCTTTTCTTGTTAATTCAATTCTCGAGTTTAACACTTTCACTCATTGCAACCAACTCCATTGATTCAATCATTGAATCAAACTGCAATCATTGAGTCAATGAATCAATCAGTATTAATGGATTCAATCAAACTTAATTCATCTACTTCGTGAATCAAACTGCACCTATTGATTCAAAGAAATGCACTGTTTGTCGTGATTAAAAGAGTCATTCTAACTACAATCATCAACCAAACTGTCCGCCTTAATTCCATGCGTAGAGCTTCTCTCATTCATACAATGTGTCAACTCCTCCATTTTCATTTAATGAAACAAACTGCATTCATTGATTCATTGAATCAAACCTTATTCCTTGTTTCACTAAATAAGTGAGGTATGTTTATTTAGTGAATCCTACTGCACTCATTTATTCAAAACAAGAGACTGCACATGATAATTCCATCAGTAAAGGTTCTCTCATTCGTTGAAAGCCACAATCTTAACACATTGATTCTATCAAATCATCTAAACACATTTAGCCTGCATAAACTGCACGTGTTCATTCAATGAGTAGAGCTTTTCTCTTTCTTCAATGCCTCGAGTTTAACGCTTTAATTCAATGAAACAACCTGCATGCATTCATTCATTGATTCATATTTCTATCATTGATTCCAATAATCAAATGCAATTCATTGATTTAATGGTACAATCTTCACTCATTTGTGGAGTGAATTTAACTGCATTCATGCAATTAATGAATCAAACTGCAAACATTCATTCGATGAGGAACATTGCAAGTCCTATTCCAATCAATCTAGCTTTGCCATTCATTCAATGAAAGAAACTGCACGCGTTCATTCATGCAAACTGCATGCATTCATTAAATGAAACGACTGCATGTGTTATTTCAATAATTACAGCTTTTCTTGTGTATTCAATGTCTCGAGATTAGCACTTTCATCCAATGAAACCAACTGCATTCATTCAATCATTGAATCAAACTGAAATCATTGAGTCAATGAATCAAACAGTATAAATGGGTTCAATCGAACAAACTTAACTCATTTACTTCGTGAATCAAACTGCGCTCATACATTCTATGAAATTCACTGTATGTCTTAATTAAAATAGTAATTCTAACTACAATCATGAACAAAACCACCCGTCTTATTTCAATGCGTAGAGCTTCTCTCATTCATTCAATGTGTCAAGCTCACCTTTTCATTTAATGAAACAAGCTGCATTCATTGAATCATTGAGTCAAAGTACAATCATTGATTCAATGAATCAAACTATATTCCTTGTTTCAATGGAACAAGCATAACTCACTTAGTTACTGATCCTACTGCACTCATTCATTCAATCTAACAGACTGCACATGATAATTGAGGTACTCTCATTCGTTCCAAGCCACAAGCTTAACGCATTGATTCAATCAAACAAACTGCACACATATTGTCCATGAAACAAACTGATTAAATGAAACAGACTGCACGTGTTCATTCAATGAGTAGAGCTTTTCTCTTTCATTCAATGCCTCGACATTAAAGCTTTAATTCAATATAAAACCTGCATTCATTCATTGATTGATTCATATTCAATCATTGATTCAAAGAATCAAATGTACGATTGATTTAATTGTACAAACTTCACTCATTTGTGGAGTAAATTTAACTGCATTCATACAATTAATGAATCAAACTGCAAACATTCATTGCATGAGGAACACTGCAAGTCCTATTTCAATGAATCTAGCTTTTGCTATTCATTCAATGAACGAACAGTCCACGCTTTCATTCAAGGATACAAACTGCATGCATTCATTAAATGAAACAGACTTGCACGTGTTAATTCAAAAACTACATCTTTGCTTGTTTATTCAATTCTCGAGTTTAACACTTTCATTCATTGCAACCAACTCCATTGATTCAATCATTAAATCAAACTGCAATCATTGAGTCAATGAATCAAACAGTATTAATGGATTCAATCAAAATTAATTCATCTAATTCGTGAATCAAACTGCACCTATTCATTCAAAGAAATGCACTGTTTGTCGTGATTAAAAGAGTCATTCTAACTACAATCATCAACCAAACTGTCCGCCTTAATTCCATGCGTAGAGCTTCTCTCATTCATTCAATGTGTCAAGCTCACCTTTTCATTTAATGAAACAAGTTGCATTAATTGAATCATTGAGTCAAAGTACAATCATTGATTCAATGAATCAAACTATATTCCTTGTTTCAATGGAACAAGCATAACTCACTTAGTTACTGAATCCTACTGCACTCATTCATTCAATCAAACAGACTGCACATGATAATTGAGGTACTCTCATTCGTTCCAAGCCACAAGCTTTACGCAGTGATTCCATCAAACAAACTGCACACATTTTGTCAATGAAACAAACTGATTAAATGAAACAGACTGCACGTGTTCATTCAATGAGTAGAGCTTTTCTCTTTCATTCAATGCCTCGACATTAAAGCTTTAATTCAATATAAAACCTGCATTCATTCATTGATTGATTCATATTCAATCATTGATTCAAAGAATCAAATGTACGATTGATTTAATTGTACAAACTTCACTCATTTGTGGAGTAAATTTAACTGCATTCATACAATTAATGAATCAAACTGCAAACATTCATTGCATGAGGAACACTGCAAGTCCTATTTCAATGAATCTAGCTTTTGCTATTCATTCAATGAACGAACAGTCCACGCTTTCATTCAAGGATACAAACTGCATGCATTCATTAAATGAAACAGACTTGCACGTGTTAATTCAAAAACTACATCTTTGCTTGTTTATTCAATTCTCGAGTTTAACACTTTCATTCATGGCAACCAACTCCATTGATTCAATCATTAAATCAAACTGCAATCATTGAGTCAATGAATCAAACAGTATTAATGGATTCAATCAAAATTAATTCATCTAATTCGTGAATCAAACTGCACCTATTCATTCAAAGAAATGCACTGTTTGTCGTGATTAAAAGAGTCATTCTAACTACAATCATCAACCAAACTGTCCGCCTTAATTCCATGCGTAGAGCTTCTCTCATTCATTCAATGTGTCAAGCTCACCACTTTCATTTAATGAAACAAGTTGCATTCATTGAATCATTGAGTCAAAGTACAATCATTGATTCAATGAATCAAACTATATTCCTTGTTTCAATGGAACAAGCATAACTCACTTAGTTACTGAATCCTACTGCACTCATTCATTCAATCAAACAGACTGCACATGATAATTGAGGTACTCTCATTCGTTCCAAGCCACAAGCTTAACGCAGTGATTCCATCAAACAAACTGCACACATATTGTCCATGAAACAAACTGATTAAATGAAACAGACTGCACGTGTTCATTCAATGAGTAGAGCTTTTCTCTTTCATTCAATGCCTCGACATTAAAGCTTTAATTCAATATAAAACCTGCATTCATTCATTGATTGATTCATATTCAATCATTGATTCAAAGAATCAAATGTACGATTGATTTAATTGTACAAACTTCACTCATTTGTGGAGTAAATTTAACTGCATTCATACAATTAATGAATCAAACTGCAAACATTCATTGCATGAGGAACACTGCAAGTCCTATTTCAATGAATCTAGCTTTTGCTATTCATTCAATGAACGAACAGTCCACGCTTTCATTCAAGGATACAAACTGCATGCATTCATTAAATGAAACAGACTTGCACGTGTTAATTCAAAAACTACATCTTTTCTTGTTTATTCAATTCTCGAGTTTAACACTTTCATTCATTGCAACCAACTCCATTGATTCAATCATTGAATCAAACTGCAATCATTGAGTCAATGAATCAAACAGTATTAATGGATTCAATCAAACTTAATTCATCTAATTCGTGAATCAAACTGCACCTATTCATTCAAGGAAATGCACTGTTTGTCGTGATTAAAAGAGTCATTCTAACTACAATCATCAACCAAACTGTCCGCCTTAATTCCATGCGTAGAGCTTCTCTCATTCATTCAATGTGTCAAGCTCACCACTTTCATTTAATGAAACAAGCTGCATTCATTGAATCATTGAGTCAAAGTACAATCATTGATTCAATGAATCAAACTATATTCCTTGTTTCAATGGAACAAGCATAACTCACTTAGTTACTGAATCCTACTGCACTCATTCATTCAATCAAACAGACTGCACATGATAATTGAGGTACTCTCATTCGTTCCAAGCCACAAGCTTAACGCAGTGATTCCATCAAACAAACTGCACACATTTTGTCCATGAAACAAACTGATTAAATGAAACAGACTGCACGTGTTCATTCAATGAGTAGAGCTTTTCTCTTTCATTCAATACCTCGACATTAAAGCTTTAATTCAATTAAACAATCTGCATTCATTCATTCATTGATTCGTACTCAATCATTGATTCAAAGAATCAAATGTACGATTGATTTAATTGTACAAACTTCACTCATTTGTGGAGTAAATTTAATTGCATTCATACAATCAATGAATCAAACTGCAAACATTCTTTGGATGAGGAACACTGCAAGTCCTATTCCAATCAATCTCGCTTTTGCTATTCATTCAATGAACGAACAGTCCACGCTTTCATTCAAGGATACAAACTGCATGCATTCATTAAATGAAACAGACTGCACCTGTTAATTCAATAACTACAGCTTTTCTTGTTAATTCAATTCTCGAGTTTAACAGTTTCACTCATTGCAACCAACTCCATTGATTCAATCATTGAATCAAACTGCAATCATTGAGTCAATGAATCAAACAGTATTAATGGATTCAATCAAACTTAATTCATCTACTTCGTGAATCAAACTGCACCTATTGATTCAAAGAAATGCACTGTTTGTCGTGATTAAAAGAGTCATTCTAACTACAATCATCAACCAAACTGTCCGCCTTAATTCCATGCGTAGAGCTTCTCTCATTCATGCAATGTGTCAACTCCTCCATTTTCATTTAATGAAACAAACTGCATTCATTGAATCATTGAATCAAACCTTATTCCTTGTTTCACTAAATAAGTGAGGTATGTTTATTTAGTGAATCCTACTGCACTCATTTATTCAAAACAAGAGACTGCACATGATAATTCCATCAGTAAAGGTTCTCTCATTCGTTGAAAGCCACAATCTTAACACATTGATTCTATCAAATCATCGAAACACATTTAGCCTGCATAAACTGCACGTGTTCATTCAATGAGTAGAGCTTTTCTCTTTCTTCAATGCCTCGAGTTTAACGCTTTAATTCAATGAAACAACCTGCATGCATTCATTCATTGATTCATATTTCTATCATTGATTCCAATAATCAAATGCAATTCATTGATTTAATGGTACAATCTTCACTCATTTGTGGAGTGAATTTAACTGCATTCATGCAATTAATGAATCAAACTGCAAACATTCATTCGATGAGGAACATTGCAAGTCCTATTCCAATCAATCTAGCTTTGCCATTCATTCAATGAAAGAAACTACACGCGTTCATTCATGCAAACTGCATGCATTCATTAAATGAAACGACTGCATGTGTTATTTCAATAATTACAGCTTTTCTTGTGTATTCAATGTCTCGAGATTAGCACTTTCATCCAATGAAACCAACTGCATTCATTCAATCATTGAATCAAACTGAAATCATTGAGTCAATGAATCAAACAGTATAAATGGGTTCAATCAAACAAACTTAACTCATTTACTTCGTGAATCAAACTGCGCTCATACATTCTATGAAATTCACTGTATGTGTTAATTAAAATAGTCATTCTAACTACAATCATGAACAAAACCACCCGTCTTATTTCAATGCGTAGAGCTTCTCTCATTCATTCAATGTGTCAAGCTCACCTTTTCACTTAATGAAACAAGCTGCATTCATTGAATCATTGAGTCAAAGTACAATCATTGATTCAATGAATCAAACTATATTCCTTGTTTCAATGGAACAAGCATAACTCACTTAGTTACTGATCCTACTGCACTCATTCATTCAATCAAACAGACTGCACATGATAATTGAGGTACTCTCATTCGTTCCAAGCCACAAGCTTAACGCAGTGATTCCATCAAACAAACTGCACACATTTTGTCCATGAAACAAACTGATTATATGAAACAGACTGCACGTGTTCATTCAATGAGTAGAGCTTTTCTCTTTCATTCAATGCCTCGACATTAAAGCTTTAATTCAATATAAAACCTGCATTCATTCATTGATTGATTCATATTCAATCATTGATTCAAAGAATCAAATGTACGATTGATTTAATTGTACAAACTTCACTCATTTGTGGAGTAAATTTAACTGCATTCATACAATTAATGAATCAAACTGCAAACATTCATTGCATGAGGAACACTGCAAGTCCTATTTCAATGAATCTAGCTTTTGCTATTCATTCAATGAACGAACAGTCCACGCTTTCATTCAAGGATACAAACTGCATGCATTCATTAAATGAAACAGACTTGCACGTGTTAATTCAAAAACTACATCTTTGCTTGTTTATTCAATTCTCGAGTTTAACACTTTCATTCATTGCAACCAACTCCATTGATTCAATCATTAAATCAAACTGCAATCATTGAGTCAATGAATCAAACAGTATTAATGGATTCAATCAAAATTAATTCATCTAATTCGTGAATCAAACTGCACCTATTCATTCAAAGAAATGCACTGTTTGTCGTGATTAAAAGAGTCATTCTAACTACAATCATCAACCAAACTGTCCGCCTTAATTCCATGCGTAGAGCTTCTCTCATTCATTCAATGTGTCAAGCTCACCTTTTCATTTAATGAAACAAGTTGCATTAATTGAATCATTGAGTCAAAGTACAATCATTGATTCAATGAATCAAACTATATTCCTTGTTTCAATGGAACAAGCATAACTCACTTAGTTACTGAATCCTACTGCACTCATTCATTCAATCAAACAGACTGCACATGATAATTGAGGTACTCTCATTCGTTCCAAGCCACAAGCTTAACGCAGTGATTCCATCAAACAAACTGCACACATTTTGTCCATGAAACAAACTGATTAAATGAAACAGACTGCACGTGTTCATTCAATGAGTAGAGCTTTTCTCTTTCATTCAATGCCTCGACATTAAAGCTTTAATTCAATATAAAACCTGCATTCATTCATTGATTGATTCATATTCAATCATTGATTCAAAGAATCAAATGTACGATTGATTTAATTGTACAAACTTCACTCATTTGTGGAGTAAATTTAACTGCATTCATACAATTAATGAATCAAACTGCAAACATTCATTGCATGAGGAACACTGCAAGTCCTATTTCAATGAATCTAGCTTTTGCTATTCATTCAATGAACGAACAGTCCACGCTTTCATTCAAGGATACAAACTGCATGCATTCATTAAATGAAACAGACTTGCACGTGTTAATTCAAAAACTACAGCTTTTCTTGTTTATTCAATTCTCGAGTTTAACACTTTCATTCATTGCAACCAACTCCATTGATTCAATCATTGAATAAAACTGCAATCATTGAGTCAATGAATCAAACAGTATTAATGGATTCAATCAAACTTAATTCATCTAATTCGTGAATCAAACTGCACCTATTCATTCAAGGAAATGCACTGTTTGTCGTGATTAAAAGAGTCATTCTAACTACAATCATCAACCAAACTGTCCGCCTTAATTCCATGCGTAGAGCTTCTCTCATTCATTCAATGTGTCAAGCTCACCACTTTCATTTAATGAAACAAGCTGCATTCATTGAATCATTGAGTCAAAGTACAATCATTGATTCAATGAATCAAACTATATTCCTTGTTTCAATGGAACAAGCATAACTCACTTAGTTACTGAATCCTACTGCACTCATTCATTCAATCAAACAGACTGCACATGATAATTGAGGTACTCTCATTCGTTCCAAGCCACAAGCTTAACGCAGTGATTCCATCAAACAAACTGCACACATTTTGTCAATGAAACAAACTGATTAAATGAAACAGACTGCACGTGTTCATTCAATGAGTAGAGCTTTTCTCTTTCATTCAATGCCTCGACATTAAAGCTTTAATTCAATATAAAACCTGCATTCATTCATTGATTGATTCATATTCAATCATTGATTCAAAGAATCAAATGTACGATTGATTTAATTGTACAAACATCACTCATTTGTGGAGTAAATTTAACTGCATTCATACAATTAATGAATCAAACTGCAAACATTCATTGCATGAGGAACACTGCAAGTCCTATTTCAATGAATCTAGCTTTTGCTATTCATTCAATGAACGAACAGTCCACGCTTTCATTCAAGGATACAAACTGCATGCATTCATTAAATGAAACAGACTTGCACGTGTTAATTCAAAAACTACATCTTTTCTTGTTTATTCAATTCTCGAGTTTAACACTTTCATTCATTGCAACCAACTCCATTGATTCAATCATTGAATCAAACTGCAATCATTGAGTCAATGAATCAAACAGTATTAATGGATTCAATCAAACTTAATTCATCTAATTCGTGAATCAAACTGCACCTATTCATTCAAGGAAATGCACTGTTTGTCGTGATTAAAAGAGTCATTCTAACTACAATCATCAACCAAACTGTCCGCCTTAATTCCATGCGTAGAGCTTCTCTCATTCATTCAATGTGTCAAGCTCACCACTTTCATTTAATGAAACAAGCTGCATTCATTGAATCATTGAGTCAAAGTACAATCATTGATTCAATGAATCAAACTATATTCCTTGTTTCAATGGAACAAGCATAACTCACTTAGTTACTGAATCCTACTGCACTCATTCATTCAATCAAACAGACTGCACATGATAATTGAGGTACTCTCATTCGTTCAAAGCCACAAGCTTAACGCAGTGATTCCATCAAACAAACTGCACACATTTTGTCCATGAAACAAACTGATTAAATGAAACAGACTGCACGTGTTCATTCAATGAGTTGAGCTTTTCTCTTTCATTCAATACCTCGACATTAAAGCTTTAATTCAATTAAACAATCTGCATTCATTCATTCATTGATTCGTACTCAATCATTGATTCAAAGAATCAAATGTACGATTGATTTAATTGTACAAACTTCACTCATTTGTGGAGTAAATTTAACTGCATTCATACAATCAATGAATCAAACTGCAAACATTCTTTGGATGAGGAACACTGCAAGTCCTATTCCAATCAATCTCGCTTTTGCTATTCATTCAATGAACGAACAGTCCACGCTTTCATTCAAGGATACAAACTGCATGCATTCATTAAATGAAACAGACTGCACCTGTTAATTCAATAACTACAGCTTTTCTTGTTAATTCAATTCTCGAGTTTAACACTTTCACTCATTGCAACCAACTCCATTGATTCAATCATTGAATCAAACTGCAATCATTGAGTCAATGAATCAAACAGTATTAATGGATTCAATCAAACTTAATTCATCTACTTCGTGAATCAAACTGCACCTATTGATTCAAAGAAATGCACTGTTTGTCGTGATTAAAAGAGTCATTCTAACTACAATCATCAACCAAACTGTCCGCCTTAATTCCATGCGTAGAGCTTCTCTCATTCATGCAATGTGTCAACTCCTCCATTTTCATTTAATGAAACAAACTGCATTCATTGAATCATTGAATCAAACCTTATTCCTTGTTTCACTAAATAAGTGAGGTATGTTTATTTAGTGAATCCTACTGCACTCATTTATTCAAAACAAGAGACTGCACATGATAATTCCATCAGTAAAGGTTCTCTCATTCGTTGAAAGCCACAATCTTAACACATTGATTCTATCAAATCATCTAAACACATTTAGCCTGCATAAACTGCACGTGTTCATTCAATGAGTAGAGCTTTTCTCTTTCTTCAATGCCTCGAGTTTAACGCTTTAATTCAATGAAACAACCTGCATGCATTCATTCATTGATTCATATTTCTATCATTGATTCCAATAATCAAATGCAATTCATTGATTTAATGGTACAATCTTCACTCATTTGTGGAGTGAATTTAACTGCATTCATGCAATTAATGAATCAAACTGCAAACATTCATTCGATGAGGAACATTGCAAGTCCTATTCCAATCAATCTAGCTTTGCCATTCATTCAATGAAAGAAACTGCACGCGTTCATTCATGCAAACTGCATGCATTCATTAAATGAAACGACTGCATGTGTTATTTGAATAATTACAGCTTTTCTTGTGTATTCAATGTCTCGAGATTAGCACTTTCATCCAATGAAACCAACTGCATTCATTCAATCATTGAATCAAACTGAAATCATTGAGTCAATGAATCAAACAGTATAAATGGGTTCAATCAAACAAACTTAACTCATTTACTTCGTGAATCAAACTGCGCTCATACATTCTATGAAATTCACTGTATGTCTTAATTAAAATAGTCATTCTAACTACAATCATGAACAAAACCACCCGTCTTATTTCAATGCGTAGAGCTTCTCTCATTCATTCAATGTGTCAAGCTCACCTTTTCATTTAATGAAACAAGCTGCATTCATTGAATCATTGAGTCAAAGTACAATCATTGATTCAATGAATCAAACTATATTCCTTGTTTCAATGGAACAAGCATAACTCACTTAGTTACTGATCCTACTGCACTCATTCATTCAATCAAACAGACTGCACATGATAATTGAGGTACTCTCATTCGTTCCAAGCCACAAGCTTAACGCATTGATTCAATCAAACAAACTGCACACATATTGTCCATGAAACAAACTGATTAAATGAAACAGACTGCACGTGTTCATTCAATGAGTAGAGCTTTTCTCTTTCATTCAATGCCTCGACATTAAAGCTTTAATTCAATATAAAACCTGCATTCATTCATTGATTGATTCATATTCAATCATTGATTCAAAGAATCAAATGTACGATTGATTTAATTGTACAAACTTCACTCATTTGTGGAGTAAATTTAACTGCATTCATACAATTAATGAATCAAACTGCAAACATTCATTGCATGAGGAACACTGCAAGTCCTATTTCAATGAATCTAGCTTTTGCTATTCATTCAATGAACGAACAGTCCACGCTTTCATTCAAGGATACAAACTGCATGCATTCATTAAATGAAACAGACTTGCACGTGTTAATTCAAAAACAACATCTTTTCTTGTTTATTCAATTCTCGAGTTTAACACTTTCATTCATTGCAACCAACTCCATTGATTCAATCATTGAATAAAACTGCAATCATTGAGTCAATGAATCAAACAGTATTAATGGATTCAATCAAAATTAATTCATCTAATTCGTGAATCAAACTGCACCTATTCATTCAAAGAAATGCACTGTTTGTCGTGATTAAAAGAGTCATTCTAACTACAATCATCAACCAAACTGTCCGCCTTAATTCCATGCGTAGAGCTTCTCTCATTCATTCAATGTGTCAAGCTCACCTTTTCATTTAATGAAACAAGTTGCATTCATTGAATCATTGAGTCAAAGTACAATCATTGATTCAATGAATCAAACTATATTCCTTGTTTCAATGGAACAAGCATAACTCACTTCGTTACTGAATCCTACTGCACTCATTCATTCAATCAAACAGACTGCACATGATAATTGAGGTACTCTCATTCGTTCCAAGCCACAAGCTTAACGCAGTGATTCCATCAAACAAACTGCACACATTTTGTCAATGAAACAAACTGATTAAATGAAACAGACTGCACGTGTTCATTCAATGAGTAGAGCTTTTCTCTTTCATTCAATGCCTCGACATTAAGCTTTAATTCAATATAAAACCTGCATTCATTCATTGATTGATTCATATTCAATCATTGATTCAAAGAATCAAATGTACGATTGATTTAATTGTACAAACTTCACTCATTTGTGGAGTAAATTTAACTGCATTCATACAATTAATGAATCAAACTGCAAACATTCATTGCATGAGGAACACTGCAAGTCCTATTTCAATGAATCTAGCTTTTGCTATTCATTCAATGAACGAACAGTCCACGCTTTCATTCAAGGATACAAACTGCATGCATTCATTAAATGAACCAGACTTGCACGTGTTAATTCAAAAACTACATCTTTTCTTGTTTATTCAATTCTCGAGTTTAACACTTTCATTCATTGCAACCAACTCCATTGATTCAATCATTGAATCAAACTGCAATCATTGAGTCAATGAATCAAACAGTATTAATGGATTCAATCAAACTTAATTCATCTAATTCGTGAATCAAACTGCACCTATTCATTCAAGGAAATGCACTGTTTGTCGTGATTAAAAGAGTCATTCTAACTACAATCATCAACCAAACTGTCCGCCTTAATTCCATGCGTAGAGCTTCTCTCATTCATTCAATGTGTCAAGCTCACCTTTTCATTTAATGAAACAAGCTGCATTCATTGAATCATTGAGTCAAAGTACAATCATTGATTCAATGAATCAAACTATATTCCTTGTTTCAATGGAACAAGCATAACTCACTTAGTTACTGAATCCTACTGCACTCATTCATTCAATCAAACAGACTGCACATGATAATTGAGGTACTCTCATTCGTTCCAAGCCACAAGCTTAACGCAGTGATTCCATCAAACAAACTGCACACATTTTGTCCATGAAACAAACTGATTAAATGAAACAGACTGCACGTGTTCATTCAATGAGTTGAGCTTTTCTCTTTCATTCAATACCTCGACATTAAAGCTTTAATTCAATTAAACAATCTGCATTCATTCATTCATTGATTCGTACTCAATCATTGATTCAAAGAATCAAATGTACGATTGATTTAATTGTACAAACTTCACTCATTTGTGGAGTAAATTTAACTGCATTCATACAATCAATGAATCAAACTGCAAACATTCTTTGGATGATGAACACTGCAAGTCCTATTCCAATCAATCTCGCTTTTGCTATTCATTCAATGAACGAACAGTCCACGCTTTCATTCAAGGATACAAACTGCATGCATTCATTAAATGAAACAGACTGCACCTGTTAATTCAATAACTACAGCTTTTCTTGTTAATTCAATTCTCGAGTTTAACACTTTCACTCATTGCAACCAACTCCATTGATTCAATCATTGAATCAAACTGCAATCATTGAGTCAATGAATTAATCAGCATTAATGGATTCAATCAAACTTAATTCATCTACTTCGTGAATCAAACTGCACCTATTGATTCAAAGAAATGCACTGTTTGTCGTGATTAAAAGAGTCATTCTAACTACAATCATCAACCAAACTGTCCGCCTTAATTCCATGCGTAGAGCTTCTCTCATTCTTGCAATGTGTCAACTCCTCCATTTTCATTTAATGAAACAAACTGCATTCATTGAATCATTGAATCAAACCTTATTCCTTGTTTCACTAAATAAGTGAGGTATGTTTATTTAGTGAATCCTACTGCACTCATTTATTCAAAACAAGAGACTGCACATGATAATTCCATCAGTAAAGGTTCTCTCATTCGTTGAAAGCCACAATCTTAACACATTGATTCTATCAAATCATCTAAACACATTTAGCCTGCATAAACTGCACGTGTTCATTCAATGAGTAGAGCTTTTCTCTTTCTTCAATGCCTCGAGTTTAACGCTTTAATTCAATGAAACAACCTGCATGCATTCATTCATTGATTCATATTTCTATCATTGATTCCAATAATCAAATGCAATTCATTGATTTAATGGTACAATCTTCACTCATTTGTGGAGTGAATTTAACTGCATTCATGCAATTAATGAATCAAACTGCAAACATTCATTCGATGAGGAACATTGCAAGTCCTATTCCAATCAATCTAGCTTTGCCATTCATTCAATGAAAGAAACTGCACGCGTTCATTCATGCAAACTGCATGCATTCATTAAATGAAACGACTGCATGTGTTATTTCAATAATTACAGCTTTTCTTGTGTATTCAATGTCTCGAGATTAGCACTTTCATCCAATGAAACCAACTGCATTCATACAATCAATGAATCAAACTGCAAACATTCTTTGGATGAGGAACACTGCAAGTCCTATTTCAATGAATCTAGCTTTTGCTATTCATTCAATGAACGAACAGTCCACTCTTTCATTCAAGGATACAAACTGCATGCATTCATTAAATGAAACAGACTTGCACGTGTTAATTCAAAAACAACATCTTTGCTTGTTTATTCAATTCTCGAGTTTAACACTTTCATTCATTGCAACCAACTCCATTGATTCAATCATTGAATAAAACTGCAATCATTGAGTCAATGAATCAAACAGTATTAATGGATTCAATCAAAATTAATTCATCTAATTCGTGAATCAAACTGCACCTATTCATTCAAAGAAATGCACTGTTTGTCGTGATTAAAAGAGTCATTCTAACTACAATCATCAACCAAACTGTCCGCCTTAATTCCATGCGTAGAGCTTCTCTCATTCATTCAATGTGTCAAGCTCACCTTTTCATTTAATGAAACAAGTTGCATTCATTGAATCATTGAGTCAAAGTACAATCATTGATTCAATGAATCAAACTATATTCCTTGTTTCAATGGAACAAGCATAACTCACTTCGTTACTGAATCCTACTGCACTCATTCATTCAATCAAACAGACTGCACATGATAATTGAGGTACTCTCATTCGTTCCAAGCCACAAGCTTAACGCAGTGATTCCATCAAACAAACTGCACACATTTTGTCAATGAAACAAACTGATTAAATGAAACAGACTGCACGTGTTCATTCAATGAGTAGAGCTTTTCTCTTTCATTCAATGCCTCGACATTAAAGCTTTAATTCAATATAAAACCTGCATTCATTCATTGATTGATTCATATTCAATCATTGATTCAAAGAATCAAATGTACGATTGATTTAATTGTACAAACTTCACTCATTTGTGGAGTAAATTTAACTGCATTCATACAATTAATGAATCAAACTGCAAACATTCATTGCATGAGGAACACTGCAAGTCCTATTTCAATGAATCTAGCTTTTGCTATTCATTCAATGAACGAACAGTCCACGCTTTCATTCAAGGATACAAACTGCATGCATTCATTAAATGAAACAGACTTGCACGTGTTAATTCAAAAACTACATCTTTTCTTGTTTATTCAATTCTCGAGTTTAACACTTTCATTCATTGCAACCAACTCCATTGATTCAATCATTGAATCAAACTGCAATCATTGAGTCAATGAATCAAACAGTATTAATGGATTCAATCAAACTTAATTCATCTAATTCGTGAATCAAACTGCACCTATTCATTCAAGGAAATGCACTGTTTGTCGTGATTAAAGGAGTCATTCTAACTACAATCATCAACCAAACTGTCCGCCTTAATTCCATGCGTAGAGCTTCTCTCATTCATTCAATGTGTCAAGCTCACCACTTTCATTTAATGAAACAAGCTGCATTCATTGAATCATTGAGTCAAAGTACAATCATTGATTCAATGAATCAAACTATATTCCTTGTTTCAATGGAACAAGCATAACTCACTTAGTTACTGAATCCTACTGCACTCATTCATTCAATCAAACAGACTGCACATGATAATTGAGGTACTCTCATTCGTTCCAAGCCACAAGCTTAACGCAGTGATTCCATCAAACAAACTGTACACATTTTGTCCATGAAACAAACTGATTAAATGAAACAGACTGCACGTGTTCATTCAATGAGTTGAGCTTTTCTCTTTCATTCAATACCTCGACATTAAAGCTTTAATTCAATTAAACAATCTGCATTCATTCATTCATTGATTCGTACTCAATCATTGATTCAAAGAATCAAATGTACGATTGATTTAATTGTACAAACTTCACTCATTTGTGGAGTAAATTTAACTGCATTCATACAATCATTGAATCAAACTGCAATCATTGAGTCAATGAATCAAACAGTATTAATGGATTCAATCAAACTTAATTCATCTACTTCGTGAATCAAACTGCACCTATTGATTCAAAGAAATGCACTGTTTGTCGTGATTAAAAGAGTCATTCTAACTACAATCATCAACCAAACTGTCCGCCTTAATTCCATGCGTAGAGCTTCTCTCATTCATGCAATGTGTCAACTCCTCCATTTTCATTTAATGAAACAAACTGCATTCATTGATTCATTGAATCAAACCTTATTCCTTGTTTCACTAAATAAGTGAGGTATGTTTATTTAGTGAATCCTACTGCACTCATTTATTCAAAACAAGAGACTGCACATGATAATTCCATCAGTAAAGGTTCTCTCATTCGTTGAAAGCCACAATCTTAACACATTGATTCTATCAAATCATCTAAACACATTTAGCCTGCATAAACTGCACGTGTTCATTCAATGAGTAGAGCTTTTCTCTTTCTTCAATGCCTCGAGTTTAACGCTTTAATTCAATGAAACAACCTGCATGCATTCATTCATTGATTCATATTTCTATCATTGATTCCAATAATCAAATGCAATTCATTGATTTAATGGTACAATCTTCACTCATTTGTGGAGTGAATTTAACTGCATTCATGCAATTAATGAATCAAACTGCAAACATTCATTCGATGAGGAACATTGCAAGTCCTATTCCAATCAATCTAGCTTTGCCATTCATTCAATGAAAGAAACTGCACGCGTTCATTCATGCAAACTGCATGCATTCATTAAATGAAACGACTGCATGTGTTATTTGAATAATTACAGCTTTTCTTGTGTATTCAATGTCTCGAGATTAGCACTTTCATCCAATGAAACCAACTGCATTCATTCAATCATTGAATCAAACTGAAATCATTGAGTCAATGAATCAAACAGTATAAATGGGTTCAATCAAACAAACTTAACTCATTTACTTCGTGAATCAAACTGCGCTCATACATTCTATGAAATTCACTGTATGTCTTAATTAAAATAGTCATTCTAACTACAATCATGAACAAAACCACCCGTCTTATTTCAATGCGTAGAGCTTCTCTCATTCATTCAATGTGTCAAGCTCACCTTTTCATTTAATGAAACAAGCTGCATTCATTGAATCATTGAGTCAAAGTACAATCATTGATTCAATGAATCAAACTATATTCCTTGTTTCAATGGAACAAGCATAACTCACTTAGTTACTGATCCTACTGCACTCATTCATTCAATCAAACAGACTGCACATGATAATTGAGGTACTCTCATTCGTTCCAAGCCACAAGCTTAACGCATTGATTCAATCAAACAAACTGCACACATATTGTCCATGAAACAAACTGATTAAATGAAACAGACTGCACGTGTTCATTCAATGAGTAGAGCTTTTCTCTTTCATTCAATGCCTCGACATTAAAGCTTTAATTCAATATAAAACCTGCATTCATTCATTGATTGATTCATATTCAATCATTGATTCAAAGAATCAAATGTACGATTGATTTAATTGTACAAACTTCACTCATTTGTGGAGTAAATTTAACTGCATTCATACAATTAATGAATCAAACTGCAAACATTCATTGCATGAGGAACACTGCAAGTCCTATTTCAATGAATCTAGCTTTTGCTATTCATTCAATGAACGAACAGTCCACGCTTTCATTCAAGGATACAAACTGCATGCATTCATTAAATGAAACAGACTTGCACGTGTTAATTCAAAAACAACATCTTTTCTTGTTTATTCAATTCTCGAGTTTAACACTTTCATTCATTGCAACCAACTCCATTGATTCAATCATTGAATAAAACTGCAATCATTGAGTCAATGAATCAAACAGTATTAATGGATTCAATCAAAATTAATTCATCTAATTCGTGAATCAAACTGCACCTATTCATTCAAAGAAATGCACTGTTTGTCGTGATTAAAAGAGTCATTCTAACTACAATCATCAACCAAACTGTCCGCCTTAATTCCATGCGTAGAGCTTCTCTCATTCATTCAATGTGTCAAGCTCACCTTTTCATTTAATGAAACAAGTTGCATTCATTGAATCATTGAGTCAAAGTACAATCATTGATTCAATGAATCAAACTATATTCCTTGTTTCAATGGAACAAGCATAACTCACTTCGTTACTGAATCCTACTGCACTCATTCATTCAATCAAACAGACTGCACATGATAATTGAGGTACTCTCATTCGTTCCAAGCCACAAGCTTAACGCAGTGATTCCATCAAACAAACTGCACACATTTTGTCAATGAAACAAACTGATTAAATGAAACAGACTGCACGTGTTCATTCAATGAGTAGAGCTTTTCTCTTTCATTCAATGCCTCGACATTAAGCTTTAATTCAATATAAAACCTGCATTCATTCATTGATTGATTCATATTCAATCATTGATTCAAAGAATCAAATGTACGATTGATTTAATTGTACAAACTTCACTCATTTGTGGAGTAAATTTAACTGCATTCATACAATTAATGAATCAAACTGCAAACATTCATTGCATGAGGAACACTGCAAGTCCTATTTCAATGAATCTAGCTTTTGCTATTCATTCAATGAACGAACAGTCCACGCTTTCATTCAAGGATACAAACTGCATGCATTCATTAAATGAACCAGACTTGCACGTGTTAATTCAAAAACTACATCTTTTCTTGTTTATTCAATTCTCGAGTTTAACACTTTCATTCATTGCAACCAACTCCATTGATTCAATCATTGAATCAAACTGCAATCATTGAGTCAATGAATCAAACAGTATTAATGGATTCAATCAAACTTAATTCATCTAATTCGTGAATCAAACTGCACCTATTCATTCAAGGAAATGCACTGTTTGTCGTGATTAAAAGAGTCATTCTAACTACAATCATCAACCAAACTGTCCGCCTTAATTCCATGCGTAGAGCTTCTCTCATTCATTCAATGTGTCAAGCTCACCTTTTCATTTAATGAAACAAGCTGCATTCATTGAATCATTGAGTCAAAGTACAATCATTGATTCAATGAATCAAACTATATTCCTTGTTTCAATGGAACAAGCATAACTCACTTAGTTACTGAATCCTACTGCACTCATTCATTCAATCAAACAGACTGCACATGATAATTGAGGTACTCTCATTCGTTCCAAGCCACAAGCTTAACGCAGTGATTCCATCAAACAAACTGCACACATTTTGTCCATGAAACAAACTGATTAAATGAAACAGACTGCACGTGTTCATTCAATGAGTTGAGCTTTTCTCTTTCATTCAATACCTCGACATTAAAGCTTTAATTCAATTAAACAATCTGCATTCATTCATTCATTGATTCGTACTCAATCATTGATTCAAAGAATCAAATGTACGATTGATTTAATTGTACAAACTTCACTCATTTGTGGAGTAAATTTAACTGCATTCATACAATCAATGAATCAAACTGCAAACATTCTTTGGATGAGGAACACTGCAAGTCCTATTCCAATCAATCTCGCTTTTGCTATTCATTCAATGAACGAACAGTCCACGCTTTCATTCAAGGATACAAACTGCATGCATTCATTAAATGAAACAGACTGCACCTGTTAATTCAATAACTACAGCTTTTCTTGTTAATTCAATTCTCGAGTTTAACACTTTCACTCATTGCAACCAACTCCATTGATTCAATCATTGAATCAAACTGCAATCATTGAGTCAATGAATTAATCAGCATTAATGGATTCAATCAAACTTAATTCATCTACTTCGTGAATCAAACTGCACCTATTGATTCAAAGAAATGCACTGTTTGTCGTGATTAAAAGAGTCATTCTAACTACAATCATCAACCAAACTGTCCGCCTTAATTCCATGCGTAGAGCTTCTCTCATTCTTGCAATGTGTCAACTCCTCCATTTTCATTTAATGAAACAAACTGCATTCATTGAATCATTGAATCAAACCTTATTCCTTGTTTCACTAAATAAGTGAGGTATGTTTATTTAGTGAATCCTACTGCACTCATTTATTCAAAACAAGAGACTGCACATGATAATTCCATCAGTAAAGGTTCTCTCATTCGTTGAAAGCCACAATCTTAACACATTGATTCTATCAAATCATCTAAACACATTTAGCCTGCATAAACTGCACGTGTTCATTCAATGAGTAGAGCTTTTCTCTTTCTTCAATGCCTCGAGTTTAACGCTTTAATTCAATGAAACAACCTGCATGCATTCATTCATTGATTCATATTTCTATCATTGATTCCAATAATCAAATGCAATTCATTGATTTAATGGTACAATCTTCACTCATTTGTGGAGTGAATTTAACTGCATTCATGCAATTAATGAATCAAACTGCAAACATTCATTCGATGAGGAACATTGCAAGTCCTATTCCAATCAATCTAGCTTTGCCATTCATTCAATGAAAGAAACTGCACGCGTTCATTCATGCAAACTGCATGCATTCATTAAATGAAACGACTGCATGTGTTATTTCAATAATTACAGCTTTTCTTGTGTATTCAATGTCTCGAGATTAGCACTTTCATCCAATGAAACCAACTGCATTCATACAATCAATGAATCAAACTGCAAACATTCTTTGGATGAGGAACACTGCAAGTCCTATTTCAATGAATCTAGCTTTTGCTATTCATTCAATGAACGAACAGTCCACTCTTTCATTCAAGGATACAAACTGCATGCATTCATTAAATGAAACAGACTTGCACGTGTTAATTCAAAAACAACATCTTTGCTTGTTTATTCAATTCTCGAGTTTAACACTTTCATTCATTGCAACCAACTCCATTGATTCAATCATTGAATAAAACTGCAATCATTGAGTCAATGAATCAAACAGTATTAATGGATTCAATCAAAATTAATTCATCTAATTCGTGAATCAAACTGCACCTATTCATTCAAAGAAATGCACTGTTTGTCGTGATTAAAAGAGTCATTCTAACTACAATCATCAACCAAACTGTCCGCCTTAATTCCATGCGTAGAGCTTCTCTCATTCATTCAATGTGTCAAGCTCACCTTTTCATTTAATGAAACAAGTTGCATTCATTGAATCATTGAGTCAAAGTACAATCATTGATTCAATGAATCAAACTATATTCCTTGTTTCAATGGAACAAGCATAACTCACTTCGTTACTGAATCCTACTGCACTCATTCATTCAATCAAACAGACTGCACATGATAATTGAGGTACTCTCATTCGTTCCAAGCCACAAGCTTAACGCAGTGATTCCATCAAACAAACTGCACACATTTTGTCAATGAAACAAACTGATTAAATGAAACAGACTGCACGTGTTCATTCAATGAGTAGAGCTTTTCTCTTTCATTCAATGCCTCGACATTAAAGCTTTAATTCAATATAAAACCTGCATTCATTCATTGATTGATTCATATTCAATCATTGATTCAAAGAATCAAATGTACGATTGATTTAATTGTACAAACTTCACTCATTTGTGGAGTAAATTTAACTGCATTCATACAATTAATGAATCAAACTGCAAACATTCATTGCATGAGGAACACTGCAAGTCCTATTTCAATGAATCTAGCTTTTGCTATTCATTCAATGAACGAACAGTCCACGCTTTCATTCAAGGATACAAACTGCATGCATTCATTAAATGAAACAGACTTGCACGTGTTAATTCAAAAACTACATCTTTTCTTGTTTATTCAATTCTCGAGTTTAACACTTTCATTCATTGCAACCAACTCCATTGATTCAATCATTGAATCAAACTGCAATCATTGAGTCAATGAATCAAACAGTATTAATGGATTCAATCAAACTTAATTCATCTAATTCGTGAATCAAACTGCACCTATTCATTCAAGGAAATGCACTGTTTGTCGTGATTAAAGGAGTCATTCTAACTACAATCATCAACCAAACTGTCCGCCTTAATTCCATGCGTAGAGCTTCTCTCATTCATTCAATGTGTCAAGCTCACCACTTTCATTTAATGAAACAAGCTGCATTCATTGAATCATTGAGTCAAAGTACAATCATTGATTCAATGAATCAAACTATATTCCTTGTTTCAATGGAACAAGCATAACTCACTTAGTTACTGAATCCTACTGCACTCATTCATTCAATCAAACAGACTGCACATGATAATTGAGGTACTCTCATTCGTTCCAAGCCACAAGCTTAACGCAGTGATTCCATCAAACAAACTGCACACATTTTGTCCATGAAACAAACTGATTAAATGAAACAGACTGCACGTGTTCATTCAATGAGTTGAGCTTTTCTCTTTCATTCAATACCTCGACATTAAAGCTTTAATTCAATTAAACAATCTGCATTCATTCATTCATTGATTCGTACTCAATCATTGATTCAAAGAATCAAATGTACGATTGATTTAATTGTACAAACTTCACTCATTTGTGGAGTAAATTTAACTGCATTCATACAATCAATGAATCAAACTGCAAACATTCTTTGGATGAGGAACACTGCAAGTCCTATTCCAATCAATCTCGCTTTTGCTATTCATTCAATGAACGAACAGTCCACGCTTTCATTCAAGGATACAAACTGCATGCATTCATTAAATGAAACAGACTGCACCTGTTAATTCAATAACTACAGCTTTTCTTGTTAATTCAATTCTCGAGTTTAACACTTTCACTCATTGCAACCAACTCCATTGATTCAATCATTGAATCAAACTGCAATCATTGAGTCAATGAATCAATCAGCATTAATGGATTCAATCAAACTTAATTCATCTACTTCGTGAATCAAACTGCACCTATTGATTCAAAGAAATGCACTGTTTGTCGTGATTAAAAGAGTCATTCTAACTACAATCATCAACCAAACTGTCCGCCTTAATTCCATGCGTAGAGCTTCTCTCATTCTTGCAATGTGTCAACTCCTCCATTTTCATTTAATGAAACAAACTGCATTCATTGAATCATTGAATCAAACCTTATTCCTTGTTTCACTAAATAAGTGAGGTATGTTTATTTAGTGAATCCTACTGCACTCATTTATTCAAAACAAGAGACTGCACATGATAATTCCATCAGTAAAGGTTCTCTCATTCGTTGAAAGCCACAATCTTAACACATTGATTCTATCAAATCATCTAAACACATTTAGCCTGCATAAACTGCACGTGTTCATTCAATGAGTAGAGCTTTTCTCTTTCTTCAATGCCTCGAGTTTAACGCTTTAATTCAATGAAACAACCTGCATGCATTCATTCATTGATTCATATTTCTATCATTGATTCCAATAATCAAATGCAATTCATTGATTTAATGGTACAATCTTCACTCATTTGTGGAGTGAATTTAACTGCATTCATGCAATTAATGAATCAAACTGCAAACATTCATTCGATGAGGAACATTGCAAGTCCTATTCCAATCAATCTAGCTTTGCCATTCATTCAATGAAAGAAACTGCACGCGTTCATTCATGCAAACTGCATGCATTCATTAAATGAAACGACTGCATGTGTTATTTCAATAATAACAGCTTTTCTTGTGTATTCAATGTCTCGAGATTAGCACTTTCATCCAATGAAACCAACTGCATTCATACAATCAATGAATCAAACTGCAAACATTCCTTGGATGAGGAACACTGCAAGTCCTATTTCAATGAATCTAGCTTTTGCTATTCATTCAATGAACGAACAGTCCACGCGTTCATTCAAGGATACAAACTGCATGCATTCATTAAATGAAACAGACTGCACCTGTTAATTCAATAACTACAGCTTTTCTTGTTTATTCAATTCTCGAGTTTCACACTTTCACTCATTGCAACCAACTCCATTGATTCAATCATTGAATCAAACTGCAATCATTGAGTCAATGAATCAAACAGTATTAATGGATTCAATCAAACTTAATTCATCTACTTCGTGAATCAAACTGCACCTATTGATTCAAAGAAATGCACTGTTTGTCGTGATTAAAAGAGTCATTCTAACTACAATCATCAACCAAACTGTCCGCCTTAATTCCATGCGTAGAGCTTCTCTCATTCATTCAATGTGTCAAGCTCACCACTTTCATTTAATGAAACAAGCTGCATTCATTGAATCATTGAGTCAAAGTACAATCATTGATTCAATGAATCAAGCTATATTCCTTGTTTCAATGGAACAAGCATAACTCACTTAGTTACTGAATCCTACTGCACTCATTCATTCAATCAAACAGACTGCACATGATAATTGAGGTACTCTCATTCGTTCCAAGCCACAAGCTTAACGCAGTGATTCCATCAAACAAACTGCACACATTTTGTCCATGAAACAAACTGATTAAATGAAACAGACTGCACGTGTTCATTCAATGAGTAGAGCTTTTCTCTTTCATTCAATACCTCGACATTAAAGCTTTAATTCAATTAAACAATCTGCATTCATTCATTCATTGATTCGTACTCAATCATTGATTCAAAGAATCAAATGTACGATTGATTTAATTGTACAAACTTCACTCATTTGTGGAGTAAATTTAACTGCATTCATACAATCAATGAATCAAACTGCAAACATTCTTTGGATGAGGAACACTGCAAGTCCTATTCCAATCAATCTCGCTTTTGCTATTCATTCAATGAACGAACAGTCCACGCTTTCATTCAAGGATACAAACTGCATGCATTCATTAAATGAAACAGACTGCACCTGTTAATTCAATAACTACAGCTTTTCTTGTTAATTCAATTCTCGAGTTTAACACTTTCACTCATTGCAACCAACTCCATTGATTCAATCATTGAATCAAACTGCAATCATTGAGTCAATGAATCAATCAGTATTAATGGATTCAATCAAACTTAATTCATCTACTTCGTGAATCAAACTGCACCTATTGATTCAAAGAAATGCACTGTTTGTCGTGATTAAAAGAGTCATTCTAACTACAATCATCAACCAAACTGTCCGCCTTAATTCCATGCGTAGAGCTTCTCTCATTCATACAATGTGTCAACTCCTCCATTTTCATTTAATGAAACAAACTGCATTCATTGATTCATTGAATCAAACCTTATTCCTTGTTTCACTAAATAAGTGAGGTATGTTTATTTAGTGAATCCTACTGCACTCATTTATTCAAAACAAGAGACTGCACATGATAATTCCATCAGTAAAGGTTCTCTCATTCGTTGAAAGCCACAATCTTAACACATTGATTCTATCAAATCATCTAAACACATTTAGCCTGCATAAACTGCACGTGTTCATTCAATGAGTAGAGCTTTTCTCTTTCTTCAATGCCTCGAGTTTAACGCTTTAATTCAATGAAACAACCTGCATGCATTCATTCATTGATTCATATTTCTATCATTGATTCCAATAATCAAATGCAATTCATTGATTTAATGGTACAATCTTCACTCATTTGTGGAGTGAATTTAACTGCATTCATGCAATTAATGAATCAAACTGCAAACATTCATTCGATGAGGAACATTGCAAGTCCTATTCCAATCAATCTAGCTTTGCCATTCATTCAATGAAAGAAACTGCACGCGTTCATTCATGCAAACTGCATGCATTCATTAAATGAAACGACTGCATGTGTTATTTCAATAATTACAGCTTTTCTTGTGTATTCAATGTCTCGAGATTAGCACTTTCATCCAATGAAACCAACTGCATTCATTCAATCATTGAATCAAACTGAAATCATTGAGTCAATGAATCAAACAGTATAAATGGGTTCAATCGAACAAACTTAACTCATTTACTTCGTGAATCAAACTGCGCTCATACATTCTATGAAATTCACTGTATGTCTTAATTAAAATAGTAATTCTAACTACAATCATGAACAAAACCACCCGTCTTATTTCAATGCGTAGAGCTTCTCTCATTCATTCAATGTGTCAAGCTCACCTTTTCATTTAATGAAACAAGCTGCATTCATTGAATCATTGAGTCAAAGTACAATCATTGATTCAATGAATCAAACTATATTCCTTGTTTCAATGGAACAAGCATAACTCACTTAGTTACTGATCCTACTGCACTCATTCATTCAATCTAACAGACTGCACATGATAATTGAGGTACTCTCATTCGTTCCAAGCCACAAGCTTAACGCATTGATTCAATCAAACAAACTGCACACATATTGTCCATGAAACAAACTGATTAAATGAAACAGACTGCACGTGTTCATTCAATGAGTAGAGCTTTTCTCTTTCATTCAATGCCTCGACATTAAAGCTTTAATTCAATATAAAACCTGCATTCATTCATTGATTGATTCATATTCAATCATTGATTCAAAGAATCAAATGTACGATTGATTTAATTGTACAAACTTCACTCATTTGTGGAGTAAATTTAACTGCATTCATACAATTAATGAATCAAACTGCAAACATTCATTGCATGAGGAACACTGCAAGTCCTATTTCAATGAATCTAGCTTTTGCTATTCATTCAATGAACGAACAGTCCACGCTTTCATTCAAGGATACAAACTGCATGCATTCATTAAATGAAACAGACTTGCACGTGTTAATTCAAAAACTACATCTTTGCTTGTTTATTCAATTCTCGAGTTTAACACTTTCATTCATTGCAACCAACTCCATTGATTCAATCATTAAATCAAACTGCAATCATTGAGTCAATGAATCAAACAGTATTAATGGATTCAATCAAAATTAATTCATCTAATTCGTGAATCAAACTGCACCTATTCATTCAAAGAAATGCACTGTTTGTCGTGATTAAAAGAGTCATTCTAACTACAATCATCAACCAAACTGTCCGCCTTAATTCCATGCGTAGAGCTTCTCTCATTCATTCAATGTGTCAAGCTCACCTTTTCATTTAATGAAACAAGTTGCATTCATTGAATCATTGAGTCAAAGTACAATCATTGATTCAATGAATCAAACTATATTCCTTGTTTCAATGGAACAAGCATAACTCACTTAGTTACTGAATCCTACTGCACTCATTCATTCAATCAAACAGACTGCACATGATAATTGAGGTACTCTCATTCGTTCCAAGCCACAAGCTTAACGCAGTGATTCCATCAAACAAACTGCACACATTTTGTCCATGAAACAAACTGATTAAATGAAACAGACTGCACGTGTTCATTCAATGAGTAGAGCTTTTCTCTTTCATTCAATACCTCGACATTAAAGCTTTAATTCAATTAAACAATCTGCATTCATTCATTCATTGATTCGTACTCAATCATTGATTCAAAGAATCAAATGTACGATTGATTTAATTGTACAAACTTCACTCATTTGTGGAGTAAATTTAATTGCATTCATACAATCAATGAATCAAACTGCAAACATTCTTTGGATGAGGAACACTGCAAGTCCTATTCCAATCAATCTCGCTTTTGCTATTCATTCAATGAACGAACAGTCCACGCTTTCATTCAAGGATACAAACTGCATGCATTCATTAAATGAAACAGACTGCACCTGTTAATTCAATAACTACAGCTTTTCTTGTTAATTCAATTCTCGAGTTTAACAGTTTCACTCATTGCAACCAACTCCATTGATTCAATCATTGAATCAAACTGCAATCATTGAGTCAATGAATCAATCAGTATTAATGGATTCAATCAAACTTAATTCATCTACTTCGTGAATCAAACTGCACCTATTGATTCAAAGAAATGCACTGTTTGTCGTGATTAAAAGAGTCATTCTAACTACAATCATCAACCAAACTGTCCGCCTTAATTCCATGCGTAGAGCTTCTCTCATTCATACAATGTGTCAACTCCTCCATTTTCATTTAATGAAACAAACTGCATTCATTGATTCATTGAATCAAACCTTATTCCTTGTTTCACTAAATAAGTGAGGTATGTTTATTTAGTGAATCCTACTGCACTCATTTATTCAAAACAAGAGACTGCACATGATAATTCCATCAGTAAAGGTTCTCTCATTCGTTGAAAGCCACAATCTTAACACATTGATTCTATCAAATCATCTAAACACATTTAGCCTGCATAAACTGCACGTGTTCATTCAATGAGTAGAGCTTTTCTCTTTCTTCAATGCCTCGAGTTTAACGCTTTAATTCAATGAAACAACCTGCATGCATTCATTCATTGATTCATATTTCTATCATTGATTCCAATAATCAAATGCAATTCATTGATTTAATGGTACAATCTTCACTCATTTGTGGAGTGAATTTAACTGCATTCATGCAATTAATGAATCAAACTGCAAACATTCATTCGATGAGGAACATTGCAAGTCCTATTCCAATCAATCTAGCTTTGCCATTCATTCAATGAAAGAAACTGCACGCGTTCATTCATGCAAACTGCATGCATTCATTAAATGAAACGACTGCATGTGTTATTTCAATAATTACAGCTTTTCTTGTGTATTCAATGTCTCGAGATTAGCACTTTCATCCAATGAAACCAACTGCATTCATTCAATCATTGAATCAAACTGAAATCATTGAGTCAATGAATCAAACAGTATAAATGGGTTCAATCGAACAAACTTAACTCATTTACTTCGTGAATCAAACTGCGCTCATACATTCTATGAAATTCACTGTATGTCTTAATTAAAATAGTAATTCTAACTACAATCATGAACAAAACCACCCGTCTTATTTCAATGCGTAGAGCTTCTCTCATTCATTCAATGTGTCAAGCTCACCTTTTCATTTAATGAAACAAGCTGCATTCATTGAATCATTGAGTCAAAGTACAATCATTGATTCAATGAATCAAACTATATTCCTTGTTTCAATGGAACAAGCATAACTCACTTAGTTACTGATCCTACTGCACTCATTCATTCAATCTAACAGACTGCACATGATAATTGAGGTACTCTCATTCGTTCCAAGCCACAAGCTTAACGCATTGATTCAATCAAACAAACTGCACACATATTGTCCATGAAACAAACTGATTAAATGAAACAGACTGCACGTGTTCATTCAATGAGTAGAGCTTTTCTCTTTCATTCAATGCCTCGACATTAAAGCTTTAATTCAATATAAAACCTGCATTCATTCATTGATTGATTCATATTCAATCATTGATTCAAAGAATCAAATGTACGATTGATTTAATTGTACAAACTTCACTCATTTGTGGAGTAAATTTAACTGCATTCATACAATTAATGAATCAAACTGCAAACATTCATTGCATGAGGAACACTGCAAGTCCTATTTCAATGAATCTAGCTTTTGCTATTCATTCAATGAACGAACAGTCCACGCTTTCATTCAAGGATACAAACTGCATGCATTCATTAAATGAAACAGACTTGCACGTGTTAATTCAAAAACTACATCTTTGCTTGTTTATTCAATTCTCGAGTTTAACACTTTCATTCATTGCAACCAACTCCATTGATTCAATCATTAAATCAAACTGCAATCATTGAGTCAATGAATCAAACAGTATTAATGGATTCAATCAAAATTAATTCATCTAATTCGTGAATCAAACTGCACCTATTCATTCAAAGAAATGCACTGTTTGTCGTGATTAAAAGAGTCATTCTAACTACAATCATCAACCAAACTGTCCGCCTTAATTCCATGCGTAGAGCTTCTCTCATTCATTCAATGTGTCAAGCTCACCTTTTCATTTAATGAAACAAGTTGCATTCATTGAATCATTGAGTCAAAGTACAATCATTGATTCAATGAATCAAACTATATTCCTTGTTTCAATGGAACAAGCATAACTCACTTAGTTACTGAATCCTACTGCACTCATTCATTCAATCAAACAGACTGCACATGATAATTGAGGTACTCTCATTCGTTCCAAGCCACAAGCTTTACGCAGTGATTCCATCAAACAAACTGCACACATTTTGTCAATGAAACAAACTGATTAAATGAAACAGACTGCACGTGTTCATTCAATGAGTAGAGCTTTTCTCTTTCATTCAATGCCTCGACATTAAAGCTTTAATTCAATATAAAACCTGCATTCATTCATTGATTGATTCATATTCAATCATTGATTCAAAGAATCAAATGTACGATTGATTTAATTGTACAAACTTCACTCATTTGTGGAGTAAATTTAACTGCATTCATACAATTAATGAATCAAACTGCAAACATTCATTGCATGAGGAACACTGCAAGTCCTATTTCAATGAATCTAGCTTTTGCTATTCATTCAATGAACGAACAGTCCACGCTTTCATTCAAGGATACAAACTGCATGCATTCATTAAATGAAACAGACTTGCACGTGTTAATTCAAAAACTACATCTTTGCTTGTTTATTCAATTCTCGAGTTTAACACTTTCATTCATGGCAACCAACTCCATTGATTCAATCATTAAATCAAACTGCAATCATTGAGTCAATGAATCAAACAGTATTAATGGATTCAATCAAAATTAATTCATCTAATTCGTGAATCAAACTGCACCTATTCATTCAAAGAAATGCACTGTTTGTCGTGATTAAAAGAGTCATTCTAACTACAATCATCAACCAAACTGTCCGCCTTAATTCCATGCGTAGAGCTTCTCTCATTCATTCAATGTGTCAAGCTCACCACTTTCATTTAATGAAACAAGTTGCATTCATTGAATCATTGAGTCAAAGTACAATCATTGATTCAATGAATCAAACTATATTCCTTGTTTCAATGGAACAAGCATAACTCACTTAGTTACTGAATCCTACTGCACTCATTCATTCAATCAAACAGACTGCACATGATAATTGAGGTACTCTCATTCGTTCCAAGCCACAAGCTTAACGCAGTGATTCCATCAAACAAACTGCACACATATTGTCCATGAAACAAACTGATTAAATGAAACAGACTGCACGTGTTCATTCAATGAGTAGAGCTTTTCTCTTTCATTCAATGCCTCGACATTAAAGCTTTAATTCAATATAAAACCTGCATTCATTCATTGATTGATTCATATTCAATCATTGATTCAAAGAATCAAATGTACGATTGATTTAATTGTACAAACTTCACTCATTTGTGGAGTAAATTTAACTGCATTCATACAATTAATGAATCAAACTGCAAACATTCATTGCATGAGGAACACTGCAAGTCCTATTTCAATGAATCTAGCTTTTGCTATTCATTCAATGAACGAACAGTCCACGCTTTCATTCAAGGATACAAACTGCATGCATTCATTAAATGAAACAGACTTGCACGTGTTAATTCAAAAACTACATCTTTTCTTGTTTATTCAATTCTCGAGTTTAACACTTTCATTCATTGCAACCAACTCCATTGATTCAATCATTGAATCAAACTGCAATCATTGAGTCAATGAATCAAACAGTATTAATGGATTCAATCAAACTTAATTCATCTAATTCGTGAATCAAACTGCACCTATTCATTCAAGGAAATGCACTGTTTGTCGTGATTAAAAGAGTCATTCTAACTACAATCATCAAACAAACTGTCCGCCTTAATTCCATGCGTAGAGCTTCTCTCATTCATTCAATGTGTCAAGCTCACCACTTTCATTTAATGAAACAAGCTGCATTCATTGAATCATTGAGTCAAAGTACAATCATTGATTCAATGAATCAAACTATATTCCTTGTTTCAATGGAACAAGCATAACTCACTTAGTTACTGAATCCTACTGCACTCATTCATTCAATCAAACAGACTGCACATGATAATTGAGGTACTCTCATTCGTTCCAAGCCACAAGCTTAACGCAGTGATTCCATCAAACAAACTGCACACATTTTGTCCATGAAACAAACTGATTAAATGAAACAGACTGCACGTGTTCATTCAATGAGTAGAGCTTTTCTCTTTCATTCAATACCTCGACATTAAAGCTTTAATTCAATTAAACAATCTGCATTCATTCATTCATTGATTCGTACTCAATCATTGATTCAAAGAATCAAATGTACGATTGATTTAATTGTACAAACTTCACTCATTTGTGGAGTAAATTTAATTGCATTCATACAATCAATGAATCAAACTGCAAACATTCTTTGGATGAGGAACACTGCAAGTCCTATTCCAATCAATCTCGCTTTTGCTATTCATTCAATGAACGAACAGTCCACGCTTTCATTCAAGGATACAAACTGCATGCATTCATTAAATGAAACAGACTGCACCTGTTAATTCAATAACTACAGCTTTTCTTGTTAATTCAATTCTCGAGTTTAACAGTTTCACTCATTGCAACCAACTCCATTGATTCAATCATTGAATCAAACTGCAATCATTGAGTCAATGAATCAATCAGTATTAATGGATTCAATCAAACTTAATTCATCTACTTCGTGAATCAAACTGCACCTATTGATTCAAAGAAATGCACTGTTTGTCGTGATTAAAAGAGTCATTCTAACTACAATCATCAACCAAACTGTCCGCCTTAATTCCATGCGTAGAGCTTCTCTCATTCATACAATGTGTCAACTCCTCCATTTTCATTTAATGAAACAAACTGCATTCATTGATTCATTGAATCAAACCTTATTCCTTGTTTCACTAAATAAGTGAGGTATGTTTATTTAGTGAATCCTACTGCACTCATTTATTCAAAACAAGAGACTGCACATGATAATTCCATCAGTAAAGGTTCTCTCATTCGTTGAAAGCCACAATCTTAACACATTGATTCTATCAAATCATCTAAACACATTTAGCCTGCATAAACTGCACGTGTTCATTCAATGAGTAGAGCTTTTCTCTTTCTTCAATGCCTCGAGTTTAACGCTTTAATTCAATGAAACAACCTGCATGCATTCATTCATTGATTCATATTTCTATCATTGATTCCAATAATCAAATGCAATTCATTGATTTAATGGTACAATCTTCACTCATTTGTGGAGTGAATTTAACTGCATTCATGCAATTAATGAATCAAACTGCAAACATTCATTCGATGAGGAACATTGCAAGTCCTATTCCAATCAATCTAGCTTTGCCATTCATTCAATGAAAGAAACTGCACGCGTTCATTCATGCAAACTGCATGCATTCATTAAATGAAACGACTGCATGTGTTATTTCAATAATTACAGCTTTTCTTGTGTATTCAATGTCTCGAGATTAGCACTTTCATCCAATGAAACCAACTGCATTCATTCAATCATTGAATCAAACTGAAATCATTGAGTCAATGAATCAAACAGTATAAATGGGTTCAATCAAACAAACTTAACTCATTTACTTCGTGAATCAAACTGCGCTCATACATTCTATGAAATTCACTGTATGTGTTAATTAAAATAGTCATTCTAACTACAATCATGAACAAAACCACCCGTCTTATTTCAATGCGTAGAGCTTCTCTCATTCATTCAATGTGTCAAGCTCACCTTTTCACTTAATGAAACAAGCTGCATTCATTGAATCATTGAGTCAAAGTACAATCATTGATTCAATGAATCAAACTATATTCCTTGTTTCAATGGAACAAGCATAACTCACTTAGTTACTGATCCTACTGCACTCATTCATTCAATCAAACAGACTGCACATGATAATTGAGGTACTCTCATTCGTTCCAAGCCACAAGCTTAACGCAGTGATTCCATCAAACAAACTGCACACATTTTGTCCATGAAACAAACTGATTATATGAAACAGACTGCACGTGTTCATTCAATGAGTAGAGCTTTTCTCTTTCATTCAATGCCTCGACATTAAAGCTTTAATTCAATATAAAACCTGCATTCATTCATTGATTGATTCATATTCAATCATTGATTCAAAGAATCAAATGTACGATTGATTTAATTGTACAAACTTCACTCATTTGTGGAGTAAATTTAACTGCATTCATACAATTAATGAATCAAACTGCAAACATTCATTGCATGAGGAACACTGCAAGTCCTATTTCAATGAATCTAGCTTTTGCTATTCATTCAATGAACGAACAGTCCACGCTTTCATTCAAGGATACAAACTGCATGCATTCATTAAATGAAACAGACTTGCACGTGTTAATTCAAAAACTACATCTTTGCTTGTTTATTCAATTCTCGAGTTTAACACTTTCATTCATTGCAACCAACTCCATTGATTCAATCATTAAATCAAACTGCAATCATTGAGTCAATGAATCAAACAGTATTAATGGATTCAATCAAAATTAATTCATCTAATTCGTGAATCAAACTGCACCTATTCATTCAAAGAAATGCACTGTTTGTCGTGATTAAAAGAGTCATTCTAACTACAATCATCAACCAAACTGTCCGCCTTAATTCCATGCGTAGAGCTTCTCTCATTCATTCAATGTGTCAAGCTCACCTTTTCATTTAATGAAACAAGTTGCATTCATTGAATCATTGAGTCAAAGTACAATCATTGATTCAATGAATCAAACTATATTCCTTGTTTCAATGGAACAAGCATAACTCACTTAGTTACTGAATCCTACTGCACTCATTCATTCAATCAAACAGACTGCACATGATAATTGAGGTACTCTCATTCGTTCCAAGCCACAAGCTTAACGCAGTGATTCCATCAAACAAACTGCACACATTTTGTCCATGAAACAAACTGATTAAATGAAACAGACTGCACGTGTTCATTCAATGAGTAGAGCTTTTCTCTTTCATTCAATACCTCGACATTAATGCTTTAATTCAATTAAACAATCTGCATTCATTCATTCATTGATTCGTACTCAATCATTGATTCAAAGAATCAAATGTACGATTGATTTAATTGTACAAACTTCACTCATTTGTGGAGTAAATTTAACTGCATTCATACAATCAATGAATCAAACTGCAAACATTCGTTGGATGAGGAACACTGCAAGTCCTATTCCAATCAATCTCGCTTTTGCTATTCATTCAATGAACGAACAGTCCACGCTTTCATTCAAGGATACAAACTGCATGCATTCATTAAATGAAACAGACTGCACCTGTTAATTCAATAACTACAGCTTTTCTTGTTAATTCAATTCTCGAGTTTAACACTTTCACTCATTGCAACCAACTCCATTGATTCAATCATTGAATCAAACTGCAATCATTGAGTCAATGAATCAATCAGTATTAATGGATTCAATCAAACTTAATTCATCTACTTCATGAATCAAACTGCACCTATTGATTCAAAGAAATGCACTGTTTGTCGTGATTAAAAGAGTCATTCTAACTACAATCATCAACCAAACTGTCCGCCTTAATTCCATGCGTAGAGCTTCTCTCATTCATGCAATGTGTCAACTCCTCCATTTTCATTTAATGAAACAAACTGCATTCATTGATTCATTGAATCAAACCTTATTCCTTGTTTCACTAAATAAGTGAGGTATGTTTATTTAGTGAATCCTACTGCACTCATTTATTCAAAACAAGAGACTGCACATGATAATTCCATCAGTAAAGGTTCTCTCATTCGTTGAAAGCCACAATCTTAACACATTGATTCTATCAAATCATCTAAACACATTTAGCCTGCATAAACTGCACGTGTTCATTCAATGAGTAGAGCTTTTCTCTTTCTTCAATGCCTCGAGTTTAACGCTTTAATTCAATGAAACAACCTGCATGCATTCATTCATTGATTCATATTTCTATCATTGATTCCAATAATCAAATGCAACTCATTGATTTAATGGTACAATCTTCACTCATTTGTGGAGTGAATTTAACTGCATTCATGCAATTAATGAATCAAACTGCAAACATTCATTCGATGAGGAACATTGCAAGTCCTATTCCAATCAATCTAGCTTTGCCATTCATTCAATGAAAGAAACTGCACGCGTTCATTCATGCAAACTGCATGCATTCATTAAATGAAACGACTGCATGTGTTATTTCAATAATTACAGCTTTTCTTGTGTATTCAATGTCTCGAGATTAGCACTTTCATCCAATGAAACCAACTGCATTCATACAATCAATGAATCAAACTGCAAACATTCCTTGGATGAGGAACACTGCAAGTCCTATTTCAATGAATCTAGCTTTTGCTATTCATTCAATGAACGAACAGTCCACGCGTTCATTCAAGGATACAAATTGCATGCATTCATTAAATGAAACAGACTGCACCTGTTAATTCAATAACTACAGCTTTTCTTGTTTATTCAATTCTCGAGTTTCACACTTTCACTCATTGCAACCAACTCCATTGATTCAATCATTGAATCAAACTGCAATCATTGAGTCAATGAATCAAACAGTATTAATGGATTCAATCAAACTTAATTCATCTAATTCGTGAATCAAACTGCACCTATTCATTCAAGGAAATGCACTGTTTGTCGTGATTAAAAGAGTCATTCTAACTACAATCATCAAACAAACTGTCCGCCTTAATTCCATGCGTAGAGCTTCTCTCATTCATTCAATGTGTCAAGCTCACCACTTTCATTTAATGAAACAAGCTGCATTCATTGAATCATTGAGTCAAAGTACAATCATTGATTCAATGAATCAAACTATATTCCTTGTTTCAATGGAACAAGCATAACTCACTTAGTTACTGAATCCTACTGCACTCATTCATTCAATCAAACAGACTGCACATGATAATTGAGGTACTCTCATTCGTTCCAAGCCACAAGCTTAACGCAGTGATTCCATCAAACAAACTGCACACATTTTGTCCATGAAACAAACTGATTAAATGAAACAGACTGCACGTGTTCATTCAATGAGTAGAGCTTTTCTCTTTCATTCAATACCTCGACATTAAAGCTTTAATTCAATTAAACAATCTGCATTCATTCATTCATTGATTCGTACTCAATCATTGATTCAAAGAATCAAATGTACGATTGATTTAATTGTACAAACTTCACTCATTTGTGGAGTAAATTTAATTGCATTCATACAATCAATGAATCAAACTGCAAACATTCTTTGGATGAGGAACACTGCAAGTCCTATTCCAATCAATCTCGCTTTTGCTATTCATTCAATGAACGAACAGTCCACGCTTTCATTCAAGGATACAAACTGCATGCATTCATTAAATGAAACAGACTGCACCTGTTAATTCAATAACTACAGCTTTTCTTGTTAATTCAATTCTCGAGTTTAACAGTTTCACTCATTGCAACCAACTCCATTGATTCAATCATTGAATCAAACTGCAATCATTGAGTCAATGAATCAAACAGTATTAATGGATTCAATCAAACTTAATTCATCTACTTCGTGAATCAAACTGCACCTATTGATTCAAAGAAATGCACTGTTTGTCGTGATTAAAAGAGTCATTCTAACTACAATCATCAACCAAACTGTCCGCCTTAATTCCATGCGTAGAGCTTCTCTCATTCATGCAATGTGTCAACTCCTCCATTTTCATTTAATGAAACAAACTGCATTCATTGAATCATTGAATCAAACCTTATTCCTTGTTTCACTAAATAAGTGAGGTATGTTTATTTAGTGAATCCTACTGCACTCATTTATTCAAAACAAGAGACTGCACATGATAATTCCATCAGTAAAGGTTCTCTCATTCGTTGAAAGCCACAATCTTAACACATTGATTCTATCAAATCATCGAAACACATTTAGCCTGCATAAACTGCACGTGTTCATTCAATGAGTAGAGCTTTTCTCTTTCTTCAATGCCTCGAGTTTAACGCTTTAATTCAATGAAACAACCTGCATGCATTCATTCATTGATTCATATTTCTATCATTGATTCCAATAATCAAATGCAATTCATTGATTTAATGGTACAATCTTCACTCATTTGTGGAGTGAATTTAACTGCATTCATGCAATTAATGAATCAAACTGCAAACATTCATTCGATGAGGAACATTGCAAGTCCTATTCCAATCAATCTAGCTTTGCCATTCATTCAATGAAAGAAACTACACGCGTTCATTCATGCAAACTGCATGCATTCATTAAATGAAACGACTGCATGTGTTATTTCAATAATTACAGCTTTTCTTGTGTATTCAATGTCTCGAGATTAGCACTTTCATCCAATGAAACCAACTGCATTCATTCAATCATTGAATCAAACTGAAATCATTGAGTCAATGAATCAAACAGTATAAATGGGTTCAATCAAACAAACTTAACTCATTTACTTCGTGAATCAAACTGCGCTCATACATTCTATGAAATTCACTGTATGTGTTAATTAAAATAGTCATTCTAACTACAATCATGAACAAAACCACCCGTCTTATTTCAATGCGTAGAGCTTCTCTCATTCATTCAATGTGTCAAGCTCACCTTTTCACTTAATGAAACAAGCTGCATTCATTGAATCATTGAGTCAAAGTACAATCATTGATTCAATGAATCAAACTATATTCCTTGTTTCAATGGAACAAGCATAACTCACTTAGTTACTGATCCTACTGCACTCATTCATTCAATCAAACAGACTGCACATGATAATTGAGGTACTCTCATTCGTTCCAAGCCACAAGCTTAACGCAGTGATTCCATCAAACAAACTGCACACATTTTGTCCATGAAACAAACTGATTATATGAAACAGACTGCACGTGTTCATTCAATGAGTAGAGCTTTTCTCTTTCATTCAATGCCTCGACATTAAAGCTTTAATTCAATATAAAACCTGCATTCATTCATTGATTGATTCATATTCAATCATTGATTCAAAGAATCAAATGTACGATTGATTTAATTGTACAAACTTCACTCATTTGTGGAGTAAATTTAACTGCATTCATACAATTAATGAATCAAACTGCAAACATTCATTGCATGAGGAACACTGCAAGTCCTATTTCAATGAATCTAGCTTTTGCTATTCATTCAATGAACGAACAGTCCACGCTTTCATTCAAGGATACAAACTGCATGCATTCATTAAATGAAACAGACTTGCACGTGTTAATTCAAAAACTACATCTTTGCTTGTTTATTCAATTCTCGAGTTTAACACTTTCATTCATTGCAACCAACTCCATTGATTCAATCATTAAATCAAACTGCAATCATTGAGTCAATGAATCAAACAGTATTAATGGATTCAATCAAAATTAATTCATCTAATTCGTGAATCAAACTGCACCTATTCATTCAAAGAAATGCACTGTTTGTCGTGATTAAAAGAGTCATTCTAACTACAATCATCAACCAAACTGTCCGCCTTAATTCCATGCGTAGAGCTTCTCTCATTCATTCAATGTGTCAAGCTCACCTTTTCATTTAATGAAACAAGTTGCATTCATTGAATCATTGAGTCAAAGTACAATCATTGATTCAATGAATCAAACTATATTCCTTGTTTCAATGGAACAAGCATAACTCACTTAGTTACTGAATCCTACTGCACTCATTCATTCAATCAAACAGACTGCACATGATAATTGAGGTACTCTCATTCGTTCCAAGCCACAAGCTTAACGCAGTGATTCCATCAAACAAACTGCACACATTTTGTCCATGAAACAAACTGATTAAATGAAACAGACTGCACGTGTTCATTCAATGAGTAGAGCTTTTCTCTTTCATTCAATGCCTCGACATTAAAGCTTTAATTCAATATAAAACCTGCATTCATTCATTGATTGATTCATATTCAATCATTGATTCAAAGAATCAAATGTACGATTGATTTAATTGTACAAACTTCACTCATTTGTGGAGTAAATTTAACTGCATTCATACAATTAATGAATCAAACTGCAAACATTCATTGCATGAGGAACACTGCAAGTCCTATTTCAATGAATCTAGCTTTTGCTATTCATTCAATGAACGAACAGTCCACGCTTTCATTCAAGGATACAAACTGCATGCATTCATTAAATGAAACAGACTTGCACGTGTTAATTCAAAAACTACATCTTTGCTTGTTTATTCAATTCTCGAGTTTAACACTTTCATTCATGGCAACCAACTCCATTGATTCAATCATTAAATCAAACTGCAATCATTGAGTCAATGAATCAAACAGTATTAATGGATTCAATCAAAATTAATTCATCTAATTCGTGAATCAAACTGCACCTATTCATTCAAAGAAATGCACTGTTTGTCGTGATTAAAAGAGTCATTCTAACTACAATCATCAACCAAACTGTCCGCCTTAATTCCATGCGTAGAGCTTCTCTCATTCATTCAATGTGTCAAGCTCACCACTTTCATTTAATGAAACAAGTTGCATTCATTGAATCATTGAGTCAAAGTACAATCATTGATTCAATGAATCAAACTATATTCCTTGTTTCAATGGAACAAGCATAACTCACTTAGTTACTGAATCCTACTGCACTCATTCATTCAATCAAACAGACTGCACATGATAATTGAGGTACTCTCATTCGTTCCAAGCCACAAGCTTAACGCAGTGATTCCATCAAACAAACTGCACACATATTGTCCATGAAACAAACTGATTAAATGAAACAGACTGCACGTGTTCATTCAATGAGTAGAGCTTTTCTCTTTCATTCAATGCCTCGACATTAAAGCTTTAATTCAATATAAAACCTGCATTCATTCATTGATTGATTCATATTCAATCATTGATTCAAAGAATCAAATGTACGATTGATTTAATTGTACAAACTTCACTCATTTGTGGAGTAAATTTAACTGCATTCATACAATTAATGAATCAAACTGCAAACATTCATTGCATGAGGAACACTGCAAGTCCTATTTCAATGAATCTAGCTTTTGCTATTCATTCAATGAACGAACAGTCCACGCTTTCATTCAAGGATACAAACTGCATGCATTCATTAAATGAAACAGACTTGCACGTGTTAATTCAAAAACTACATCTTTTCTTGTTTATTCAATTCTCGAGTTTAACACTTTCATTCATTGCAACCAACTCCATTGATTCAATCATTGAATCAAACTGCAATCATTGAGTCAATGAATCAAACAGTATTAATGGATTCAATCAAACTTAATTCATCTAATTCGTGAATCAAACTGCACCTATTCATTCAAGGAAATGCACTGTTTGTCGTGATTAAAAGAGTCATTCTAACTACAATCATCAAACAAACTGTCCGCCTTAATTCCATGCGTAGAGCTTCTCTCATTCATTCAATGTGTCAAGCTCACCACTTTCATTTAATGAAACAAGCTGCATTCATTGAATCATTGAGTCAAAGTACAATCATTGATTCAATGAATCAAACTATATTCCTTGTTTCAATGGAACAAGCATAACTCACTTAGTTACTGAATCCTACTGCACTCATTCATTCAATCAAACAGACTGCACATGATAATTGAGGTACTCTCATTCGTTCCAAGCCACAAGCTTAACGCAGTGATTCCATCAAACAAACTGCACACATTTTGTCCATGAAACAAACTGATTAAATGAAACAGACTGCACGTGTTCATTCAATGAGTAGAGCTTTTCTCTTTCATTCAATACCTCGACATTAAAGCTTTAATTCAATTAAACAATCTGCATTCATTCATTCATTGATTCGTACTCAATCATTGATTCAAAGAATCAAATGTACGATTGATTTAATTGTACAAACTTCACTCATTTGTGGAGTAAATTTAATTGCATTCATACAATCAATGAATCAAACTGCAAACATTCTTTGGATGAGGAACACTGCAAGTCCTATTCCAATCAATCTCGCTTTTGCTATTCATTCAATGAACGAACAGTCCACGCTTTCATTCAAGGATACAAACTGCATGCATTCATTAAATGAAACAGACTGCACCTGTTAATTCAATAACTACAGCTTTTCTTGTTAATTCAATTCTCGAGTTTAACAGTTTCACTCATTGCAACCAACTCCATTGATTCAATCATTGAATCAAACTGCAATCATTGAGTCAATGAATCAAACAGTATTAATGGATTCAATCAAACTTAATTCATCTACTTCGTGAATCAAACTGCACCTATTGATTCAAAGAAATGCACTGTTTGTCGTGATTAAAAGAGTCATTCTAACTACAATCATCAACCAAACTGTCCGCCTTAATTCCATGCGTAGAGCTTCTCTCATTCATGCAATGTGTCAACTCCTCCATTTTCATTTAATGAAACAAACTGCATTCATTGAATCATTGAATCAAACCTTATTCCTTGTTTCACTAAATAAGTGAGGTATGTTTATTTAGTGAATCCTACTGCACTCATTTATTCAAAACAAGAGACTGCACATGATAATTCCATCAGTAAAGGTTCTCTCATTCGTTGAAAGCCACAATCTTAACACATTGATTCTATCAAATCATCGAAACACATTTAGCCTGCATAAACTGCACGTGTTCATTCAATGAGTAGAGCTTTTCTCTTTCTTCAATGCCTCGAGTTTAACGCTTTAATTCAATGAAACAACCTGCATGCATTCATTCATTGATTCATATTTCTATCATTGATTCCAATAATCAAATGCAATTCATTGATTTAATGGTACAATCTTCACTCATTTGTGGAGTGAATTTAACTGCATTCATGCAATTAATGAATCAAACTGCAAACATTCATTCGATGAGGAACATTGCAAGTCCTATTCCAATCAATCTAGCTTTGCCATTCATTCAATGAAAGAAACTACACGCGTTCATTCATGCAAACTGCATGCATTCATTAAATGAAACGACTGCATGTGTTATTTCAATAATTACAGCTTTTCTTGTGTATTCAATGTCTCGAGATTAGCACTTTCATCCAATGAAACCAACTGCATTCATTCAATCATTGAATCAAACTGAAATCATTGAGTCAATGAATCAAACAGTATAAATGGGTTCAATCAAACAAACTTAACTCATTTACTTCGTGAATCAAACTGCGCTCATACATTCTATGAAATTCACTGTATGTGTTAATTAAAATAGTCATTCTAACTACAATCATGAACAAAACCACCCGTCTTATTTCAATGCGTAGAGCTTCTCTCATTCATTCAATGTGTCAAGCTCACCTTTTCACTTAATGAAACAAGCTGCATTCATTGAATCATTGAGTCAAAGTACAATCATTGATTCAATGAATCAAACTATATTCCTTGTTTCAATGGAACAAGCATAACTCACTTAGTTACTGATCCTACTGCACTCATTCATTCAATCAAACAGACTGCACATGATAATTGAGGTACTCTCATTCGTTCCAAGCCACAAGCTTAACGCAGTGATTCCATCAAACAAACTGCACACATTTTGTCCATGAAACAAACTGATTATATGAAACAGACTGCACGTGTTCATTCAATGAGTAGAGCTTTTCTCTTTCATTCAATGCCTCGACATTAAAGCTTTAATTCAATATAAAACCTGCATTCATTCATTGATTGATTCATATTCAATCATTGATTCAAAGAATCAAATGTACGATTGATTTAATTGTACAAACTTCACTCATTTGTGGAGTAAATTTAACTGCATTCATACAATTAATGAATCAAACTGCAAACATTCATTGCATGAGGAACACTGCAAGTCCTATTTCAATGAATCTAGCTTTTGCTATTCATTCAATGAACGAACAGTCCACGCTTTCATTCAAGGATACAAACTGCATGCATTCATTAAATGAAACAGACTTGCACGTGTTAATTCAAAAACTACATCTTTGCTTGTTTATTCAATTCTCGAGTTTAACACTTTCATTCATTGCAACCAACTCCATTGATTCAATCATTAAATCAAACTGCAATCATTGAGTCAATGAATCAAACAGTATTAATGGATTCAATCAAAATTAATTCATCTAATTCGTGAATCAAACTGCACCTATTCATTCAAAGAAATGCACTGTTTGTCGTGATTAAAAGAGTCATTCTAACTACAATCATCAACCAAACTGTCCGCCTTAATTCCATGCGTAGAGCTTCTCTCATTCATTCAATGTGTCAAGCTCACCTTTTCATTTAATGAAACAAGTTGCATTCATTGAATCATTGAGTCAAAGTACAATCATTGATTCAATGAATCAAACTATATTCCTTGTTTCAATGGAACAAGCATAACTCACTTAGTTACTGAATCCTACTGCACTCATTCATTCAATCAAACAGACTGCACATGATAATTGAGGTACTCTCATTCGTTCCAAGCCACAAGCTTAACGCAGTGATTCCATCAAACAAACTGCACACATTTTGTCCATGAAACAAACTGATTAAATGAAACAGACTGCACGTGTTCATTCAATGAGTAGAGCTTTTCTCTTTCATTCAATACCTCGACATTAATGCTTTAATTCAATTAAACAATCTGCATTCATTCATTCATTGATTCGTACTCAATCATTGATTCAAAGAATCAAATGTACGATTGATTTAATTGTACAAACTTCACTCATTTGTGGAGTAAATTTAACTGCATTCATACAATCAATGAATCAAACTGCAAACATTCGTTGGATGAGGAACACTGCAAGTCCTATTCCAATCAATCTCGCTTTTGCTATTCATTCAATGAACGAACAGTCCACGCTTTCATTCAAGGATACAAACTGCATGCATTCATTAAATGAAACAGACTGCACCTGTTAATTCAATAACTACAGCTTTTCTTGTTAATTCAATTCTCGAGTTTAACACTTTCACTCATTGCAACCAACTCCATTGATTCAATCATTGAATCAAACTGCAATCATTGAGTCAATGAATCAATCAGTATTAATGGATTCAATCAAACTTAATTCATCTACTTCATGAATCAAACTGCACCTATTGATTCAAAGAAATGCACTGTTTGTCGTGATTAAAAGAGTCATTCTAACTACAATCATCAACCAAACTGTCCGCCTTAATTCCATGCGTAGAGCTTCTCTCATTCATGCAATGTGTCAACTCCTCCATTTTCATTTAATGAAACAAACTGCATTCATTGATTCATTGAATCAAACCTTATTCCTTGTTTCACTAAATAAGTGAGGTATGTTTATTTAGTGAATCCTACTGCACTCATTTATTCAAAACAAGAGACTGCACATGATAATTCCATCAGTAAAGGTTCTCTCATTCGTTGAAAGCCACAATCTTAACACATTGATTCTATCAAATCATCTAAACACATTTAGCCTGCATAAACTGCACGTGTTCATTCAATGAGTAGAGCTTTTCTCTTTCTTCAATGCCTCGAGTTTAACGCTTTAATTCAATGAAACAACCTGCATGCATTCATTCATTGATTCATATTTCTATCATTGATTCCAATAATCAAATGCAACTCATTGATTTAATGGTACAATCTTCACTCATTTGTGGAGTGAATTTAACTGCATTCATGCAATTAATGAATCAAACTGCAAACATTCATTCGATGAGGAACATTGCAAGTCCTATTCCAATCAATCTAGCTTTGCCATTCATTCAATGAAAGAAACTGCACGCGTTCATTCATGCAAACTGCATGCATTCATTAAATGAAACGACTGCATGTGTTATTTCAATAATTACAGCTTTTCTTGTGTATTCAATGTCTCGAGATTAGCACTTTCATCCAATGAAACCAACTGCATTCATACAATCAATGAATCAAACTGCAAACATTCCTTGGATGAGGAACACTGCAAGTCCTATTTCAATGAATCTAGCTTTTGCTATTCATTCAATGAACGAACAGTCCACGCGTTCATTCAAGGATACAAATTGCATGCATTCATTAAATGAAACAGACTGCACCTGTTAATTCAATAACTACAGCTTTTCTTGTTTATTCAATTCTCGAGTTTCACACTTTCACTCATTGCAACCAACTCCATTGATTCAATCATTGAATCAAACTGCAATCATTGAGTCAATGAATCAAACAGTATTAATGGATTCAATCAAACTTAATTCATCTAATTCGTGAATCAAACTGCACCTATTCATTCAAGGAAATGCACTGTTTGTCGTGATTAAAAGAGTCATTCTAACTACAATCATCAAACAAACTGTCCGCCTTAATTCCATGCGTAGAGCTTCTCTCATTCATTCAATGTGTCAAGCTCACCACTTTCATTTAATGAAACAAGCTGCATTCATTGAATCATTGAGTCAAAGTACAATCATTGATTCAATGAATCAAACTATATTCCTTGTTTCAATGGAACAAGCATAACTCACTTAGTTACTGAATCCTACTGCACTCATTCATTCAATCAAACAGACTGCACATGATAATTGAGGTACTCTCATTCGTTCCAAGCCACAAGCTTAACGCAGTGATTCCATCAAACAAACTGCACACATTTTGTCCATGAAACAAACTGATTAAATGAAACAGACTGCACGTGTTCATTCAATGAGTAGAGCTTTTCTCTTTCATTCAATACCTCGACATTAAAGCTTTAATTCAATTAAACAATCTGCATTCATTCATTCATTGATTCGTACTCAATCATTGATTCAAAGAATCAAATGTACGATTGATTTAATTGTACAAACTTCACTCATTTGTGGAGTAAATTTAATTGCATTCATACAATCAATGAATCAAACTGCAAACATTCTTTGGATGAGGAACACTGCAAGTCCTATTCCAATCAATCTCGCTTTTGCTATTCATTCAATGAACGAACAGTCCACGCTTTCATTCAAGGATACAAACTGCATGCATTCATTAAATGAAACAGACTGCACCTGTTAATTCAATAACTACAGCTTTTCTTGTTAATTCAATTCTCGAGTTTAACAGTTTCACTCATTGCAACCAACTCCATTGATTCAATCATTGAATCAAACTGCAATCATTGAGTCAATGAATCAAACAGTATTAATGGATTCAATCAAACTTAATTCATCTACTTCGTGAATCAAACTGCACCTATTGATTCAAAGAAATGCACTGTTTGTCGTGATTAAAAGAGTCATTCTAACTACAATCATCAACCAAACTGTCCGCCTTAATTCCATGCGTAGAGCTTCTCTCATTCATGCAATGTGTCAACTCCTCCATTTTCATTTAATGAAACAAACTGCATTCATTGAATCATTGAATCAAACCTTATTCCTTGTTTCACTAAATAAGTGAGGTATGTTTATTTAGTGAATCCTACTGCACTCATTTATTCAAAACAAGAGACTGCACATGATAATTCCATCAGTAAAGGTTCTCTCATTCGTTGAAAGCCACAATCTTAACACATTGATTCTATCAAATCATCGAAACACATTTAGCCTGCATAAACTGCACGTGTTCATTCAATGAGTAGAGCTTTTCTCTTTCTTCAATGCCTCGAGTTTAACGCTTTAATTCAATGAAACAACCTGCATGCATTCATTCATTGATTCATATTTCTATCATTGATTCCAATAATCAAATGCAATTCATTGATTTAATGGTACAATCTTCACTCATTTGTGGAGTGAATTTAACTGCATTCATGCAATTAATGAATCAAACTGCAAACATTCATTCGATGAGGAACATTGCAAGTCCTATTCCAATCAATCTAGCTTTGCCATTCATTCAATGAAAGAAACTACACGCGTTCATTCATGCAAACTGCATGCATTCATTAAATGAAACGACTGCATGTGTTATTTCAATAATTACAGCTTTTCTTGTGTATTCAATGTCTCGAGATTAGCACTTTCATCCAATGAAACCAACTGCATTCATTCAATCATTGAATCAAACTGAAATCATTGAGTCAATGAATCAAACAGTATAAATGGGTTCAATCAAACAAACTTAACTCATTTACTTCGTGAATCAAACTGCGCTCATACATTCTATGAAATTCACTGTATGTGTTAATTAAAATAGTCATTCTAACTACAATCATGAACAAAACCACCCGTCTTATTTCAATGCGTAGAGCTTCTCTCATTCATTCAATGTGTCAAGCTCACCTTTTCACTTAATGAAACAAGCTGCATTCATTGAATCATTGAGTCAAAGTACAATCATTGATTCAATGAATCAAACTATATTCCTTGTTTCAATGGAACAAGCATAACTCACTTAGTTACTGATCCTACTGCACTCATTCATTCAATCAAACAGACTGCACATGATAATTGAGGTACTCTCATTCGTTCCAAGCCACAAGCTTAACGCAGTGATTCCATCAAACAAACTGCACACATTTTGTCCATGAAACAAACTGATTATATGAAACAGACTGCACGTGTTCATTCAATGAGTAGAGCTTTTCTCTTTCATTCAATGCCTCGACATTAAAGCTTTAATTCAATATAAAACCTGCATTCATTCATTGATTGATTCATATTCAATCATTGATTCAAAGAATCAAATGTACGATTGATTTAATTGTACAAACTTCACTCATTTGTGGAGTAAATTTAACTGCATTCATACAATTAATGAATCAAACTGCAAACATTCATTGCATGAGGAACACTGCAAGTCCTATTTCAATGAATCTAGCTTTTGCTATTCATTCAATGAACGAACAGTCCACGCTTTCATTCAAGGATACAAACTGCATGCATTCATTAAATGAAACAGACTTGCACGTGTTAATTCAAAAACTACATCTTTGCTTGTTTATTCAATTCTCGAGTTTAACACTTTCATTCATTGCAACCAACTCCATTGATTCAATCATTAAATCAAACTGCAATCATTGAGTCAATGAATCAAACAGTATTAATGGATTCAATCAAAATTAATTCATCTAATTCGTGAATCAAACTGCACCTATTCATTCAAAGAAATGCACTGTTTGTCGTGATTAAAAGAGTCATTCTAACTACAATCATCAACCAAACTGTCCGCCTTAATTCCATGCGTAGAGCTTCTCTCATTCATTCAATGTGTCAAGCTCACCTTTTCATTTAATGAAACAAGTTGCATTCATTGAATCATTGAGTCAAAGTACAATCATTGATTCAATGAATCAAACTATATTCCTTGTTTCAATGGAACAAGCATAACTCACTTAGTTACTGAATCCTACTGCACTCATTCATTCAATCAAACAGACTGCACATGATAATTGAGGTACTCTCATTCGTTCCAAGCCACAAGCTTAACGCAGTGATTCCATCAAACAAACTGCACACATTTTGTCCATGAAACAAACTGATTAAATGAAACAGACTGCACGTGTTCATTCAATGAGTAGAGCTTTTCTCTTTCATTCAATACCTCGACATTAATGCTTTAATTCAATTAAACAATCTGCATTCATTCATTCATTGATTCGTACTCAATCATTGATTCAAAGAATCAAATGTACGATTGATTTAATTGTACAAACTTCACTCATTTGTGGAGTAAATTTAACTGCATTCATACAATCAATGAATCAAACTGCAAACATTCGTTGGATGAGGAACACTGCAAGTCCTATTCCAATCAATCTCGCTTTTGCTATTCATTCAATGAACGAACAGTCCACGCTTTCATTCAAGGATACAAACTGCATGCATTCATTAAATGAAACAGACTGCACCTGTTAATTCAATAACTACAGCTTTTCTTGTTAATTCAATTCTCGAGTTTAACACTTTCACTCATTGCAACCAACTCCATTGATTCAATCATTGAATCAAACTGCAATCATTGAGTCAATGAATCAATCAGTATTAATGGATTCAATCAAACTTAATTCATCTACTTCATGAATCAAACTGCACCTATTGATTCAAAGAAATGCACTGTTTGTCGTGATTAAAAGAGTCATTCTAACTACAATCATCAACCAAACTGTCCGCCTTAATTCCATGCGTAGAGCTTCTCTCATTCATGCAATGTGTCAACTCCTCCATTTTCATTTAATGAAACAAACTGCATTCATTGATTCATTGAATCAAACCTTATTCCTTGTTTCACTAAATAAGTGAGGTATGTTTATTTAGTGAATCCTACTGCACTCATTTATTCAAAACAAGAGACTGCACATGATAATTCCATCAGTAAAGGTTCTCTCATTCGTTGAAAGCCACAATCTTAACACATTGATTCTATCAAATCATCTAAACACATTTAGCCTGCATAAACTGCACGTGTTCATTCAATGAGTAGAGCTTTTCTCTTTCTTCAATGCCTCGAGTTTAACGCTTTAATTCAATGAAACAACCTGCATGCATTCATTCATTGATTCATATTTCTATCATTGATTCCAATAATCAAATGCAACTCATTGATTTAATGGTACAATCTTCACTCATTTGTGGAGTGAATTTAACTGCATTCATGCAATTAATGAATCAAACTGCAAACATTCATTCGATGAGGAACATTGCAAGTCCTATTCCAATCAATCTAGCTTTGCCATTCATTCAATGAAAGAAACTGCACGCGTTCATTCATGCAAACTGCATGCATTCATTAAATGAAACGACTGCATGTGTTATTTCAATAATTACAGCTTTTCTTGTGTATTCAATGTCTCGAGATTAGCACTTTCATCCAATGAAACCAACTGCATTCATACAATCAATGAATCAAACTGCAAACATTCCTTGGATGAGGAACACTGCAAGTCCTATTTCAATGAATCTAGCTTTTGCTATTCATTCAATGAACGAACAGTCCACGCGTTCATTCAAGGATACAAATTGCATGCATTCATTAAATGAAACAGACTGCACCTGTTAATTCAATAACTACAGCTTTTCTTGTTTATTCAATTCTCGAGTTTCACACTTTCACTCATTGCAACCAACTCCATTGATTCAATCATTGAATCAAACTGCAATCATTGAGTCAATGAATCAAACAGTATTAATGGATTCAATCAAACTTAATTCATCTACTTCGTGAATCAAACTGCACCTATTGATTCAAAGAAATGCACTGTTTGTCGTGATTAAAAGAGTCATTCTAACTACAATCATCAACCAAACTGTCCGCCTTAATTCCATGCGTAGAGCTTCTCTCATTCATGCAATGTGTCAACTCCTCCATTTTCATTTAATGAAACAAACTGCATTCATTGAATCATTGAATCAAACCTAATTCCTTGTTTCACTAAATAAGTGAGGTATGTTTATTTAGTGAATCCTACTGCATTCATTTATTCAAAACAAGAGACTGCACATGATAATTCCATCAGTAAAGGTTCTCTCATTCGTTGAAAGCTACAATCTTAACACATTGATTCTATCAAATCATCTAAACACATTTAGCCTGCATAAACTGCACGTGTTCATTCAATGCCTCGAGTTTAACGCTTTAATTCAATGAAACAACCTGCATGCATTCATTCATTGATTCATATTTCTATCATTGATTCCAATAATCAAATGCAATTCATTGATTTAATGGTACAATCTTCACTCATTTGTGGAGTGAATTTAACTGCATTCATGCAATTAATGAATCAAACTGCAAACATTCATTCGATGAGGAACATTGCAAGTCCTATTCCAATCAATCTAGCTTTGCCATTCATTCAATGAAAGAAACTATACGCGTTCATTCATGCAAACTGCATGCATTCATTAAATGAAACGACTGCATGTGTTATTTCAATAATTACAGCTTTTCTTGTGTATTCAATGTCTCGAGATTAGCACTTTCATCCAATGAAACCAACTGCATTCATACAATCAATGAATCAAACTGCAAACATTCTTTGGATGAGGAACACTGCAAGTCCTATTTCAATGAATCTAGCTTTTGCTATTCATTCAATGAACGAACAGTCCACGCTTTCATTCAAGGATACAAACTGCATGCATTCATTAAATGAAACAGACTGCACCTGTTAATTCAATAACTACAGCTTTTCTTGTTTATTCAATTCTCGAGTTTAACACTTTCATTCATTGCAACCAACTCCATTGATTCAATCATTGAATCAAACTGCAATCATTGAGTCAATGAATCAAACAGTATTAATGGATTCAATCAAACTTAATTCATCTACTTCGTGAATCAAACTGCACCTATTGATTCAAAGAAATGCACTGTTTGTCGTGATTAAAAGAGTCATTCTAACTACAATCATCAACCAAACTGTCCGCCTTAATTCCATGCGCAGAGCTTCTCTCATTCATGCAATGTGTCAACTCCTCCATTTTCATTTCATGAAACAAACTGCATTCATTGAATCATTGAATCAAACCTTATTCCTTGTTTCACTAAATAAGTGAGGTATGTTTATTTAGTGAATCCTACTGCACTCATTTATTCAAAACAAGAGACTGCACATGATAATTCCATCAGTAAAGGTTCTCTCATTCGTTGAAAGCCACAATCTTAACACATTGATTCTATCAAATCATCTAAACACATTTAGCCTGCATAAACTGCACGTGTTCATTCAATGAGTAGAGCTTTTCTCTTTCTTCAATGCCTCGAGTTTAACGCTTTAATTCAATGAAACAACCTGCATGCATTCATTCATTGATTCATATTTCTATCATTGATTCCAATAATCAAATGCAATTCATTGATTTAATGGTACAATCTTCACTCATTTGTGGAGTGAATTTAACTGCATTCATGCAATTAATGAATCAAACTGCAAACATTCATTCGATGAGGAACATTGCAAGTCCTATTCCAATCAATCTAGCTTTGCCATTCATTCAATGAAAGAAACTGCACGCGTTCATTCATGCAAACTGCATGCATTCATTAAATGTAACGACTGCATGTGTTATTTCAATAATTACAGCGTTTCTTGTGTATTCAATGTCTCGAGATTAGCACTTTCATCCAATGAAACCAACTGCATTCATTCAATCATTGAATCAAACTGAAATCATTGAGTCAATGAATCAAACAGTATAAATGGGTTCAATCAAACAAACTTAACTCATTTACTTCGTGAATCAAACTGCGCTCATACATTCTATGAAATTCACTGTATGTCTTAATTAAAATAGTCATTCTAACTACAATCATGAACAAAACCACCCGTCTTATTTCAATGCGTAGAGCTTCTCTCATTCATTCAATGTGTCAAGCTCACCTTTTCATTTAATGAAACAAGCTGCATTCATTGAATCATTGAGTCAAAGTACAATCATTGATTCAATGAATCAAACTATATTCCTTGTTTCAATGGAACAAGCATAACTCACTTAGTTACTGATCCTACTGCACTCATTCATTCAATCAAACAGACTGCACATGATAATTGAGGTACTCTCATTCGTTCCAAGCCACAAGCTTAACGCATTGATTCAATCAAACAAACTGCACACATTTTGTCCATGAAACAAACTGATTAAATGAAACAGACTGCACGTGTTCATTCAATGAGTAGAGCTTTTCTCTTTCATTCAATGCCTCGACATTAAAGCTTTAATTCAATATAAAACCTGCATTCATTCATTGATTGATTCATATTCAATCATTGATTCAAAGAATCAAATGTACGATTGATTTAATTGTACAAACTTCACTCATTTGTGGAGTAAATTTAACTGCATTCATACAATTACTGAATCAAACTGCAAACATTCATTGCATGAGGAACACTGCAAGTCCTATTTCAATGAATCTAGCTTTTGCTATTCATTCAATGAACGAACAGTCCACGCTTTCATTCAAGGATACAAACTGCATGCATTCATTAAATGAAACAGACTTGCACGTGTTAATTCAAAAACTACATGTTTTCTTGTTTATTCAATTCTCGAGTTTAACACTTTCATTCATTGCAACCAACTCCATTGATTCAATCATTGAATCAAACTGCAATCATTGAGTCAATGAATCAAACAGTATTAATGGATTCAATCAAAATTAATTCATCTAATTCGTGAATCAAACTGCACCTATTCATTCAAAGAAATGCACTGTTTGTCGTGATTAAAAGAGTCATTCTAACTACAATCATCAACCAAACTGTCCGCCTTAATTCCATGCGTAGAGCTTCTCTCATTCATTCAATGTGTCAAGCTCACCTTTTCATTTAATGAAACAAGTTGCATTCATTGAATCATTGAGTCAAAGTACAATCATTGATTCAATGAATCAAACTATATTCCTTGTTTCAATGGAACAAGCATAACTCACTTAGTTACTGAATCCTACTGCACTCATTCATTCAATCAAACAGACTGCACATGATAATTGAGGTACTCTCATTCGTTCCAAGCCACAAGCTTAACGCAGTGATTCCATCAAACAAACTGCACACATTTTGTCAATGAAACAAACTGATTAAATGAAACAGACTGCACGTGTTCATTCAATGAGTAGAGCTTTTCTCTTTCATTCAATGCCTCGACATTAAAGCTTTAATTCAATATAAAACCTGCATTCATTCATTGATTGATTCATATTCAATCATTGATTCAAAGAATCAAATGTACGATTGATTTAATTGTACAAACTTCACTCATTTGTGGAGTAAATTTAACTGCATTCATACAATTAAAGAATCAAACTGCAAACATTCATTGCATGAGGAACACAACAAGTCCTATTTCAATGAATCTAGCTTTTGCTATTCATTCAATGAACGAACAGTCCACGCTTTCATTCAAGGATACAAACTGCATGCATTCATTAAATGAAACAGACTTGCACGTGTTAATTCAAAAACTACATCTTTTCTTGTTTATTCAATTCTCGAGTTTAACACTTTCATTCATTGCAACCAACTCCATTGATTCAATCATTGAATCAAACTGCAATCATTGAGTCAATGAATCAAACAGTATTAATGGATTCAATCAAACTTAATTCATCTAATTCGTGAATCAAACTGCACCTATTCATTCAAGGAAATGCACTGTTTGTCGTGATTAAAAGAGTCATTCTAACTACAATCATCAAACAAACTGTCCGCCTTAATTCCATGCGTAGAGCTTCTCTCATTCATTCAATGTGTCAAGCTCACCACTTTCATTTAATGAAACAAGCTGCATTCATTGAATCATTGAGTCAAAGTACAATCATTGATTCAATGAATCAAACTATATTCCTTGTTTCAATGGAACAAGCATAACTCACTTAGTTACTGAATCCTACTGCACTCATTCATTCAATCAAACAGACTGCACATGATAATTGAGGTACTCTCATTCGTTCCAAGCCACAAGCTTAACGCGGTGATTCCATCAAACAAACTGCACACATTTTGTCCATGAAACAAACTGATTAAATGAAACAGACTGCACGTGTTCATTCAATGAGTAGAGCTTTTCTCTTTCATTCAATACCTCGACATTAAAGCTATAATTCAATTAAACAATCTGCATTCATTCATTCATTGATTCGTACTCAATCATTGATTCAAAGAATCAAATGTACGATTGATTTAATTGTACAAACTTCACTCATTTGTGGAGTAAATTTAACTGCATTCATACAATCAATGAATCAAACTGCAAACATTCGTTGGATGAGGAACACTGCAAGTCCTATTCCAATCAATCTCGCTTTTGCTATTCATTCAATGAACGAACAGTCCACGCTTTCATTCAAGGATACAAACTGCATGCATTCATTAAATGAAACAGACTGCACCTGTTAATTCAATAACTACAGCTTTTCTTGTTAATTCAATTCTCGAGTTTAACACTTTCATTCATTGCAACCAACTCCATTGATTCAATCATTGAATCAAACTGCAATCATTGAGTCAATGAATCAATCAGTATTAATGGATTCAATCAAACTTAATTCATCTACTTCGTGAATCAAACTGCACCTATTGATTCAAAGAAATGCACTGTTTGTCGTGATTAAAAGAGTCATTCTAACTACAATCATCAACCAAACTGTCCGCCTTAATTCCATGCGTAGAGCTTCTCTCATTCATGCAATGTGTCAACTCCTCCATTTTCATTTAATGAAACAAACTGCATTCATTGATTCATTGAATCAAACCTTATTCCTTGTTTCACTAAATAAGTGAGGTATGTTTATTTAGTGAATCCTACTGCACTCATTTATTCAAAACAAGAGACTGCACATGATAATTCCATCAGTAAAGGTTCTCTCATTCGTTGAAAGCCACAATCTTAACACATTGATTCGATCAAATCATCTAAACACATTTAGCCTGCATAAACTGCACGTGTTCATTCAATGAGTAGAGCTTTTCTCTTTCTTCAATGCCTCGAGTTTAACGCTTTAATTCAATGAAACAACCTGCATGCATTCATTCATTGATTCATATTTCTATCATTGATTCCAATAATCAAATGCAATTCATTGATTTAATGGTACAATCTTCACTCATTTGTGGAGTGAATTTAACTGCATTCATGCAATTAATGAATCAAACTGCAAACATTCATTCGATGAGGAACATTGCAAGTCCTATTCCAATCAATCTAGCTTTGCCATTCATTCAATGAAAGAAACTGCACGCGTTCATTCATGCAAACTGCATGCATTCATTAAATGAAACGACTGCATGTGTTATTTCAATAATTACAGCTTTTCTTGTGTATTCAATGTCTCGAGATTAGCACTTTCATCCAATGAAACCAACTGCATTCATACAATCAATGAATCAAACTGCAAACATTCCTTGGATGAGGAACACTGCAAGTCCTATTTCAATGAATCTAGCTTTTGCTATTCATTCAATGAACGAACAGTCCACGCGTTCATTCAAGGATACAAATTGCATGCATTCATTAAATGAAACAGACTGCACCTGTTAATTCAATAACTACAGCTTTTCTTGTTTATTCAATTCTCGAGTTTCACACTTTCACTCATTGCAACCAACTCCATTGATTTAATCATTGAATCAAACTGCAATCATTGAGTCAATGAATCAAACAGTATTAATGGATTCAATCAAACTTAATTCATCTACTTCGTGAATCAAACTGCACCTATTGATTCAAAGAAATGCACTGTTTGTCGTGATTAAAAGAGTCATTCTAACTACAATCATCAACCAAACTGTCCGCCTTAATTCCATGCGTAGAGCTTCTCTCATTCATGCAATGTGTCAACTCCTCCATTTTCATTTTTTGAAACAAACTGCATTCATTGAATCATTGAATCAAACCTTATTCCTTGTTTCACTAAATAAGTGAGGTATGTTTATTTAGTGAATCCTACTGCATTCATTTATTCAAAACAAGAGACTGCACATGATAATTCCATCAGTAAAGGTTCTCTCATTCGTTGAAAGCCACAATCTTAACACATTGATTCGATCAAATCATCTAAACACATTTAGCCTGCATAAACTGCACGTGTTCATTCAATGAGTAGAGCTTTTCTCTTTCTTCAATGCCTCGAGTTTAACGCTTTAATTCAATGAAACAACCTGCATGCATTCATTCATTGATTCATATTTCTATCATTGATTCCAATAATCAAATGCAATTCATTGATTTAATGGTACAATCTTCACTCATTTGTGGAGTGAATTTAACTGCATTCATGCAATTAATGAATCAAACTGCAAACATTCATTCGATGAGGAACATTGCAAGTCCTATTCCAATCAATCTAGCTTTGCCATTCATTCAATGAAAGAAACTGCACGCGTTCATTCATGCAAACTGCATGCATTCATTAAATGAAACGACTGCATGTGTTATTTCAATAATTACAGCTTTTCTTGTGTATTCAATGTCTCGAGATTAGCACTTTCATCCAATGAAACCAACTGCATTCATACAATCAATGAATCAAACTGCAAACATTCTTTGGATGAGGAACACTGCAAGTCCTATTTCAATGAATCTAGCTTTTGCTATTCATTCAATGAACGAACAGTCCACGCTTTCATTCAAGGATACAAACTGCATGCATTCATTAAATGAAACAGACTGCACCTGTTAATTCAATAACTACAGCTTTTCTTGTTTATTCAATTCTCGAGTTTAACACTTTCATTCATTGCAACCAACTCCATTGATTCAATCATTGAATCAAACTGCAATCATTGAGTCAATGAATCAAACAGTATTAATGGATTCAATCAAACTTAATTCATCTACTTCGTGAATCAAACTGCACCTATTGATTCAAAGAAATGCACTGTTTGTCGTGATTAAAAGAGTCATTCTAACTACAATCATCAACCAAACTGTCCGCCTTAATTCCATGCGCAGAGCTTCTCTCATTCATGCAATGTGTCAACTCCTCCATTTTCATTTCATGAAACAAACTGCATTCATTGAATCATTGAATCAAACCTTATTCCTTGTTTCACTAAATAAGTGAGGTATGTTTATTTAGTGAATCCTACTGCACTCATTTATTCAAAACAAGAGACTGCACATGATAATTCCATCAGTAAAGGTTCTCTCATTCGTTGAAAGCCACAATCTTAACACATTGATTCTATCAAATCATCTAAACACATTTAGCCTGCATAAACTGCACGTGTTCATTCAATGAGTAGAGCTTTTCTCTTTCTTCAATGCCTCGAGTTTAACGCTTTAATTCAATGAAACAACCTGCATGCATTCATTCATTGATTCATATTTCTATCATTGATTCCAATAATCAAATGCAATTCATTGATTTAATGGTACAATCTTCACTCATTTGTGGAGTGAATTTAACTGCATTCATGCAATTAATGAATCAAACTGCAAACATTCATTCGATGAGGAACATTGCAAGTCCTATTCCAATCAATCTAGCTTTGCCATTCATTCAATGAAAGAAACTGCACGCGTTCATTCATGCAAACTGCATGCATTCATTAAATGTAACGACTGCATGTGTTATTTCAATAATTACAGCTTTTCTTGTGTATTCAATGTCTCGAGATTAGCACTTTCATCCAATGAAACCAACTGCATTCATTCAATCATTGAATCAAACTGAAATCATTGAGTCAATGAATCAAACAGTATAAATGGGTTCAATCAAACAAACTTAACTCATTTACTTCGTGAATCAAACTGCGCTCATACATTCTATGAAATTCACTGTATGTCTTAATTAAAATAGTCATTCTAACTACAATCATGAACAAAACCACCCGTCTTATTTCAATGCGTAGAGCTTCTCTCATTCATTCAATGTGTCAAGCTCACCTTTTCATTTAATGAAACAAGCTGCATTCATTGAATCATTGAGTCAAAGTACAATCATTGATTCAATGAATCAAACTATATTCCTTGTTTCAATGGAACAAGCATAACTCACTTAGTTACTGATCCTACTGCACTCATTCATTCAATCAAACAGACTGCACATGATAATTGAGGTACTCTCATTCGTTCCAAGCCACAAGCTTAACGCATTGATTCAATCAAACAAACTGCACACATTTTGTCCATGAAACAAACTGATTAAATGAAACAGACTGCACGTGTTCATTCAATGAGTAGAGCTTTTCTCTTTCATTCAATGCCTCGACATTAAAGCTTTAATTCAATATAAAACCTGCATTCATTCATTGATTGATTCATATTCAATCATTGATTCAAAGAATCAAATGTACGATTGATTTAATTGTACAAACTTCACTCATTTGTGGAGTAAATTTAACTGCATTCATACAATTACTGAATCAAACTGCAAACATTCATTGCATGAGGAACACTGCAAGTCCTATTTCAATGAATCTAGCTTTTGCTATTCATTCAATGAACGAACAGTCCACGCTTTCATTCAAGGATACAAACTGCATGCATTCATTAAATGAAACAGACTTGCACGTGTTAATTCAAAAACTACATCTTTTCTTGTTTATTCAATTCTCGAGTTTAACACTTTCATTCATTGCAACCAACTCCATTGATTCAATCATTGAATCAAACTGCAATCATTGAGTCAATGAATCAAACAGTATTAATGGATTCAATCAAAATTAATTCATCTAATTCGTGAATCAAACTGCACCTATTCATTCAAAGAAATGCACTGTTTGTCGTGATTAAAAGAGTCATTCTAACTACAATCATCAACCAAACTGTCCGCCTTAATTCCATGCGTAGAGCTTCTCTCATTCATTCAATGTGTCAAGCTCACCTTTTCATTTAATGAAACAAGTTGCATTCATTGAATCATTGAGTCAAAGTACAATCATTGATTCAATGAATCAAACTATATTCCTTGTTTCAATGGAACAAGCATAACTCACTTAGTTACTGAATCCTACTGCACTCATTCATTCAATCAAACAGACTGCACATGATAATTGAGGTACTCTCATTCGTTCAAAGCCACAAGCTTATAGCAGTGATTCCATCAAACAAACTGCACACATTTTGTCAATGAAACAAACTGATTAAATGAAACAGACTGCACGTGTTCATTCAATGAGTAGAGCTTTTCTCTTTCATTCAATGCCTCGACATTAAAGCTTTAATTCAATATAAAACCTGCATTCATTCATTGATCGATTCATATTCAATCATTGATTCAAAGAATCAAATGTACGATTGATTTAATTGTACAAACTTCACTCATTTGTGGAGTAAATTTAACTGCATTCAGACAATTAATGAATCAAACTGCAAACATTCATTGCATGAGGAACACTGCAAGACCTATTTCAATGAATCTAGCTTTTGCTATTCATTCAATGAACGAACAGTCCACGCTTTCATTCAAGGATACAAACTGCATGCATTCATTAAATGAAACAGACTTGCACGTGTTAATTCAAAAACTACATCTTTTCTTGTTTATTCAATTCTCGAGTTTAACACTTTCATTCATTGCAACCAACTCCATTGATTCAATCATTGAATCAAACTGCAATCATTGAGTCAATGAATCAAACAGTATTAATGGATTCAATCAAACTTAATTCATCTAATTCGTGAATCAAACTGTACCTATTCATTCAAGGAAATGCACTGTTTGTCGTGATTAAAAGAGTCATTCTAACTACAATCATCAACCAAACTGTCCGCCTTAATTCCATGCGTAGAGCTTCTCTCATTCATTCAATGTGTCAAGCTCACCTTTTCATTTAATGAAACAAGTTGCATTCATTGAATCATTGAGTCAAAGTACAATCATTGATTCAATGAATCAAACTATATTCCTTGTTTCAATGGAACAAGCATAACTCACTTAGTTACTGAATCCTACTGCACTCATTCATTCAATCAAACAGACTGCACATGATAATTGAGGTACTCTCATTCGTTCCAAGCCACAAGCTTAATGCATTGATTCAATCAAACAAACTGCACACATTTTGTCCATGAAACAAACTGATTAAATGAAACAGACTGCACGTGTTCATTCAATGAGTAGAGCTTTTCTCTTTCATTCAATGCCTCGACATTAAAGCTTTAATTCAATATAAAACCTGCATTCATTCATTGATTGATTCATATTCAATCATTGATTCAAAGAATCAAATGTACGATTGATTTAATTGTACAAACTTCACTCATTTGTGGAGTAAATTTAACTGCATTCATACAATTAATGAATCAAACTGCAAACATTCATTGCATGAGGAACACTGCAAGTCCTATTTCAATGAATCTAGCTTTTGCTATTCATTCAATGAACGAACAGTCCACGCTTTCATTCAAGGATACAAACTGCATGCATTCATTAAATGAAACAGACTTGCACGTGTTAATTCAAAAACTACATCTTTTCTTGTTTATTCAATTCTCGAGTTTAACACTTTCATTCATTGCAACCAACTCCATTGATTCAATCATTGAATCAAACTGCAATCATTGAGTCAATGAATCAAACAGTATTAATGGATTCAATCAAACTTAATTCATCTAATTCGTGAATCAAACTGCACCTATTCATTCAAAGAAATGCACTGTTTGTCGTGATTAAAAGAGTCATTCTAACTACAATCATCAACCAAACTGTCCGCCTTAATTCCATGCGTAGAGCTTCTCTCATTCATTCAATGTGTCAAGCTCACCTTTTCATTTAATGAAACAAGTTGCATTCATTGAATAATTGAGTCAAAGTACAATCATTGATTCAATGAATCAAACTATATTCCTTGTTTCAATGGAACAAGCATAACTCACTTAGTTACTGAATCCTACTGCACTCATTCATTCAATCAAACAGACTGCACATGATAATTGAGGTACTCTCATTCGTTCCAAGCCACAAGCTTAACGCATTGATTCAATCAAACAAACTGCACACATTTTGTCCATGAAACAAACTGATTAAATGAAACAGACTGCACGTGTTCATTCAATGAGTAGAGCTTTTCTCTTTCATTCAATGCCTCGACATTAAAGCTTTAATTCAATATAAACCTGCATTCATTCATTGATTGATTCATATTCAATCATTGATTCAAAGAATCAAATGTACGATTGATTTAATTGTACAAACTTCACTCATTTGTGGAGTAAATTTAACTGCATTCATACAATTAATGAATCAAACTGCAAACATTCATTGCATGAGGAACACTGCAAGTCCTATTTCAATGAATCTAGCTTTTGCTATTCATTCAATGAACGAACAGTCCACGCTTTCATTCAAGGATACAAACTGCATGCATTCATTAAATGAAACAGACTTGCACGTGTTAATTCAAAAACTACATCTTTTCTTGTTTATTCAATTCTCGAGTTTAACACTTTCATTCATTGCAACCAACTCCATTGATTCAATCATTGAATCAAACTGCAATCATTGAGTCAATGAATCAAACAGTATTAATGGATTCAATCAAAATTAATTCATCTAATTCGTGAATCAAACTGCACCTATTCATTCAAAGAAATGCACTGTTTGTCGTGATTAAAAGAGTCATTCTAACTACAATCATCAACCAAACTGTCCGCCTTAATTCCATGCGTAGAGCTTCTCTCATTCATTCAATGTGTCAAGCTCACCACTTTCATTTAATGAAACAAGCTGCATTCATTGAATCATTGAGTCAAAGTACAATCATTGATTCAATGAATCAAACTATATTCCTTGTTTCAATGGAACAAGCATAACTCACTTAGTTACTGATCCTACTGCACTCATTCATTCAATCAAACAGACTGCACATGATAATTGAGGTACTCTCATTCGTTCCAAGCCACAAGCTTAACGCATTGATTCAATCAAACAAACGGCACACATTTTGTCCATGAAACAAACTGATTAAATGAAACAGACTGCACGTGTTCATTCAATGAGTAGAGCTTTTCTCTTTCATTCAATGCCTCGACATTAAAGCTTTAATTCAATATAAAACCTGCATTCATTCATTGATTGATTCATATTCAATCATTGATTCAAAGAATCAAATGTACGATTGATTTAATTGTACAAACTTCACTCATTTGTGGAGTAAATTTAACTGCATTCATACAATTAATGAATCAAACTGCAAACATTCATTGCATGAGGAACACTGCAAGTCCGATTTCAATGAATCTAGCTTTTGCTATTCATTCAATGAACGAACAGTCCACGCTTTCATTCAAGGATACAAACTGCATGCATTCATTAAATGAAACAGACTTGCACGTGTTAATTCAAAAACTACATCTTTTCTTGTTTATTCAATTCTCGAGTTTAACACTTTCATTCATTGCAACCAACTCCATTGATTCAATCATTGAATCAAACTGCAATCATTGAGTCAATGAATCAAACAGTATTAATGGATTCAATCAAAATTAATTCATCTAATTCGTGAAACAAACTGCACCTATTCATTCAAAGAAATGCACTGTTTGTCGTGATTAAAAGAGTCATTCTAACTACAATCATCAACCAAACTGTCCGCCTTAATTCCATGCGTAGAGCTTCTCTCATTCATTCAATGTGTCAAGCTCACCTTTTCATTTAATGAAACAAGTTGCATTCATTGAATCATTGAGTCAAAGTACAATCATTGATTCAATGAATCAAACTATATTCCTTGTTTCAATGGAACAAGCATAACTCACTTAGTTACTGAATCCTACTGCACTCATTCATTCAATCAAACAGACTGCACATGATAATTGAGGTACTCTCATTCGTTCAAAGCCACAAGCTTAACGCAGTGATTCCATCAAACAAACTGCACACATTTTGTCCATGAAACAAACTGATTAAATGAAACAGACTGCACGTGTTCATTCAATGAGTAGAGCTTTTCTCTTTCATTCAATACCTCGACATTAAAGCTTTAATTCAATTAAACAATCTGCATTCATTCATTCATTGATTCGTACTCAATCATTGATTCAAAGAATCAAATGTACGATTGATTTAATTGTACAAACTTCACTCATTTGTGGAGTAAATTTAACTGCATTCATACAATCAATGAATCAAACTGCAAACATTCTTTGGATGAGGAACACTGCAAGTCCTATTCCAATCAATCTCGCTTTTGCTATTCATTCAATGAACGAACAGTCCACGCTTTCATTCAAGGATACAAACTGCATGCATTCATTAAATGAAACAGACTGCACCTGTTAATTCAATAACTACAGCTTTTCTTGTTAATTCAATTCTCGAGTTTAACACTTTCACTCATTGCAACCAACTCCATTGATTCAATCATTGAATCAAACTGCAATCATTGAGTCAATGAATCAATCAGTATTAATGGATTCAATCAAACTTAATTCATCTACTTCGTGAATCAAACTGCACCTATTGATTCAAAGAAATGCACTGTTTGTCGTGATTAAAAGAGTCATTCTAACTACAATCATCAACCAAACTGTCCGCCTTAATTCCATGCGTAGAGCTTCTCTCATTCATGCAATGTGTCAACTCCTCCATTTTCATTTAATGAAACAAACTGCATTCATTGATTCATTGAATCAAACCTTATTCCTTGTTTCACTAAATAAGTGAGGTATGTTTATTTAGTGATTCCTACTGCACTCATTTATTCAAAACAAGAGACTGCACATGATAATTCCATCAGTAAAGGTTCTCTCATTCGTTGAAAGCCACAATCTTAACACATTGATTCTATCAAATCATCTAAACACATTTAGCCTGCATAAACTGCACGTGTTCATTCAATGAGTAGAGCTTTTCTCTTTCTTCAATGCCTCGAGTTTAACGCTTTAATTCAATGAAACAACCTGCATGCATTCATTCATTGATTCATATTTCTATCATTGATTCCAATAATCAAATGCAATTCATTGATTTAATGGTACAATCTTCACTCATTTGTGGCGTGAATTTAACTGCATTCATGCAATTAATGAATCAAACTGCAAACATTCATTCGATGAGGAACATTGCAAGACCTATTCCAATCAATCTAGCTTTGCCATTCATTCAATGAAAGAAACTGCACGCGTTCATTCATGCAAACTGCATGCATTCATTAAATGAAACGACTGCATGTGTTATTTCAATAATTACAGCTTTTCTTGTGTATTCAATGTCTCGAGATTAGCACTTTCATCCAATGAAACCAACTGCATTCATACAATCAATGAATCAAACTGCAAACATTCTTTGGATGAGGAACACTGCAAGTCCTATTTCAATGAATCTAGCTTTTGCTATTCATTCAATGAACGAACAGTCCACGCTTTCATTCAAGGATACAAACTGCATGCATTCATTAAATGAAACAGACTGCACCTGTTAATTCAATAACTACAGCTTTTCTTGTTTATTCAATTCTCGAGTTTAACACTTTCATTCATTGCAACCAACTCCATTGATTCAATCATTGAATCAAACTGCAATCATTGAGTCAATGAATCAAACAGTATTAATGGATTCAATCAAACTTAATTCATCTACTTCGTGAATCAAACTGCACCTATTGATTGAAAGAAATGCACTGTTTGTCGTGATTAAAAGAGTCATTCTAACTACAATCATCAACCAAACTGTCCGCCTTAATTCCATGCGTAGAGCTTCTCTCATTCATGCAATGTGTCAACTCCTCCATTTTCATTTAATGAAACAAACTGCATTCATTGAATCATTGAATCAAACCTTATTCCTTGTTTCACTAAATAAGTGAGGTATGTTTATTTAGTGAATCCTACTGCACTCATGTATTCAAAACAAGAGACTGCACATGATAATTCCATCAGTAAAGGTTCTCTCATTCATTGAAAGCCACAATCTTAACACATTGATTCTATCAAATCATCTAAACACATTTAGCCTGCATAAACTGCACGTGTTCATTCAATGAGTAGAGCTTTTCTCTTTCTTCAATGCCTCGAGTTTAACGCTTTAATTCAATGAAACAACCTGCATGCATTCATTCATTGATTCATATTTCTATCATTGATTCCAATAATCAAATGCAATTCATTGATTTAATGGTACAATCTTCACTCATTTGTGAAGTGAATTTAACTGCATTCATGCAATTAATGAATCAAACTGCAAACATTCATTCGATGAGGAACATTGCAAGTCCTATTCCAATCAATCTAGCTTTGCCATTCATTCAATGAAAGAAACTGCACGCGTTCATTCATGCAAACTGCATGCATTCATTAAATGAAACGACTGCATGTGTTATTTCAATAATTACAGCTTTTCTTGTGTATTCAATGTCTCGAGATTAGCACTTTCATCCAATGAAACCAACTGCATTCATACAATCAATGAATCAAACTGCAAACATTCTTTGGATGAGGAACACTGCAAGTCCTATTTCAATGAATCTAGCTTTTGCTATTCATTCAATGAACGAACAGTCCACGCTTTCATTCAAGGATACAAACTGCATGCATTCATTAAATGAAACAGACTGCACCTGTTAATTCAATAACTACAGCTTTTCTTGTTTATTCAATTCTCGAGTTTAACACTTTCATTCATTGCAACCAACTCCATTGATTCAATCATTGAATCAAACTGCAATCATTGAGTCAATGAATCAAACAGTATTAATGGATTCAATCAAACTTAATTCATCTACTTCGTGAATCAAACTGCACCTATTGATTGAAAGAAATGCACTGTTTGTCGTGATTAAAAGAGTCATTCTAACTACAATCATCAACCAAACTGTCCGCCTTAATTCCATGCGTAGAGCTTCTCTCATTCATGCAATGTGTCAACTCCTCCATTTTCATTTAATGAAACAAACTGCATTCATTGAATCATTGAATCAAACCTTATTCCTTGTTTCACTAAATAAGTGAGGTATGTTTATTTAGTGAATCCTACTGCACTCATTTATTCAAAACAAGAGACTGCACATGATAATTCCATCAGTAAAGGTTCTCTCATTCGATGAAAGCCACAATCTTAACACATTGATTCGATCAAATCATCTAAACACATTTAGCCTGCATAAACTGCACGTGTTCATTCAATGAGTAGAGCTTTTCTCTTTCTTCAATGCCTCGAGTTTAACGCTTTAATTCAATGAAACAACCTGCATGCATTCATTCATTGATTCATATTTCTATCATTGATTCCAATAATCAAATGCAATTCATTGATTTAATGGTACAATCTTCACTCATTTGTGGAGTGAATTTAACTGCATTCATGCAATTAATGAATCAAACTGCAAACATTCATTCGATGAGGAACATTGCAAGTCCTATTCCAATCAATCTAGCTTTGCCATTCATTCAATGAAAGAAACTGCACGCGTTCATTCATGCAAACTGCATGCATTCATTAAATGAAACGACTGCATGTGTTATTTCAATAATTACAGCTTTTCTTGTGTATTCAATGTCTCGAGATTAGCACTTTCATCCAATGAAACCAACTGCATTCATTCAATCATTGAATCAAACTGAAATCATTGAGTCAATGAATCAAACAGTATAAATGGGTTCAATCAAACAAACTTAACTCATTTACTTCGTGAATCAAACTGCGCTCATACATTCTATGAAATTCACTGTATGTCTTAATTAAAATAGTCATTCTAACTACAATCATGAACAAAACCACCCGTCTTATTTCAATGCGTAGAGCTTCTCTCATTCATTCAATGTGTCAAGCTCACCTTTTCATTTAATGAAACAAGCTGCATTCATTGAATCATTGAGTCAAAGTACAATCATTGATTCAATGAATCAAACTATATTCCTTGTTTCAATGGAACAAGCATAACTCACTTAGTTACTGATCCTACTGCACTCATTCATTCAATCAAACAGACTGCACATGATAATTGAGGTACTCTCATTCGTTCCAAGCCACAAGCTTAACGCATTGATTCAATCAAACAAACTGCACACATTTTGTCCATGAAACAAACTGATTAAATGAAACAGACTGCACGTGTTCATTCAATGAGTAGAGCTTTTCTCTTTCATTCAATGCCTCGACATTAAAGCTTTAATTCAATATAAAACCTGCATTCATTCATTGATTGATTCATATTCAATCATTGATTCAAAGAATCAAATGTACGATTGATTTAATTGTACAAACTTCACTCATTTGTGGAGTAAATTTAACTGCATTCATACAATTACTGAATCAAACTGCAAACATTCATTGCATGAGGAACACTGCAAGTCCTATTTCAATGAATCTAGCTTTTGCTATTCATTCAATGAACGAACAGTCCACGCTTTCATTCAAGGATACAAACTGCATGCATTCATTAAATGAAACAGACTTGCACGTGTTAATTCAAAAACTACATCTTTTCTTGTTTATTCAATTCTCGAGTTTAACACTTTCATTCATTGCAACCAACTCCATTGATTCAATCATTGAATCAAACTGCAATCATTGAGTCAATGAATCAAACAGTATTAATGGATTCAATCAAAATTAATTCATCTAATTCGTGAATCAAACTGCACCTATTCATTCAAAGAAATGCACTGTTTGTCGTGATTAAAAGAGTCATTCTAACTACAATCATCAACCAAACTGTCCGCCTTAATTCCATGCGTAGAGCTTCTCTCATTCATTCAATGTGTCAAGCTCACCTTTTCATTTAATGAAACAAGTTGCATTCATTGAATCATTGAGTCAAAGTACAATCATTGATTCAATGAATCAAACTATATTCCTTGTTTCAATGGAACAAGCATAACTCACTTAGTTACTGAATCCTACTGCACTCATTCATTCAATCAAACAGACTGCACATGATAATTGAGGTACTCTCATTCGTTCAAAGCCACAAGCTTATAGCAGTGATTCCATCAAACAAACTGCACACATTTTGTCAATGAAACAAACTGATTAAATGAAACAGACTGCACGTGTTCATTCAATGAGTAGAGCTTTTCTCTTTCATTCAATGCCTCGACATTAAAGCTTTAATTCAATATAAAACCTGCATTCATTCATTGATCGATTCATATTCAATCATTGATTCAAAGAATCAAATGTACGATTGATTTAATTGTACAAACTTCACTCATTTGTGGAGTAAATTTAACTGCATTCAGACAATTAATGAATCAAACTGCAAACATTCATTGCATGAGGAACACTGCAAGACCTATTTCAATGAATCTAGCTTTTGCTATTCATTCAATGAACGAACAGTCCACGCTTTCATTCAAGGATACAAACTGCATGCATTCATTAAATGAAACAGACTTGCACGTGTTAATTCAAAAACTACATCTTTTCTTGTTTATTCAATTCTCGAGATTAACACTTTCATTCATTGCAACCAACTCCATTGATTCAATCATTGAATCAAACTGCAATCATTGAGTCAATGAATCAAACAGTATTAATGGATTCAATCAAACTTAATTCATCTAATTCGTGAATCAAACTGTACCTATTCATTCAAGGAAATGCACTGTTTGTCGTGATTAAAAGAGTCATTCTAACTACAATCATCAACCAAACTGTCCGCCTTAATTCCATGCGTAGAGCTTCTCTCATTCATTCAATGTGTCAAGCTCACCTTTTCATTTAATGAAACAAGTTGCATTCATTGAATCATTGAGTCAAAGTACAATCATTGATTCAATGAATCAAACTATATTCCTTGTTTCAATGGAACAAGCATAACTCACTTAGTTACTGAATCCTACTGCACTCATTCATTCAATCAAACAGACTGCACATGATAATTGAGGTACTCTCATTCGTTCCAAGCCACAAGCTTAATGCATTGATTCAATCAAACAAACTGCACACATTTTGTCCATGAAACAAACTGATTAAATGAAACAGACTGCACGTGTTCATTCAATGAGTAGAGCTTTTCTCTTTCATTCAATGCCTCGACATTAAAGCTTTAATTCAATATAAAACCTGCATTCATTCATTGATTGATTCATATTCAATCATTGATTCAAAGAATCAAATGTACGATTGATTTAATTGTACAAACTTCACTCATTTGTGGAGTAAATTTAACTGCATTCATACAATTAATGAATCAAACTGCAAACATTCATTGCATGAGGAACACTGCAAGTCCTATTTCAATGAATCTAGCTTTTGCTATTCATTCAATGAACGAACAGTCCACGCTTTCATTCAAGGATACAAACTGCATGCATTCATTAAATGAAACAGACTTGCACGTGTTAATTCAAAAACTACATCTTTTCTTGTTTATTCAATTCTCGAGTTTAACACTTTCATTCATTGCAACCAACTCCATTGATTCAATCATTGAATCAAACTGCAATCATTGAGTCAATGAATCAAACAGTATTAATGGATTCAATCAAACTTAATTCATCTAATTCGTGAATCAAACTGCACCTATTCATTCAAAGAAATGCACTGTTTGTCGTGATTAAAAGAGTCATTCTAACTACAATCATCAACCAAACTGTCCGCCTTAATTCCATGCGTAGAGCTTCTCTCATTCATTCAATGTGTCAAGCTCACCTTTTCATTTAATGAAACAAGTTGCATTCATTGAATAATTGAGTCAAAGTACAATCATTGATTCAATGAATCAAACTATATTCCTTGTTTCAATGGAACAAGCATAACTCACTTAGTTACTGAATCCTACTGCACTCATTCATTCAATCAAACAGACTGCACATGATAATTGAGGTACTCTCATTCGTTCCAAGCCACAAGCTTAACGCATTGATTCAATCAAACAAACTGCACACATTTTGTCCATGAAACAAACTGATTAAATGAAACAGACTGCACGTGTTCATTCAATGAGTAGAGCTTTTCTCTTTCATTCAATGCCTCGACATTAAAGCTTTAATTCAATATAAACCTGCATTCATTCATTGATTGATTCATATTCAATCATTGATTCAAAGAATCAAATGTACGATTGATTTAATTGTACAAACTTCACTCATTTGTGGAGTAAATTTAACTGCATTCATACAATTAATGAATCAAACTGCAAACATTCATTGCATGAGGAACACTGCAAGTCCTATTTCAATGAATCTAGCTTTTGCTATTCATTCAATGAACGAACAGTCCACGCTTTCATTCAAGGATACAAACTGCATGCATTCATTAAATGAAACAGACTTGCACGTGTTAATTCAAAAACTACATCTTTTCTTGTTTATTCAATTCTCGAGTTTAACACTTTCATTCATTGCAACCAACTCCATTGATTCAATCATTGAATCAAACTGCAATCATTGAGTCAATGAATCAAACAGTATTAATGGATTCAATCAAAATTAATTCATCTAATTCGTGAATCAAACTGCACCTATTCATTCAAAGAAATGCACTGTTTGTCGTGATTAAAAGAGTCATTCTAACTACAATCATCAACCAAACTGTCCGCCTTAATTCCATGCGTAGAGCTTCTCTCATTCATTCAATGTGTCAAGCTCACCACTTTCATTTAATGAAACAAGCTGCATTCATTGAATCATTGAGTCAAAGTACAATCATTGATTCAATGAATCAAACTATATTCCTTGTTTCAATGGAACAAGCATAACTCACTTAGTTACTGATCCTACTGCACTCATTCATTCAATCAAACAGACTGCACATGATAATTGAGGTACTCTCATTCGTTCCAAGCCACAAGCTTAACGCATTGATTCAATCAAACAAACGGCACACATTTTGTCCATGAAACAAACTGATTAAATGAAACAGACTGCACGTGTTCATTCAATGAGTAGAGCTTTTCTCTTTCATTCAATGCCTCGACATTAAAGCTTTAATTCAATATAAAACCTGCATTCATTCATTGATTGATTCATATTCAATCATTGATTCAAAGAATCAAATGTACGATTGATTTAATTGTACAAACTTCACTCATTTGTGGAGTAAATTTAACTGCATTCATACAATTAATGAATCAAACTGCAAACATTCATTGCATGAGGAACACTGCAAGTCCGATTTCAATGAATCTAGCTTTTGCTATTCATTCAATGAACGAACAGTCCACGCTTTCATTCAAGGATACAAACTGCATGCATTCATTAAATGAAACAGACTTGCACGTGTTAATTCAAAAACTACATCTTTTCTTGTTTATTCAATTCTCGAGTTTAACACTTTCATTCATTGCAACCAACTCCATTGATTCCAGCATTGAATCAAACTGCAATCATTGAGTCAATGAATCAAACAGTATTAATGGATTCAATCAAAATTAATTCATCTAATTCGTGAAACAAACTGCACCTATTCATTCAAAGAAATGCACTGTTTGTCGTGATTAAAAGAGTCATTCTAACTACAATCATCAACCAAACTGTCCGCCTTAATTCCATGCGTAGAGCTTCTCTCATTCATTCAATGTGTCAAGCTCACCTTTTCATTTAATGAAACAAGTTGCATTCATTGAATCATTGAGTCAAAGTACAATCATTGATTCAATGAATCAAACTATATTCCTTGTTTCAATGGAACAAGCATAACTCACTTAGTTACTGAATCCTACTGCACTCATTCATTCAATCAAACAGACTGCACATGATAATTGAGGTACTCTCATTCGTTCAAAGCCACAAGCTTAACGCAGTGATTCCATCAAACCAACTGCACACATTTTGTCCATGAAACAAACTGATTAAATGAAACAGACTGCACGTGTTCATTCAATGAGTAGAGCTTTTCTCTTTCATTCAATACCTCGACATTAAAGCTTTAATTCAATTAAACAATCTGCATTCATTCATTCATTGATTCGTACTCAATCATTGATTCAAAGAATCAAATGTACGATTGATTTAATTGTACAAACTTCACTCATTTGTGGAGTAAATTTAACTGCATTCATACAATCAATGAATCAAACTGCAAACATTCTTTGGATGAGGAACACTGCAAGTCCTATTCCAATCAATCTCGCTTTTGCTATTCATTCAATGAACGAACAGTCCACGCTTTCATTCAAGGATACAAACTGCATGCATTCATTAAATGAAACAGACTGCACCTGTTAATTCAATAACTACAGCTTTTCTTGTTAATTCAATTCTCGAGTTTAACACTTTCACTCATTGCAACCAACTCCATTGATTCAATCATTGAATCAAACTGCAATCATTGAGTCAATGAATCAATCAGTATTAATGGATTCAATCAAACTTAATTCATCTACTTCGTGAATCAAACTGCACCTATTGATTCAAAGAAATGCACTGTTTGTCGTGATTAAAAGAGTCATTCTAACTACAATCATCAACCAAACTGTCCGCCTTAATTCCATGCGTAGAGCTTCTCTCATTCATGCAATGTGTCAACTCCTCCATTTTCATTTAATGAAACAAACTGCATTCATTGATTCATTGAATCAAACCTTATTCCTTGTTTCACTAAATAAGTGAGGTATGTTTATTTAGTGATTCCTACTGCACTCATTTATTCAAAACAAGAGACTGCACATGATAATTCCATCAGTAAAGGTTCTCTCATTCGTTGAAAGCCACAATCTTAACACATTGATTCTATCAAATCATCTAAACACATTTAGCCTGCATAAACTGCACGTGTTCATTCAATGAGTAGAGCTTTTCTCTTTCTTCAATGCCTCGAGTTTAACGCTTTAATTCAATGAAACAACCTGCATGCATTCATTCATTGATTCATATTTCTATCATTGATTCCAATAATCAAATGCAATTCATTGATTTAATGGTACAATCTTCACTCATTTGTGGAGTGAATTTAACTGCATTCATGCAATTAATGAATCAAACTGCAAACATTCATTCGATGAGGAACATTGCAAGACCTATTCCAATCAATCTAGCTTTGCCATTCATTCAATGAAAGAAACTGCACGCGTTCATTCATGCAAACTGCATGCATTCATTAAATGAAACGACTGCATGTGTTATTTCAATAATTACAGCTTTTCTTGTGTATTCAATGTCTCGAGATTAGCACTTTCATCCAATGAAACCAACTGCATTCATACAATCAATGAATCAAACTGCAAACATTCTTTGGATGAGGAACACTGCAAGTCCTATTTCAATGAATCTAGCTTTTGCTATTCATTCAATGAACGAACAGTCCACGCTTTCATTCAAGGATACAAACTGCATGCATTCATTAAATGAAACAGACTGCACCTGTTAATTCAATAACTACAGCTTTTCTTGTTTATTCAATTCTCGAGTTTAACACTTTCATTCATTGCAACCAACTCCATTGATTCAATCATTGAATCAAACTGCAATCATTGAGTCAATGAATCAAACAGTATTAATGGATTCAATCAAACTTAATTCATCTACTTCGTGAATCAAACTGCACCTATTGATTGAAAGAAATGCACTGTTTGTCGTGATTAAAAGAGTCATTCTAACTACAATCATCAACCAAACTGTCCGCCTTAATTCCATGCGTAGAGCTTCTCTCATTCATGCAATGTGTCAACTCCTCCATTTTCATTTAATGAAACAAACTGCATTCATTGAATCATTGAATCAAACCTTATTCCTTGTTTCACTAAATAAGTGAGGTATGTTTATTTAGTGAATCCTACTGCACTCATGTATTCAAAACAAGAGACTGCACATGATAATTCCATCAGTAAAGGTTCTCTCATTCGTTGAAAGCCACAATCTTAACACATTGATTCTATCAAATCATCTAAACACATTTAGCCTGCATAAACTGCACGTGTTCATTCAATGAGTAGAGCTTTTCTCTTTCTTCAATGCCTCGAGTTTAACGCTTTAATTCAATGAAACAACCTGCATGCATTCATTCATTGATTCATATTTCTATCATTGATTCCAATAATCAAATGCAATTCATTGATTTAATGGTACAATCTTCACTCATTTGTGAAGTGAATTTAACTGCATTCATGCAATTAATGAATCAAACTGCAAACATTCATTCGATGAGGAACATTGCAAGTCCTATTCCAATCAATCTAGCTTTGCCATTCATTCAATGAAAGAAACTGCACGCGTTCATTCATGCAAACTGCATGCATTCATTAAATGAAACGACTGCATGTGTTATTTCAATAATTACAGCTTTTCTTGTGTATTCAATGTCTCGAGATTAGCACTTTCATCCAATGAAACCAACTGCATTCATACAATCAATGAATCAAACTGCAAACATTCTTTGGATGAGGAACACTGCAAGTCCTATTTCAATGAATCTAGCTTTTGCTATTCATTCAATGAACGAACAGTCCACGCTTTCATTCAAGGATACAAACTGCATGCATTCATTAAATGAAACAGACTGCACCTGTTAATTCAATAACTACAGCTTTTCTTGTTTATTCAATTCTCGAGTTTAACACTTTCATTCATTGCAACCAACTCCATTGATTCAATCATTGAATCAAACTGCAATCATTGAGTCAATGAATCAAACAGTATTAATGGATTCAATCAAACTTAATTCATCTACTTCGTGAATCAAACTGCACCTATTGATTGAAAGAAATGCACTGTTTGTCGTGATTAAAAGAGTCATTCTAACTACAATCATCAACCAAACTGTCCGCCTTAATTCCATGCGTAGAGCTTCTCTCATTCATGCAATGTGTCAACTCCTCCATTTTCATTTAATGAAACAAACTGCATTCATTGAATCATTGAATCAAACCTTATTCCTTGTTTCACTAAATAAGTGAGGTATGTTTATTTAGTGAATCCTACTGCACTCATTTATTCAAAACAAGAGACTGCACATGATAATTCCATCAGTAAAGGTTCTCTCATTCGATGAAAGCCACAATCTTAACACATTGATTCTATCAAATCATCTAAACACATTTAGCCTGCATAAACTGCACGTGTTCATTCAATGAGTAGAGCTTTTCTCTTTCTTCAATGCCTCGAGTTTAACGCTTTAATTCAATGAAACAACCTGCATGCATTCATTCATTGATTCATATTTCTATCATTGATTCCAATAATCAAATGCAATTCATTGATTTAATGGTACAATCTTCACTCATTTGTGGAGTGAATTTAACTGCATTCATGCAATTAATGAATCAAACTGCAAACATTCATTCGATGAGGAACATTGCAAGTCCTATTCCAATCAATCTAGCTTTGCCATTCATTCAATGAAAGAAACTGCACGCGTTCATTCATGCAAACTGCATGCATTCATTAAATGAAACGACTGCATGTGTTATTTCAATAATTACAGCTTTTCTTGTGTATTCAATGTCTCGAGATTAGCACTTTCATCCAATGAAACCAACTGCATTCATTCAATCATTGAATCAAACTGAAATCATTGAGTCAATGAATCAAACAGTATAAATGGGTTCAATCAAACAAACTTAACTCATTTACTTCGTGAATCAAACTGCGCCCATTCATTCTATGAAATTCACTGTATGTCTTAATTAAAATAGTCATTCTAACTACAATCATGAACAAAACCACCCGTCTTATTTCAATGCGTAGAGCTTCTCTCATTCATTCAATGTGTCAAGCTCACCTTTCATTTAATGAAACAAGCTGCATTCATTGAATCATTGAGTCAAAGTACAATCATTGATTCAATGAATCAAACTATATTCCTTGTTTCAATGGAACAAGCATAACTCACTTAGTTACTGATCCTACTGCACTCATTCATTCAATCAAACAGACTGCACATGATAATTGAGGTACTCTCATTCGTTCCAAGCCACAAGCTTAACGCATTGATTCAATCAAACAAACTGCACACATTTTGTCCATGAAACAAACTGATTAAATGAAACAGACTGCACGTGTTCATTCAATGAGTAGAGCTTTTCTCTTTCATTCAATGCCTCGACATTAAAGCTTTAATTCAATATAAAACCTGCATTCATTCATTGATTGATTCATATTCAATCATTGATTCAAAGAATCAAATGTACGATTGATTTAATTGTACAAACTTCACTCATTTGTGGAGTAAATTTAACTGCATTCATACAATTAATGAATCAAACTGCAAACATTCATTGCATGAGGAACACTGCAAGTCCTATTTCAATGAATCTAGCTTTTGCTATTCATTCAATGAACGAACAGTCCACGCTTTCATTCAAGGATACAAACTGCATGCATTCATTAAATGAAACAGACTTGCACGTGTTAATTCAAAAACTACATCTTTTCTTGTTTATTCAATTCTCGAGTTTAACACTTTCATTCATTGCAACCAACTCCATTGATTCAATCATTGAATCAAACTGCAATCATTGAGTCAATGAATCAAACAGTATTAATGGATTCAATCAAACTTAATTCATCTAATTCGTGAATCAAACTGCACCTATTCATTCAAGGAAATGCACTGTTTGTCGTGATTAAAAGAGTCATTCTAACTACAATCATCAACCAAACTGTCCGCCTTAATTCCATGCGTAGAGCTTCTCTCATTCATTCAATGTGTCAAGCTCACCACTTTCATTTAATGAAACAAGCTGCATTCATTGAATCATTGAGTCAAAGTACAATCATTGATTCAATGAATCAAACTATATTCCTTGTTTCAATGGAACAAGCATAATTCACGTAGTTACTGAATACTACTGCACTCATTCATTCAATCAAACAGACTGCACATGATAATTGAGGTACTCTCATTCGTTCAAAGCCACAAGCTTATAGCAGTGATTCCATCAAACAAACTGCACACATTTTGTCCATGAAACAAACTGATTAAATGAAACAGACTGCACGTGTTCATTCAATGAGTAGAGCTTTTCTCTTTCATTCAATACCTCGACATTAAAGCTTTAATTCAATTAAACAATCTGCATTCATTCATTCATTGATTCGTACTCAATCATTGATTCAAAGAATCAAATGTACGATTGATTTAATTGTACAAACTTCACTCATTTGTGGAGTAAATTTAACTGCATTCATACAATCAATGAATCAAACTGCAAACATTCTTTGGATGAGGAACACTGCAAGTCCTATTCCAATCAATCTCGCTTTTGCTATTCATTCAATGAACGAACAGTCCACGCTTTCATTCAAGGATACAAACTGCATGCATTCATTAATTGAAACAGACTGCACCTGTTAATTCAATAACTACAGCTTTTCTTGTTTATTCAATTCTCGAGTTGAACACTTTCATTCATTGCAACCAACTACATTGATTCAATCATTGAATCAAACTGCAATCATTGAGTCAATGAATCAATCAGTATTAATGGATTCAATCAAACTTAATTCATCTACTTCGTGAATCAAACTGCACCTATTGATTCAAAGAAATGCACTGTTTGTCGTGATTAAAAGAGTCATTCTAACTACAATCATCAACCAAACTGTCCGCCTTAATTCCATGCGTAGAGCTTCTCTCATTCATGCAATGTGTCAACTCCTCCATTTTCATTTAATGAAACAAACTGCATTAATTGAATCATTGAATCAAACCTTATTCCTTGTTTCACTAAATAAGTGAGGTATGTTTATTTAGTGAATCCTACTGCACTCATTTATTCAAAACAAGAGACTGCACATGATAATTCCATCAGAAAAGGTTCTCTCATTCGTTGAAAGCCACAATCTTAACACATTGATTCTATCAAATCATCTAAACACATTTAGCCTGCATAAACTGCACGTGTTCATTCAATGAGTAGAGCTTTTCTCTTTCTTCAATGCCTCGAGTTTAACGCTTTAATTCAATGAAACAACCTGCATGCATTCATTCATTGATTCATATTTCTATCATTGATTCCAATAATCAAATGCAATTCATTGATTTAATGGTACAATCTTCACTCATTTGTGAAGTGAATTTAACTGCATTCATGCAATTAATGAATCAAACTGCAAACATTCATTCGATGAGGAACATTGCAAGTCCTATTCCAATCAATCTAGCTTTGCCATTCATTCAATGAAAGAAACTGCACGCGTTCATTCATGCAAACTGCACGCATTCATTAAATGAAACGACTGCATGTGTTATTTCAATAATTACAGCTTTTCTTGTGTATTCAATGTCTCGAGATTAGCACTTTCATCCAATGAAACCAACTGCATTCATACAATCAATGAATCAAACTGCAAACATTCTTTGGATGAGGAACACTGCAAGTCCTATTTCAATGAATCTAGCTTTTGCTGTTCATTCAATGAACGAACAGTCCACGCTTTCATTCAAGGATACAAACTGCATGCATTCATTAAATGAAACAGACTGCACCTGTTAATTCAATAACTACAGCTTTTCTTGTTTATTCAATTCTCGAGTTTAACACTTTCATTCATTGCAAACAACTCCATTGATTCAATCATTGAATCAAACTGCAATCATTGAGTCAATGAATCAAACAGTATTAATGGATTCAATCAAACTTAATTCATCTACTTCGTGAATCAAACTGCACCTATTGATTCAAAGAAATGCACTGTTTGTCGTGATTAAAAGAGTCATTCTAACTACAATCATCAACCAAACTGTCCGCCTTAATTCCATGCGTAGAGCTTCTCTCATTCATGCAATGTGTCAACTCCTCCATTTTCATTTAATGAAACAAACTGCATTCATTGAATCATTGAATCAAACCTTATTCCTTGTTTCACTAAATAAGTGAGGTATGTTTATTTAGTGAATCCCACTGCACTCATTTATTCAAAACAAGAGACTGCACATGATAATTCCATCAGTAAAGGTTCTCTCATTCGTTGAAAGCCACAATCTTAACACATTGATTCTATCAAATCATCTAAACACATTTAGCCTGCATAAACTGCACGTGTTCATTCAATGAGTAGAGCTTTTCTCTTTCTTCAATGCCTCGAGTTTAACGCTTTAATTCAATGAAACAACCTGCATGCATTTATTCATTGATTCATATTTCTATCATTGATTCCAATAATCAAATGCAATTCATTGATTTAATGGTACAATCTTCACTCATTTGTGAAGTGAATTTAACTGCATTCATGCAATTAATGAATCAAACTGCAAACATTCATTCGATGAGGAACATTGCAAGTCCTATTCCAATCAATCTAGCTTTGCCATTCATTCAATGAAAGAAACTGCACGCGTTCATTCATGCAAACTGCATGCATTCATTAAATGAAACGACTGCATGTGTTATTTCAATAATTACAGCTTTTCTTGTGTATTCAATGTCTCGAGATTAGCACTTTCATCCAATGAAACCAACTGCATTCATACAATCAATGAATCAAACTGCAAACATTCTTTGGATGAGGAACACTGCAAGTCCTATTTCAATGAATCTAGCTTTTGCTGTTCATTCAATGAACGAACAGTCCACGCTTTCATTCAAGGATACAAACTGCATGCATTCATTAAATGAAACAGACTGCACCTGTTAATTCAATAACTACAGCTTTTCTTGTTTATTCAATTCTCGAGTTTAACACTTTCATTCATTGCAACCAACTCCATTGATTCAATCATTGAATAAAACTGCAATCATTGAGTCAATGAATCAAACAGTATTAATGGATTCAATCAAACTTAATTCATCTACTTCGTGAATCAAACTGCACCTATTGATTCAAAGAAATGCACTGTTTGTCGTGATTAAAAGAGTCATTCTAACTACAATCATCAACCAAACTGTCCGCCTTAATTCCATGCGTAGAGCTTCTCTCATTCATGCAATGTGTCAACTCCTCCATTTTCATTTAATGAAACAAACTGCATTCATTGAATCATTGAATCAAACCTTATTCCTTGTTTCACTAAATAAGTGAGGTATGTTTATTTAGTGAATCCCACTGCACTCATTTATTCAAAACAAGAGACTGCACATGATAATTCCATCAGTAAAGGTTCTCTCATTCGTTGAAAGCCACAATCTTAACACATTGATTCTATCAAATCATCTAAACACATTTAGCCTGCATAAACTGCACGTGTTCATTCAATGAGTAGAGCTTTTCTCTTTCTTCAATGCCTCGAGTTTAACGCTTTAATTCAATGAAACAACCTGCATGCATTCATTCATTGATTCATATTTCTATCATTGATTCCAATAATCAAATGCAATTCATTGATTTAATGGTACAATCTTCACTCATTTGTGGAGTGAATTTAACTGCATTCATGCAATTAATGAATCAAACTGCAAACATTCATTCGATGAGGAACATTGCAAGTCCTATTCCAATCAATCTAGCTTTGCCATTCATTCAATGAAAGAAACTGCACGCGTTCATTCATGCAAACTGCATGCATTCATTAAATGAAACGACTGCATGTGTTATTTCAATAATTACAGCTTTTCTTGTGTATTCAATGTCTCGAGATTAGCACTTTCATCCAATGAAACCAACTGCATTCATTCAATCATTGAATCAAACTGAAATCATTGAGTCAATGAATCAAACAGTATAAATGGGTTCAATCAAACAAACTTAACTCATTTACTTCGTGAATCAAACTGCGCTCATACATTCTATGAAATTCACTGTATGTCTTAATTAAAATAGTCATTCTAACTACAATCATGAACAAAACCACCCGTCTTATTTCAATGCGTAGAGCTTCTCTCATTCATTCAATGTGTCAAGCTCACCTTTCATTTAATGAAACAAGCTGCATTCATTGAATCATTGAGTCAAAGTACAATCATTGATTCAATGAATCAAACTATATTCCTTGTTTCAATGGAACAAGCATAACTCACTTAGTTACTGATCCTACTGCACTCATTCATTCAATCAAACAGACTGCACATGATAATTGAGGTACTCTCATTCGTTCCAAGCCACAAGCTTAACGCATTGATTCAATCAAACAAACTGCACACATTTTGTCCATGAAACAAACTGATTAAATGAAACAGACTGCACGTGTTCATTCAATGAGTAGAGCTTTTCTCTTTCATTCAATGCCTCGACATTAAAGCTTTAATTCAATATAAAACCTGCATTCATTCATTGATTGATTCATATTCAATCATTGATTCAAAGAATCAAATGTACGATTGATTTAATTGTACAAACTTCACTCATTTGTGGAGTAAATTTAACTGCATTCATACAATTAATGAATCAAACTGCAAACATTCATTGCATGAGGAACACTGCAAGTCCTATTTCAATGAATCTAGCTTTTGCTATTCATTCAATGAACGAACAGTCCACGCTTTCATTCAAGGATACAAACTGCATGCATTCATTAAATGAAACAGACGTGTTAATTCAAAAACTACATCTTTTCTTGTTTATTCAATTCTCGACTTTAACACTTTCATTCATTGCAACCAACTCCATTGATTCAATCATTGAATCAAACTGCAATCATTGAGTCAATGAATCAAACAGTATTAATGGATTCAATCAAAATTAATTCATCTAATTCGTGAATCAAACTGCACCTATTCATTCAAAGAAATGCACGGTTTGTCGTGATTAAAAGAGTCATTCTAACTACAATCATCAACCAAACTGTCCGCCTTAATTCCATGCGTAGAGCTTCTCTCATTCATTCAATGTGTCAAGCTCACCTTTTCATTTAATGAAACAAGTTGCATTCATTGAATCATTGAGTCAAAGTACAATCATTGATTCAATGAATCAAACTATATTCCTTGTTTCAATGGAACAAGCATAACTCACTTAGTTACTGAATCCTACTGCACTCATTCATTCAATCAAACAGACTGCACATGATAATTGAGGTACTCTCATTCGTTCCAAGCCACAAGCTTAACGCAGTGATTCCATCAAACAAACTGCACACATTTTGTCCATGAAACAAACTGATTAAATGAAACAGACTGCACGTGTTCATTCAATGAGTAGAGCTTTTCTCTTTCATTCAATGCCTCGACATTAAAGCTTTAATTCAATATAAAACCTGCATTCATTCATTGATTGATTCATATTCAATCATTGATTCAAAGAATCAAATGTACGATTGATTTAATTGTACAAACTTCACTCATTTGTGGAGTAAATTTAACTGCATTCATACAATTAATGAATCAAACTGCAAACATTCATTGCATGAGGAACACTGCAAGTCCTATTTCAATGAATCTAGCTTTTGCTATTCATTCAATGAACGAACAGTCCACGCTTTCATTCAAGGATACAAACTGCATGCATTCATTAAATGAAACAGACTTGCACGTGTTAATTCAAAAACTACATCTTTTCTTGTTTATTCAATTCTCGAGTTTAACACTTTCATTCATTGCAACCAACTCCATTGATTCAATCATTGAATCAAACTGCAATCATTGAGTCAATGAATCAAACAGTATTAATGGATTCAATCAAACTTAATTCATCTAATTCGTGAATCAAACTGCACCTATTCATTCAAGGAAATGCACTGTTTGTCGTGATTAAAAGAGTCATTCTAACTACAATCATCAACCAAACTGTCCGCCTTAATTCCATGCGTAGAGCTTCTCTCATTCATTCAATGTGTCAAGCTCACCTTTCATTTAATGAAACAAGCTGCATTCATTGAATCATTGAGTCAAAGTACAATCATTGATTCAATGAATCAAACTATATTCCTTGTTTCAATGGAACAAGCATAACTCACTTAGTTACTGAATACTACTGCACTCATTCATTCAATCAAACAGACTGCACATGATAATTGAGGTACTCTCATTCGTTCAAAGCCACAAGCTTAACGCAGTGATTCCATCAAACAAACTGCACACATTTTGTCCATGAAACAAACTGATTAAATGAAACAGACTGCACGTGTTCATTCAATGAGTAGAGCTTTTCTCTTTCATCAATACCTAGACATTAAAGCTTTAATTCAATTAAACAATCTGCATTCATTCATTCATTGATTCGTACTCAATCATTAATTCAAAGAATCAAATGTACGATTGATTTAATTGTACAAACTTCACTCATTTGTGGAGTAAATTTAACTGCATTCATACAATCAATGAATCAAACTGCAAACATTCTTTGGATGAGGAACACTGCAAGTCCTATTCCAATCAATCTCGCTTTTGCTATTCATTCAATGAACGAACAGTCCACGCTTTCATTCAAGGATACAAACTGCATGCATTCATTAATTGAAACAGACTGCACCTGTTAATTCAATAACTACAGCTTTTCTTGTTTATTCAATTCTCGAGTTTAACACTTTCATTCATTGCAACCAACTACATTGATTCAATCATTGAATCAAACTGCAATCATTGAGTCAATGAATCAATCAGTATTAATGGATTCAATCAAACTTAATTCATCTACTTCGTGAATCAAACTGCACCTATTGATTCAAAGAAATGCACTGTTTGTCGTGATTAAAAGAGTCATTCTAACTACAATCATCAACCAAACTGTCCGCCTTAATTCCATGCGTAGAGCTTCTCTCATTCATGCAATGTGTCAACTCCTCCATTTTCATTTAATGAAACAAACTGCATTCATTGAATCATTGAATCAAACCTTATTCCTTGTTTCACTAAATAAGTGAGGTATGTTTATTTAGTGAATCCTACTGCACTCATTTATTCAAAACAAGAGACTGCACATGATAATTCCATCAGTAAAGGTTCTCTCATTCGTTGAAAGCCACAATCTTAACACATTGATTCTATCAAATCATCTAAACACATTTAGCCTGCATAAACTGCACGTGTTCATTCAATGAGTAGAGCTTTTCTCTTTCTTCAATGCCTCGAGTTTAACGCTTTAATTCAATGAAACAACCTGCATGCATTCATTCATTGATTCATATTTCTATCATTGATTCCAATAATCAAATGCAATTCATTGATTTGATGGTACAATCTTCACTCATTTGTGGAGTGAATTTAACTGCATTCATGCAATTAATGAATCAAACTGCAAACATTCATTCGATGAGGAACATTGCAAGTCCTATTCCAATCATTCTAGCTTTGCCATTCATTCAATGAAAGAAACTGCACGCGTTCATTCATGCAAACTGCATGCATTCATTAAATGAAACGACTGCATGTGTTATTTCAATAATTACAGCTTTTCTTGTGTATTCAATGTCTCGAGATTAGCACTTTCATCCAATGAAACCAACTGCATTCATACAATCAATGAATCAAACTGCAAACATTCCTTGGATGAGGAACACTGCAAGTCCTATTTCAATGAATCTAGCTTTTGCTATTCATTCAATGAACGAACAGTCCACGCGTTCATTCAAGGATACAAACTGCATGCATTCATTAAATGAAACAGACTGCACCTGTTAATTCAATAACTACAGCTTTTCTTGTTTATTCAATTCTCGAGTTTCACACTTTCACTCATTGCAACCAACTCCATTGATTCAATCATTGAATCAAACTGCAATCATTGAGTCAATGAATCAAACAGTATTAATGGATTCAATCAAACTTAATTCATCTACTTCGTGAATCAAACTGCACCTATTGATTCAAAGAAATGCACTGTTTGTCGTGATTAAAAGAGTCATTCTAACTACAATCATCAACCAAACTGTCCGCCTTAATTCCATGCGTAGAGCTTCTCTCATTCATTCAATGTGTCAAGCTCACCACTTTCATTTAATGAAACAAGCTGCATTCATTGAATCATTGAGTCAAAGTACAATCATTGATTCAATGAATCAAACTATATTCCTTGTTTCAATGGAACAAGCATAACTCACTTAGTTACTGAATTCTACTGCACTTATTCATTCAATCAAACAGACTGCACATGATAATTGAGGTACTCTCATCCGTTCAAAGCCACAAGCTTAACGCAGTGATTCCATCAAACAAACTGCACACATTTTTTCCATGAAACAAACTGATTAAATGAAACAGACTGCACGTGTTCATTCAATGAGTTGAGCTTTTCTCTTTAATTCAATACCTCGACATTAAAGCTTTAATTCAATTAAACAATCTGCATTCATTCATTCATTGATTCGTACTCAATCATTGATTCAAAGAATCCACTGTACGATTGATTTAATTGTACAAACTTCACTCATTTGTGGAGTAAATTTAACTGCATTCATACAATCAATGAATCAAACTGCAAACATTCTTTGGATGAGGAACACTGCAAGTCCGATTTCAATCAATCTCGCTTTTGCTATTCATTCAATGAACGAACAGTCCACGCGTTCATTCAAGGATACAAACTGCATGCATTCATTAAATGAAACAGACTGCACCTGTTAATTCAATAACTACATCTTTTCTTGTTTATTCAATTCTCGAGTTTCACACTTTCACTCATTGCAACCAACTCCATTGATTCAATCATTGAATCAAACTGCAATCATTGAGTCAATGAATCAAACAGCATTAATGGATTCAATCAAACTTAATTTATCTACTTCGTGAATCAAACTGCACCTATTGATTCAAAGAAATGCACTGTTTGTCGTGATTAAAAGAGTCATTCTAACTACAATCATCAACCAAACTGTCCGCCTTAATTCCATGCGTAGAGCTTCTCTCATTCATGCAATGTGTCAACTCCTCCATTTTCATTTAATGAAACAAACTGCATTCATTGAATCATTGAATCAAACCTTATTCCTTGTTTCACTAAATAAGTGAGGTATGTTTACTTAGTGAATCCTACTGCACTCATTTATTCAAAACAAGAGACTGCACATGATAATTCCATCAGTAAAGATTCTCTCATTCGTTGAAAGCCACAATCTTAACACATTGATTCTATCAAATCATCTAAACACATTTAGCCTGCATAAACTGCACGTGTTCATTCAATGAGTAGAGCTTTTCTCTTTCTTCAATGCCTCGAGTTTAACGCTTTAATTCAATGAAACAACCTGCATGCATTCGTTCATTGATTCATATTTCTATCATTGATTCCAATAATCAAATGCAATTCATTGATTTAATGGTACAATCTTCACTCATTTGTGGAGTGAATTTAACTGCATTCATGCAATTAATGACTCAAACTGCAACCATTCATTCGATGAGGAACATTGCAAGTCCTATTCCAATCAATCTAGCTTTGCCATTCATTCAATGAAAGAAACTGCACGCGTTCATTCATGCAAACTGCATGCATTCATTAAATGAAACGACTGCATGTGTTATTTCAATAATTACAGCTTTTCTTGTGTATTCAATGTCTCGAGATTAGCACTTTCATCCAATGAAACCAACTGCATTCATTCAATCATTGAATCAAACTGAAATCATTGAGTCAATGAATCAAACAGTATAAATGGATTCAATCAAACAAACTTAACTCATTTACTTCGTGAATCAAACTGCGCCCATTCATTCTATGAAATTCACTGTATGTCTTAATTAAAATAGTCATTCTAACTACAATCATGAACAAAACTGCCCGTCTTATTTCAATGTGGAGAGCTTCTCTCATTCATTCAATGTGTCAAGCTCACCTTTTCATTTAATGAAACAAGCTGCATTCATTGAATCATTGAGTCAAAGTACAATCATTGATTCAATGAATCAAACTATATTCCTTGTTTCAATGGAACAAGCATAACTCACTTAGTTACTGATCCTACTGCACTCATTCATTCAATCAAACAGACTGCACATGATAATTGAGGTACTCTCATTCGTTCCAAGCCATAAGCATAACGCATTGATTCAATCAAACAAACTGCACCCATTTTGTCCATGAAACAAACTGATTAAATGAAACAGACTGCACGTGTTCATTCAATGAGTAGAGCTTTTCTCTTTCATTCAATGCCTCGACATTAAAGCTTTAATTCAATATAAAACCTGCATTCATTCATTGATTGATTCATATTCAATCATTGATTCAAAGAATCAAATGTACGATTGATTTAATTGTACAAACTTCACTCATTTGTGGAGTAAATTTAACTGCATTCATTTAATCAATGAATCAAACTGCAAACATTCTTTGGATGAGGAACACTGCAAGTCCTATTTCAATGAATCTAGCTTTTGCTATTCATTCAATGAACGAACAGTCCACGCGTTCATTCAAGGATACAAACTGCATGCATTCATTAAATGAAACAGACTGCACCTGTTAATTCAATAACTACAGCTTTTCTTGTTTATTCAATTCTCGAGTTTAACACTTTCATTCATTGCAACCAACTCCATTGATTCAATCATTGAATCAAACTGCAATCATTGAGTCAATGAATCAATCAGTATTAATGGATTCAATCAAACTTAATTCATCTACTTCGTGAATCAAACTGCACCTATTGATTCAAAGAAATGCACTGTTTGTCGTGATTAAAAGAGTCATTCTAACTACAATCATCAACCAAACTGTCCGCCTTAATTCCATGCGTAGAGCTTCTCTCATTCATGCAATGTGTCAACTCCTCCATTTTCATTTAATGAAACAAACTGCATTCATTGAATCATTGAATCAAACCTTATTCCTTGTTTCACTAAATAAGTGAGGTATGTTTATTTAGTGAATCCTACTGCACTCATTTATTCAAAACAAAAGACTGCACATGATAATTCCATCAGTAAAGGTTCTCTCATTCGTTGAAAGCCACAATCTTAACACATTGATTCCATCAAATCATCTAAACACATTTAGCCTGCATAAACTGCACGTGTTCATTCAATGAGTAGAGCTTTTCTCTTTCTTCAATGCCTCGAGTTTAACGCTTTAATTCAATGAAACAACCTGCATGCATTCATTCATTGATTCATATTTCTATCATTGATTCCAATAATCAAATGCAATTCATTGATTTAATGGTACAATCTTCACTCATTTGTGGAGTGAATTTAACTGCATTCATGCAATTAATGAATCAAACTGCAAACATTCATTCGATGAGGAACATTGCAAGTACTATTCCAATCAATCTAGCTTTGCCATTCATTCAATGAAAGAAACTGCACGCGTTCATTCATGCAAACTGCATGCATTCATTAAATGAAACGACTGCATGTGTTATTTCAATAATTACAGCTTTTCTTGTGTATTCAATGTCTCGAGATTAAGCACTTTCATCCAATGAAACCAACTGCATTCATTCAATCATTGAATCAAACTGATATCATTGAGTCAATGAATCAAACAGTATAAATGGGTTCAATCAAACAAACTTAACTCATTTACTTCGTGAATCAAACTGCGCCCATACATTCTATGAAATTCACTGTATGTCTTAATTAAAATAGTCATTCTAACTACAATCATGAACAAAACTGCCCGTCTTATTTCAATGCGTAGAGCTTCTCTCATTCATTCAATGTGTCAAGCTCACCTTTTCATTTAATGAAACAAGTTGCATTCATTGAATCATTGAGTCAAAGTACAATCATTGATTCAATGAATCAAACTATATTCCTTGTTTCAATGGAACAAGCATAACTCACTTAGTTACTGAATCCTACTGCACTCATTCATTCAATCAAACAGACTGCACATGATAATTGAGGTACTCTCATTCGTTCCAAGCCACAAGCTTAACGCATTGATTCAATCAAACAAACTGCACACATTTTGTCCATGAAACAAACTGATTAAATGAAACAGACTGCACGTGTTCATTCAATGAGTAGAGCTTTTCTCTTTCATTCAATGCCTCGACATTAAAGCCTTAATTCAATATAAAACCTGTATTCATTCATTGATTGATTCATATTCAATCATTGATTCAAAGAATCAAATGTACGATTGATTTAATTGTACAAACTTCACTCATTTGTGGAGTAAAATTAACTGCATTCATACAATTAATGAATCAAACTGCAAACATTCATTGCATGAGGAACACTGCAAGTCCTATTTCAATGAATCTAGCTTTTGCTATTCATTCAATGAACGAACAGTCCACGCTTTCATTCAAGGATACAAACTGCATGCATTCATTAAATGAAACAGACTTGCACGTGTTATTTCAAAAACTACATCTTTTCTTGTTTATTCAATTCTCGAGTTTAACACTTTCATTCATTGCAACCAACTCCATTGATTCAATCATTGAATCAAACTGCAATCATTGAGTCAATGAATCAAACAGTATTAATGGATTCAATCAAACTTAATTCATCTACTTCGTGAATCAAACTGCACCTATTCATTCAAGGAAATGCACTGTTTGTCGTGATTAAAAGAGTCATTCTAACTACAATCATCAACCAAACTGTCCGCCTTAATTCCATGCGTAGAGCTTCTCTCATTCATTCAATGTGTCAAGCTCACCACTTTCATTTAATGAAACAAGCTGCATTCATTGAATCATTGAGTCAAAGTACAATCATTGATTCAATGAATCAAACTATATTCCTTGTTTCAATGGAACAAGCATAACTCACTTAGTTACTGAATACTACTGCACTCATTCATTCAATCAAACAGACTGCACATGATAATTGAGGTACTCTCATTCGTTCAAAGCCACAAGCTTATAGCAGTGATTCCATCAAACAAACTGCACACATTTTGTCCATGAAACAAACTGATTAAATGAAACAGACTGCACGTGTTCATTCAATGAGTAGAGCTTTTCTCTTTCATTCAATACCTCGACATTAAAGCTTTAATTCAATTAAACAATCTGCATTCATTCATTCATTGATTCGTACTCAATCATTGATTCAAAGAATCAAATGTACGATTGATTTAATTGTACAAACTTCACTCATTTGTGGAGTAAATTTAACTGCATTCATACAATCAATGAATCAAACTGCAAACATTCTTTGGATGAGGAACACTGCAAGTCCTATTTCAATGAATCTAGCTTTTGCTATTCATTCAATGAACGAACAGTCCACGCGTTCATTCAAGGATACAAACTGAATGCATTCATTAAATGAAACAGACTGCACCTGTTAATTCAATAACTACAGCTTTTCTTGTTTATTCAATTCTCGAGTTTAACACTTTCATTCATTGCAACCAACTCCATTGATTCAATCATTGAATCAAACTGCAATCATTGAGTCAATGAATCAAACAGTATTAATGGATTCAATCAAACTTAATTCATCTACTTCGTGAATCAAACTGCACCTATTGATTCAAAGAAATGCACTGTTTGTCGTGATTAAAAGAGTCATTCTAACTACAATCATCAACCAAACTGTCCGCCTTAATTCCATGCGTAGAGCTTCTCTCATTCATGCAATGTGTCAACTCCTCCATTTTCATTTAATGAAACAAACTGCATTCATTGAATCATTGAATCAAACCTTATTCCTTGTTTCACTAAATAAGTGAGGTATGTTTATTTAGTGAATCCTACTGCACTCATTTATTCAAAACAAGAGACTGCACATGATAATTCCATCAGTAAAGGTTCTCTCATTCGTTGAAAGCCACAATCTTAACACATTGATTCTATCAAATCATCTAAACACATTTAGCCTGCATAAACTGCACGTGTTCATTCAATGAGTAGAGCTTTTCTCTTTCTTCAATGCCTCGAGTTTAACGCTTTAATTCAATGAAACAACCTGCATGCATTCATTCATTGATTCATATTTCTATCATTGATTCCAATAATCAAATGCAATTCCTTGATTTAATGGTACAATCTTCACTCATTTGTGGAGTGAATTTAACTGCATTCATGCAATTAATGAATCAAACTGCAAACATTCATTCGATGAGGAACATTGCAAGTCCTATTCCAATCAATCTAGCTTTGCCATTCATTCAATGAAAGAAACTGCACGCGTTCATTCATGCAAACTGCATGCATTCATTAAATGAAACGACTGCATGTGTTATTTCAATAATTACAGCTTTTCTTGTGTATTCAATGTCTCGAGATTAGCACTTTCATCCAATGAAACCAACTGCATTCATTCAATCATTGAATCAAACTGATATCATTGAGTCAATGAATCAAACAGTATAAATGGGTTCAATCAAACAAACTTAACTCATTTACTTCGTGAATCAAACTGCGCCCATACATTCTATGAAATTCACTGTATGTCTTAATTAAAATAGTCATTCTAACTACAATCATGAACAAAACTGCCCGTCTTATTTCAATGCGTAGAGCTTCTCTCATTCATTCAATGTGTCAAGCTCACCTTTTCATTTAATGAAACAAGTTGCATTCATTGAATCATTGAGTCAAAGTACAATCATTGATTCAATGAATCAAACTATATTCCTTGTTTCAATGGAACAAGCATAACTCACTTAGTTACTGAATCCTACTGCACTCATTCATTCAATCAAACAGACTGCACATGATAATTGAGGTACTCTCATTCGTTCCAAGCCATAAGCTTAACGCATTGATTCAATCAAACAAACTGCACACATTTTGTCCATGAAACAAACTGATTAAATGAAACAGACTGCACGTGTTCATTCAATGAGTAGAGCTTTTCTCTTTCATTCAATGCCTCGACATTAAAGCTTTAATTCAATATAAAACCTGTATTCATTCATTGATTGATTCATATTCAATCATTGATTCAAAGAATCAAATGTACGATTGATTTAATTGTACAAACATCACTCATTTGTGGAGTAAATTTAACTGCATTCATACAATTAATGAATCAAACTGCAAACATTCATTGCATGAGGAACACTGCAAGTCCTATTTCAATGAATCTAGCTTTTGCTATTCATTCAATGAACGAACAGTCCACGCTTTCATTCAAGGATACAAACTGCATGCATTCATTAAATGAAACAGACTTGCACGTGTTATTTCAAAAACTACATCTTTTCTTGTTTATTCAATTCTCGAGTTTAACACTTTCATTCATTGCAACCAACTCCATTGATTCAATCATTGAATCAAACTGCAATCATTGAGTCAATGAATCAAACAGTATTAATGGATTCAATCAAACTTAATTCATCTACTTCGTGAATCAAACTGCACCTATTCATTCAAGGAAATGCACTGTTTGTCGTGATTAAAAGAGTCATTCTAACTACAATCATCAACCAAACTGTCCGCCTTAATTCCATGCGTAGAGCTTCTCTCATTCATTCAATGTGTCAAGCTCACCTTTTCATTTAATGAAACAAGCTGCATTCATTGAATCATTGAGTCAAAGTACAATCATTGATTCAATGAATCAAACTATATTCCTTGTTTCAATGGAACAAGCATAACTCACTTAGTTACTGAATACTACTGCACTCATTCATTCAATCAAACAGACTGCACATGATAATTGAGGTACTCTCATTCGTTCAAAGCCACAAGCTTATAGCAGTGATTCCATCAAACAAACTGCACACATTTTGTCCATGAAACAAACTGATTAAATGAAACAGACTGCACGTGTTCATTCAATGAGTTGAGCTTTTCTCTTTCATTCAATACCTCGACATTAAAGCTTTAATTCAATTAAACAATCTGCATTCATTCATTCATTGATTCGTACTCAATCATTGATTCAAAGAATCAAATGTACGATTGATTTAATTGTACAAACTTCACTCATTTGTGGAGTAAATTTAACTGCATTCATACAATCAATGAATCAAACTGCAAACATTCTTTGGATGAGGAACACTGCAAGTCCTATTTCAATGAATCTAGCTTTTGCTATTCATTCAATGAACGAACAGTCCACGCTTTCATTCAAGGATACAAACTGCATGCATTCATTAAATGAAACAGACTGCACCTGTTAATTCAATAACTACAGCTTTTCTTGTTAATTCAATTCTCGAGTTTCACACTTTCACTCATTGCAACCAACTCCATTGATTCAATCATTGAATCAAACTGCAATCATTGAGTCAATGAATCAAACAGTATTAATGGATTCAATCAAACTTAATTCATCTACTTCGTGAATCAAACTGCACCTATTGATTCAAAGAAATGCACTGTTTGTCGTGATTAAAAGAGTCATTCTAACTACAATCATCAACCAAACTGTCCGCCTTAATTCCATGCGTAGAGCTTCTCTCATTCATGCAATGTGTCAACTCCTCCATTTTCATTTAATGAAACAAACTGCATTCATTGAATCATTGAATCAAACCTTATTCCTTGTTTCACTAAATAAGTGAGGTATGTTTATTTAGTGAATCCTACTGCACTCATTTATTCAAAACAAAAGACTGCACATGATAATACAATCAGTAAAGGTTCTCTCATTCGTTGAAAGCCACAATCTTAACACATTGATTCTATCAAATCATCTAAACACATTTAGCCGGCATAAACTGCACGTGTTCATTCAATGAGTAGAGCTTTTCTCTTTCTTCAATGCCTCGAGTTTAACGCTTTAATTCAATGAAACAACCTGCATGCATTCATTCATTGATTCATATTTCTATCATTGATTCCAATAATCAAATGCAATTCATTGATTTAATGGTACAATCTTCACTCATTTGTGGAGTGAATTTAACTGCATTCATGCAATTAATGAATCAAACTGCAAACGTTCATTCGATGAGGAACATTGCAAGTCCTATTCCAATCAATCTAGCTTTGCCATTCATTCAATGAAAGAAACTGCACGCGTTCATTCATGCAAACTGCATGCATTCATTAAATGAAACGACTGCATGTGTTATTTCAATAATTACAGCTTTTCTTGTGTATTCAATGTCTCGAGATTAGCACTTTCATCCAATGAAACCAACTGCATTCATTCAATCATTGAATCAAACTGAAATCATTGAGTCAATGAATCAAACAGTATAAATGGATTCAATCAAACAAACTTAACTCATTTACTTCGTGAATCAAACTGCGCCCATTCATTCTATGAAATTCACTGTATGTCTTAATTAAAATAGTCATTCTAACTACAATCATGAACAAAACTGCCCGTCTTATTTCAATGCGTAGAGCTTCTCTCATTCATTCAATGTGTCAAGCTCACCTTTTCATTTAATGAAACAAGTTGCATTCATTGAATCATTGAGTCAAAGTACAATCATTGATTCAATGAATCAAACTATATTCCTTGTTTCAATGGAACAAGCATAACTCACTTAGTTACTGAATCCTACTGCACTCATTCATTCAATCAAACAGACTGCACATGATAATTGAGGTACTCTCATTCGTTCCAAGCCACAAGCTTAACGCATTGATTCAATCAAACAAACTGCACACATTTTGTCCATGAAACAAACTGATTAAATGAAACAGACTGCACGTGTTCATTCAATGAGCAGAGCTTTTCTCTTTCATTCAATGCCTCGACATTAAAGCTTTAATTCAATATAAAACCTGTATTCATTCATTGATTGATTCATATTCAATCATTGATTCAAAGAATCAAATGTACGATTGATTTAATTGTACAAACTTCACTCATTTGTGGAGTAAATTTAACTGCATTCATACAATCAATGAATCAAACTGCAAACATTCTTTGGATGAGGAACACTGCAAGTCCTATTTCAATGAATCTAGCTTTTGCTATTCATTCAATGAACGAACAGTCCACGCGTTCATTCAAGGATACAAACTGAATGCATTCATTAAATGAAACAGACTGCACCTGTTAATTCAATAACTACAGCTTTTCTTGTTTATTCAAATCTCGAGTTTAACACTTTCATTCATTGCAACCAACTCCATTGATTCAATCATTGAATCAAACTGCAATCATTGAGTCAATGAATCAAACAGTATTAATGGATTCAATCAAACTTAATTCATCTACTTCGTGAATCAAACTGCACCTATTGATTCAAAGAAATGCACTGTTTGTCGTGATTAAAAGAGTCATTCTAACTACAATCATCAACCAAACTGTCCGCCTTAATTCCATGCGTAGAGCTTCTCTCATTCATGCAATGTGTCAACTCCTCCATTTTCATTTAATGAAACAAACTGCATTCATTGAATCATTGAATCAAACCTTATTCCTTGTTTCACTAAATAAGTGAGGTATGTTTACTTAGTGAATCCTACTGCACTCATTTATTCAAAACAAAAGACTGCACATGATAATACAATCAGTAAAGGTTCTCTCATTCGTTGAAAGCCACAATCTTAACACATTGATTCTATCAAATCATCTAAACACATTTAGCCGGCATAAACTGCACGTGTTCATTCAATGAGTAGAGCTTTTCTCTTTCTTCAATGCCTCGAGTTTAACGCTTTAATTCAATGAAACAACCTGCATGCATTCATTCATTGATTCATATTTCTATCATTGATTCCAATAATCAAATGCAATTCATTGATTTAATGGTACAATCTTCACTCATTTGTGGAGTGAATTTAACTGCATTCATGCAATTAATGAATCAAACTGCAAACATTCATTCGATGAGGAACATTGCAAGTCCTATTCCAATCAATCTAGCTTTGCCATTCATTCAATGAAAGAAACTGCACGCGTTCATTCATGCAAACTGCATGCATTCATTAAATGAAACGACTGCATGTGTTATTTCAATAATTACAGCTTTTCTTGTGTATTCAATGTCTCGAGATTAGCACTTTCATCCAATGAAACCAACTGCATTCATTCAATCATTGAATCAAACTGAAATCATTGAGTCAATGAATCAAGCAGTATAAATGGATTCAATCAAACAAACTTAACTCATTTACTTCGTGAATCAAACTGCGCCCATTCATTCTATGAAATTCACTGTATGTCTTAATTAAAATAGTCATTCTAACTACAATCATGAACAAAACTGCCCGTCTTATTTCAATGCGTAAAGCTTCTCTCCTTCATTCAATGTGTCAAGCTCACCTTTTCATTAAATGAAACAAGTTGCATTCATTGAATCATTGAGTCAAAGGACAATCATTGATTCAATGAATCAAACTATATTCCTTGTTTCAATGGAACAAGCATAACTCACTTAGTTACTGAATCCTACTGCACTCATTCATTCAATCAAACAGACTGCACATGATAATTGAGGTACTCTCATTCGTTCCAAGCCATAAGCTTAACGCATTGATTCAATCAAACAAACTGCACACATTTTGTCCATGAAACAAACTGATTAAATGAAACAGACTGCACGTGTTCATTCAATGAGTAGAGCTTTTCTCTTTCATTCAATGCCTCGACATTAAAGCTTTAATTCAATATAAAACCTGTATTCATTCATTGATTGATTCATATTCAATCATTGATTCAAAGAATCAAATGTACGATTGATTTAATTGTACAAACTTCACTCATTTGTGGAGTAAATTTAACTGCATTCATACAATTAATGAATCAAACTGCAAACATTCATTGCATGAGGAACACTGCAAGTCCTATTTCAATGAATCTAGCTTTTGCTATTCATTCAATGAACGAACAGTCCACGCTTTCATTCAAGGATACAAACTGCATGCATTCATTAAATGAAACAGACTTGCACGTGTTAATTCAAAAACTACATCTTTTCTTGTTTATTCAATTCTCGAGTTTAACACTTTCATTCATTGCAACCAACTCCATTGATTCAATCATTGAATCAAACTGCAATCATTGAGTCAATGAATCAAACAGTATTAATGGATTCAATCAAACTTAATTCATCTAATTCGTGAATCAAACTGCACATATTCATTCAAGGAAATGCACTGTTTGTCGTGATTAAAAGAGTCATTCTAACTACAATCATCAACCAAACTGTCCGCCTTAATTCCATGCGTAGAGCTTCTCTCATTCATTCAATGTGTCAAGCTCACCACTTTCATTTAATGAAACAAGCTGAATTCATTGAATCATTGAGTCAAAGTACAATCATTGATTCAATGAATCAAACTATATTCCTTGTTTCAATGGAACAAGCATAACTCACTTAGTTACTGAATACTACTGCACTCATTCATTCAATCAAACAGACTGCACATGATAATTGAGGTACTCTCATTCGTTCAAAGCCACAAGCTTATAGCAGTGATTCCATCAAACAAACTGCACACATTTTGTCCATGAAACAAACTGATTAAATGAAACAGACTGCACGTGTTCATTCAATGAGTAGAGCTTTTCTCTTTCATTCAATACCTCGACATTAAAGCTTTAATTCAATTAAACAATCTGCATTCATTCATTCATTGATTCGTACTCAATCATTGATTCAAAGAATCAAATGTACGATTGATTTAATTGTACAAACTTCACTCATTTGTGGAGTAAATTTAACTGCATTCATACAATCAATGAATCAAACTGCAAACATTCTTTGGATGAGGAACACTGCAAGTCCTATTTCAATGAATCTAGCTTTTGCTATTCATTCAATGAACGAACAGTCCACGCGTTCATTCAAGGATACAAACTGAATGCATTCATTAAATGAAACAGACTGCACCTGTTAATTCAATAACTACAGCTTTTCTTGTTTATTCAATTCTCGAGTTTAACACTTTCATTCATTGCAACCAACTCCATTGATTCAATCATTGAATCAAACTGCAATCATTGAGTCAATGAATCAAACAGTATTAATGGATTATATCAAACTTAATTCATCTACTTCGTGAATCAAACTGCACCTACTGATTCAAAGAAATGCACTGTTTGTCGTGATTAAAAGAGTCATTCTAACTACAATCATCAACCAAACTGTCCGCCTTAATTCCATGCGTAGAGCTTCTCTCATTCATGCAATGTGTCAACTCCTCCATTTTCATTTAATGAAACAAACTGCATTCATTGAATCATTGAATCAAACCTTATTCCTTGTTTCACTAAATAAGTGAGGTATGTTTATTTAGTGAATCCTACTGCACTCATTTATTCAAAACAAGAGACTGCACATGATAATTCCATCAGTAAAGGTTCTCTCATTCGTTGAAAGCCACAATCTTAACACATTGATTCTATCAAATCATCTAAACACATTTAGCCTGCATAAACTGCACGTGTTCATTCAATGAGTAGAGCTTTTCTCTTTCTTCAATGCCTCGAGTTTAACGCTTTAATTCAATGAAACAACCTGCATGCATTCATTCATTGATTCATATTTCTATCATTGATTCCAATAATCAAATGCAATTCATTGATTTAATGGTACAATCTTCACTCATTTGTGGAGTGAATTTAACTGCATTCATGCAATTAATGAATCAAACTGCAAACATTCATTCGATGAGGAACATTGCAAGTCCTATTCCAATCAATCTAGCTTTGCCATTCATTCAATGAAAGAAACTGCACGCGTTCATTCATGCAAACTGCATGCATTCATTAAATGAAACGACTGCATGTGTTATTTCAATAATTACAGCTTTTCTTGTGTATTCAATGTCTCGAGATTAGCACTTTCATCCAATGAAACCAACTGCATTCATTCAATCATTGAATCAAACTGAAATCATTGAGTCAATGAATCAAACAGTATAAATGGATTCAATCAAACAAACTTAACTCATTTACTTCGTGAATCAAACTGCGCCCATTCATTCTATGAAATTCACTGTATGTCTTAATTAAAATAGTCATTCTAACTACAATCATGAACAAAACTGCCCGTCTTATTTCAATGCGTAGAGCTTCTCTCCTTCATTCAATGTGTCAAGCTCACCTTTTCATTTAATGAAACAAGTTGCATTCATTGAATCATTGAGTCAAAGTACAATCATTGATTCAATGAATCAAACTATATTCCTTGTTTCAATGGAACAAGCATAACTCACTTAGTTACTGAATCCTACTGCACTCATTCATTCAATCAAACAGACTGCACATGATAATTGAGGTACTCTCATTCGTTCCAAGCCATAAGCTTAACGCATTGATTCAATCAAACAAACTGCACATATTTTGTCCATGAAACAAACTGATTAAATGAAACAGACTGCACGTGTTCATTCAATGAGTAGAGCTTTTCTCTTTCATTCAATGCCTCGACATTAAAGCTTTAATTCAATATAAAACCTGTATTCATTCATTGATTGATTCATATTCAATCATTGATTCAAAGAATCAAATGTACGATTGATTTAATTGTACAAACTTCACTCATTTGTGGAGTAAATTTAACTGCATTCATACAATTAATGAATCAAACTGCAAACATTCATTGCATGAGGAACACTGCAAGTCCTATTTCAATGAATCTAGCTTTTGCTATTCATTCAATGAACGAACAGTCCACGCTTTCATTCAAGGATACAAACTGCATGCATTCATTAAATGAAACAGACTTGCACGTGTTAATTCAAAAACTACATCTTTTCTTGTTTATTCAATTCTCGAGTTTAACACTTTCATTCATTGCAACCAACTCCATTGATTCAATCATTGAATCAAACTGCAATCATTGAGTCAATGAATCAAACAGTATTAATGGATTCAATCAAACTTAATTCATCTAATTCGTGAATCAAACTGCACCTATTCATTCAAGGAAATGCACTGTTTGTCGTGATTAAAAGAGTCATTCTAACTACAATCATCAACCAAACTGTCCGCCTTAATTCCATGCGTAGAGCTTCTCTCATTCATTCAATGTGTCAAGCTCACCACTTTCATTTAATGAAACAAGCTGCATTCATTGAATCATTGAGTCAAAGTACAATCATTGATTCAATGAATCAAACTATATTCCTTGTTTCAATGGAACAAGCATAATTCACGTAGTTACTGAATACTACTGCACTCATTCATTCAATCAAACAGACTGCACATGATAATTGAGGTACTCTCATTCGTTCAAAGCCACAAGCTTATAGCAGTGATTCCATCAAACAAACTGCACACATTTTGTCCATGAAACAAACTGATTAAATGAAACAGACTGCACGTGTTCATTCAATGAGTTGAGCTTTTCTCTTTCATTCAATACCTCGACATTAAAGCTTTAATTCAATTAAACAATCTGCATTCATTCATTCATTGATTCGTACTCAATCATTGATTCAAAGAATCAAATGTACGATTGATTTAATTGTACAAACTTCACTCATTTGTGGAGTAAATTTAACTGCATTCATACAATCAATGAATCAAACTGCAAACATTCTTTGGATGAGGAACACTGCAAGTCCTATTTCAATGAATCTAGCTTTTGCTATTCATTCAATGAACGAACAGTCCATGCGTTCATTCAAGGATACAAACTGAATGCATTCATTAAATGAAACAGACTGCACCTGTTAATTCAATAACTACAGCTTTTCTTGTTTATTCAATTCTCGAGTTTAACACTTTCATTCATTGCAACCAACTCCATTGATTCAATCATTGAATCAAACTGCAATCATTGAGTCAATGAATCAATCAGTATTAATGGATTCAATCAAACTTAATTCATCTACTTCGTGAATCAAACTGCACCTATTGATTCAACGAAATGCACTGTTTGTCGTGATTAAAAGAGTCATTCTAACTACAATCATCAACCAAACTGTCCGCCTTAATTCCATGCGTAGAGCTTCTCTCATTCATGCAATGTGTCAACTCCTCCATTTTCATTTAATGAAACAAACTGCATTCATTGAATCATTGAATCAAACCTTATTCCTTGTTTCACTAAATAAGTGAGGTATGTTTATTTAGTGAATCCTACTGCACTCATTTATTCAAAACAAGAGACTGCACATGATAATTCCATCAGTAAAGGTTCTCTCATTCGTTGAAAGCCACAATCTTAACACATTGATTCTATCAAATCATCTAAACACATTTAGCCTGCATAAACTGCACGTGTTCATTCAATGAGTAGAGCTTTTCTCTTTCTTCAATGCCTCGAGTTTAACGCTTTAATTCAATGAAACAACCTGCATGCATTCATTCATTGATTCATATTTCTATCATTGATTCCAATAATCAAATGCAATTCATTGATTTAATGGTACAATCTTCACTCATTTGTGGAGTGAATTTAACTGCATTCATGCAATTAATGAATCAAACTGCAAACATTCATTCGATGAGGAACATTGCAAGTCCTATTCCAATCAATCTAGCTTTGCCATTCATTCAATGAAAGAAACTGCACGCGTTCATTCATGCAAACTGCATGCATTCATTAAATGAAACGACTGCATGTGTTATTTCAATAATTACAGCTTTTCTTGTGTATTCAATGTCTCGAGATTAGCACTTTCATCCAATGAAACCAACTGCATTCATTCAATCATTGAATCAAACTGAAATCATTGAGTCAATGAATCAAACAGTATAAATGGATTCAATCAAACAAACTTAACTCATTTACTTCGTGAATCAAACTGCGCCCATTCATTCTATGAAATTCACTGTATGTCTTAATTAAAATAGTCATTCTAACTACAATCATGAACAAAACTGCCCGTCTTATTTCAATGCGTAGAGCTTCTCTCCTTCATTCAATGTGTCAAGCTCACCTTTTCATTTAATGAAACAAGTTGCATTCATTGAATCATTGAGTCAAAGTACAATCATTGATTCAATGAATCAAACTATATTCCTTGTTTCAATGGAACAAGCATAACTCACTTAGTTACTGAATACTACTGCACTCATTCATTCAATCAAACAGACTGCACATGATAATTGAGGTACTCTCATTCGTTCCAAGCCATAAGCTTAACGCATTGATTCAATCAAACAAACTGCACATATTTTGTCCATGAAACAAACTGATTAAATGAAACAGACTGCACGTGTTCATTCAATGAGTAGAGCTTTTCTCTTTCATTCAATGCCTCGACATTAAAGCTTTAATTCAATATAAAACCTGTATTCAATCATTGATTGATTCATATTCAATCATTGATTCAAAGAATCAAATGTACGATTGATTTAATTGTACAAACTTCACTCATTTGTGGAGTAAATTTAACTGCATTCATACAATTAATGAATCAAACTGCAAACATTCATTGCATGAGGAACACTGCAAGTCCTATTTCAATGAATCTAGCTTTTGCTATTCATTCAATGAACGAACAGTCCACGCTTTCATTCAAGGATACAAACTGCATGCATTCATTAAATGAAACAGACTTGCACGTGTTAATTCAAAAACTACATCTTTTCTTGTTTATTCAATTCTCGAGTTTAACACTTTCATTCATTGCAACCAACTCCATTGATTCAATCATTGAATCAAACTGCAATCATTGAGTCAATGAATCAAACAGTATTAATGGATTCAATCAAACTTAATTCATCTAATTCGTGAATCAAACTGCACCTATTCATTCAAGGAAATGCACTGTTTGTCGTGATTAAAAGAGTCATTCTAACTACAATCATCAACCAAACTGTCCGCCTTAATTCCATGCGTAGAGCTTCTCTCATTCATTCAATGTGTCAAGCTCACCACTTTCATTTAATGAAACAAGCTGCATTCATTGAATCATTGAGTCAAAGTACAATCATTGATTCAATGAATCAAACTATATTCCTTGTTTCAATGGAACAAGCATAACTCACTTAGTTACTGAATACTACTGCACTCATTCATTCAATCAAACAGACTGCACATGATAATTGAGGTACTCTCATTCGTTCAAAGCCACAAGCTTATAGCAGTGATTCCATCAAACAAACTGCACACATTTTGTCCATGAAACAAACTGATTAAATGAAACAGACTGCACGTGTTCATTCAATGAGTTGAGCTTTTCTCTTTCATTCAATACCTCGACATTAAAGCTTTAATTCAATGAAACAATCTGCATTCATTCATTCATTGATTCGTACTCAATCATTGATTCAAAGAATCAAATGTACGATTGATTTAATTGTACAAACTTCACTCATTTGTGGAGTAAATTTAACTGCATTCATACAATCAATGAATCAAACTGCAAACATTCTTTGGATGAGGAACACTGCAAGTCCTATTTCAATGAATCTAGCTTTTGCTATTCATTCAATGAACGAACAGTCCATGCGTTCATTCAAGGATACAAACTGAATGCATTCATTAAATGAAACAGACTGCACCTGTTAATTCAATAACTACAGCTTTTCTTGTTTATTCAATTCTCGAGTTTAACACTTTCATTCATTGCAACCAACTCCATTGATTCAATCATTGAATCAAACTGCAATCATTGAGTCAATTTTTTCAAACAGTATTAATGGATTCAATCAAACTTAATTCATCTACTTCGTGAATCAAACTGCACCTATTGATTCAAAGAAATGCACTGTTTGTCGTGATTAAAAGAGTCATTCTAACTACAATCATCAACCAAACTGTCCGCCTTAATTCCATGCGTAGAGCTTCTCTCATTCATGCAATGTGTCAACTCCTCCATTTTCATTTAATGAAACAAACTGCATTCATTGAATCATTGAATCAAACCTTATTCCTTGTTTCACTAAATAAGTGAGGTATGTTTATTTAGTGAATCCTACTGCACTCATTTATTCAAAACAAGAGACTGCACATGATAATTCCATCAGTAAAGGTTCTCTCATTCGTTGAAAGCCACAATCTTAACACATTGATTCTATCAAATCATCTAAACACATTTAGCCTGCATAAACTGCACGTGTTCATTCAATGAGTAGAGCTTTTCTCTTTCTTCAATGCCTCGAGTTTAACGCTTTAATTCAATGAAACAACCTGCATGCATTCATTCATTGATTCATATTTCTATCATTGATTCCAATAATCAAATGCAATTCATTGATTTAATGGTACAATCTTCACTCATTTGTGGAGTGAATTTAACTGCATTCATGCAATTAATGAATCAAACTGCAAACATTCATTCGATGAGGAACATTGCAAGTCCTATTCCAATCAATCTAGCTTTGCCATTCATTCAATGAAAGAAACTGCACGCGTTCATTCATGCAAACTGCATGCATTCATTAAATGAAACGACTGCATGTGTTATTTCAATAATTACAGCTTTTCTTGTGTATTCAATGTCTCGAGATTAGCACTTTCATCCAATGAAACCAACTGCATTCATTCAATCATTGAATCAAACTGAAATCATTGAGTCAATGAATCAAACAGTATAAATGGATTCAATCAAACAAACTTAACTCATTTACTTCGTGAATCAAACTGCGCCCATTCATTCTATGAAATTCTCTGTATGTCTTAATTAAAATAGTCATTCTAACTACAATCATGAACAAAACTGCCCGTCTTATTTCAATGCGTAGAGCTTCTCTCATTCATTCAATGTGTCAAGCTCACCTTTTCATTTAATGAAACAAGTTGCATTCATTGAATCATTGAGTCAAAGTACAATCATTGATTCAATGAATCAAACAAAATCCCTGTTTCAATGGAACAAGCATATCTCACTTAGTTACTGAATCCTACTGCACTCATTCATTCAATCAAACAGACTGCACATGATAATTGAGGTACTCTCATTCGTTCCAAGCCATAAGCTTAACGCATTGATTCAATCAAACAAACTGCACACATTTTGTCCATGAAACAAACTGATTAAATGAAACAGACTGCACGTGTTCATTCAATGAGTAGAGCTTTTCTCTTTCATTCAATGCCTCGACATTAAAGCTTTAATTCAATATAAAACCTGTATTCATTCATTGATTGATTCATATTCAATCATTGATTCAAATGTACGATTGATTTAATTGTACAAACTTCACTCATTTGTGGAGTAAATTTAACTGCATTCATACAATTAATGAATCAAACTGCAAACATTCATTGCATGAGGGACACTGCAAGTCCTATTTCAATGAATCTAGCTTTTGCTATTCATTTAATGAACGAACAGTCCACGCTTTCATTCAAGGATACAAACTGCATGCATTCATTAAATGAAACAGACTTGCACGTGTTAATTCAAAAACTACATCCTTTCTTGTTTATTCAATTCTCGAGTTTAACACTTTCATTCATTGCAACCAACTCCATTGATTCAATCATTGAATCAAACTGCAATCATTGAGTCAATGAATCAAACAGTATTAATGGATTCAATCAAACTTAATTCATCTAATTCGTGAATCAAACTGCACCTAATCATTCAAGGAAATGCACTGTTTGTCGTGATTAAAAGAGTCATTCCAACTACAATCATCAACCAAACTGTCCGCCTTAATTCCATGCGTAGAGCTTCTCTCATTCATTCAATGTGTCAAGCTCACCACTTTCATTTAATGAAACAAGCTGCATTCATTGAATCATTGAGTCAAAGTACAATCATTGATTCAATGAATCAAACTATATTCCTTGTTTCAATGGAACAAGCATAACTCACTTAGTTACTGAATACTACTGCACTCATTCATTCAATCAAACAGACTGCACATGATAATTGAGGTACTCTCATTCGTTCAAAGCCACAGCTTATAGCAGTGATTCCATCAAACAAACTGCACACATTTTGTCCATGAAACAAACTGATTAAATGAAACAGACTGCACGTGTTCATTCAATGAGTTGAGCTTTTCTCTTTCATTCAATACCTCGACATTAAAGCTTTAATTCAATGAAACAATCTGCATTCATTCATTCATTAATTCGTACTCAATCATTGATTCAAAGAATCAAATGTACGATTGATTTAATTGTACAAACTTCACTCATTTGTGGAGTAAATTTAACTGCATTCATACAATCAATGAATCAAACTGCAAACATTCTTTGGATGAGGAACACTGCAAGTCCTATTTCAATGAATCTAGCTTTTGCTATTCATTCAATGAACGAACAGTCCACGCGTTCATTCAAGGATACAAACTGCATGCATTCATTAAATGAAACAGACTGCACCTGTTAATTCAATAACTACAGCTTTTCTTGTTTATTCAATTCTCGAGTTTAACACTTTCATTCATTGCAACCAACTCCATTGATTCAATCATTGAATCAAACTGCAATCATTGAGTCAATTTTTTCAAACAGTATTAATGGATTCAATCAAACTTAATTCATCTACTTCGTGAATCAAACTGCACCTATTGATTCAAAGAAATGCACTGTTTGTCGTGATTAAAAGAGTCATTCTAACTACAATCATCAACCAAACTGTCCGCCTTAATTCCATGCGTAGAGCTTCTCTCATTCATGCAATGTCTCAACTCCTCCATTTTCATTTAATGAAACAAACTGCATTCATTGAATCATTGAATCAAACCTTATTCCTTGTTTCACTAAATAAGTGAGGTATGTTTATTTAGTGAATCCTACTGCACTCATTTATTCAAAACAAGAGACTGCACATGATAATTCCATCAGTAAAGGTTCTCTCATTCGTTGAAAGCCACAATCTTAACACATTGATTCTATCAAATCATCTAAACACATTTAGCCTGCAAAAAATGCATGTGTTCATTCAATGAGTAGAGCTTTTCTCTTTCTTCAATGCCTCGAGTTTAACGCTTTAATTCAATGAAACAACCTGCATGCATTCATTCATTGATTCATATTTCTATCATTGATTCCAATAATCAAATGCAATTCATTGATTTAATGGTACAATCTTCACTCATTTGTGGAGTGAATTTAACTGCATTCATGCAATTAATGAATCAAACTGCAAACATTCATTCGATGAGGAACATTGCAAGTCCTATTCCAATCAATCTAGCTTTGCCATTCATTCAATGAAAGAAACTGCACGCGTTCATTCATGCAAACTGCATGCATTCATTAAATGAAACGACTGCATGTGTTATTTCAATAATTACAGCTTTTCTTGTGTATTCAATGTCTCGAGATTAGCACTTTCATCCAATGAAACCAACTGCATTCATTCAATCATTGAATCAAACTGATATCATTGAGTCAATGAATCAAACAGTATAAATGGATTCAATCAAACAAACTTAACTCATTTACTTCGTGAATCAAACTGCGCCCATACATTCTATGAAATTCACTGTATGTCTTAATTAAAATAGTCATTCTAACTACAATCATGAACAAAACTGCCCGTCTTATTTCAATGCGTAGAGCTTCTCTCATTCATTCAATGTGTCAAGCTCACCACTTTCATTTGATGAAACAAGTTGCATTCATTGAATCATTGAGTCAAAGTACAATCATTGATTCAATGAATCAAACTATATTCCTTGTTTCAATGGAACAAGCATAACTCACTTAGTTACTGAATCCTACTGCACTCATTCATTCAATCAAACAGACTGCACATGATAATTGAGGTACTCTCATTCGTTCCAAGCCACAAGCTTAACGCATTGATTCAATCAAACAAACTGCACACATTTTGTCCATGAAACAAACTGATTAAATGAAACAGACTGCACGTGTTCATTCAATGAGTAGAGCTTTTCTCTTTCATTCAATGCCTCGACATTAAAGCTTTAATTCAATATAAAACCTGCATTCATTCATTGATTGATTCATATTCAATCATTGATTCAAAGAATCAAATGTACGATTGATTTAATTGTACAAATTTCACTCATTTGTGGAGTAAATTTAACTGCATTCATACAATTAATGAATCAAACTGCAAACATTCATTGCATGAGGAACACTGCAAGTCCTATTTCAATGAATCTAGCTTTTGCTATTCATTCAATGAACGAACAGTCCACGCTTTCATTCAAGGATACAAACTGCATGCATTCATTAAATGAAACAGACTTGCACGTGTTAATTCAAAAACTACATCTTTTCTTGTTTATTCAATTCTCGAGTTTAACACTTTCATTCATTGCAACCAACTCCATTGATTCAATCATTGAATCAAACTGCAATCATTGAGTCAATAAATCAAACAGTATTAATGGATTCAATCAAACTTAATTCATCTACTTTGTGAATCAAACTGCACCTATTGATTCAAAGAAATGCACTGTTTGTCGTGATTAAAAGAGTCATTCTAACTACAATCATCAACCAAACTGTCCGCCTTAATTCCATGCGTAGAGCTTCTCTCATTCATTCAATGTGTCAAGCTCACCACTTTCATTTAATGAAACAAGCTGCATTCATTGAATCATTGAGTCAAAGTACAATCATTGATTCAATGAATCAAACTATATTCCTTGTTTCAATGGAACAAGCATAACTCACTTAGTTACTGATCCTACTGCACTCATTCATTCAATCAAACAGACTGCACATGATAATTGAGGTACTCTCATTCGTTCCAAGCCACAAGCTTAACGCATTGATTCAATCAAACAAACTGCACACATTTTGTCCATGAAACAAACTGATTAAATGAAACAGACTGCACGTGTTCATTCAATGAGTTGAGCTTTTCTCTTTCATTCAATACCTCGACATTAAAGCTTTAATTCAATGAAACAATCTGCATTCATTCATTCATTGATTCGTACTCAATCATTGATTCAAAGAATCAAATGTACGATTGATTTAATTGTACAAACTTCACTCATTTGTGGAGTAAATTTAACTGCATTCATACAATCAATGAATCAAACTGCAAACATTCTTTGGATGAGGAACACTGCAAGTCCTATTTCAATGAATCTAGCTTTTGCTATTCATTCAATGAACGAACAGTCCACGCTTTCATTCAAGGATACAAACTGCATGCATTCATTAAATGAAACAGACTGCACCTGTTAATTCAATAACTACAGCTTTTCTTGTTAATTCAATTCTCGAGTTTCACACTTTCACTCATTGCAACCAACTCCATTGATTCAATCATTGAATCAAACTGCAATCATTGAGTCAATGAATCAAACAGTATTAATGGATTCAATCAAACTTAATTCATCTACTTCGTGAATCAAACTGCACCTATTGATTCAAAGAAATGCACTGTTTGTCGTGATTAAAAGAGTCATTCTAACTACAATCATCAACCAAACTGTCCGCCTTAATTCCATGCGTAGAGCTTCTCTCATTCATGCAATGTGTCAACTCCTCCATTTTCATTTAATGAAACAAACTGCATTCATTGAATCATTGAATCAAACCTTATTCCTTGTTTCACTAAATAAGTGAGGTATGTTTACTTAGTGAATCCTACTGCACTCATTTATTCAAAACAAAAGACTGCACATGATAATTCCATCAGTACAGGTTCTCTCATTCGTTGAAAGCCACAATCTTAACACATTGATTCTATCAAATCATCTAAACACATTTAGCCGGCATAAACTGCACGTGTTCATTCAATGAGTAGAGCTTTTCTCTTTCTTCAATGCCTCGAGTTTAACGCTTTAATTCAATGAAACAACCTGCATGCATTCATTCATTGATTCATATTTCTATCATTGATTCCAATAATCAAATGCAATTCATTGATTTAATGGTACAATCTTCACTCATTTGTGGAGTGAATTTAACTGCATTCATGCAATTAATGAATCAAACTGCAAACATTCATTCGATGAGGAACATTGCAAGTCCTATTCCAATCAATCTAGCTTTGCCATTCATTCAATGAAAGAAACTGCACGCGTTCATTCATGCAAACTGCATGCATTCATTAAATGAAACGACTGCATGTGTTATTTCAATTATTACAGCTTTTCTTGTGTATTCAATGTCTCGAGATTAGCACTTTCATCCAATGAAACCAACTGCATTCATTCAATCATTGAATCAAACTGAAATCATTGAGTCAATGAATCAAACAGTATAAATGGATTCAATCAAACAAACTTAACTCATTTACTTCGTGAATCAAACTGCGCCCATTCATTCTATGAAATTCACTATATGTCTTAATTTAAATAGTCATTCTAACTACAATCATGAACAAACCTGCCCGTCTTATTTCAATGCGTAGAGCTTCTCTCATTCATTCAATGTGTCAAGCTCAACTTTTCATTTAATGAAACAAGCTGCATTCATTGAATCATTGAGTCAAAGTACAATCATTGATTCAATGAATCAAACTATATTCCTTGTTTCAATGGAACAAGCATAACTCACTTAGTTACTGATCCTACTGCACTCATTCATTCAATCAAACAGACTGCACATGATAATTGAGGTACTCTCATTCGTTCCAAGCCATAAGCTTAACGCATTGATTCAATCAAACAAACTGCACACATTTTGTCCATGAAACAAACTGATTAAATGAAACAGACTGCACGTGTTCATTCAATGAGTAGAGCTTTTCTCTTTCATTCAATGCCTCGACATTAAAGCTTTAATTCAATATAAAACCTGCATTCATTCATTGATTGATTCATATTCAATCATTGATTCAAAGAATCAAATGTACGATTGATTTAATTGTACAAACTTCACTCATTTGTGGAGTAAATTTAACTGCATTCATACAATTAATGAATCAAACTGCAAACATTCATTGCATGAGGAACACTGCAAGTCCTATTTCAATGAATCTAGCTTTTGCTATTCATTCAATGAACGAACAGTCCACGCTTTCATTCAAGGATACAAACTGCATGCATTCATTAAATGAAACAGACTTGCACGTGTTAATTCAAAAACTACATCTATCCTTGTTTATTCAATTCTCGAGTTTAACACTTTCATTCATTGCAACCAACTCCATTGATTCAATCATTGAATCCAACTGCAATCATTGAGTCAATGAATCAAACAGTATTAATGGATTCAATCAAACTTAATTCATCTAATTCGTGAATCAAACTGCACCTATTCATTCAAGGAAATGCACTGTTTGTCGTGATTAAAAGAGTCATTCTAACTACAATCATCAACCAAACTGTCCGCCTTAATTCCATGCGTAGAGCTTCTCTCATTCATTCAATGTGTCAAGCTCACCTTTTCATTTAATGAAACAAGTTGCATTCATTGAATCATTGAGTCAAAGTACAATCATTGATTCAATGAATCAAACTATATTCCTTGTTTCAATGGAACAAGCATAACTCACTTAGTTACTGATCCTACTGCACTCATTCATTCAATCAAACAGACTGCACATGATAATTGAGGTACTCTCATTCGTTCCAAGCCACAAGCTTAACGCATTGATTCAATCAAACAAACTGCACACATTTTGTCCATGAAACAAACTGATTAAATGAAACAGACTGCACGTGTTCATTCAATGAGTAGAGCTTTTCTCTTTCATTCAATGCCTCGACATTAAAGCTTTAATTCCATATAAAACCTGCATTCATTCATTCATTGATTCGTACTCAATCATTGATTCAAAGAATCAAATGTACGATTGATTTAATTGTACAAACTTCACTCATTTGTGGAGTAAATTTAACTGCATTCATACAATCAATGAATCAAACTGCAAACATTCTTTGGATGACGAACACTGCAAGTCCTATTCCAATCAATCTCGCTTTTGCTATTCATTCAATGAACGAACAGTCCACGCTTTCATTCAAGGATACAAACTGCATGCATTCATTAAATGAAACAGACTGCACCTGTTAATTCAATAACTACAGCTTTTCTTGTTAATTCAATTCTCGAGGTTAACACTTTCACTCATTGCAACCAACTCCATTGATTCAATCATTGAATCAAACTGCAATCATTGAGTCAATGAATCAATCAGTATTAATGGATTCAATCAAACTTAATTCATCTACTTCGTGAATCAAACTGCACCTATTGATTCAAAGAAATGCACTGTTTGTCGTGATTAAAAGAGTCATTCTAACTACAATCATCAACCAAACTGTCCCCCTTAATTCCATGCGTAGAGCTTCTCTCATTCATGCAATGTGTCAACTCCTCCATTTTCATTTAATGAAACAAACTGCATTCATTGAATCATTGAATCAAACCTTATTCCTTGTTTCACTAAATAAGTGAGGTATGTTTACTTAGTGAATCCTACTGCACTCATTTATTCAAAACAAAAGACTGCACATGATAATTCCATCAGTAAAGGTTCTCTCATTCGTTGAAAGCCACAATCTTAACACATTGATTCTATCAAATCATCTAAACACATTTAGCCTGCATAAACTGCACGTGTTCATTCAATGAGTAGAGCTTTTCTCTTTCTTCAATGCCTCGAGTTTAACGCTTTAATTCAATGATACAACATGCATGCATTCATTCATTGATTCATATTTCTATCATTGATTCCAATAATCAAATGCAATTCATTGATTTAATGGTACAATCTTCACTCATTTGTGGAGTGAATTTAACTGCATTCATGCAATTAATGAATCAAACTGCAAACATTCATTCGATGAGGAACATTGCAAGTCCTATTCCAATCAATCTAGCTTTGCCATTCATTCAATGAAAGAAACTGCACGCGTTCATTCATGCAAACTGCATGCATTCATTAAATGAAACGACTGCATGTGTTATTTCAATAATTACAGCTTTTCTTGTGTATTCAATGTCTCGAGATTAGCACTTTCATCCAATGAAACCAACTGCATTCATTCAATCATTGAATCAAACTGAAATCATTGAGTCAATGAATCAAACAGTATAAATGGGTTCAATCAAACAAACTTAACTCATTTACTTCGTGAATCAAACTGCGCCCATTCATTCTATGAAATTCACTGTATGTCTTAATTAAAATAGTCATTCTAACTACAATCATGAACAAAACTGCCCGTCTTATTTCAATGCGTAGAGCTTCTCTCATTCATTCAATGTGTCAAGCTCACCTTTTCATTTAATGAAACAAGCTGCATTCATTGAATCATTGAGTCAAAGTACAATCATTGATTCAATGAATCAAACTATATTCCTTTTTTCAATGGAACAAGCATAACTCACTTAGTTACTGAATCCTACTGCACTCATTCATTCAATCAAACAGACTGCACATGATAATTGAGGTACTCTCATTCGTTCGAAGCCACAACCTTAACGGATTGAATGAATAGCAAAAGCTAGATTCATTGAAATAGGACTTGCAGTGTTCCTCATGCAATGAATGTTTGCAGTTTGATTCATTAATTGTATGAATGCAGTTAAATTTACTCCACAAATGAGTGAAGTTTGTACAATTAAATCAATCGTACATTTGATTCTTTGAATCAATGATTGAATATGAATCAATCAATGAATGAATGCAGGTTTTATATTGAATTAAAGCTTTAATGTCGAGGCATTGAATGAAAGAGAAAAGCTCTACTCATTGAATGAACACGTGCAGTCTGTTTCATTTAATCAGTTTGTTTCATGGACAAAATGTGTGCAGTTTGTTTGATTGAAACAAGCTGCATTCATTGAATCATTGAGTCAAAGTACAATCATTGATTCAATGAATCAAACTATATTCCTTGTTTCAATGGAACAAGCATAACTCACTTAGTTACTGATCCTACTGCACTCATTCATTCAATCAAACAGACTGCACATGATAATTGAGGTACTCTCATTCGTTCCAAGCCACAAGCTTAACGCATTGATTCAATCAAACAAACTGCACACATTTTGTCCATGAAACAAACTGATTAAATGAAACAGACTGCACGTGTTCATTCAATGAGTTGAGCTTTTCTCTTTCATTCAATACCTCGACATTAAAGCTTTAATTCAATGAAACAATCTGCATTCATTCATTCATTGATTCGTACTCAATCATTGATTCAAAGAATCAAATGTACGATTGATTTAATTGTACAAACTTCACTCATTTGTGGAGTAAATTTAACTGCATTCATACAATCAATGAATCAAACTGCAAACATTCTTTGGATGAGGAACACTGCAAGTCCTATTTCAATGAATCTAGCTTTTGCTATTCATTCAATGAACGAACAGTCCACGCTTTCATTCAAGGATACAAACTGCATGCATTCATTAAATGAAACAGACTGCACCTGTTAATTCAATAACTACAGCTTTTCTTGTTAATTCAATTCTCGAGTTTCACACTTTCACTCATTGCAACCAACTCCATTGATTCAATGATTGAATCAAACTGCAATCATTGAGTCAATGAATCAAACAGTATTAATGGATTCAATCAAACTCAATTCATCTACTTCGTGAATCAAACTGCACCTATTGATTCAAAGAAATGCACTGTTTGTCGTGATTAAAAGAGTCATTCTAACTACAATCATCAACCAAACTGACCGCCTTTAATTCCATGCGTAGAGCTTTTCTCATTCATGCAATGTGTCAACTCCTCCATTTTCATTTAATGAAACAAACTGCATTCATTGAATCATTGAATCAAACCTTATTCCTTGTTTCACTAAATAAGTGAGGTATGTTTACTTAGTGAATCCCACTGCACTCATTTATTCAAAACAAAAGACTGCACATGATAATTCCATCAGTACAGGTTCTCTCATTCGTTGAAAGCCACAATCTTAACACATTGATTCTATCAAAACATCTAAACACATTTAGCCTGCATAAACTGCACGTGTTCATTCAATGAGTAGAGCTTTTCTCTTTCTTCAATGCCTCGAGTTTAACGCTTTAATTCAATGAAACAACCTGCATGCATTCATTCATTGATTCATATTTCTATCATTGATTCCAATAATCAAATGCAATTCATTGATTTAATGGTACAATCTTCACTCATTTGTGGAGTGAATTTAACTGCATTCATGCAATTAATGAATCAAACTGCAAACATTCATTCGATGAGGAACATTGCAAGTCCTATTCCAATCAATCTAGCTTTGCCATTCATTCAATGAAAGAAACTGCACGCGTTCATTCATGCAAACTGCATGCATTCATTAAATGAAACGACTGCATGTGTTATTTCAATAATTACAGCTTTTCTTGTGTATTCAATGTCTCGAGATTAGCACTTTCATCCAATGAAACCAACTGCATTCATTCAATCATTGAATCAAACTGAAATCATTGAGTCAATGAATCAAACAGTATAAATGGGTTCAATCAAACAAACTTAACTCATTTACTTCGTGAATCAAACTGCGCCCATTCATTCTATGAAATTCACTGTATGTCTTAATTAAAATAGTCATTCTAACTACAATCATGAACAAAACTGCCCGTCTTATTTCAATGCGTAGAGCTTCTCTCATTCATTCAATGTGTCAAGCTCACCTTTTCATTTAATGAAACAAGCTGCATTCATTGAATCATTGAGTCAAAGTACAATCATTGATTCAATGAATCAAACTATATTCCTTGTTTCAATGGAACAAGCATAACTCACTTAGTTACTGATCCTACTGCACTCATTCATTCAATCAAACAGACTGCACATGATAATTGAGGTACTCTCATTCGTTCAAAGCCACAAGCTTAACGCATTGATTCAATCAAACAAACTGCACACATTTTGTCCATGAAACAAACTGATTAAATGAAACAGACTGCACGTGTTCATTCAATGAGTAGAGCTTTTCTCTTTCATTCAATGCCTCGACATTAAAGCTTTAATTCAATATAAAACCTGCATTCATTCATTGATTGATTCATATTCAATCATTGATTCAAAGAATCAAATGTACGATTGATTTAATTGTACAAACTTCACTCATTTGTGAAGTAAATTTAACTGCATTCATACAATTAATGAATCAAACTGCAAACATTCATTGCATGAGGAACACTGCAAGTCCTATTTCAATGAATCTAGCTTTTGCTATTCATTCAATGAACGAACAGTCCACGCTTTCATTCAAGGATACAAACTGCATGCATTCTTCAAATGAAACAGACTTGCACGTGTTAATTCAAAAACTACATCTTTTCTTGTTTATTCAATTCTCGAGTTTAACACTTTCATTCATTGCAACCAACTCCATTGATTCAATCATTGAATCAAACTGCAATCATTGAGTCAATGAATCAAACAGTATTAATGGATTCAATCAAAATTAATTCATCTAATTCGTGAATCAAACTGCACCTATTCATTCAAAGAAATGCACTGTTTGTCGTGATTAAAAGAGTCATTCTAACTACAATCATCAACCAAACTGTCCGCCTTAATTCCATGCGTAGAGCTTCTCTCATTCATTCAATGTGTCAAGCTCACCTTTTCATTTAATGAAACAAGTTGCATTCATTGAATCATTGAGTCAAAGTACAATCATTGATTCAATGAATCAAACTATATTCCTTGTTTCAATGGAACAAGCATAACTCACTTAGTTACTGAATCCTACTGCACTCATTCATTCAATCAAACAGACTGCACATGATAATTGAGGTACTCTCATTCGTTCCAAGCCACAAGCTTAACGCAGTGATTCCATCAAACAAACTGCACACATTTTGTCCATGAAACAAACTGATTAAATGAAACAGACTGCACGTGTTCATTCAATGAGTAGAGCTTTTCTCTTTCATTCAATGCCTCGACATTAAAGCTTTAATTCAATATAAAACCTGCATTCATTCATTGATTGATTCATATTCAATCATTGATTCAAAGAATCAAATGTACGATTGATTTAATTGTACAAACTTCACTCATTTGTGGAGTAAATTTAACTGCATTCATACAATTAATGAATCAAACTGCAAACATTCATTGCATGAGGAACACTGCAAGTCCTATTTCAATGAATCTAGCTTTTGCTATTCATTCAATGAACGAACAGTCCACGCTTTCATTCAAGGATACAAACTGCATGCATTCATTAAATGAAACAGACTTGCACGTGTTAATTCAAAAACTACATCTTTTCTTGTTTATTCAATTCTCGAGTTTAACACTTTCATTCATTGCAACCAACTCCATTGATTCAATCATTGAATCAAACTGCAATCATTGAGTCAATGAATCAAACAGTATTAATGGATTCAATCAAACTTAATTCATCTAATTCGTGAATCAAACTGCACCTATTCATTCAAAGAAATGCACTGTTTGTCGTGATTAAAAGAGTCATTCTAACTACAATCATCAACCAAACTGTCCGCCTTAATTCCATGCGTAGAGCTTCTCTCATTCATTCAATGTGTCAAGCTCACCACTTTCATTTAATGAAACAAGCTGCATTCATTGAATCATTGAGTCAAAGTACAATCATTGATTCAATGAATCAAACTATATTCCTTGTTTCAATGGAACAAGCATAACTCACTTAGTTACTGAATACTACTGCACTCATTCATTCAATCAAACAGACTGCACATGATAATTGAGGTACTCTCATTCGTTCAAAGCCACAAGCTTAACGCAGTGATTCCATCAAACAAACTGCACACATTTTGTCCATGAAACAAACTGATTAAATGAAACAGACTGCACGTGTTCATTCAATGAGTAGAGCTTTTCTCTTTCATTCAATACCTCGACATTAAAGCTTTAATTCAATTAAACAATCTGCATTCATTCATTCATTGATTCGTACTCAATCATTGATTCAAAGAATCAAATGTACGATTGATTTAATTGTACAAACTTCACTCATTTGTGGAGTAAATTTAACTGCATTCATACAATCAATGAATCAAACTGCAAACATTCTTTGGATGAGGAACACTGCAAGTCCTATTTCAATGAATCTAGCTTTTGCTATTCATTCAATGAACGAACAGTCCACGCTTTCATTCAAGGATACAAACTGCATGCACACATTAAATGAAACAGACTGCACCTGTTAATTCAATAACTACAGCTTTTCTTGTTAATTCAATTCTCGAGTTTCACACTTTCACTCATTGCAACCAACTCCATTGATTCAATCATTGAATCAAACTGCAATCATTGAGTCAATGAATCAAACAGTATTAATGGATTCAATCAAACTTAATTCATCTACTTCGTGAATCAAACTGCACCTATTGATTCAAAGAAATGCACTGTTTGTCGTGATTAAAAGAGTCATTCTAACTACAATCATCAACCAAACTGTCCGCCTTAATTCCATGCGTAGAGCTTCTCTCATTCATGCAATGTGTCAACTCCTCCATTTTCATTTAATGAAACAAACTGCATTCATTGAATCATTGAATCAAACCTTATTCCTTGTTTCACCATATAAGTGAGGTATGTTTACTTAGTGAATCCCACTGCACTCATTTATTCAAAACAAAAGACTGCACATGATAATTCCATCAGTACAGGTTCTCTCATTCGTTGAAAGCCACAATCTTAACACATTGATTCTATCAAATCATCTAAACACATTTAGCCTGCATAAACTGCACGTGTTCATTCAATGAGTAGAGCTTTTCTCTTTCTTCAATGCTTCGAGTTTAACGCTTTAATTCAATGAAACAACCTGCATGCATTCATTCATTGATTCATATTTCTATCATTGATTCCAATAATCAAATGCAATTCATTGATTTAATGGTACAATCTTCACTCATTTGTGGAGTGAATTTAACTGCATTCATGCAATTAATGAATCAAACTCCAAACATTCATTCGATGAGGAACATTTCAAGTCCTATTCCAATCAATCTAGCTTTACCATTCATTCAATGAAAGAAACTGCACGCGTTCATTCATGCAAACTGCATGCATTCATTAAATGAAACGACTGCATGTGTTATTTCAATAATTACAGCTTTTCTTGTGTATTCAATGTCTCGAGATTAGCACTTTCATCCAATGAAACCAACTGCATTCATTCAATCATTGAATCAAACTGAAATCATTGAGTCAATGAATCAAACAGTATAAATGGGTTCAATCAAACAAACTTAACTCATTTACTTCGTGAATCAAACTGCGCCCATTCATTCTATGAAATTCACTGTATGTCTTAATTAAAATAGTCATTCTAACTACAATCATGAACAAAACTGCCCGTCTTATTTCAATGCGTAGAGCTTCTCTCATTCATTCAATGTGTCAAGCTCACCTTTTCATTTAATGAAACAAGCTGCATTCATTGAATCATTGAGTCAAAGTACAATCATTGATTCAATGAATCAAACTATATTCCTTGTTTCAATGGAACAAGCATAACTCACTTAGTTACTGATCCTACTGCACTCATTCATTCAATCAAACAGACTGCACATGATAATTGAGGTACTCTCATTCGTTCCAAGCCACAAGCTTAACGCATTGATTCAATCAAACAAACTGCACACATTTTGTCCATGAAACAAACTGATTAAATGAAACAGACTGCACGTGTTCATTCAATGAGTAGAGCTTTTCTCTTTCATTCAATGCCTCGACATTAAAGCTTTAATTCAATATAAAACCTGCATTCATTCATTGATTGATTCATATTCAATCATTGATTCAAAGAATCAAATGTACGATTGATTTAATTGTACAAACTTCACTCATTTGTGAAGTAAATTTAACTGCATTCATACAATTAATGAATCAAACTGCAAACATTCATTGCATGAGGAACACTGCAAGTCCTATTTCAATGAATCTAGCTTTTGCTATTCATTCAATGAACGAACAGTCCACGCTTTCATTCAAGGATACAAACTGCATGCATTCTTCAAATGAAACAGACTTGCACGTGTTAATTCAAAAACTACATCTTTTCTTGTTTATTCAATTCTCGAGTTTAACACTTTCATTCATTGCAACCAACTCCATTGATTCAATCATTGAATCAAACTGCAATCATTGAGTCAATGAATCAAACAGTATTAATGGATTCAATCAAAATTAATTCATCTAATTCGTGAATCAAACTGCACCTATTCATTCAAAGAAATGCACTGTTTGTCGTGATTAAATGAGTCATTCTAACTACAATCATCAACCAAACTGTCCGCCTTAATTCCATGCGTAGAGCTTCTCTCATTCATTCAATGTGTCAAGCTCACCACTTTCATTTAATGAAACAAGCTGCATTCATTGAATCATTGAGTCAAAGTACAATCATTGATTCAATGAATCAAACTATATTCCTTGTTTCAATGGAACAAGCATAACTCACTTAGTTACTGAATACTACTGCACTTATTCATTCAATCAAACAGACTGCACATGATAATTGAGGTACTCTCATTCGTTCCAAGCCACAAGCTTAACGCAGTGATTCCATCAAACAAACTGCACACATTTTGTCCATGAAACAAACTGATTAAATGAAACAGACTGCACGTGTTCATTCAATGAGTTGAGCTTTTCTCTTTCATTCAATACCTCGACATTAAAGCTTTAATTCAATGAAACAATCTGCATTCATTCATTCATTGATTCGTACTCAATCATTGATTCAAAGAATCAAATGTACGATTGATTTAATTGTACAAACTTCACTCATTTGTGGAGTAAATTTAACTGCATTCATACAATCAATGAATCAAACTGCAAACATTCTTTGGATGAGGAACATTGCAAGTCCTATTTCAATGAATCTAGCTTTTGCTATTCATTCAATGAACGAACAGTCCACGCTTTCATTCAAGGATACAAACTGCATGCATTCATTAAATGAAACAGACTGCACCTGTTAATTCAATAACTACAGCTTTTCTTGTTAATTCAATTCTCGAGTTTCACACTTTCACTCATTGCAACCAACTCCATTGATTCAATGATTGAATCAAACTGCAATCATTGAGTCAATGAATCAAACAGTATTAATTGATTCAATCAAACTCAATTCATCTACTTCGTGAATCAAACTGCACCTATTGATTCAAAAAAATGCACTGTTTGTCGTGATTAAAAGAGTCATTCTAACTACAATCATCAACCAAACTGACCGCCTTTAATTCCATGCGTAGAGCTTCTCTCATTCATGCAATGTGTCAACTCCTCCATTTTCATTTAATGAAACAAACTGCATTCATTGAATCATTGAATCAAACCTTATTCCTTGTTTCACTAAATAAGTGAGGTATGTTTACTTAGTGAATCCCACTGCACTCATTTATTCAAAACAAAAGACTGCACATGATAATTCCATCAGTACAGGTTCTCTCATTCGTTGAAAGCCACAATCTTAACACATTGATTCTATCAAAACATCTAAACACATTTAGCCTGCATAAACTGCACGTGTTCATTCAATGAGTAGAGCTTTTCTCTTTCTTCAATGCCTCGAGTTTAACGCTTTAATTCAATGAAACAACCTGCATGCATTCATTCATTGATTCATATTTCTATCATTGATTCCAATAATCAAATGCAATTCATTGATTTAATGGTACAATCTTCACTCATTTGTGGAGTGAATTTAACTGCATTCATGCAATTAATGAATCAAACTGCAAACATTCATTCGATGAGGAACATTGCAAGTCCTATTCCAATCAATCTAGCTTTGCCATTCATTCAATGAAAGAAACTGCACGCGTTCATTCATGCAAACTGCATGCATTCATTAAATGAAACGACTGCATGTGTTATTTCAATAATTACAGCTTTTCTTGTGTATTCAATGTCTCGAGATTAGCACTTTCATCCAATGAAACCAACTGCATTCATTCAATCATTGAATCAAACTGAAATCATTGAGTCAATGAATCAAACAGTATAAATGGGTTCAATCAAACAAACTTAACTCATTTACTTCGTGAATCAAACTGCGCCCATTCATTCTATGAAATTCACTGTATGTCTTAATTAAAATAGTCATTCTAACTACAATCATGAACAAAACTGCCCGTCTTATTTCAATGCGTAGAGCTTCTCTCATTCATTCAATGTGTCAAGCTCACCTTTTCCTTTAATGAAACAAGCTGCATTCATTGAATCATTGAGTCAAAGTACAATCATTGATTCAATGAATCAAACTATATTCCTTGTTTCAATGGAACAAGCATAACTCACTTAGTTACTGATCCTACTGCACTCATTCATTCAATCAAACAGACTGCACATGATAATTGAGGTACTCTCATTCGTTCAAAGCCACAAGCTTAACGCATTGATTCAATCAAACAAACTGCACACATTTTGTCCATGAAACAAACTGATTAAATGAAACAGACTGCACGTGTTCATTCAATGAGTAGAGCTTTTCTCTTTCATTCAATGCCTCGACATTAAAGCTTTAATTCAATATAAAACCTGCATTCATTCATTGATTGATTCATATTCAATCATTGATTCAAAGAATCAAATGTACGATTGATTTAATTGTACAAACTTCACTCATTTGTGAAGTAAATTTAACTGCATTCATACAATTAATGAATCAAACTGCAAACATTCATTGCATGAGGAACACTGCAAGTCCTATTTCAATGAATCTAGCTTTTGCTATTCATTCAATGAACGAACAGTCCACGCTTTCATTCAAGGATACAAACTGCATGCATTCTTCAAATGAAACAGACTTGCACGTGTTAATTCAAAAACTACATCTTTTCTTGTTTATTCAATTCTCGAGTTTAACACTTTCATTCATTGCAACCAACTCCATTGATTCAATCATTGAATCAAACTGCAATCATTGAGTCAATGAATCAAACAGTATTAATGGATTCAATCAAAATTAATTCATCTAATTCGTGAATCAAACTGCACCTATTCATTCAAAGAAATGCACTGTTTGTCGTGATTAAAAGAGTCATTCTAACTACAATCATCAACCAAACTGTCCGCCTTAATTCCATGCGTAGAGCTTCTCTCATTCATTCAATGTGTCAAGCTCACCTTTTCATTTAATGAAACAAGTTGCATTCATTGAATCATTGAGTCAAAGTACAATCATTGATTCAATGAATCAAACTATATTCCTTGTTTCAATGGAACAAGCATAACTCACTTAGTTACTGAATCCTACTGCACTCATTCATTCAATCAAACAGACTGCACATGATAATTGAGGTACTCTCATTCGTTCCAAGCCACAAGCTTAACGCAGTGATTCCATCAAACAAACTGCACACATTTTGTCCATGAAACAAACTGATTAAATGAAACAGACTGCACGTGTTCATTCAATGAGTAGAGCTTTTCTCTTTCATTCAATGCCTCGACATTAAAGCTTTAATTCAATATAAAACCTGCATTCATTCATTGATTGATTCATATTCAATCATTGATTCAAAGAATCAAATGTACGATTGATTTAATTGTACAAACTTCACTCATTTGTGGAGTAAATTTAACTGCATTCATACAATTAATGAATCAAACTGCAAACATTCATTGCATGAGGAACACTGCAAGTCCTATTTCAATGAATCTAGCTTTTGCTATTCATTCAATGAACGAACAGTCCACGCTTTCATTCAAGGATACAAACTGCATGCATTCATTAAATGAAACAGACTTGCACGTGTTAATTCAAAAACTACATCTTTTCTTGTTTATTCAATTCTCGAGTTTAACACTTTCATTCATTGCAACCAACTCCATTGATTCAATCATTGAATCAAACTGCAATCATTGAGTCAATGAATCAAACAGTATTAATGGATTCAATCAAACTTAATTCATCTAATTCGTGAATCAAACTGCACCTATTCATTCAAGGAAATGCACTGTTTGTCGTGATTAAAAGAGTCATTCTAACTACAATCATCAACCAAACTGTCCGCCTTAATTCCATGCGTAGAGCTTCTCTCATTCATTCAATGTGTCAAGCTCACCACTTTCATTTAATGAAACAAGCTGCATTCATTGAATCATTGAGTCAAAGTACAATCATTGATTCAATGAATCAAACTATATTCCTTGTTTCAATGGAACAAGCATAACTCACTTAGTTACTGAATACTACTGCACTCATTCATTCAATCAAACAGACTGCACATGATAATTGAGGTACTCTCATTCGTTCAAAGCCACAAGCTTAACGCAGTGATTCCATCAAACAAACTGCACACATTTTGTCCATGAAACAAACTGATTAAATGAAACAGACTGCACGTGTTCATTCAATGAGTAGAGCTTTTCTCTTTCATTCAATACCTCGACATTAAAGCTTTAATTCAATTAAACAATCTGCATTCATTCATTCATTGATTCGTACTCAATCATTGATTCAAAGAATCAAATGTACGATTGATTTAATTGTACAAACTTCACTCATTTGTGGAGTAAATTTAACTGCATTCATACAATCAATGAATCAAACTGCAAACATTCTTTGGATGAGGAACACTGCAAGTCCTATTTCAATGAATCTAGCTTTTGCTATTCATTCAATGAACGAACAGTCCACGCTTTCATTCAAGGATACAAACTGCATGCACACATTAAATGAAACAGACTGCACCTGTTAATTCAATAACTACAGCTTTTCTTGTTAATTCAATTCTCGAGTTTCACACTTTCACTCATTGCAACCAACTCCATTGATTCAATCATTGAATCAAACTGCAATCATTGAGTCAATGAATCAAACAGTATTAATGGATTCAATCAAACTTAATTCATCTACTTCGTGAATCAAACTGCACCTATTGATTCAAAGAAATGCACTGTTTGTCGTGATTAAAAGAGTCATTCTAACTACAATCATCAACCAAACTGTCCGCCTTAATTCCATGCGTAGAGCTTCTCTCATTCATGCAATGTGTCAACTCCTCCATTTTCATTTAATGAAACAAACTGCATTCATTGAATCATTGAATAAAACCTTATTCCTTGTTTCACCATATAAGTGAGGTATGTTTACTTAGTGAATCCCACTGCACTCATTTATTCAAAACAAAAGACTGCACATGATAATTCCATCAGTACAGGTTCTCTCATTCGTTGAAAGCCACAATCTTAACACATTGATTCTATCAAATCATCTAAACACATTTAGCCTGCATAAACTGCACGTGTTCATTCAATGAGTAGAGCTTTTCTCTTTCTTCAATGCTTCGAGTTTAACGCTTTAATTCAATGAAACAACCTGCATGCATTCATTCATTGATTCATATTTCTATCATTGATTCCAATAATCAAATGCAATTCATTGATTTAATGGTACAATCTTCACTCATTTGTGGAGTGAATTTAACTGCATTCATGCAATTAATGAATCAAACTCCAAACATTCATTCGATGAGGAACATTTCAAGTCCTATTCCAATCAATCTAGCTTTACCATTCATTCAATGAAAGAAACTGCACGCGTTCATTCATGCAAACTGCATGCATTCATTAAATGAAACGACTGCATGTGTTATTTCAATAATTACAGCTTTTCTTGTGTATTCAATGTCTCGAGATTAGCACTTTCATCCAATGAAACCAACTGCATTCATTCAATCATTGAATCAAACTGAAATCATTGAGTCAATGAATCAAACAGTATAAATGGGTTCAATCAAACAAACTTAACTCATTTACTTCGTGAATCAAACTGCGCCCATTCATTCTATGAAATTCACTGTATGTCTTAATTAAAATAGTCATTCTAACTACAATCATGAACAAAACTGCCCGTCTTATTTCAATGCGTAGAGCTTCTCTCATTCATTCAATGTGTCAAGCTCACCTTTTCATTTAATGAAACAAGCTGCATTCATTGAATCATTGAGTCAAAGTACAATCATTGATTCAATGAATCAAACTATATTCCTTGTTTCAATGGAACAAGCATAACTCACTTAGTTACTGATCCTACTGCACTCATTCATTCAATCAAACAGACTGCACATGATAATTGAGGTACTCTCATTCGTTCCAAGCCACAAGCTTAACGCATTGATTCAATCAAACAAACTGCACACATTTTGTCCATGAAACAAACTGATTAAATGAAACAGACTGCACGTGTTCATTCAATGAGTAGAGCTTTTCTCTTTCATTCAATGCCTCGACATTAAAGCTTTAATTCAATATAAAACCTGCATTCATTCATTGATTGATTCATATTTAATCATTGATTCAAAGAATCAAATGTACGATTGATTTAATTGTACAAACTTCACTCATTTGTGAAGTAAATTTAACTGCATTCATACAATTAATGAATCAAACTGCAAACATTCATTGCATGAGGAACACTGCAAGTCCTATTTCAATGAATCTAGCTTTTGCTATTCATTCAATGAACGAACAGTCCACGCTTTCATTCAAGGATACAAACTGCATGCATTCTTCAAATGAAACAGACTTGCACGTGTTAATTCAAAAACTACATCTTTTCTTGTTTATTCAATTCTCGAGTTTAACACTTTCATTCATTGCAACCAACTCCATTGATTCAATCATTGAATCAAACTGCAATCATTGAGTCAATGAATCAAACAGTATTAATGGATTCAATCAAAATTAATTCATCTAATTCGTGAATCAAACTGCACCTATTCATTCAAAGAAATGCACTGTTTGTCGTGATTAAAAGAGTCATTCTAACTACAATCATCAACCAAACTGTCCGCCTTAATTCCATGCGTAGAGCTTCTCTCATTCATTCAATGTGTCAAGCTCACCTTTTCATTTAATGAAACAAGTTGCATTCATTGAATCATTGAGTCAAAGTACAATCATTGATTCAATGAATCAAACTATATTCCTTGTTTCAATGGAACAAGCATAACTCACTTAGTTACTGAATCCTACTGCACTCATTCATTCAATCAAACAGACTGCACATGATAATTGAGGTACTCTCATTCGTTCCAAGCCACAAGCTTAACGCAGTGATTCCATCAAACAAACTGCACACATTTTGTCAATGAAACAAACTGATTAAATGAAACAGACTGCACGTGTTCATTCAATGAGTAGAGCTTTTCTCTTTCATTCAATGCCTCGACATTAAAGCTTTAATTCAATATAAAACCTGCATTCATTCATTGATTGATTCATATTCAATCATTGATTCAAAGAATCAAATGTACGATTGATTTAATTGTACAAACTTCACTCATTTGTGGAGTAAATTTAACTGCATTCATACAATTAATGAATCAAACTGCAAACATTCATTGCATGAGGAACACTGCAAGTCCTATTTCAATGAATCTAGCTTTTGCTATTCATTCAATGAACGAACAGTCCACGCTTTCATTCAAGGATACAAACTGCATGCATTCATTAAATGAAACAGACTTGCACGTGTTAATTCAAAAACTACATCTTTTCTTGTTTATTCAATTCTCGAGTTTAACACTTTCATTCATTGCAACCAACTCCATTGATTCAATCATTGAATCAAACTGCAATCATTGAGTCAATGAATCAAACAGTATTAATGGATTCAATCAAACTTAATTCATCTAATTCGTGAATCAAACTGCACCTATTCATTCAAGGAAATGCACTGTTTGTCGTGATTAAAAGAGTCATTCTAACTACAATCATCAACCAAACTGTCCGCCTTAATTCCATGCGTAGAGCTTCTCTCATTCATTCAATGTGTCAAGCTCACCACTTTCATTTAATGAAACAAGCTGCATTCATTGAATCATTGAGTCAAAGTACAATCATTGATTCAATGAATCAAACTATATTCCTTGTTTCAATGGAACAAGCATACCTCACTTAGTTACTGAATACTACTGCACTCATTCATTCAATCAAACAGACTGCACATGATAATTGAGGTACTCTCATTCGTTCAAAGCCACAAGCTTAACGCAGTGATTCCATCAAACAAACTGCACACATTTTGTCCATGAAACAAACTGATTAAATGAAACAGACTGCACGTGTTCATTCAATGAGTAGAGTTTTTCTCTTTCATTCAATACCTCGACATTAAAGCTTTAATTCAATTAAACAATCTGCATTCATTCATTCATTGATTCGTACTCAATCATTGATTCAAAGAATCAAATGTACGATTGATTTAATTGTACAAACTTCACTCATTTGTGGAGTAAATTTAACTGCATTCATACAATCAATGAATCAAACTGCAAACATTCTTTGGATGAGGAACACTGCAAGTCCTATTTCAATGAATCTAGCTTTTGCTATTCATTCAATGAACGAACAGTCCACGCTTTCATTCAAGGATACAAACTGCATGCACACATTAAATGAAACAGACTGCACCTGTTAATTCAATAACTACAGCTTTTCTTGTTAATTCAATTCTCGAGTTTCACACTTTCACTCATTGCAACCAACTCCATTGATTCAATCATTGAATCAAACTGCAATCATTGAGTCAATGAATCAAACAGTATTAATGGATTCAATCAAACTTAATTCATCTACTTCGTGAATCAAACTGCACCTATTGATTCAAAGAAATGCACTGTTTGTCGTGATTAAAAGAGTCATTCTAACTACAATCATCAACCAAACTGTCCGCCTTAATTCCATGCGTAGAGCTTCTCTCATTCATGCAATGTGTCAACTCCTCCATTTTCATTTAATGAAACAAACTGCATTCATTGAATCATTGAATCAAACCTTATTCCTTGTTTCACCATATAAGTGAGGTATGTTTACTTAGTGAATCCCACTGCACTCATTTATTCAAAACAAAAGACTGCACATGATAATTCCATCAGTACAGGTTCTCTCATTCGTTGAAAGCCACAATCTTAACACATTGATTCTATCAAATCATCTAAACACATTTAGCCTGCATAAACTGCACGTGTTCATTCAATGAGTAGAGCTTTTCTCTTTCTTCAATGCTTCGAGTTTAACGCTTTAATTCAATGAAACAACCTGCATGCATTCATTCATTGATTCATATTTCTATCATTGATTCCAATAGTCAAATGCAATTCATTGATTTAATGGTACAATCTTCACTCATTTGTGGAGTGAATTTAACTGCATTCATGCAATTAATGAATCAAACTCCAAACATTCATTCGATGAGGAACATTTCAAGTCCTATTCCAATCAATCTAGCTTTACCATTCATTCAATGAAAGAAACTGCACGCGTTCATTCATGCAAACTGCATGCATTCATTAAATGAAACGACTGCATGTGTTCTTTCAATAATTACAGCTTTTCTTGTGTATTCAATGTCTCGAGATTAGCACTTTCATCCAATGAAACCAACTGCATTCATTCAATCATTGAATCAAACTGAAATCATTGAGTCAATGAATCAAACAGTATAAATGGGTTCAATCAAACAAACTTAACTCATTTACTTCGTGAATCAAACTGCGCCCATTCATTCTATGAAATTCACTGTATGTCTTAATTAAAATAGTCATTCTAACTACAATCATGAACAAAACTGCCCGTCTTATTTCAATGCGTAGAGCTTCTCTCATTCATTCAATGTGTCAAGCTCACCTTTTCATTTAATGAAACAAGCTGCATTCATTGAATCATTGAGTCAAAGTACAATCATTGATTCAATGAATCAAACTATATTCCTTGTTTCAATGGAACAAGCATAACTCACTTAGTTACTGATCCTACTGCACTCATTCATTCAATCAAACAGACTGCACATGATAATTGAGGTACTCTCATTCGTTCCAAGCCACAAGCTTAACGCATTGATTCAATCAAACAAACTGCACACATTTTGTCCATGAAACAAACTGATTAAATGAAACAGACTGCACGTGTTCATTCAATGAGTAGAGCTTTTCTCTTTCATTCAATGCCTCGACATTAAAGCTTTAATTCAATATAAAACCTGCATTCATTCATTGATTGATTCATATTCAATCATTGATTCAAAGAATCAAATGTACGATTGATTTAATTGTACAAACTTCACTCATTTGTGGAGTAAATTTAACTGCATTCAGACAATTAATGAATCAAACTGCAAACATTCATTGCATGAGGAACACTGCAAGTCCTATTTCAATGAATCTAGCTTTTGCTATTCATTCAATGAACGAACAGTCCACGCTTTCATTCAAGGATACAAACTGCATGCATTCATTAAATGAAACAGACTTGCACGTGTTAATTCAAAAACTACATCTTTTCTTGTTTATTCAATTCTCGAGTTTAACACTTTCATTCATTGCAACCAACTCCATTGATTCAATCATTGAATCAAACTGCAATCATTGAGTCAATGAATCAAACAGTATTAATGGTTCAATCAAACTTAATTCATCTAATTCGTGAATCAAACTGCACCTATTCATTCTATGAAATGCACTGTTTGTCGTGATTAAAAGAGTCATTCTAACTACAATCATCAACCAAACTGTCCGCCTTAATTCCATGCGTAGAGCTTCTCTCATTCATTCAATGTGTCAAGCTCACCACTTTCATTTAATGAAACAAGCTGCATTCATTGAATCATTGAGTCAAAGTACAATCATTGATTCAATGAATCAAACTATATTCCTTGTTTCAATGGAACAAGCATAACTCACTTAGTTACTGAATCCTACTGCACTCATTCATTCAATCAAACAGACTGCACATGATAATTGAGGTACTCTCATTCGTTCAAAGCCACAAGCTTAACGCAGTGATTCCATCAAACAAACTGCACACATTTTGTCCATGAAACAAACTGATTAAATGAAACAGACTGCACGTGTTCATTCAATGAGTAGAGCTTTTCTCTTTCATTCAATACCTCGACATTAAAGCTTTAATTCAATTAAACAATCTGCATTCATTCATTCATTGATTCGTACTCAATCATTGATTCAAAGAATCAAATGTACGATTGATTTAATTGTACAAACTTCACTCATTTGTGGAGTAAATTTAACTGCATTCATACAATCAATGAATCAAACTGCAAACATTCTTTGGATGAGGAACACCGCAAGTCCTATTTCAATGAATCTAGCTTTTGCTATTTATTCAATGAACGAACAGTCCACGCTTTCATTCAAGGATACAAACTGCATGCATTCATTAAATGAAACAGACTGCACCTGTTAATTCAATAACTACAGCTTTTCTTGTTTATTCAATTCTCGAGTTTAACACTTTCATTCATTGCAACCAACTCCATTGATTCAATCATTGAATCAAACTGCAATCATTGAGTCAATGAATCAAACAGTATTAATGGATTCAATCAAACTTAATTCATCTACTTCGTGAATCAAACTGCACCTATTGATTCAAAGAAATGCACTGTTTGTCGTGATTAAAAGAGTCATTCTAACTACAATCATCAACCAAACTGTCCGCCTTAATTCCATGCGTAGCGCTTCTCTCATTCATGCAATGTGTCAACTCCTCCATTTTCATTTAATGAAACAAACTGCATTCATTGAATCATTGAATCAAACCTTATTCCTTGTTTCACTAAATAAGTGAGGTATGTTTATTTAGTGAATCCTACTGCACTCATTTATTCAAAACAAGAGACTGCACATGATAATTCCATCAGTAAAGGTTCTCTCATTCGTTGAAAGCCACAATCTTAACACATTGATTCTATCAAATCATCTAAACACATTTAGCCTGCATAAACTGCACGTGTTCATTCAATGAGTAGAGCTTTTCTCTTTCTTCAATGCCTCGAGTTTAACGCTTTAATTCAATGAAACAACCTGCATGCATTCATTCATTGATTCATATTTCTATCATTGATTCCAATAATCAAATGCAATTCATTGATTTAATAGTACAATCTTCACTCATTTGTGGAGTGAATTTAACTGCATTCATGCAATTAATGAATCAAACTGCAAACATTCATTCGATGAGGAACATTGCAAGTCCTATTCCAATCAATCTAGCTTTGCCATTCATTCAATGAAAGAAACTGCACGCGTTCATTCATGCAAACTGCATGCATTCATTAAATGAAACGACTGCATGTGTTATTTCAATAATTACAGCTTTTCTTGTGTATTCAATGTCTCGAGATTAGCACTTTCATCCAATGAAACCAACTGCATTCATTCAATCATTGAATCAAACTGATATCATTGAGTCAATGAATCAAACAGTATAAATGGGTTCAATCAAACAAACTTAACTCATTTACTTCGTGAATCAAACTGCGCCCATACATTCTATGAAATGCACTGTTTGTCGTGATTAAAAGAGTCATTCTAACTACAATCATCAACCAAACTGTCCGCCTTAATTCCATGCGTAGAGCTTCTCTCATTCATTCAATGTGTCAAGCTCACCACTTTCATTTAATGAAACAAGCTGCATTCATTGAATCATTGAGTCAAAGTACAATCATTGATTCAATGAATCAAACTATATTCCTTGTTTCAATGGAACAAGCATAACTCACTTAGTTACTGAATACTACTGCACTCATTCATTCAATCAAACAGACTGCACATGATAATTGAGGTACTCTCATTCGTTCAAAGCCACAAGCTTAACGCAGTGATTCAATCAAACAAACTGCACACATTTTGTCCATGAAACAAACTGATTAAATGAAACAGACTGCACGTGTTCATTCAATGAGTAGAGCTTTTCTCTTTCATTCAATGCCTCGACATTAAAGCTTTAATTCAATATAAAACCTGCATTCATTCATTGATTGATTCATATTCAATCATTGATTCAAAGAATCAAATGTACGATTGATTTAATTGTACAAACTTCACTCATTTGTGGAGTAAATTTAACTGCATTCATACAATTAATGAATCAAACTGCAAACATTCATTGCATGAGGAACACTGCAAGTCCTATTTCAATGAATCTAGCTTTTGCTATTCATTCAATGAACGAACAGTCCACGCTTTCATTCAAGGATATAAACTGCATGCATTCATTAAATGAAACAGACTTGCACGTGTTAATTCAAAAACTACATCTTTTCTTGTTTATTCAATTATCGAGTTTAACACTTTCATTCATTGCAACCAACTCCATTGATTCAATCATTGAATCAAACTGCAATCATTGAGTCAATGAATCAAACAGTATTAATGGATTCAATCAAACTTAATTCATCTAATTCGTGAATCAAACTGCACCTATTCATTCAAGGAAATGCACTGTTTGTCGTGATTAAAAGAGTCATTCTAACTACAATCATCAACCAAACTGTCCGCCTTAAATCCATGTGTAGAGCTTCTCTCATTCATTCAATGTGTCAAGCTCACCACTTTCATTTAATGAAACAAGCTGCATTCATTGAATCATTGAGTCAAAGTACAATCATTGATTCAATGAATCAAACTATATTCCTTGTTTCAATGGAACAAGCATAACTCACTTAGTTACTGAATACTACTGCACTCATTCATTCAATCAAACAGACTGCACATGATAATTGAGGTACTCTCATTCGTTCAAAGCCACAAGCTTAACGCAGTGATTCCATCAAACAAACTGCACACATTTTGTCCATGAAACAAACTGATTAAATGAAACAGACTGCACGTGTTCATTCAATGAGTAGAGCTTTTCTCTTTCATTCAATACCTCGACATTAAAGCTTTAATTCAATTAAACAATCTGCATTCATTCATTCATTGATTCGTACTCAATCATTGATTCAAAGAATCAAATGTACGATTGATTTAATTGTACAAACTTCACTCATTTGTGGAGTAAATTTAACTGCATTCATACAATCAATGAATCAAACTGCAAACATTCTTTGGATGAGGAACACTGCAAGTCCTATTCCAATCAATCTCGCTTTTGCTATTCATTCAATGAACGAACAGTCCACGCTTTCATTCAAGGATACAAACTGCATGCATTCATTAAATGAAACAGACTGCACCTGTTAATTCAATAACTACAGCTTTTCTTGTTAATTCAATTCTCGAGTTTAACACTTTCACTCATTGCAACCAACTCCATTGATTCAATCATTGAATCAAACTGCAATCATTGAGTCAATGAATCAATCAGTATTAATGGATTCAATCAAACTTAATTCATCTACTTCGTGAATCAAACTGCACCTATTGATTCAAAGAAATGCACTGTTTGTCGTGTTTAAAAGAGTCATTCTAACTACAATCATCAACCAAACTGTCCGCCTTAATTCCATGCGTAGAGCTTCTCTCATTCATGCAATGTGTCAACTCCTCCATTTTCATTTAATGAAACAAACTGCATTCATTGATTAATTGAATCAAACCTTATTCCTTGTTTCACTAAATAAGTGAGGTATGTTTATTTAGTGAATCCTACTGCACTCATTTATTCAAAACAAGAGACTGCACATGATAATTCCATCAGTAAAGGTTCTCTCATTCGTTGAAAGCCACAATCTTAACACATTGATTCTATCAAATCATCTAAACACATTTAGCCTGCATAAACTGCACGTGTTCATTCAATGATAGAGCTTTTCTCTTTCTTCAATGCCTCGAGTTTAACGCATTAATTCAATGAAACAACCTGCATGCATTCATTCATTGATTCATATTTGTATCATTGATTCCAATAATCAAATGCAATTCATTGATTTAATGGTACAATCTTCACTCATTTGTGGAGTGAATTTAACTGCATTCATGCAATTAATGAATCAAACTGCAAACATTCATTCGATGAGGAACATTGCAAGTCCTATTCCAATCAATCTAGCTTTGCCATTCATTCAATGAAAGAAACTGCACGCATTCATTCATGCAAACTGCATGCATTCATTAAATGAAACGACTGCATGTGTTATTTCAATAATTACAGCTTTTCTTGTGTATTCAATGTCTCGAGATTAGCACTTTCATCCAATGAAACCAACTGCATTCATACAATCAATGAATCAAACTGCAAACATTCTTGGGATGAGGAACACTGCAAGTCCTATTTCAATCAATCTCGCTTTTGCTATTCATTCAATGAACGAACAGTCCACGCTTTCATTCAAGGATACAAACTGCATGCATTCATTAAATGAAACAGACTGCACCTGTTAATTCAATAACTACAGCTTTTCTTGTTAATTCAATTCTCGAGTTTCACACTTTCACTCATTGCAACCAACTCCATTGATTCAATCATTGAATCAAACTGCAATCATTGAGTCAATGAATCAAACAGTATTAATGGATTCAATCAAACTTAATTCATCTACTTCGTGAATCAAACTGCACCTATTGATTCAAAGAAATGCACTGTTTGTCGTGATTAAAAGAGTCATTCTAACTACAATCATCAACCAAACTGTCCGCCTTAATTCCATGCGTAGAGCTTCTCTCATTCATGCAATGTGTCAACTCCTCCATTTTCATTTAATGAAACAAACTGCATTCATTGAATCATTGAATCAAACCTTATTCCTTGTTTCACTAAATAAGTGAGGTATGTTTATTTAGTGAATCCTACTGCACTCATTTATTCAAAACAAGAGACTGCACATGATAATTCCATCAGTAAAGGTTCTCTCATTCGTTGAAAGCCACAATCTTAACACATTGATTCTATCAAATCATCTAAACACATTTAGCCTGCATAAACTGCACGTGTTCATTCAATGAGTAGAGCTTTTCTCTTTCTTCAATGCCTCGAGTTTAACGCTTTAATTCAATGAAACAACCTGCATGCATTCATTCATTGATTCATATTTCTATCATTGATTCCAATAATCAAATGCAATTCATTGATTTAATGGTACAATCTTCACTCATTTGTGGAGTGAATTTAACTGCATTCATGCAATTAATGAATCAAACTGCAAACATTCATTCGATGAGGAACATTGCAAGTCCTATTCCAATCAATCTAGCTTTGCCATTCATTCAATGAAAGAAACTGCACGCGTTCATTCATGCAAACTGCATGCATTCATTAAATGAAACGACTGCATGTGTTATTTCAATAATTACAGCTTTTCTTGTGTATTCAATGTCTCGAGATTAGCACTTTCATCCAATGAAACCAACTGCATTCATACAATCAATGAATCAAACTGCAAACATTCTTTGGATGAGGAACACTACAAGTCCTATTTCAATGAATCTAGCTTTTGCTATTCATTCAATGAACGAACAGTCCACGCTTTCATTCAAGGATACAAACTGCATGCATTCATTAAATGAAACAGACTGCACCTGTTAATTCAATAACTACAGCTTTTCTTGTTTATTCAATTCTCGAGTTTAACACTTTCATTCATTGCAACCAACTCCATTGATTCAATCATTGAATCAAACTGCAATCATTGAGTCAATGAATCAAACAGTATTAATGGATTCAATCAAACTTAATTCATCTACTTCGTGAATCAAACTGCACCTATTCATTCAAAGAAATGCACTGTTTGTCGTGATTAAAAGAGTCATTCTAACTACAATCATCAACCAAACTGTCCGCCTTAATTCCATGCGTAGAGCTTCTCTCAATCATGCAATGTGTCAACTCCTCCATTTTCATTTAATGAAACAAACTGCAATCATTGAATCATTGAATCAAACCTTATTCCTTGTTTCACTAAATAAGTGAGGTATGTTTATTTAGTGAATCCTACTGCACTCATTTATTCAAAACAAGAGACTGCACATGATAATTCCATCAGTAAAGGTTGTCTCATTCGTTGAAAGCCACAATCTTAACACATTGATTCTATCAAATCATCTAAACACATTTAGCCTGCATAAACTGCACGTGTTCATTCAATGAGTAGAGCTTTTCTCTTTCTTCAATGCCTCGAGTTTAACGCTTTAATTCAATGAAACAACCTGCATGCATTCATTCATTGATTCATATTTCTATCATTGATTCCAATAATCAAATGCAATTCATTGATTTAATGGTACAATCTTCACTCATTTGTGGAGTGAATTTAACTGCATTCATGCAATTAATGAATCAAACTGCAAACATTCATTCGATGAGGAACATTGCAAGTCCTATTCCAATCAATCTAGCTTTGCCATTCATTCAATGAAAGAAACTGCACGCGTTCATTCATGCAAACTGCATGCATTCATTAAATGAACCGACTGCATGTGTTATTTCAATAATTACAGCTTTTCTTGTGTATTCAATGTCTCGAGATTAGCACTTTCATCCAATGAAACCAACTGCATTCATTCAATCATTGAATCAAACTGAAATCATTGAGTCAATGAATCAAACAGTATAAATGGGTTCAATCAAACAAAATTAACTCATTTACTTCGTTAATCAAACTGCGCTCATACATTCTATGAAATTCACTGTATGTCTTAATTAAAATAGTCATTCTAACTACAATCATGAACAAAACCGCCCGTCTTATTTCAATGCGGAGAGCTTCTCTCATTCATTCAATGTGTCAAGCTCACCTTTTCATTTAATGAAACAAGCTGCATTCATTGAATCATTGAGTCAAAGTACAATCATTGATTCAATGAATCAAACTATATTCCTTGTTTCAATGGAACAAGCATAACTCACTTAGTTACTGAATCCTACTGCACTCATTCATTCAATCAAACAGACTGCACATGATAATTGAGGTACTCTCATTCGTTCCAAGCCACAAGCTTAACGCAGTGATTCCATCAAACAAACTGCACACATTTTGTCCATGAAACAAACTGATTAAATGAAACAGACTGCACGTGTTCATTCAATGAGTAGAGCTTTTCTCTTTCATTCAATGCCTCGACATTAAAGCTTTAATTCAATATAAAACCTGCATTCATTCATTGATTGATTCATATTCAATCATTGATTCAAAGAATCAAATGTACGATTGATTTAATTGTACAAACTTCACTCATTTGTGGAGTAAATTTAACTGCATTCATACAATTAATGAATCAAACTGCAAACATTCATTGCATGAGGAACACTGCAAGTCCTATTTCAATGAATCTAGCTTTTGTTATTCATTCAATGAACGAACAGTCCACGCTTTCATTCAAGGATACAAACTGCATGCATTCATTAAATGAAACAGACTTGCACGTGTTAATTCAAAAACTACATCTTTTCTTGTTTATTCAATTCTCGAGTTTAACACTTTCATTCATTGCAACCAACTCCATTGATTCAATCATTGAATCAAACTGCAATCATTGAGTCAATGAATCAAACAGTATTAATGGATTCAATCAAACTTAATTCATCTAATTCGTGAATCAAACTGCACCTATTCATTCAAAGAAATGCACTGTTTGTCGTGATTAAAAGAGTCATTCTAACTACAATCATCAACCAAACTGTCCGCCTTAATTCCATGCGTAGAGCTTCTCTCATTCATTCAATGTGTCAAGCTCACCACTTTCATTTAATGAAACAAGCTGCATTCATTGAATCAGTGAGTCAAAGTACAATCATTGATTCAATGAATCAAACTATATTCCTTGTTTCAATGGAACAAGCATAACTCACTTAGTTACTGAATACTACTGCACTTATTCATTCAATGAAACAGACTGCACATGATAATTGAGGTACTCTCATCCGTTCAAAGCCACAAGCTTAACGCAGTGATTGTATCAAACAAACTGCACACATTTTGTCCATGAAACAAACTGATTAAATGAAACAGACTGCACGTGTTCATTCAATGAGTTGAGCTTTTCTCTTTCATTCAATACCACGACATTAAAGCTTTAATTCAATGAAACAATCTGCATTCATTCATTCATTGATTCGTACTCATTCATTGATTCAAAGAATCAAATGTACGATTGATTTAATTGTACAAACTTCACTCATTTGTGGAGTAAATTTAACTGCATTCATACAATCAATGAATCAAACTGCAAACATTCTTTGGATGAGGAACACTGCAAGTCCTATTTCAATTAATCTAGCTTTTGCTATTCATTCAATGAACGAACAGTCCACGCGTTCATTCAAGGATACAAACTGCATGCATTCATTAAATGAAACAGACTGCACCTGTTAATTCAATAACTACAACTTTTCTTGTTAATTCAATTCTCGACTTTAACACTTTCACTCATTGCAACCAACTCCATTGATTCAATCATTGAATCAAACTGCAATCATTGAGTCAATGAATCAAACAGTATTAATGGATTCAATCAAACTTAATTTATCTACTTCGTGAATCAAACTGCACCTATTGATTCAAAGAAATGCACTGTTTGTCGTGATTAAAAGAGTCATTCTAACTACAATCATCAACCAAACTGTCCGCCTTAATTCCATGCGTAGAGCTTCTCTCATTCATGCAATGTGTCAACTCCTCCATTTTCATTTAATGAAACAAACTGCATTCATTGAATCATTGAATCAAATCTTATTCCTTGTTTCACTAAATAAGTGAGGTATGTTTACTTAGTGAATCCTACTGCACTCATTTATTCAAAACAAAAGACTGCACATGATAATTCCATCAGTACAGGTTCTCTCATTCGTTGAAAGCCACAATCTTAACACATTGATTCTATCAAATCATCTAAACACATTTAGCCTGCATAAACTGCACGTGTTCATTCAATGAGTAGAGCTTTTCTCTTTCTTCAATGCCTCGAGTTTAACGCTTTAATTCAATGAAACAACCTGCATGCATTCATTCATTGATTCATATTTCTATCATTGATTCCAATAATCAAATGCAATTCATTGATTTAATGGTACAATCTTCACTCATTTGTGGAGTGAATTTAACTGCATTCATGCAATTAATGAATCAAACTGCAAACATTCATTCGATGAGGAACATTGCAAGTCCTATTCCAATCAATCTAGCTTTGCCATTCATTCAATGAAAGAAACTGCACGCGTTCATTCATGCAAACTGCATGCATTCATTAAATGAAACGACTGCATGTGTTATTTCAATAATTACAGCTTTTCTTGTGTATTCAATGTCTCGAGATTAGCACTTTCATCCAATGAAACCAACTGCATTCATTCAATCATTGAATCAAACTGAAATCATTGAGTCAATGAATCAAACAGTATAAATGGGTTCAATCAAACAAACTTAACTCATTTACTTCGTGAATCAAACTGCGCCCATTCATTCTATGAAATTCACTGTATGTCTTAATTAAAATAGTCATTCTAACTACAATCATGAACAAAACTGCCCGTCTTATTTCAATGCGGAGAGCTTCTCTCATTCATTCAATGTGTCAAGCTCACCTTTTCATTTAATGAAACAAGCTGCATTCATTTAATCATTGAGTCAAAGTACAATCATTGATTCAATGAATCAAACTATATTCCTTGTTTCAATGGAACAAGCATAACTCACTTAGTTACTGATCCTACTGCACTCATTCATTCAATCAAACAGACTGCACATGATAATTGAGGTACTCTCATTCGTTCCAAGCCACAAGCTTAACGCATTGATTCAATCAAACAAACTGCACACATTTTGTCCATGAAACAAACTGATTAAATGAAACAGACTGCACGTGTTCATTCAATGAGTTGAGCTTTTCTCTTTCATTCAATACCTCGACATTAAAGCTTTAATTCAATGAAACAATCTGCATTCATTCATTCATTGATTCGTACTCAATCATTGATTCAAAGAATCAAATGTACGATTGATTTAATTGTACAAACTTCACTCATTTGTGGAGTAAATTTAACTGCATTCATACAATCAATGAATCAAACTGCAAACATTCTTTGGATGAGGAACACTGCAAGTCCTATTCCAATCAATCTCGCTTTTGCTATTCATTCAATGAACGAACAGTCCACGCTTTCATTCAAGGATACAAACTGCATGCATTCATTAAATGAAACAGACTGCACCTGTTAATTCAATAACTACAGCTTTTCTTGTTAATTCAATTCTCGAGTTTAACACTTTCACTCATTGCAACCAACTCCATTAATTCAATCATTGAATCAAACTGCAATCATTGAGTCAATGAATCAATCAGTATTAATGGATTCAATCAAACTTAATTCATCTACTTCCTGAATCAAACTGCACCTATTGATTCAAAGAAATGCACTGTTTGTCGCGATTAGAAGAGTCATTCTAACTACAATCATCAACCAAACTGTCCGCCTTAATTCCATGCGTAGAGCTTCTCTCATTCATGCAATGTGTCAACTCCTCCATTTTCATTTAATGAAACAAACTGCATTCATTGAATCATTGAATCAAACCTTATTCCTTGTTTCACTAAATAAGTGAGGTATGTTTATTTAGTGAATCCTACTGCACTCATTTATTCAAAACAAGAGACTGCACATGATAATTCCATCAGTAAAGGTTCTCTCATTCGTTGAAAGCCACAATCTTAACACATTGATTCTATCAGATCATCTAAACACATTTAGCCTGCATAAACTGCACGTGTTCATTCAATGAGTAGAGCTTTTCTCTTTCTTCAATGCCTCGAGTTTAACGCTTTAATTCAATGAAACAACCTGCATGCATTCATTCATTGATTCATATTTCTATCATTGATTCCAATAATCAAATGCAATTCATTGATTTAATGGTACAATCTTCACTCATTTGTGGAGTGAATTTAACTGCATTCATGCAATTAATGAATCAAACTGCAAACATTCATTCGATGAGGAACATTGCAAGTCCTATTCCAATCAATCTAGCTTTGCCATTCATTCAATGAAAGAAACTGCACGCGTTCATTCATGCAAACTGCATGCATTCATTAAATGAAACGACTGCATGTGTTATTTCAATAATTACAGCTTTTCTTGTGTATTCAATGTCTCGAGATTAGCACTTTCATCCAATGAAACCAACTGCATTCATTCAATCATTGAATCAAACTGAAATCATTGAGTCAATGAATCAAACAGTATAAATGGGTTCAATCAAACAAACTTAACTCATTTACTTCGTGAATCAAACTGCGCCCATACATTCTATGAAATTCACTGTATGTCTTAATTAAAATAGTCATTCTAACTACAATCATGAACAAAACCACCCGTCTTATTTCAATGCGTAGAGCTTCTCTCATTCATTCAATGTGTCCAGCTCACCACTTTCATTTAATGAAACAAGCTGCATTCATTGAATCATTGAGTCAAAGTACAATCATTGATTCAATGAATCAAACTATATTCCTTGTTTCAATGGAACAAGCATAACTCACTTAGTTATTGATCCTACTGCACTCATTCATTCAATCAAACAGACTGCACATGATAATTGAGGTACTCTCATCCGTTCAAAGCCACAAGCTTAACGCAGTGATTGTATCAAACAAACTGCACACATTTTGTCCATGAAACAAACTGATTAAATGAAACAGACTGCACGTGTTCATTCAATGAGTTGAGCTTTTCTCTTTCATTCAATACCTCGACATTAAAGCTTTAATTCAATGAAACAATCTGCATTCATTCATTCATTGATTCGTACTCATTCATTGATTCAAAGAATCAAATGTACGATTGATTTAATTGTACAAACTTCACTCATTTGTGGAGTAAATTTAACTGCATTCATACAATCAATGAATCAAACTGCAAACATTCTTTGGATGAGGAACACTGCAAGTCCTATTTCAATTAATCTAGCTTTTGCAATTCATTCAATGAACGAACAGTCCACGCGTTCATTCAAGAATACAAACTGCATGCATTCATTAAATGAAACAGACTGCACCTGTTAATTCAATAACTACAACTTTTCTTGTTAATTCAATTCTCGACTTTAACACTTTCACTCATTGCAACCAACTCCATTGATTCAATCATTGAATCAAACTGCAATCATTGAGTCAATGAATCAAACAGTATTAATGGATTCAATCAAACTTAATTTATCTACTTCGTGAATCAAACTGCACCTATTGATTCAAAGAAATGCACTGTTTGTCGTGATTAAAAGAGTCATTCTAACTACAATCATCAACCAAACTGTCCGCCTTAATTCCATGCGTAGAGCTTCTCTCATTCATGCAATGTGTCAACTCCTCCATTTTCATTTAATGAAACAAACTGCATTCATTGAATCATTGAATCAAATCTTATTCCTTGTTTCACTAAATAAGTGAGGTATGTTTACTTAGTGAATCCTACTGCACTCATTTATTCAAAACAAAAGACTGCACATGATAATTCCATCAGTACAGGTTCTCTCATTCGTTGAAAGCCACAATCTTAACACATTGATTCTATCAAATCATCTAAACACATTTAGCCTGCATAAACTGCACGTGTTCATTCAATGAGTAGAGCTTTTCTCTTTCTTCAATGCCTCGAGTTTAACGCTTTAATTCAATGAAACAACCTGCATGCATTCATTCATTGATTCATATTTCTATCATTGATTCCAATAATCAAATGCAATTCATTGATTTAATGGTACAATCTTCACTCATTTGTGGAGTGAATTTAACTGCATTCATGCAATTAATGAATCAAACTGCAAACATTCATTCGATGAGGAACATTGCAAGTCCTATTCCAATCAATCTAGCTTTGCCATTCATTCAATGAAAGAAACTGCACGCGTTCATTCATGCAAACTGCATGCATTCATTAAATGAAACGACTGCATGTGTTATTTCAATAATTACAGCTTTTCTTGTGTATTCAATGTCTCGAGATTAGCACTTTCATCCAATGAAACCAACTGCATTCATTCAATCATTGAATCAAACTGAAATCATTGAGTCAATGAATCAAACAGTATAAATGGGTTCAATCAAACAAACTTAACTCATTTACTTCGTGAATCAAACTGCGCCCATTCATTCTATGAAATTCACTGTATGTCTTAATTAAAATAGTCATTCTAACTACAATCATGAACAAAACTGCCCGTCTTATTTCAATGCGGAGAGCTTCTCTCATTCATTCAATGTGTCAAGCTCACCTTTTCATTTAATGAAACAAGCTGCATTCATTGAATCATTGAGTCAAAGTACAATCATTGATTCAATGAATCAAACTATATTCCTTGTTTCAATGGAACAAGCATAACTCACTTAGTTACTGATCCTACTGCACTCATTCATTCAATCAAACAGACTGCACATGATAATTGAGGTACTCTCATTCGTTCCAAGCCACAAGCTTAACGCATTGATTCAATCAAACAAACTGCACACATTTTGTCCATGAAACAAACTGATTAAATGAAACAGACTGCACGTGTTCATTCAATGAGTTGAGCTTTTCTCTTTCATTCAATACCTCGACATTAAAGCTTTAATTCAATGAAACAATCTGCATTCATTCATTCATTGATTCGTACTCAATCATTGATTCAAAGAATCAAATGTACGATTGATTTAATTGTACAAACTTCACTCATTTGTGGAGTAAATTTAACTGCATTCATACAATCAATGAATCAAACTGCAAACATTCTTTGGATGAGGAACACTGCAAGTCCTATTCCAATCAATCTCGCTTTTGCTATTCATTCAATGAACGAACAGTCCACGCTTTCATTCAAGGATACAAACTGCATGCATTCATTAAATGAAACAGACTGCACCTGTTAATTCAATAACTACAGCTTTTCTTGTTAATTCAATTCTCGAGTTTAACACTTTCACTCATTGCAACCAACTCCATTAATTCAATCATTGAATCAAACTGCAATCATTGAGTCAATGAATCAATCAGTATTAATGGATTCAATCAAACTTAATTCATCTACTTCCTGAATCAAACTGCACCTATTGATTCAAAGAAATGCACTGTTTGTCGTGATTAGAAGAGTCATTCTAACTACAATCATCAACCAAACTGTCCGCCTTAATTCCATGCGTAGAGCTTCTCTCATTCATGCAATGTCTCAACTCCTCCATTTTCATTTAATGAAACAAACTGCATTCATTGAATCATTGAATCAAACCTTATTCCTTGTTTCACTAAATAAGTGAGGTATGTTTATTTAGTGAATCCTACTGCACTCATTTATTCAAAACAAGAGACTGCACATGATAATTCCATCAGTAAAGGTTCTCTCATTCGTTGAAAGCCACAATCTTAACACATTGATTCTATCAAATCATCTAAACACATTTAGCCTGCATAAACTGCACGTGTTCATTCAATGAGTAGAGCTTTTCTCTTTCTTCAATGCCTCGAGTTTAACGCTTTAATTCAATGAAACAACCTGCATGCATTCATTCATTGATTCATATTTCTATCATTGATTCCAATAATCAAATGCAATTCATTGATTTAATGGTACAATCTTCACTCATTTGTGGAGTGAATTTAACTGCATTCATGCAATTAATGAATCAAACTGCAAACATTCATTCGATGAGGAACATTGCAAGTCCTATTCCAATCAATCTAGCTTTGCCATTCATTCAATGAAAGAAACTGCACGCGTTCATTCATGCAAACTGCATGCATTCATTAAATGAAACGACTGCATGTGTTATTTCAATAATTACAGCTTTTCTTGTGTATTCAATGTCTCGAGATTAGCACTTTCATCCAATGAAACCAACTGCATTCATTCAATCATTGAATCAAACTGAAATCATTGAGTCAATGAATCAAACAGTATAAATGGGTTCAATCAAACAAACTTAACTCATTTACTTCGTGAATCAAACTGCGCCCATACATTCTATGAAATTCACTGTATGTCTTAATTAAAATAGTCATTCTAACTACAATCATGAACAAAACCACCCGTCTTATTTCAATGCGTAGAGCTTCTCTCATTCATTCAATGTGTCCAGCTCACCACTTTCATTTAATGAAACAAGCTGCATTCATTGAATCATTGAGTCAAAGTACAATCATTGATTCAATGAATCAAACTATATTCCTTGTTTCAATGGAACAAGCATAACTCACTTAGTTATTGATCCTACTGCACTCATTCATTCAATCAAACAGACTGCACATGATAATTGAGGTACTCTCATCCGTTCAAAGCCACAAGCTTAACGCAGTGATTGTATCAAACAAACTGCACACATTTTGTCCATGAAACAAACTGATTAAATGAAACAGACTGCACGTGTTCATTCAATGAGTTGAGCTTTTCTCTTTCATTCAATACCTCGACATTAAAGCTTTAATTCAATGAAACAATCTGCATTCATTCATTCATTGATTCGTACTCATTCATTGATTCAAAGAATCAAATGTACGATTGATTTAATTGTACAAACTTCACTCATTTGTGGAGTAAATTTAACTGCATTCATACAATCAATGAATCAAACTGCAAACATTCTTTGGATGAGGAACACTGCAAGTCCTATTTCAATTAATCTAGCTTTTGCAATTCATTCAATGAACGAACAGTCCACGCGTTCATTCAAGAATACAAACTGCATGCATTCATTAAATGAAACAGACTGCACCTGTTAATTCAATAACTACAACTTTTCTTGTTAATTCAATTCTCGACTTTAACACTTTCACTCATTGCAACCAACTCCATTGATTCAATCATTGAATCAAACTGCAATCATTGAGTCAATGAATCAAACAGTATTAATGGATTCAATCAAACTTAATTTATCTACTTCGTGAATCAAACTGCACCTATTGATTCAAAGAAATGCACTGTTTGTCGTGATTAAAAGAGTCATTCTAACTACAATCATCAACCAAACTGTCCGCCTTAATTCCATGCGTAGAGCTTCTCTCATTCATGCAATGTGTCAACTCCTCCATTTTCATTTAATGAAACAAACTGCATTCATTGAATCATTGAATCAAATCTTATTCCTTGTTTCACTAAATAAGTGAGGTATGTTTACTTAGTGAATCCTACTGCACTCATTTATTCAAAACAAAAGACTGCACATGATAATTCCATCAGTACAGGTTCTCTCATTCGTTGAAAGCCACAATCTTAACACATTGATTCTATCAAATCATCTAAACACATTTAGCCTGCATAAACTGCACGTGTTCATTCAATGAGTAGAGCTTTTCTCTTTCTTCAATGCCTCGAGTTTAACGCTTTAATTCAATGAAACAACCTGCATGCATTCATTCATTGATTCATATTTCTATCATTGATTCCAATAATCAAATGCAATTCATTGATTTAATGGTACAATCTTCACTCATTTGTGGAGTGAATTTAACTGCATTCATGCAATTAATGAATCAAACTGCAAACATTCATTCGATGAGGAACATTGCAAGTCCTATTCCAATCAATCTAGCTTTGCCATTCATTCAATGAAAGAAACTGCACGCGTTCATTCATGCAAACTGCATGCATTCATTAAATGAAACGACTGCATGTGTTATTTCAATAATTACAGCTTTTCTTGTGTATTCAATGTCTCGAGATTAGCACTTTCATCCAATGAAACCAACTGCATTCATTCAATCATTGAATCAAACTGAAATCATTGAGTCAATGAATCAAACAGTATAAATGGGTTCAATCAAACAAACTTAACTCATTTACTTCGTGAATCAAACTGCGCCCATTCATTCTATGAAATTCACTGTATGTCTTAATTAAAATAGTCATTCTAACTACAATCATGAACAAAACTGCCCGTCTTATTTCAATGCGGAGAGCTTCTCTCATTCATTCAATGTGTCAAGCTCACCTTTTCATTTAATGAAACAAGCTGCATTCATTGAATCATTGAGTCAAAGTACAATCATTGATTCAATGAATCAAACTATATTCCTTGTTTCAATGGAACAAGCATAACTCACTTAGTTACTGATCCTACTGCACTCATTCATTCAATCAAACAGACTGCACATGATAATTGAGGTACTCTCATTCGTTCCAAGCCACAAGCTTAACGCATTGATTCAATCAAACAAACTGCACACATTTTGTCCATGAAACAAACTGATTAAATGAAACAGACTGCACGTGTTCATTCAATGAGTTGAGCTTTTCTCTTTCATTCAATACCTCGACATTAAAGCTTTAATTCAATGAAACAATCTGCATTCATTCATTCATTGATTCGTACTCAATCATTGATTCAAAGAATCAAATGTACGATTGATTTAATTGTACAAACTTCACTCATTTGTGGAGTAAATTTAACTGCATTCATACAATCAATGAATCAAACTGCAAACATTCTTTGGATGAGGAACACTGCAAGTCCTATTCCAATCAATCTCGCTTTTGCTATTCATTCAATGAACGAACAGTCCACGCTTTCATTCAAGGATACAAACTGCATGCATTCATTAAATGAAACAGACTGCACCTGTTAATTCAATAACTACAGCTTTTCTTGTTAATTCAATTCTCGAGTTTAACACTTTCACTCATTGCAACCAACTCCATTAATTCAATCATTGAATCAAACTGCAATCATTGAGTCAATGAATCAATCAGTATTAATGGATTCAATCAAACTTAATTCATCTACTTCCTGAATCAAACTGCACCTATTGATTCAAAGAAATGCACTGTTTGTCGTGATTAGAAGAGTCATTCTAACTACAATCATCAACCAAACTGTCCGCCTTAATTCCATGCGTAGAGCTTCTCTCATTCATGCAATGTCTCAACTCCTCCATTTTCATTTAATGAAACAAACTGCATTCATTGAATCATTGAATCAAACCTTATTCCTTGTTTCACTAAATAAGTGAGGTATGTTTATTTAGTGAATCCTACTGCACTCATTTATTCAAAACAAGAGACTGCACATGATAATTCCATCAGTAAAGGTTCTCTCATTCGTTGAAAGCCACAATCTTAACACATTGATTCTATCAAATCATCTAAACACATTTAGCCTGCATAAACTGCACGTGTTCATTCAATGAGTAGAGCTTTTCTCTTTCTTCAATGCCTCGAGTTTAACGCTTTAATTCAATGAAACAACCTGCATGCATTCATTCATTGATTCATATTTCTATCATTGATTCCAATAATCAAATGCAATTCATTGATTTAATGGTACAATCTTCACTCATTTGTGGAGTGAATTTAACTGCATTCATGCAATTAATGAATCAAACTGCAAACATTCATTCGATGAGGAACATTGCAAGTCCTATTCCAATCAATCTAGCTTTGCCATTCATTCAATGAAAGAAACTGCACGCGTTCATTCATGCAAACTGCATGCATTCATTAAATGAAACGACTGCATGTGTTATTTCAATAATTACAGCTTTTCTTGTGTATTCAATGTCTCGAGATTAGCACTTTCATCCAATGAAACCAACTGCATTCATTCAATCATTGAATCAAACTGAAATCATTGAGTCAATGAATCAAACAGTATAAATGGGTTCAATCAAACAAACTTAACTCATTTACTTCGTGAATCAAACTGCGCCCATACATTCTATGAAATTCACTGTATGTCTTAATTAAAATAGTCATTCTAACTACAATCATGAACAAAACCACCCGTCTTATTTCAATGCGTAGAGCTTCTCTCATTCATTCAATGTGTCCAGCTCACCACTTTCATTTAATGAAACAAGCTGCATTCATTGAATCATTGAGTCAAAGTACAATCATTGATTCAATGAATCAAACTATATTCCTTGTTTCAATGGAACAAGCATAACTCACTTAGTTATTGATCCTACTGCACTCATTCATTCAATCAAACAGACTGCACATGATAATTGAGGTACTCTCATTCGTTCAAAGCCACAAGCTTAACGCAGTGATTCCATCAAACAAACTGCACACATTTTGTCCATGAAACAAACTGATTAAATGAAACAGACTGCACGTGTTCATTCAATGAGTTGAGTTTTTCTCTTTCATTCAATGCCTCGACATTAAAGCTTTAATTCAATATAAAACCTGCATTCATTCATTCATTGATTCGTACTCAATCATTGATTCAAAGAATCAAATGTACGATTGATTTAATTGTACAAACTTCACTCATTTGTGGAGTAAATTTAACTGCATTCATACAATCAATGAATCAAACTGCAAACATTCTTTGGATGAGGAACACTGCAAGTCCTATTCCAATCAATCTCGCTTTTGCTATTCATTCAATGAACGAACAGTCCACGCTTTCATTCAAGGATACAAACTGCATGCATTCATTAAATGAAACAGACTGCACCTGTTAATTCAATAACTACAGCTTTTCTTGTTAATTCAATTCTCGAGTTTAACACTTTCACTCATTGCAACCAACTCCATTGATTCAATCATTGAATCAAACTGCAATCATTGAGTCAATGAATCAATCAGTATTAATGGATTCAATCAAACTTAATTCATCTACTTCCTGAATCAAACTGCACCTATTGATTCAAAGAAATGCACTGTTTGTCGTGATTAAAAGAGTCATTCTAACTACAATCATCAACCAAACTGTCCGCCTTAATTCCATGCGTAGAGCTTCTCTCATTCATGCAATGTGTCAACTCCTCCATTTTCATTTAATGAAACAAACTGCATTCATTGAATCATTGAATCAAACCTTATTCCTTGTTTCACTAAATAAGTGAGGTATGTTTATTTAGTGAATCCTACTGCACTCATTTATTCAAAACAAGAGACTGCACATGATAATTCCATCAGTAAAGGTTCTCTCATTCGTTGAAAGCCACAATCTTAACACATTGATTCTATCAAATCATCTAAACACATTTAGCCTGCATAAACTGCACGTGTTCATTCAATGAGTAGAGCTTTTCTCTTTCTTCAATGCCTCGAGTTTAACGCTTTAATTCAATGAAACAACCTGCATGCATTCATTCATTGATTCATATTTCTATCATTGATTCCAATAATCAAATGCAATTCATTGATTTAATGGTACAATCTTCACTCATTTGTGGAGTGAATTTAACTGCATTCATGCAATTAATGAATCAAACTGCAAACATTCATTCGATGAGGAACATTGCAAGTCCTATTCCAATCAATCTAGCTTTGCCATTCATTCAATGAAAGAAACTGCACGCGTTCATTCATGCAAACTGCATGCATTCATTAAATGAAACGACTGCATGTGTTATTTCAATAATTACAGCTTTTCTTGTGTATTCAATGTCTCGAGATTAGCACTTTCATCCAATGAAACCAACTGCATTCATTCAATCATTGAATCAAACTGAAATCATTGAGTCAATGAATCAAACAGTATAAATGGGTTCAATCAAACAAACTTAACTCATTTACTTCGTGAATCAAACTGCGCCCATACATTCTATGAAATTCACTGTATGTCTTAATTAAAATAGTCATTATAACTACAATCATGAACAAAACCACCCGTCTTATTTCAATGCGTAGAGCTTCTCTCATTCATTCAATGTGTCCAGCTCACCACTTTCATTTAATGAAACAAGCTGCATTCATTGAATCATTGAGTCAAAGTACAATCATTGATTCAATGAATCAAACTATATTCCTTGTTTCAATGGAACAAGCATAACTCACTTAGTTATTGATCCTACTGCACTCATTCATTCAATCAAACAGACTGCACATGATAATTGAGGTACTCTCATTCGTTCAAAGCCACAAGCTTAACGCAGTGATTCCATCAAACAAACTGCACACATTTTGTCCATGAAACAAACTGATTAAATGAAACAGACTGCACGTGTTCATTCAATGAGTTGAGTTTTTCTCTTTCATTCAATGCCTCGACATTAAAGCTTTAATTCAATATAAAACCTGCATTCATTCATTCATTGATTCGTACTCAATCATTGATTCAAAGAATCAAATGTACGATTGATTTAATTGTACAAACTTCACTCATTTGTGGAGTAAATTTAACTGCATTCATACAATCAATGAATCAAACTGCAAACATTCTTTGGATGAGGAACACTGCAAGTCCTATTCCAATCAATCTCGCTTCTGCTATTCATTCAATGAACGAACAGTCCACGCTTTCCTTCAAGGATACAAACTGCATGCATTCATTAAATGAAACAGACTGCACCTGTTAATTCAATAACTACAGCTTTTCTTGTTAATTCAATTCTCGAGTTTAACACTTTCACTCATTGCAACCAACTCCATTGATTCAATCATTGAATCAAACTGCAATCATTGAGTCAATGAATCAATCAGTATTAATGGATTCAATCAAACTTAATTCATCTACTTCGTGAATCAAACTGCACCTATTGATTCAAAGAAATGCACTGTTTGTCGTGATTAAAAGAGTCATTCTAACTACAATCATCAACAAAACTGTCCGCCTTAATTCCATGCGTAGAGCTTCTCTCATTCATGCAATGTGTCAACTCCTCCATTTTCATTTAATGAAACAAACTGCATTCATTGAATCATTGAATCAAACCTTATTCCTTGTTTCACTAAATAAGTGAGGTATGTTTATTTAGTGAATCCTACTGCACTCATTTATTCAAAACAAGAGACTGCACATGATAATTCCATCAGTAAAGGTTCTCTCATTCGTTGAAAGCCACAATCTTAACACATTGATTCTATCAAATCATCTAAACACATTTAGCCTGCATAAACTGCACGTGTTCATTCAATGAGTAGAGCTTTTCTCTTTCTTCAATGCCTCGAGTTTAACGCTTTAATTCAATGAAACAACCTGCATGCATTCATTCATTGATTCATATTTCTATCATTGATTCCAATAATCAAATGCAATTCATTGATTTAATGGTACAATCTTCACTCATTTGTGGAGTGAATTTAACTGCATTCATGCAATTAATGAATCAAACTGCAAACATTCATTCGATGAGGAACATTGCAAGTCCTATTCCAATCAATCTAGCTTTGCCATTCATTCAATGAAAGAAACTGCACGCGTTCATTCATGCAAACTGCATGCATTCATTAAATGAAACGACTGCATGTGTTATTTCAATAATTACAGCTTTTCTTGTGTATTCAATGTCTCGAGATTAGCACTTTCATCCAATGAAACCAACTGCATTCATTCAATCATTGAATCAAACTGAAATCATTGAGTCAATGAATCAAACAGTATAAATGGGTTCAATCAAACAAACTTAACTCATTTACTTCGTGAATCAAACTGCGCCCATTCATTCTATGAAATTCACTGTATGTCTTAATTAAAATAGTCATTCTAACTACAATCATGAACAAAACTGCCCGTCTTATTTCAATGCGTAGAGCTTCTCTCATTCATTCAATGTGTCAAGCTCACCACTTTCATTTAATGAAACAAGCTGCATTCATTGAATCATTGAGTCAAAGTACAATCATTGATTCAATGAATCTAACTATATTCCTTGTTTCAATGGAACAAGCATAACTCACTTAGTTACTGAATCCGACTGCACTCATTCATTCAATCAAACAGACTGCACATGATAATTGAGGTACTCTCATTCGTTCCAACCCACAAGCTTAACGCATTGATTCAATCAAACAAACTGCACACATTTTGTCCATGAAACAAACTGATTAAATGAAACAGACTGCACGTGTTCATTCAATGAGTAGAGCTTTTCTCTTTCATTCAATGCCTCGCCATTAAAGCTTTAATTCCATATAAAACCTGCATTCATTCATTGATTGATTCATATTCAATCATTGATTCAAAGAATCAAATGTACGATTGATTTAATTGTACAAACTTCACTCACTTGCGGAGTAAATTTAACTGCATTCATGCAATTAATGAATCAAACTGCAAACATTCATTGCATGAGGAACACTGCAAGTCCTATTTCAATGAAGCTAGCTTTTGCTATTCATTCAATGAACGAACAGTCCACGCTTTCATTCAAGGATACAAACTGCATGCATTCATTAAATGAAACAGACTTGCACGTGTTAATTCAAAAACTACATCTTTTCTTGTTTATTCAATTCTCGAGTTTAACACTTTCATTCATTGCAACCAACTCCATTGATTCAATCATTGAATCAAACTGCAATCATTGAGTCAATGAATCAAACAGTATTAATGGATTCAATCAAACTTAATTCATCTAATTCGTGAATCAAACTGCACCTATTGATTCAAAGAAATGCACTGTTTGTCGTGATTAAAAGAGTCATTCTAACTACAATCATCAACCAAACTGTCCGCCTTAATTCCATGCGTAGAGCTTCTCTCATTCCTTCAATGTGTCAAGCTCACCACTTTCATTTAATGAAACAAGCTGCATTCATTGAATCATTGAGTCAAAGTACAATCATTGATTCAATGAATCAAACTATATTCCTTGTTTCAATGGAACAAGCATAACTCACTTAGTTACTGAATACTACTGCACTCATTCATTCAATCAAACAGACTGCACATGATAATTGAGGTACTCTCATTTGTTCAAAGCCACAAGCTTAACGCAGTGATTCCATCAAACAAACTGCACACATTTTGTCCATGAAACAAACTGATTAAATGAAACAGACTGCACGTGTTCATTCAATGAGTTGAGCTTTTCTCTTTCATTCAATAGCTCGACATTAAAGCTTTAATTCAATGAAACAATCTGCATTCATTCATTCATTGATTCGTACTCAATCATTGATTCAAAGAATCAAATGTACGATTGATTTAATTGTACAAACTTCACTCATTTGTGGAGTAAATTTAACTGCATTCACACAATCAATGAATCAAACTGCAAACATTCTTTGGATGAGGAACACTGCAAGTCCTATTCCAATCAATCTCGCTTTTGCTATTCATTCAATGAACGAACAGTCCACGCTTTCATTCAAGGATACAAACTGCATGCATTCATTAAATGAAACAGACTGCACCTGTTAATTCAATAACTACAGCTTTTCTTTTTAATTCAATTCTCGAGTTTAACACTTTCACTCATTGCAACCAACTCCATTGATTCAATCATTGAATCAAACTGCAATCATTGAGTCAATGAATCAAACAGTATTAATGGATTCAATCAAACTTAATTCATCTACTTCGTGAATCAAACTGCACCTATTGATTCAAAGAAATGCACTGTTTGTCGTGATTAAAAGAGTCATTCTAACTACAATCATCAACCAAACTGTCCGCCTTAATTCCATGCGTAGAGCTTCTCTCATTCATGCAATGTCTCAACTCCTCCATTTTCATTTAATGAAACAAACTGCATTCATTGAATCATTGAATCAAACCTTATTCCTTGTTTCACTAAATAAGTGAGGTATGTTTATTTAGTGAATCCTACTGCACTCATTTATTCAAAACAAGAGACTGCACATGATAATTCCATCAGTAAAGGTTCTCTCATTCGTTGAAAGCCACAATCTTAACACATTGATTCTATCAAAACATCTAAACACATTTAGCCTGCATAAACTGCACGTGTTCATTCAATGAGTAGAGCTTTTCTCTTTCTTCAATGCCTCGAGTTTAACGCTTTAATTCAAGGAAACAACCTGCATGCGTTCATTCATTGATTCATATTTCTATCATTGATTCCAATAATCAAATGCAATTCATTGATTTAATGGTACAATCTTCACTCATTTGTGGAGTGAATTTAACTGCATTCATGCAATTAATGAATCAAACTCCAAACATTCATTCGATGAGGAACATTTCAAGTCCTATTCCAATCAATCTAGCTTTACAATTCATTCAATGAAAGAAACTGCACGCGTTCATTCATGCAAACTGCATGCATTCATTAAATGAAACGACTGCATGTGTTATTTCAATAATTACAGCTTTTCTTGTGTATTCAATGTCTCGAGATTAGCACTTTCATCCAATGAAACCAACTGCATTCATTCAATCATTGAATCAAACTGAAATCATTGAGTCAATGAATCAAACAGTATAAATGGGTTCAATCAAACAAACTTAACTCATTTACTTCGTGAATCAAACTGCGCCCATACATTCTATGAAATTCACTGTATGTCTTAATTAAAATAGTCATTCTAACTACAATCATGAACAAAACCACCCGTCTTATTTCAATGCGTAGAGCTTCTCTCATTCATTCAATGTGTCCAGCTCACCACTTTCATTTAATGAAACAAGCTGCATTCATTGAATCATTGAGTCAAAGTACAATCATTGATTCAATGAATCAAACTATATTCCTTGTTTCAATGGAACAAGCATAACTCACTTAGTTATTGATCCTACTGCACTCATTCATTCAATCAAACAGACTGCACATGATAATTGAGGTACTCTCATTCGTTCAAAGCCACAAGCTTAACGCAGTGATTCCATCAAACAAACTGCACACATTTTGTCCATGAAACAAACTGATTAAATGAAACAGACTGCACGTGTTCATTCAATGAGTTGAGTTTTTCTCTTTCATTCAATGCCTCGACATTAAAGCTTTAATTCAATATAAAACCTGCATTCATTCATTCATTGATTCGTACTCAATCATTGATTCAAAGAATCAAATGTACGATTGATTTAATTGTACAAACTTCACTCATTTGTGGAGTAAATTTAACTGCATTCATACAATCAATGAATCAAACTGCAAACATTCTTTGGATGAGGAACACTGCAAGTCCTATTCCAATCAATCTCGCTTCTGCTATTCATTCAATGAACGAACAGTCCACGCTTTCCTTCAAGGATACAAACTGCATGCATTCATTAAATGAAACAGACTGCACCTGTTAATTCAATAACTACAGCTTTTCTTGTTAATTCAATTCTCGAGTTTAACACTTTCACTCATTGCAACCAACTCCATTGATTCAATCATTGAATCAAACTGCAATCATTGAGTCAATGAATCAATCAGTATTAATGGATTCAATCAAACTTAATTCATCTACTTCGTGAATCAAACTGCACCTATTGATTCAAAGAAATGCACTGTTTGTCGTGATTAAAAGAGTCATTCTAACTACAATCATCAACAAAACTGTCCGCCTTAATTCCATGCGTAGAGCTTCTCTCATTCATGCAATGTGTCAACTCCTCCATTTTCATTTAATGAAACAAACTGCATTCATTGAATCATTGAATCAAACCTTATTCCTTGTTTCACTAAATAAGTGAGGTATGTTTATTTAGTGAATCCTACTGCACTCATTTATTCAAAACAAGAGACTGCACATGATAATTCCATCAGTAAAGGTTCTCTCATTCGTTGAAAGCCACAATCTTAACACATTGATTCTATCAAATCATCTAAACACATTTAGCCTGCATAAACTGCACGTGTTCATTCAATGAGTAGAGCTTTTCTCTTTCTTCAATGCCTCGAGTTTAACGCTTTAATTCAATGAAACAACCTGCATGCATTCATTCATTGATTCATATTTCTATCATTGATTCCAATAATCAAATGCAATTCATTGATTTAATGGTACAATCTTCACTCATTTGTGGAGTGAATTTAACTGCATTCATGCAATTAATGAATCAAACTGCAAACATTCATTCGATGAGGAACATTGCAAGTCCTATTCCAATCAATCTAGCTTTGCCATTCATTCAATGAAAGAAACTGCACGCGTTCATTCATGCAAACTGCATGCATTCATTAAATGAAACGACTGCATGTGTTATTTCAATAATTACAGCTTTTCTTGTGTATTCAATGTCTCGAGATTAGCACTTTCATCCAATGAAACCAACTGCATTCATTCAATCATTGAATCAAACTGAAATCATTGAGTCAATGAATCAAACAGTATAAATGGGTTCAATCAAACAAACTTAACTCATTTACTTCGTGAATCAAACTGCGCCCATTCATTCTATGAAATTCACTGTATGTCTTAATTAAAATAGTCATTCTAACTACAATCATGAACAAAACTGCCCGTCTTATTTCAATGCGTAGAGCTTCTCTCATTCATTCAATGTGTCAAGCTCACCACTTTCATTTAATGAAACAAGCTGCATTCATTGAATCATTGAGTCAAAGTACAATCATTGATTCAATGAATCTAACTATATTCCTTGTTTCAATGGAACAAGCATAACTCACTTAGTTACTGAATCCGACTGCACTCATTCATTCAATCAAACAGACTGCACATGATAATTGAGGTACTCTCATTCGTTCCAACCCACAAGCTTAACGCATTGATTCAATCAAACAAACTGCACACATTTTGTCCATGAAACAAACTGATTAAATGAAACAGACTGCACGTGTTCATTCAATGAGTAGAGCTTTTCTCTTTCATTCAATGCCTCGCCATTAAAGCTTTAATTCCATATAAAACCTGCATTCATTCATTGATTGATTCATATTCAATCATTGATTCAAAGAATCAAATGTACGATTGATTTAATTGTACAAACTTCACTCACTTGCGGAGTAAATTTAACTGCATTCATGCAATTAATGAATCAAACTGCAAACATTCATTGCATGAGGAACACTGCAAGTCCTATTTCAATGAAGCTAGCTTTTGCTATTCATTCAATGAACGAACAGTCCACGCTTTCATTCAAGGATACAAACTGCATGCATTCATTAAATGAAACAGACTTGCACGTGTTAATTCAAAAACTACATCTTTTCTTGTTTATTCAATTCTCGAGTTTAACACTTTCATTCATTGCAACCAACTCCATTGATTCAATCATTGAATCAAACTGCAATCATTGAGTCAATGAATCAAACAGTATTAATGGATTCAATCAAACTTAATTCATCTAATTCGTGAATCAAACTGCACCTATTGATTCAAAGAAATGCACTGTTTGTCGTGATTAAAAGAGTCATTCTAACTACAATCATCAACCAAACTGTCCGCCTTAATTCCATGCGTAGAGCTTCTCTCATTCCTTCAATGTGTCAAGCTCACCACTTTCATTTAATGAAACAAGCTGCATTCATTGAATCATTGAGTCAAAGTACAATCATTGATTCAATGAATCAAACTATATTCCTTGTTTCAATGGAACAAGCATAACTCACTTAGTTACTGAATACTACTGCACTCATTCATTCAATCAAACAGACTGCACATGATAATTGAGGTACTCTCATTTGTTCAAAGCCACAAGCTTAACGCAGTGATTCCATCAAACAAACTGCACACATTTTGTCCATGAAACAAACTGATTAAATGAAACAGACTGCACGTGTTCATTCAATGAGTTGAGCTTTTCTCTTTCATTCAATAGCTCGACATTAAAGCTTTAATTCAATGAAACAATCTGCATTCATTCATTCATTGATTCGTACTCAATCATTGATTCAAAGAATCAAATGTACGATTGATTTAATTGTACAAACTTCACTCATTTGTGGAGTAAATTTAACTGCATTCACACAATCAATGAATCAAACTGCAAACATTCTTTGGATGAGGAACACTGCAAGTCCTATTCCAATCAATCTCGCTTTTGCTATTCATTCAATGAACGAACAGTCCACGCTTTCATTCAAGGATACAAACTGCATGCATTCATTAAATGAAACAGACTGCACCTGTTAATTCAATAACTACAGCTTTTCTTTTTAATTCAATTCTCGAGTTTAACACTTTCACTCATTGCAACCAACTCCATTGATTCAATCATTGAATCAAACTGCAATCATTGAGTCAATGAATCAAACAGTATTAATGGATTCAATCAAACTTAATTCATCTACTTCGTGAATCAAACTGCACCTATTGATTCAAAGAAATGCACTGTTTGTCGTGATTAAAAGAGTCATTCTAACTACAATCATCAACCAAACTGTCCGCCTTAATTCCATGCGTAGAGCTTCTCTCATTCATGCAATGTCTCAACTCCTCCATTTTCATTTAATGAAACAAACTGCATTCATTGAATCATTGAATCAAACCTTATTCCTTGTTTCACTAAATAAGTGAGGTATGTTTATTTAGTGAATCCTACTGCACTCATTTATTCAAAACAAGAGACTGCACATGATAATTCCATCAGTAAAGGTTCTCTCATTCGTTGAAAGCCACAATCTTAACACATTGATTCTATCAAAACATCTAAACACATTTAGCCTGCATAAACTGCACGTGTTCATTCAATGAGTAGAGCTTTTCTCTTTCTTCAATGCCTCGAGTTTAACGCTTTAATTCAAGGAAACAACCTGCATGCGTTCATTCATTGATTCATATTTCTATCATTGATTCCAATAATCAAATGCAATTCATTGATTTAATGGTACAATCTTCACTCATTTGTGGAGTGAATTTAACTGCATTCATGCAATTAATGAATCAAACTCCAAACATTCATTCGATGAGGAACATTTCAAGTCCTATTCCAATCAATCTAGCTTTACAATTCATTCAATGAAAGAAACTGCACGCGTTCATTCATGCAAACTGCATGCATTCATTAAATGAAACGACTGCATGTGTTATTTCAATAATTACAGCTTTTCTTGTGTATTCAATGTCTCAGGATTAGCACTTTCATCCAATGAAACCAACTGCATTCATTCAATCATTGAATCAAACTGAAATCATTGAGTCAATGAATCAAACAGTATAAATGGGTTCAATCAAACTTAATTCATCTACTTCGTGAATCAAACTGCACCTATTGATTCAAAGAAATGCACTGTTTGTCGTGATTAAAAGAGTCATTCTAACTACAATCATCAACCAAACTGTCCGCCTTAATTCCATGCGTAGAGCTTCTCTCATTCCTTCAATGTGTCAAGCTCACCACTTTCATTTAAATAAACAAGCTGCATTCATTGAATCATTGAGTCAAAGTACAATCATTGATTCAATGAATCAAACTATATTCCTTGTTTCAATGTAACAAGCATAACTCACTTAGTTACTGAATACTACTGCACTCATTCATTCAATCAAACAGACTGCACATGATAATTGAGGTACTCTCATTCGTTCAAAGCCACAAGCTTAACGCAGTGATTCCATCAAACAAACTGCACACATTTTGTCCATGAAACAAACTGATTAAATGAAACAGACTGCACGTGTTCATTCAATGAGTTGAGCTTTTCTCTTTCATTCAATGCCTCGACATTAAAGCTTTAATTCAATGAAACAATCTGCATTCATTCATTGATTGATTCATATTCAATCATTGATTCAAAGAATCAAATGTACGATTGATTTAATTGTACAAACTTCACTCACTTGCGGAGTAAATTTAACTGCATTCACGCAATCAATGAATCAAACTGCAAACATTCTTTGGATGAGGAACACTGCAAGTCCTATTCCAATCAATCTCGCTTTTGCAATTCATTCAATGAACGAACAGTCCACGCGTTCATTCAAGGATACAAACTGCATGCATTCATTAAATGAAACAGACTGCACCTGTTAATTCAATAACTACAGCTTTTCTTGTTAATTCAATTCTCGAGTTTAACACTTTCACTCATTGCAACCAACTCCATTGATTCAATCATTGAATCAAACTGCAATCATTGAGTCAATGAATCAAACAGTATTAATGGATTCAATCAAACTTAATTCATCTACTTCGTGAATCAAACTGCACCTATTGATTCAAAGAAATGCACTGTTTGTCGTGATTAAAAGAGTCATTCTAACTACAATCATCAACAAAACTGTCCGCCTTAATTCCATGCGTAGAGCTTCTCTCATTCATGCAATGTGTCAACTCCTCCATTTTCATTTAATGAAACAAACTGCATTCATTGAATCATTGAATCAAACCTTATTCCTTGTTTCACTAAATAAGTGAGGTATGTTTATTTAGTGAATCCTACTGCACTCATTTATTCAAAACAAGAGACTGCACATGATAATTCCATCAGTAAAGGTTCTCTCATTCGTTGAAAGCCACAATCTTAACACATTGATTCTATCAAAACATCTAAACACATTTAGCCTGCATAAACTGCACGTGTTCATTCAATGAGTAGAGCTTTTCTCTTTCTTCAATGCCTCGAGTTTAACGCTTTAATTCAATGAAACAACCTGCATGCATTCATTCATTGATTCATATTTCTATCATTGATTCCAATAATCAAATGCAATTCATTGATTTAATGGTACAATCTTCACTCATTTGTGGAGTGAATTTAACTGCATTCATGCAATTAATGAATCAAACTGCAAACATTCATTCGATGAGGAACATTGCAAGTCCTATTCCAATCAATCTAGCTTTGCCATTCATTCAATGAAAGAAACTGCACGCGTTCATTCATGCAAACTGCATGCATTCATTAAATGAAACGACTGCATGTGTTATTTCAATAATTACAGCTTTTCTTGTGTATTCAATGTCTCGAGATTAGCACTTTCATCCAATGAAACCAACTGCATTCATTCAATCATTGAATCAAACTGAAATCATTGAGTCAATGAATCAAACAGTATAAATGGGTTCAATCAAACAAACTTAACTCATTTACTTCGTGAATCAAACTGCGCCCATTCATTCTATGAAATTCACTGTATGTCTTAATTAAAATAGTCATTCTAACTACAATCATGAACAAAACTGCCCGTCTTATTTCAATGCGTAGAGCTTCTCTCATTCATTCAATGTGTCAAGCTCACCTTTTCATTTAATGAAACAAGCTGCATTCATTGAATCATTGAGTCAAAGTACAATCATTGATTCAATGAATCTAACTATATTCCTTGTTTCAATGGAACAAGCATAACTCACTTAGTTATTGATCCTACTGCACTCATTCATTCAATCAAACAGACTGCACATGATAATTGAGGTACTCTCATTCGTTCCAACCCACAAGCTTAACGCATTGATTCAATCAAACAAACTGCACACATTTTGTCCATGAAACAAACTGATTAAATGAAACAGACTGCACGTGTTCATTCAATGAGTAGAGCTTTTCTCTTTCATTCAATGCCTCGCCATTAAAGCTTTAATTCCATATAAAACCTGCATTCATTCATTGATTGATTCATATTCAATCATTGATTCAAAGAATCAAATGTACGATTGATTTAATTGTACAAACTTCACTCACTTGCGGAGTAAATTTAACTGCATTCATGCAATTAATGAATCAAACTGCAAACTTTTCATTGCATGAGGAACACTGCAAGTCCTATTTCAATGAAGCTAGCTTTTGCTATTCATTCAATGAACGAACAGTCCACGCTTTCATTCAAGGATACAAATTGCATGCATTCATTAAATGAAACAGACTTGCACGTGTTAATTCAAAAACTACATCTTTTCTTGTTTATTCAATTCTCGAGTTTAACACTTTCATTCATTGCAACCAACTCCATTGATTCAATCATTGAATCAAACTGCAATCATTGAGTCAATGAATCAAACAGTATTAATGGATTCAATCAAACTTAATTCATCTACTTCGTGAATCAAACTGCACCTATTGATTCAAAGAAATGCACTGTTTGTCGTGATTAAAAGAGTCATTCTAACTACAATCATCAACCAAACTGTCCGCCTTAATTCCATGCGTAGAGCTTCTCTCATTCATGCAATGTCTCAACTCCTCCATTTTCATTTAATGAAACAAACTGCATTCATTGAATCATTGAATCAAACCTTATTCCTTGTTTCACTAAATAAGTGAGGTATGTTTATTTAGTGAATCCTACTGCAGTCATGTATTCAAAACAAGAGACTGCACATGATAATTCCATCAGTAAAGGTTCTCTCATTCGTTGAAAGCCACAATCTTAACACATTGATTCTATCAAAACATCTAAACACATTTAGCCTGCATAAACTGCACGTGTTCATTCAATGAGTAGAGCTTTTCTCTTTCTTCAATGCCTCGAGTTTAACGCTTTAATTCAATGAAACAACCTGCATGCATTCATTCATTGATTCATATTTCTATCATTGATTCCAATAATCAAATGCAATTCATTGATTTAATGGTACAATCTTCACTCATTTGTGGAGTGAATTTAACTGCATTCATGCAATTAATGAATCAAACTGCAAACATTCATTCGATGAGGAACATTGCAAGTCCTATTCCAATCAATCTAGCTTTGCCATTCATTCAATGAAAGAAACTGCACGCGTTCATTCATGCAAACTGCATGCATTCATTAAATGAAACGACTGCATGTGTTATTTCAATAATTACAGCTTTTCTTGTGTATTCAATGTCTCGAGATTAGCACTTTCATCCAATGAAACCAACTGCATTCATTCAATCATTGAATCAAACTGAAATCATTGAGTCAATGAATCAAACAGTATAAATGGGTTCAATCAAACAAACTTAACTCATTTACTTCGTGAATCAAACTGCGCCCATTCATTCTATGAAATTCACTGTATGTCTTAATTAAAATCGTCATTCTAACTACAATCATGAACAAAACTGCCCGTCTTATTTCAATGCGTAGAGCTTCTCTCATTCATTCAATGTGTCAAGCTCACTTTTTCATTGAATGAAACAAGCTGCATTCATTGAATCATTGAGTCAAAGTACAATCATTGATTCAATGAATCTAACTATATTCCTTGTTTCAATGGAACAAGCATAACTCACTTAGTTACTGAATCCTACTGCACTCATTCATTCAATCAAACAGACTGCACATGATAATTGAGGTACTCTCATTCGTTCCAAGCCACAAGCTTAACGCATTGATTCAATCAAACAAACTGCACACATTTTGTCCATGAAACAAACTGATTAAATGAAACAGACTGCACGTGTTCATTCAATGAGTAGAGCTTTTCTCTTTCATTCAATGCCTCGACATTAAAGCTTTAATTTCATATAAAACCTGCATTCATTCATTGATTGATTCATATTCAATCATTGATTCAAAGAATCAAATGTACGATTGATTTAATTGTACAAACTTCACTCACTTGCGGAGTAAATATAACTGCATTCATACAATTAATGAATCAAACTGCAAACATTCATTGCATGAGGAACACTGCAAGTCCTATTTCAATGAATCTAGCTTTTGCTATTCATTCAATGAACGAACAGTCCACGCTTTCATTCAAGGATACAAACTGCATGCATTCATTAAATGAAACAGACTTGCACGTGTTAATTCAAAAACTACATCTTTTCTTGTTTATTCAATTCTCGAGTTTAACACTTTCATTCATTGCAACCAACTCCATTGATTCAATCATTGAATCAAACTGCAATCATTGAGTCAATGAATCAAACAGTATTAATGGATTCAATCAAATTTAATTCATCTACTTCGTGAATCAAACTGCACCTATTGATTCAAAGAAATGCACTGTTTGTCGTGATTAAAAGAGTCATTCTAACTACAATCATCAACCAAACTGTCCGCCTTAATTCCATGCGTAGAGCTTCTCTCATTCATTCAATGTGTCAAGCTCACCACTTTCATTTAATGAAACAAGCTGCTTTCTTTGAATCATTGAGTCAAAGTACAATCATTGATTCAATGAATCAAACTATATTCCTTGTTTCAATGGAACAAGCATAACTCACTTAGTTACTGAATACTACTGCACTCATTCATTCAATCAAACAGACTGCACATGATAATTGAGGTACTCTCATTCGTTCCAAGCCACAAGCTTAACGCAGTGATTCCATCAAACAAACTGCACACATTTTGTCCATGAAACAAACTGATTAAATGAAACAGACTGCACGTGTTCATTCAATGAGTTGAGCTTTTCTCTTTCATTCAATACTTCGACATTAAAGCTTTAATTCAATGAAACAATCTGCATTCATTCATTCATTGATTCGTACTCAATCATTGATTCGAAGAATCAAATGTACGATTGATTTAATTGTACAAACTTCACTCATTTGTGGAGTAAATTTAACTGCATTCACACAATCGATGAATCAAACTGCAAACATTCTTTGGATGAGGAACACTGCAAGTCCTATTCCAATCAATCTCGCTTTTGCTATTCATTCAATGAACGAACAGTCCACGCTTTCATTCAAGGATACAAACTGCATGCATTCATTAAATGAAACAGACTGCACCTGTTAATTCAATAACTACATCTTTTCTTGTTAATTCAATTCTCGAGTTTAACACTTTCACTCATTGCAACCAACTCCATTGATTCAATCATTGAATCAAACTGCAATCATTGAGTCAATGAATCAAACAGTATTAATGGATTCAATCAAACTTAATTCATCTACTTCGTGAATCAAACTGCACCTATTGATTCAAAGAAATGCACTGTTTGTCGTGATTAAAAGAGTCATTCTAACTACAATCATCAACCAAACTGTCCGCCTTAATTCCATGCGTAGAGCTTCTCTCATTCATGCAATGTGTCAACTCCTCCATTTTCATTTAATGAAACAAACTGCATTCATTGAATCATTGAATCAAACCTTATTCCTTGTTTCACTAAATAAGTGAGGTATGTTTATTTAGTGAATCCTACTGCACTCATTTATTCAAAACAAGAGACTGCACATGATAATTCCATCAGTACAGGTTCTCTCATTCGTTGAAAGCCACAATCTTAACACATTGATTCAATCAAATCATCTAAACACATTTAGCCTGCATAAACTGCACGTGTTCATTCAATGAGTAGAGCTTTTCTCTTTCTTCAATGCCTCGAGTTTAACGCTTTAATTCAATGAAACAACCTGCATGCATTCATTCATTGATTCATATTTCTATCATTGATTCCAATAATCAAATGCAATTCATTGATTTAATGGTACAATCTTCACTCATTTGTGGAGTGAATTTAACCGCATTCATGCAATTAATGAATCAAACTGCAAACATTCATTCGATGAGGAACATTGCAAGTCCTATTCCAATCAATCTAGCTTTGCCATTCATTCAATGAAAGAAACTGCACGCGTTCATTCATGCAAACTGCATGCATTCATTAAATGAAACGACTGCATGTGTTATTTCAATAATTACAGCTTTTCTTGTGTATTCAATGTCTCGAGATTAGCACTTTCATCCAATGAAACCAACTGCATTCATTCAATCATTGAATCAAACTGAAATCATTGAGTCAATGAATCAAACAGTATAAATGGGTTCAATCAAACAAACTTAACTCATTTACTTCGTGAATCAAACTGCGCCCATTCATTCTATGAAATTCACTGTATGTCTTAATTAACATCGTCATTCTAACTACAATCATGAACAAAACTGCCCGTCTTATTTCAATGCGTAGAGCTTCTCTCATTCATTCAATGTGTCAAGCTCACCTTTTCATTTAATGAAACAAGCTGCATTCATTGAATCATTGAGTCAAAGTACAATCATTGATTCAATGAATCTAACTATATTCCTTGTTTCAATGGAACAAGCATAACTCACTTAGTTACTGATCCTACTGCACTCATTCATTCAATCAAACAGACTGCACATGATAATTGAGGTACTCTCATTCGTTCCAAGCCACAAGCTTAACGCATTGATTCAATCAAACAAACTGCACACATTTTGTCCATGAAACAAACTGATTAAATGAAACAGACTGCACGTGTTCATTCAATGAGTAGAGCTTTTCTCTTTCATTCAATGCCTCGACATTAAAGCTTTAATTTCATATAAAACCTGCATTCATTCATTGATTGATTCATATTCAATCATTGATTCAAAGAATCAAATGTACGATTGATTTAATTGTACAAACTTCACTCACTTGCGGAGTAAATATAACTGCATTCATACAATTAATGAATCAAACTGCAAACATTCATTGCATGAGGAACACTGCAAGTCCTATTTCAATGAATCTAGCTTTTGCTATTCATTCAATGAACGAACAGTCCACGCTTTCATTCAAGGATACAAACTGCATGCATTCATTAAATGAAACAGACTTGCACGTGTTAATTCAAAAACTACATCTTTTCTTGTTTATTCAATTCTCGAGTTTAACACTTTCATTCATTGCAACCAACTCCATTGATTCAATCATTGAATCAAACTGCAATCATTGAGTCAATGAATCAAACCGTATTAATGGATTCAATCAAACTTAATTCATCTAATTCGTGAATCAAACTGCACCTATTGATTCAAAGAAATGCACTGTTTGTCGTGATTAAAAGAGTCATTCTAACTACAATCATCAACCAAACTGTCCGCCTTAATTCCATGCGTAGAGCTTCTCTCATTCATTCAATGTGTCAAGCTCACCACTTTCATTTAATGAAACAAGCTGCATTCATTGAATCATTGAGTCAAAGTACAATCATTGATTCAATGAATCAAACTATTTTCCTTGTTTCAATGGAACAAGCATAACTCACTTAGTTACTGAATACTACTGCACTCATTCATTCAATCAAACAGACTGCACATGATAATTGAGGTACTCTCATTCGTTCAAAGCCACAAGCTTAACGCAGTGATTCCATCAAACAAACTGCACACATTTTGTCCATGAAACTAACTGATTAAATGAAACATACTGCACGTGTTCATTCAATGAGTAGAGTTTTTCTCTTTCATTCAATGCCTCGACATTAAAGCTTTAATTCCATATAAAACCTGCATTCATTCATTGATTGATTCATATTCAATCATTGATTCAAAGAATCAAATGTACGATTGATTTAATTGTACAAACTTCACTCATTTGTGGAGTAAATTTAACTACATTCATACAATTAATGAATCAAACTGCAAACATTCTTTGGATGAGGAACACTGCAAGTCCTATTTCAATGAATCTAGCTTTTGCTATTCATTCAATGAACGAACAGTCCACGCTTTCATTCAAGGATACAAACTGCATGCATTCATTAAATGAAACAGACTTGCACGTGTTAATTCAAAAACTACATCTTTTCTTGTTTATTCAATTCTCGAGTTTAACACTTTCATTCATTGCAACCAACTCCATTGATTCAATCATTGAATCAAACTGCAATCATTGAGTCAATGAATCAAACAGTATTAATGGATTCAATCAAACTTAATTCATCTACTTCATGAATCAATCTGCACCTATTGATTCAAAGAAATGCACTGTTTGTCGTGATTAAAAGAGTCATTCTAACTACAATCATCAACCAAACTGTCCGCCTTAATTCCATGCGTAGAGCTTCTCTCATTCATGCAATGTCTCAACTCCTCCATTTTCATTTAATGAAACAAACTGCATTCATTGAATCATTGAATCAAACCTTATTCCTTGTTTCACTAAATAAGTGAGGTATGTTTATTTAGTGAATCCTACTGCACTCATTTATTCAAAACAAGAGACTGCACATGATAATTCCATCAGTAAAGGTTCTCTCATTCGTTGAAAGCCACAATCTTAACACATTGATTCTATCAAATCATCTAAACACATTTAGCCTGCATAAACTGCATGTGTTCATTCAATGAGTAGAGCTTTTCTCTTTCTTCAATGCCTCGAGTTTAACGCTTTAATTCAATGAAACAACCTGCATGCATTCATTCATTGATTCATATTTCTATCATTGATTCCAATAATCAAATGCAATTCATTGATTTAATGGTACAATCTTCACTCATTTGTGGAGTGAATTTAACTGCATTCATGCAATTAATGAATCAAACTGCAAACATTCATTCGATGAGGAACATTGCAAGTCCTATTCCAATCAATCTAGCTTTGCCATTCATTCAATGAAAGAAACTGCACGCGTTCATTCATGCAAACTGCATGCATTCATTAAATGAAACGACTGCATGTGTTATTTCAATAATTACAGCTTTTCTTGTGTATTCAATGTCTCGAGATTAGCACTTTCATCCAATGAAACCAACTGCATTCATTCAATCATTGAATCAAACTGAAATCATTGAGTCAATGAATCAAACAGTATAAATGGGTTCAATCAAACAAACTTAACTCATTTACTTCGTGAATCAAACTGCGCCCATTCATTCTATGAAATTCACTGTATGTCTTAATTAAAATAGTCATTCTAACTACAATCATGAACAAAACTGCCCATCTTATTTCAATGCGTAGAGCTTCTCTCATTCATTCAATGTGTCAAGCTCACCTTTTCATTTAATGAAACAAGCTGCATTCATTGAATCATTGAGTCAAAGTACAATCATTGATTCAATGAATCTAACTATATTCCTTGTTTCAATGGAACAAGCATAACTCACTTAGTTACTGATCCTACTGCACTCATTCATTCAATCAAACAGACTGCACATGATAATTGAGGTACTCTCATTCGTTCCAAGCCACAAGCTTAACGCATTGATTCAATCAAACAAACTGCACACATTTTGTCCATGAAACAAACTGATTAAATGAAACAGACTGCACGTGTTCATTCAATGAGTAGAGCTTTTCTCTTTCATTCAATGCCTCGACATTAAAGCTTTAATTCAATATAAAACCTGCATTCATTCATTGATTGATTCATATTCAATCATTGATTCAAAGAATCAAATGTACGATTGATTTAATTGTACAAACTTCACTCATTTGCGGAGTAAATTTAACTGCATTCATGCAATTAATGAATCAAACTGCAAACATTCATTGCATGAGGAACACTGCAAGTCCTATTTCAATGAATCTAGCTTTTGCTATTCATTCAATGAACGAACAGTCCACGCTTTCATTCAAGGATACAAACTGCATGCATTCATTAAATGAAACAGACTTGCACGTGTTAATTCAAAAACTACATCTTTTCTTGTTTATTCAATTCTCGAGTTTCACACTTTCATTCATTGCAACCAACTCCATTGATTCAATCATTGAATCAAACTGCAATCATTGAGTCAATGAATCAAACAGTATTAATGGATTCAATCAAACTTAATTCATCTAATTCGTGAATCAAACTGCACCTATTCATTCAAAGAAATGCACTGTTTGTCGTGATTAAAAGAGTCATTCTAACTACAATCATCAACCAAACTGTCCACCTTAATTCCATGCGTAGAGCTTCTCTCACTCATTCAATGTGTCAAGCTCACCACTTTCATTTAATGAAACAAGCTGCATTCATTGAATCATTGAGTCAAATTACAATCATTGATTCAATGAATCAAACTATATTCCTTGTTTCAATGGAACAAGCATAACTCACTTAGTTACCGAATACTACTGCACTCATTCATTCAATCAAACAGACTGCACATGATAATTGAGGTACTCTCATTCGTTCAAAGCCACAAGCTTAACGCAGTGATTCCATCAAACAAACTGCACACATTTTGTCCATGAAACTAACTGATTAAATGAAACAGACTGCACGTGTTCATTCAATGAGTAGAGCTTTTCTCTTTCATTCAATGCCTCGACATTAAAGCTTTAATTCCATATAAAACCTGCATTCATTCATTGATTGATTCATATTCAATCATTGATTCAAAGAATCAAATGTACGATTGATTTAATTGTACAAACTTCACTCATTTGTGGAGTAAATTTAACTGCATTCATACAATTAATGAATCAAACTGCAAACATTCTTTGGATGAGGAACACTGCAAGTCCTATTTCAATGAAGCTAGCTTTTGCTATTCATTCAATGAACGAACAGTCCACGCTTTCATTCAAGGATACAAACTGCATGCATTCATTAAATGAAACAGACTTGCACGTGTTAATTCAAAAACTACATCTTTTCTTGTTTATTCAATTCTCGAGTTTAACACTTTCATTCATTGCAACCAACTCCATTGATTCAATCATTGAATCAAACTGCAATCATTGAGTCAATGAATCAAACAGTATTAATGGATTCAATCAAACTTAATTCATCTACTTTGTGAATCAAACTGCACCTATTGATTCAAAGAAATGCACTGTTTGTCGTGATTAAAAGAGTCATTCTAACTACAATCATCAACCAAACTGTCCGCCTTAATTCCATGCGTAGAGCTTCTCTCATTCATGCAATGTGTCAACTCCTCCATTTTCATTTAATGAAACAAACTGCATTCATTGAATCATTGAATCAAACCTTATTCCTTGTTTCACTAAATAAGTGAGGTATGTTTATTTAGTGAATCCTACTGCACTCATTTATTCAAAACAAGAGACTGCACATGATAATTCCATCAGTAAAGGTTCTCTCATTCGTTGAAAGCCACAATCTTAACACATTGATTCTATCAAATCATCTAAACACATTTAGCCTGCATAAACTGCACGTGTTCATTCAATGAGTAGAGCTTTTCTCTTTCTTCAATGCCTCGAGTTTAACGCTTTAATTCAATGAAACAACCTGCATGCATTCATTCATTGATTCATATTTCTATCATTGATTCCAATAATCAAATGCAATTCATTGATTTAATGGTACAATCTTCACTCATTTGTGGAGTGAATTTAACTGCATTCATGCAATTAATGAATCAAACTGCAAACATTCATTCGATGAGGAACATTGCAAGTCCTATTCCAATCAATCTAGCTTTGCCATTCATTCAATGAAAGAAACTGCACGCGTTCATTCATGCAAACTGCATGCATTCATTAAATGAAACGACTGCATGTGTTATTTCAATAATTACAGCTTTTCTTGTGTATTCAATGTCTCGAGATTAGCACTTTCATCCAATGAAACCAACTGCATTCATTCAATCATTGAATCAAACTGAAATCATTGAGTCAATGAATCAAACAGTATAAATGGGTTCAATCAAACAAACTTAACTCATTTACTTCGTGAATCAAACTGCGCCCATTCATTCTATGAAATTCACTGTATGTCTTAATTAAAATAGTCATTCTAACTACAATCATGAACAAAACAGCCCGTCTTATTTCAATGCGTAGAGCTTCTCTCATTCATTCAATGTGTCAAGCTCACCTTTTCATTTAATGAAACAAGCTGCATTCATTGAATCATTGAGTCAAAGTACAATCATTGATTCAATGAATCTAACTATATTCCTTGTTTCAATGGAACAAGCATAACTCACTTAGTTACTGAATCCTACTGCACTCATTCATTCAATCAAACAGACTGCACATGATAATTGAGGTACTCTCATTCGTTCCAAGCCACAAGCTTAACGCATTGATTCAATCAAACAAACTGCACACATTTTGTCCATGAAACAAACTGATTAAATGAAACAGACTGCACGTGTTCATTCAATGAGTAGAGCTTTTCTCTTTCATTCAATGCCTCGACATTAAAGCTTTAATTTCATATAAAACCTGCATTCATTCATTGATTGATTCATATTCAATCATTGATTCAAAGAATCAAATGTACGATTGATTTAATTGTACAAACTTCACTCATTTGTGGAGTAAATTTAACTGCATTCATACAATCAATGAATCAATGTGCAAACATTCATTGCATGAGGAACACTGCAAGTCCTATTTCAATGAATCTAGCTTTTGCTATTCATTCAATGAACGAACAGTCCACGCTTTCATTCAAGGATACAAACTGCATGCATTCATTAAATGAAACAGACTTGCACGTGTTAATTCAAAAACTACATCTTTTCTTGTTTATTCAATTCTCGAGTTTAACACTTTCATTCATTGCAACCAACTCCATTGATTCAATCATTGAATCAAACTGCAATCATTGAGTCAATGAATCAAACAGTATTAATGGATTCAATCAAACTTAATTCATCTACTTCGTGAATCAAACTGCACCTATTGATTCAAAGAAATGCACTGTTTGTCGTGATTAAAAGAGTCATTCTAACTACAATCATCAACCAAACTGTCCGCCTTAATTCCATGCGTAGAGCTTCTCTCATTCATTCAATGTGTCAAGCTCACCACTTACATTTAATGAAACAAGCTGCATTCATTGAATCATTGAGTCAAAGTACAATCATTGATTCAATGAATCAAACTATATTCCTTGTTTCAATGGAACAAGCATAACTCACTTAGTTACTGAATACTACTGCACTCATTCATTCAATCAAACAGACTGCACATGATAATTGAGGTACTCTCATTCGTTCAAAGCCACAAGCTTAACGCAGTGATTCCATCAAACAAACTGCACACATTTTGTCCATGAAACAAACTGATTAAATGAAACAGACTGCACGTGTTCATTCAATGAGTTGAGCTTTTCTCTTTCATTCAATACCTCGACATTAAAGCTTTAATTCAATGAAACAATCTACATTCAATCATTCATTGATTCGTACTCAATCATTGATTCAAAGAATCAATTGTACGATTGATTTAATTGTACAAACTTCACTCATTTGTGGAGTAAATTTAACTGCATTCACACAATCAATGAATCAAACTGCAAACATTCTTTGGATGAGGAACACTGCAAGTCCTATTCCAATCAATCTCGCTTTTGCTATTCATTCAATGAACGAACAGTCCACGCTTTCATTCAAGGATACAAACTGCATGCATTCATTAAATGAAACAGACTGCACCTGTTAATTCAATAACTACAGCTTTTCTTGTTAATTCAATTCTCGGGTTTAACACTTTCACTCATTGCAACCAACTCCATTGATTCAATCATTGAATCAAACTGCAATCATTGAGTCAATGAATCAAACAGTATTAATGGATTCAATCAAACTTAATTCATCTACTTCGTGAATCAAACTGCACCTATTGATTCAAAGAAATGCACTGTTTGTCGTGATTAAAAGAGTCATTCTAACTACAATCATCAACCAAACTGTCCGCCTTAATTCCATGCGTAGAGCTTCTCTCATTCATGCAATGTGTCAACTCCTCCATTTTCATTTAATGAAACAAACTGCATTCATTGAATCATTGAATCAAACCTTATTCCTTGTTTCACTAAATAAGTGAGGTATGTTTATTTAGTGAATCCTACTGCACTCATTTATTCAAAACAAGAGACTGCACATGATAATTCCATCAGTAAAGGTTCTCTCATTCGTTGAAAGCCACAATCTTAACACATTGATTCTATCAAAACATCTAAACACATTTAGCCTGCATAAACTGCACGTGTCCATTCAATGAGTAGAGCTTTTCTCTTTCTTCAATGCCTCGAGTTTAACGCTTTAATTCAATGAAACAACCTGCATGCATTCATTCATTGATTCATATTTCTATCATTGATTCCAATAATCAAATGCAATTCATTGATTTAATGGTACAATCTTCACTCATTTGTGGAGTGAATTTAACTGCATTCATGCAATTAATGAATCAAACTGCAAACATTCATTCGATGAGGAACATTGCAAGTCCTATTCCAATCAATCTAGCTTTGCCATTCATTCAATGAAAGAAACTGCACGCGTTCATTCATGCAAACTGCATGCATTCATTAAATGAAACGACTGCATGTGTTATTTCAATAATTACAGCTTTTCTTGTGTATTCAATGTCTCGAGATTAGCACTTTCATCCAATGAAACCAACTGCATTCATTCAATCATTGAATCAAACTGAAATCATTGAGTCAATGAATCAAACAGTATAAATGGGTTCAATCAAACAAACTTAACTCATTTAATTCGTGAATCAAACTGCGCCCATTCATTCTATGAAATTCACTGTATGTCTTAATTAAAATAGTCATTCTAACTACAATCATGAACAAAACTGCCCGTCTTATTTCAATGCGTAGAGCTTCTCTCATTCATTCAATGTGTCAAGCTCACCTTTTCATTTAATGAAACAAGCTGCATTCATTGAATCATTGAGTCAAAGTACAATCATTGATTCAATGAATCAAACTATATTCCTTGTTTCAATGGAACAAGCATAACTCACTTAGTTATTGATCCTACTGCACTCATTCATTCAATCAAACAGACTGCACATGATAATTGAGGTACTCTCATTCGTTCCAAGCCACAAGCTTAACGCATTGATTCAATCAAACAAACTGCACACATTTTGTCCATGAAACAAACTGATTAAATGAAACAGACTGCACGTGTTCATTCAATGAGTAGAGCTTTTCTCTTTCATTCAATGCCTCGACATTAAAGCTTTAGTTCAATATAAAACCTGCATTCATTCATTGATTGATTCATATTCAATCATTGATTCAAAGAATCAAATGTACGATTGATTTAATTGTACAAACTTCACTCATTTGCGGAGTAAATTTAACTGCATTCATGCAATTAATGAATCAAACTGCAAACATTCATTGCATGAGGAACACTGCAAGTCCTATTTCAATGAAGCTAGCTTTTGCTATTCATTCAATGAACGAACAGTCCACGCTTTCATTCAAGGATACAAACTGCATGCATTCATTAAATGAAACAGACTTGCACGTGTTAATTCAAAAACTACATCTTTTCTTGTTTATTCAATTCTCGAGTTTAACACTTTCATTCATTGCAACCAACTCCATTGATTCAATCATTGAATCAAACTGCAATCATTGAGTCAATGAATCAAACAGTATTAATGGATTCAATCAAACTTAATTCATCTAATTCGTGAATCAAACTGCACCTATTGATTCAAAGAAATGCACTGTTTGTCGTGATTAAAAGAGTCATTCTAACTACAATCATCAACCAAACTGTCCACCTTAATTCCATGCGTAGAGCTTCTCTCATTCATTCAATGTGTCAAGCTCACCACTTTCATTTAATGAAACAAGCTGCATTCATTGAATCATTGAGTCAAAGTACAATCATTGATTCAATGAATCAAACTATATTCCTTGTTTCAATGGAACAAGCATAACTCACTTAGTTACTGAATCCTACTGCACTCATTCATTCAATCAAACAGACTGCACATGATAATTGAGGTACTCTCATTCGTTCAAAGCCACAACCTTAACGCAGTGATTCCATCAAACAAACTGCACACATTTTGTCCATGAAACAAACTGATTAACTGAAACAGACTGCACGTGTTCATTCAATGAGTTGAGCTTGTCTCTTTCATTCGTTCAAAGCCACAAGCTTAACGCAGTGATTCCATCAAACAAACTGCACACATTTTGTCCATGAAACAAACTTAATTCCATGCGTAGAGCTTCTCTCACTCATTCAATGTGTCAAGCTCACCACTTTCATTTAATGAAACAAGCTGCATTCATTGAATCATTGAGTCAAATTACAATCATTGATTCAATGAATCAAACTATATTCCTTGTTTCAATGGAACAAGCATAACTCACTTAGTTACCGAATACTACTGCACTCATTCATTCAATCAAACAGACTGCACATGATAATTGAGGTACTCTCATTCGTTCAAAGCCACAAGCTTAACGCAGTGATTCCATCAAACAAACTGCACACATTTTGTCCATGAAACTAACTGATTAAATGAAACAGACTGCACGTGTTCATTCAATGAGTAGAGCTTTTCTCTTTCATTCAATGCCTCGACATTAAAGCTTTAATTCCATATAAAACCTGCATTCATTCATTGATTGATTCATATTCAATCATTGATTCAAAGAATCAAATGTACGATTGATTTAATTGTACAAACTTCACTCATTTGTGGAGTAAATTTAACTGCATTCATACAATCAATGAATCAAACTGCAAACATTCTTTGGATGAGGAACACTGCAAGTCCTATTTCAATGAAGCTAGCTTTTGCTATTCATTCAATGAACGAACAGTCCACGCTTTCATTCAAGGATACAAACTGCATGCATTCATTAAATGAAACAGACTTGCACGTGTTAATTCAAAAACTACATCTTTTCTTGTTTATTCAATTCTCGAGTTTAACACTTTCATTCATTGCAACCAACTCCATTGATTCAATCATTGAATCAAACTGCAATCATTGAGTCAATGAATCAAACAGTATTAATGGATTCAATCAAACTTAATTCATCTACTTTGTGAATCAAACTGCACCTATTGATTCAAAGAAATGCACTGTTTGTCGTGATTAAAAGAGTCATTCTAACTACAATCATCAACCAAACTGTCCGCCTTAATTCCATGCGTAGAGCTTCTCTCATTCATGCAATGTGTCAACTCCTCCATTTTCATTTAATGAAACAAACTGCATTCATTGAATCATTGAATCAAACCTTATTCCTTGTTTCACTAAATAAGTGAGGTATGTTTATTTAGTGAATCCTACTGCACTCATTTATTCAAAACAAGAGACTGCACATGATAATTCCATCAGTAAAGGTTCTCTCATTCGTTGAAAGCCACAATCTTAACACATTGATTCTATCAAATCATCTAAACACATTTAGCCTGCATAAACTGCACGTGTTCATTCAATGAGTAGAGCTTTTCTCTTTCTTCAATGCCTCGAGTTTAACGCTTTAATTCAATGAAACAACCTGCATGCATTCATTCATTGATTCATATTTCTATCATTGATTCCAATAATCAAATGCAATTCATTGATTTAATGGTACAATCTTCACTCATTTGTGGAGTGAATTTAACTGCATTCATGCAATTAATGAATCAAACTGCAAACATTCATTCGATGAGGAACATTGCAAGTCCTATTCCAATCAATCTAGCTTTGCCATTCATTCAATGAAAGAAACTGCACGCGTTCATTCATGCAAACTGCATGCATTCATTAAATGAAACGACTGCATGTGTTATTTCAATAATTACAGCTTTTCTTGTGTATTCAATGTCTCGAGATTAGCACTTTCATCCAATGAAACCAACTGCATTCATTCAATCATTGAATCAAACTGAAATCATTGAGTCAATGAATCAAACAGTATAAATGGGTTCAATCAAACAAACTTAACTCATTTACTTCGTGAATCAAACTGCGCCCATTCATTCTATGAAATTCACTGTATGTCTTAATTAAAATAGTCATTCTAACTACAATCATGAACAAAACAGCCCGTCTTATTTCAATGCGTAGAGCTTCTCTCATTCATTCAATGTGTCAAGCTCACCTTTTCATTTAATGAAACAAGCTGCATTCATTGAATCATTGAGTCAAAGTACAATCATTGATTCAATGAATCTAACTATATTCCTTGTTTCAATGGAACAAGCATAACTCACTTAGTTACTGAATCCTACTGCACTCATTCATTCAATCAAACAGACTGCACATGATAATTGAGGTACTCTCATTCGTTCCAAGCCACAAGCTTAACGCATTGATTCAATCAAACAAACTGCACACATTTTGTCCATGAAACAAACTGATTAAATGAAACAGACTGCACGTGTTCATTCAATGAGTAGAGCTTTTCTCTTTCATTCAATGCCTCGCCATTAAAGCTTTAATTTCATATAAAACCTGCATTCATTCATTGATTGATTCATATTCAATCATTGATTCAAAGAATCAAATGTACGATTGATTTAATTGTACAAACTTCACTCATTTGTGGAGTAAATTTAACTGCATTCATACAATCAATGAATCAAACTGCAAACATTCATTGCATGAGGAACACTGCAAGTCCTATTTCAATGAATCTAGCTTTTGCTATTCATTCAATGAACGAACAGTCCACGCTTTCATTCAAGGATACAAACTGCATGCATTCATTAAATGAAACAGACTTGCACGTGTTAATTCAAAAACTACATCTTTTCTTGTTTATTCAATTCTCGAGTTTAACACTTTCATTCATTGCAACCAACTCCATTGATTCAATCATTGAATCAAACTGCAATCATTGAGTCAATGAATCAAACAGTATTAATGGATTCAATCAAACTTAATTCATCTACTTCGTGAATCAAACTGCACCTATTGATTCAAAGAAATGCACTGTTTGTCGTGATTAAAAGAGTCATTCTAACTACAATCATCAACCAAACTGTCCGCCTTAATTCCATGCGTAGAGCTTCTCTCATTCCTTCAATGTGTCAAGCTCACCACTTTCATTTAATGAAACAAGCTGCATTCATTGAATCATTGAGTCAAAGTACAATCATTGATTCAATGAATCAAACTATATTCCTTGTTTCAATGGAACAAGCATAACTCACTTAGTTACTGAATACTACTGCACTCATTCATTCAATCAAACAGACTGCACATGATAATTGAGGTACTCTCATTTGTTCAAAGCCACAAGCTTAACGCAGTGATTCCATCAAACAAACTGCACACATTTTGTCCATGAAACAAACTGATTAAATGAAACAGACTGCACGTGTTCATTCAATGAGTTGAGCTTTTCTCTTTCATTCAATAGCTCGACATTAAAGCTTTAATTCAATGAAACAATCTGCATTCATTCATTCATTGATTCGTACTCAATCATTGATTCAAAGAATCAAATGTACGATTGATTTAATTGTACAAACTTCACTCATTTGTGGAGTAAATTTAACTGCATTCACACAATCAATGAATCAAACTGCAAACATTCTTTGGATGAGGAACACTGCAAGTCCAAATGAGTTGAGCTTTTCTCTTTCATTCAATACCTCGACATTAAAGCTTTAATTCAATGAAACAATCTACATTCAATCATTCATTGATTCGTACTCAATCATTGATTCAAAGAATCAATTGTACGATTGATTTAATTGTACAAACTTCACTCATTTGTGGAGTAAATTTAACTGCATTCACACAATCAATGAATCAAACTGCAAACATTCTTTGGATGAGGAACACTGCAAGTCCTATTCCAATCAATCTCGCTTTTGCTATTCATTCAATGAACGAACAGTCCACGCTTTCATTCAAGGATACAAACTGCATGCATTCATTAAATGAAACAGACTGCACCTGTTAATTCAATAACTACAGCTTTTCTTGTTAATTCAATTCTCGGGTTTAACACTTTCACTCATTGCAACCAACTCCATTGATTCAATCATTGAATCAAACTGCAATCATTGAGTCAATGAATCAAACAGTATTAATGGATTCAATCAAACTTAATTCATCTACTTCGTGAATCAAACTGCACCTATTGATTCAAAGAAATGCACTGTTTGTCGTGATTAAAAGAGTCATTCTAACTACAATCATCAACCAAACTGTCCGCCTTAATTCCATGCGTAGAGCTTCTCTCATTCATGCAATGTGTCAACTCCTCCATTTTCATTTAATGAAACAAACTGCATTCATTGAATCATTGAATCAAACCTTATTCCTTGTTTCACTAAATAAGTGAGGTATGTTTATTTAGTGAATCCTACTGCACTCATTTATTCAAAACAAGAGACTGCACATGATAATTCCATCAGTAAAGGTTCTCTCATTCGTTGAAAGCCACAATCTTAACACATTGATTCTATCAAAACATCTAAACACATTTAGCCTGCATAAACTGCACGTGTCCATTCAATGAGTAGAGCTTTTCTCTTTCTTCAATGCCTCGAGTTTAACGCTTTAATTCAATGAAACAACCTGCATGCATTCATTCATTGATTCATATTTCTATCATTGATTCCAATAATCAAATGCAATTCATTGATTTAATGGTACAATCTTCACTCATTTGTGGAGTGAATTTAACTGCATTCATGCAATTAATGAATCAAACTGCAAACATTCATTCGATGAGGAACATTGCAAGTCCTATTCCAATCAATCTAGCTTTGCCATTCATTCAATGAAAGAAACTGCACGCGTTCATTCATGCAAACTGCATGCATTCATTAAATGAAACGACTGCATGTGTTATTTCAATAATTACAGCTTTTCTTGTGTATTCAATGTCTCGAGATTAGCACTTTCATCCAATGAAACCAACTGCATTCATTCAATCATTGAATCAAACTGAAATCATTGAGTCAATGAATCAAACAGTATAAATGGGTTCAATCAAACAAACTTAACTCATTTAATTCGTGAATCAAACTGCGCCCATTCATTCTATGAAATTCACTGTATGTCTTAATTAAAATAGTCATTCTAACTACAATCATGAACAAAACTGCCCGTCTTATTTCAATGCGTAGAGCTTCTCTCATTCATTCAATGTGTCAAGCTCACCTTTTCATTTAATGAAACAAGCTGCATTCATTGAATCATTGAGTCAAAGTACAATCATTGATTCAATGAATCAAACTATATTCCTTGTTTCAATGGAACAAGCATAACTCACTTAGTTATTGATCCTACTGCACTCATTCATTCAATCAAACAGACTGCACATGATAATTGAGGTACTCTCATTCGTTCCAAGCCACAAGCTTAACGCATTGATTCAATCAAACAAACTGCACACATTTTGTCCATGAAACAAACTGATTAAATGAAACAGACTGCACGTGTTCATTCAATGAGTAGAGCTTTTCTCTTTCATTCAATGCCTCGACATTAAAGCTTTAGTTCAATATAAAACCTGCATTCATTCATTGATTGATTCATATTCAATCATTGATTCAAAGAATCAAATGTACGATTGATTTAATTGTACAAACTTCACTCATTTGCGGAGTAAATTTAACTGCATTCATGCAATTAATGAATCAAACTGCAAACATTCATTGCATGAGGAACACTGCAAGTCCTATTTCAATGAAGCTAGCTTTTGCTATTCATTCAATGAACGAACAGTCCACGCTTTCATTCAAGGATACAAACTGCATGCATTCATTAAATGAAACAGACTTGCACGTGTTAATTCAAAAACTACATCTTTTCTTGTTTATTCAATTCTCGAGTTTAACACTTTCATTCATTGCAACCAACTCCATTGATTCAATCATTGAATCAAACTGCAATCATTGAGTCAATGAATCAAACAGTATTAATGGATTCAATCAAACTTAATTCATCTAATTCGTGAATCAAACTGCACCTATTGATTCAAAGAAATGCACTGTTTGTCGTGATTAAAAGAGTCATTCTAACTACAATCATCAACCAAACTGTCCACCTTAATTCCATGCGTAGAGCTTCTCTCATTCATTCAATGTGTCAAGCTCACCACTTTCATTTAATGAAACAAGCTGCATTCATTGAATCATTGAGTCAAAGTACAATCATTGATTCAATGAATCAAACTATATTCCTTGTTTCAATGGAACAAGCATAACTCACTTAGTTACTGAATCCTACTGCACTCATTCATTCAATCAAACAGACTGCACATGATAATTGAGGTACTCTCATTCGTTCAAAGCCACAACCTTAACGCAGTGATTCCATCAAACAAACTGCACACATTTTGTCCATGAAACAAACTGATTAACTGAAACAGACTGCACGTGTTCATTCAATGAGTTGAGCTTGTCTCTTTCATTCAATACCTCGACATTAAAGCTTTAATTCAATGAAACAATCTGCATTCATTCATTCATTGATTCGTATTCAATCATTGATTCAAAGAATCAAATGTACGATTGATTTAATTGTACAAACTTCACTCATTTGCGGAATAAATTTAACTGCATTCATGCAATTAATGAATCAAACTGCAAACATTCATTGCATGAGGAACACTGCAAGTCCTATTTCAATAAAGCTAGCTTTTGCTATTCATTCAATGAACGAACAGTCCACGCTTTCATTCAAGGATACAAACTGCATGCATTCATTAAATGAAACAGACTTGCACGTGTTAATTGAAAAACTACATCTTTTCTTGTTTATTCAATTATCGAGTTTAACACTTTCATTCATTGCAACCAACTCCATTGATTCAATCATTGAATCAAACTGCAATCATTGAGTCAATGAATCAAACAGTATTAATGGATTCAATCAAACTTAATTCATCTAATTCGTGAATCAAACTGCACCTATTGATTCAAAGAAATGCACTGTTTGTCGTGATTAAAAGAGTCATTCTAACTACAATCATCAACCAAACTGTCCACCTTAATTCCATGCGTAGAGCTTCTCTCATTCATTCAATGTGTCAAGCTCACCACTTTCATTTAATGAAACAAGCTGCATTCATTGAATCATTGAGTCAAAGTACAATCATTGATTCAATGAATCAAACTATATTCCTTGTTTCAATGGAACAAGCATAACTCACTTAGTTACTGAATCCTACTGCACTCATTCATTCAATCAAACAGACTGCACATGATAATTGAGGTCCTCTCATTCGTTCAAAGCCACAACCTTAACGCAGTGATTCCATCAAACAAACTGCACACATTTTGTCCATGAAACAAACTGATTAACTGAAACAGACTGCACGTGTTCATTCAATGAGTTGAGCTTTTCTCTTTCATTCAATACCTCGACATTAAAGCTTTAATTCAATGAAACAATCTGCATTCATTCATTCATTGATTCGTATTCAATCATTGATTCAAAGAATCAAATGTACGATTGATTTAATTGTACAAACTTCACTCATTTGCGGAATAAATTTAACTGCATTCATGCAATTAATGAATCAAACTGCAAACATTCATTGCATGAGGAACACTGCAAGTCCTATTTCAATAAAGCTAGCTTTTGCTATTCATTCAATGAACGAACAGTCCACGCTTTCATTCAAGGATACAAACTGCATGCATTCATTAAATGAAACAGACTTGCACGTGTTAATTCAAAAACTACATCTTTTCTTGTTTATTCAATTATCGAGTTTAACACTTTCATTCATTGCAACCAACTCCATTGATTCAATCATTGAATCAAACTGCAATCATTGAGTCAATGAATCAAACAGTATTAATGGATTCAATCAAACTTAATTCATCTACTTCGTGAATCAAACTGCACCTATTGATTCAAAGAAATGCACTGTTTGTCGTGATTAAAAGAGTCATTCTAACTACAATCATCAACCAAACTGTCCACCTTAATTCCATGCGTAGAGCTTCTCTCATTCATTCAATGTGTCAAGCTCACCACTTTCATTTAATGAAACAAGCTGCATTCATTGAATCATTGAGTCAAAGTACAATCATTGATTCAATGAATCTAACTATATTCCTTGTTTCAATGGAACAAGCATAACTCACTTAGTTACTGAATCCTACTGCACTCATTCATTCAATCAAACAGACTGCACATGATAATTGAGGTACTCTCATTCGTTCAAAGCCACAAGCTTAACGCAGTGATTCCATCAAACAAACTGCACACATTTTGTCCATGAAACAAACTGATTAAATGAAACAGACTGCACGTGTTCATTCAATGAGTAGAGCTTTTCTCTTTCATTCAATGCCTCGACATTAAAGCTTTAATTCAATATAAAACCTGCATTCATTCATTCATTGATTCATATTCAATCATTGATTCAAAGAATCAAATGTACGATTGATTTAATTGTACAAACTTCACTGATTGGTGGAGTAAATTTAACTGCATTCATGCAATCAATGAATCAAACTGCAAACATTCATTGGATGAGGAACACTGCAAGTCCTATTTCAATGAATCTAGCTTTTGCTATTCATTCAATGAACGAACAGTCCACGCTTTCATTCAAGGATACAAACTGCATGCATTCATGAAATGAAAACGACTGCACCTGTTAATTCAATAACTACATCTTTTCTTGTTTATTCAATTCTCGAGTTTAACACTTTCATTCATTGCAACCAACTACATTGATTCAATCATTGAATCAAACTGCAATCATTGAGTCAATGAATCAAACAGTATTAATGGATTCAATCAAACTTAATTCATCTAATTCGTGAATCAAACTGCACCTATTCATTCAAAGAAATGCACTGTATGTCGTGATTAAAAGCGTCATTCTAACTACAATCATCAACCAAACAGTCCGCCTTAATTCCATGCATAGAGCTTCTCTCATTCATGTCAAGTCCTCCATTTTCATTTAATGAAACAAACTGCATTCATTGAATCATTGAATCAAACCTTATTCCTTGTTTCACTAAATAAGTGAGGTATGTTTACTTAGTGAATCCTACTGCACTCATTTATTCAAAACAAGAGACTGCACATGATAATTCCATCAGTACAGGTTCTCTCATTCGTTGAAAGCCACAATCTTAACACATTGATTCTATCAAATCATCTAAACACATTTAGCCTGCATAAACTGCACGTGTTCATTCAATGAGTAGAGCTTTTCTCTTTCTTCAATGCCTCGAGCTTAACGCTTTAATTCAATGAAACAACCTGCATGCATTCATTCATTGATTCATATTTCTATCATTGATTCCAATAATCAAATGTAATTCATTGATTTAATAGTACAATCTTCACTCATTTCTGGAGTTAATTTTACTGCATTCATGCAATTAATGAATCAAACTGCAAACATTCATTCGATGAGGAACATTGCAAGTCCTATTCCAATCAATCTAGCTTTGTAATTCATTCAATGAAAGAAACTGCACGCGTTCATTCATGCAAACTGCATGCATTCATTAAATGAAACGACTGCAAGTGTTATTTCAATAATTACAGCTTTTCTTGTGTATTCAATGTCTCGAGATTAGCACTTTCATCCAATGAAACCAACTGCATTCATTCAATCATTGAATCAAACTGAAATCATTGAGTCAATGAATCAAACAGTATAAATGGATTCAATCAAACAAACTTAACTCATTTACTTCGTGAATCAAACTGCGCCCATTCATTCTATGAAATTCACTGTATGTCTTAATTAAAATAGTCATTCTAACTACAATCATGAACAAAACTGCCCGTCTTATTTCAATGCGTAGAGCTTCTCTCATTCATTCAATGTGTCAAGCTCACCACTTTCATTTAATGAAACAAGCTGCATTCATTGAATCATTGAGTCAAAGTACAATCATTGATTCAATGAATCTAACTATATTCCTTGTTTCAATGGAACAAGCATAACTCACTTAGTTACTGAATCCTACTGCACTCATTCATTCAATCAAACAGACTGCACATGATAATTGAGGTACTCTCATTCGTTCCAAGCCACAAGCTTAACGCATTGATTCAATCAAACAAACTGCACACATTTTGTCCATGAAACAAACTGATTAAATGAAACAGACTGCACGTGTTCATTCAATGAGTAGAGCTTTTCTCTTTCATTCAATGCCTCGACATTAAAGCTTTAATTCAATATAAAACCTGCATTCATTCATTCATTGATTCATATTCAATCATTGATTCAAAGAATCAAATGTACGATTGATTTAATTGTACAAACTTCACTCATTTGTGGAGTAAATTTAACTGCATTCATGCAATTAATGAATCAAACTACAAACACTCATTGGATGATGAACACTGCAAGTCCTACTTCAATGAATCTAGCTTTTGCTATTCATTCAATGAACGAACAGTCCACGCTTTCATTCAAGGATACAAACTGCATGCATTCATTAAATGAAAACGACTGCACCTGTTAATTCAATAACTACAGCTTTTCTTGTTTATTCAATTCTCGAGTTTAACACTTTCATTCATTGCAACCAACTCCATTGATTCAATCATTGAAACAAGCTGCAATCATTGAGTCAATGAATCAAACAGTATTAATGGATTCAATCAAACTTTACTCATCCACTTCGTGAATCAAACTGCACCTATTCATTCAAAGAAATGCACTGTATGTCGTGATTAAAAGAGTCATTCTCACTACAATCATGAACCAAACTGTCCGCCTTAATTCCATGCGTAGAGCTTCTCTCATTCATGCAATGTGTCAAGTCCTCCATTTTCATTTAATGAAACAAACTGCATTCATTGAATCATTGAATCCAACCTTATTCCTTGTTTCACTAAATAAGTCAGGTATGTTTACTTAGTGAATCCTACTGCACTCATTTATTCAAAACATAAGACTGCACATGATAATTCCATCAGTAAATGTTCTCTCATTCGTTGAAAGCCACAATCTTAACACATTGATTCCATCAAATCATCTAAACACATTTAGCCTGCATAAACTGCACGTGTTCATTCAATGAGTAGAGCTTTTCTCTTTCTTCAATGCCTCGAGCTTAACGCTTTAATTCAATGAAACAACCTGCATGCATTCATTCATTGATTCATATTTCTATCATTGATTCCAATAATCAAATGTAATTCATTGATTTAATAGTACAATCTTCACTCATTTCTGGAGTTAATCTTACTGCATTCATGCAATTAATGAATCAAACTGCAAACATTCATTCGATGAGGAACATTGCAAGTCCTATTCCAATCAATCTAGCTTTGCCATTCATTCAATGAAAGAAACTGCACGCGTTCATTCATGCAAACTGCATGCATTCATTAAATGAAACGACTGCAAGTGTTATTTCAATAATTACAGCTTTTCTTGCGTATTCAATGTCTCGAGATTAGCACTTTCATCCAATGAAACCAACTGCATTCATTCAATCATTGAATCAAACTGCAATCATTGAGTCAGTGAATCAAACAGTATTAATGGATTCAATCAAACTTAATTCATCTAATTCGTGAATCAAACTGCACCTATTCATTCAAAGAAATGCACTGTAGGTCGTGATTAAAAGAGTCATTCTAACTACAATCATCAACCAAACGGCCCGTCTTATTTCAATGCGTAGAACTTCTCTCATTCTTTCAATGTGTCAAGCTCACCACTTTCATTTAATGAAACAACTGCATTCCCTGAATCTTCAATCAAAGTACCATCATTGATACAATGAATCAAACTATTTTCCTTGTTTCAATGGAACAAGCATAACTCACTTAGTTACTGAATCCTACTGCACTCATTCATTCAATCAAACAGACTGCACATGATAATCGATGTACTCTCATTCGTTCAAAGCCACAAGCTTGAAGCATTGATTCAATCAAATAAACTGCACACATTTTGTCCATGAAACAAACTGATTAAATGAAACAGACTGCACGTGTTCATTCAATGAGTAGAGCTTTTCTCTTTCAATCAATGCCTCGACATTAAAGCTTTAATTCAATGAAACAATCTGCATTCATTCATTCATTCATTCATTGATATTCAATCACTGATTCAAAGAATCAAATGTACGATTGATTTAATTGTACAAACTTCACTCATTTGTGGAGTAAATTTAACTGCATTCACACAATCAATGAATCAAACTGCAAACATTCATTCGATGAGGAACACTGCAAGTCCTATTTCAATGAATCTAGCTTTGGTATTCATTCAAAGAAAGAACAGTCCACGCTTTCATTCAAGGATACAAACTGCATGCATTCAATAAATAAAACAAACTTGCACGTGTTAATTCAAAAACTACATCTTTTCTTGTTTATTCAATTCTCGAGTTTAACACTTTCATTCATTGCAACCAACTCCATTGATTCAATCATTGAATCAAACTGCAATCATTGAGTCAATGAATCAAACAGTATTAATGGATTCAATCAAACTTAATTCATCTAATTCGTGAATCAAACTGCACCTATTCATTCAAAGAAATGCACTGTATGTCGTGATTAAAAGAGTCATTCTAACTACAATCATGAACCAAACTGTCCGCCTTAATTCCATGCGTAGAGCTTCTCTCATTCATGTCAAGTCCTCCATTTTCATTTAATGAAACAAACTGCATTCATTTAATCATTGAATCAAACCTTATTCCTTGTTTCACTAAATAAGTGAGGTATGTTTACTTAGTGAATCCTACTGCACTCATTTATTCAAAACAAAAGACTGCACATGATAATTCCATCAGTACAGGTTCTCTCATTCGTTGAAAGCCACAATCTTAACACATTGATTCTATCAAATCATCCTAACACATTTAGCCTGCATAAACTGTACATGTTCATTCAATGAGTAGAGCTTTTCTCTTTCTTCAATGCCTCGAGCTTAACGCTTTAATTCAATGAAACATCCTGCATGCATTCATTCATTGATTCATATTTCTATCATTGATTCCAATAATCAAATGTAATTCATTGATTTAATAGTACAATCTTCACTCATTTCTGGAGTTAATTTTACTGCATTCATGCAATTAATGAATCACACTGCAAACATTCTTTGGATGAGGAACACTGCAAGTCCTATTCCAATCAATCTAGCTTTGCCATTCATTCAATGAAAGAAACTGCACGCGTTCATTCATGCAAACTGCATGCATTCATTAAATGAAACGACTGCATGTGTTATTTCAATAATTACAGCTTTTCTTGTGTATTCAATGTCTCGAGATTAGCACTTTCATTCAATGAAACCAACTGCATTCATTCAATCATTGAATCAAACTGAAATCATTGAGTCAATGAATCAAACAGTATAAATGGATTCAATCAAACAAACTTAACTCATTTACTTCGTGAATCAAACTGCACCCATTCATGCTATGAAATGCACTGTTTGTCTTAATTAAAAGAGTCATTCTAACTACAATCATGAACGAAACTGCCCGTCTGAATTCAATGCGTAGAGCTTCTCTCATTCATTCAATGTGTCAAAGCTCACCACTTTCATTTAATGAAACAAACTGCATTCATTGAATCATTGAATCATAGTACAATCATTGATTCAATTAATTAAACTATATTCCTTGTTTCAATGGAACAAGCATAACTCCAGTCTGTTTCAAGGAATCAGCAAGTGCAATATAATTCACTTAATAAGTGAGTTAAGGTTGTTTCATTGAAACAACGACTAACGTTTGAATCATTGAATCAATGATTGAAGTTTGTTTCAATGAATTAATGAATGCAGTTTGTTTCATTGAATGAATGTGTTCTGCTCGTGGCATTGAAAGAATGGCAGAAGATTCGATGTCTCCAGCTTAACGCTTTAATTAAATGAAACAAACTGCAATCGTTCATTCATTGAATCAAACATCAATCATCGATTCAGAGAATCAAATGTTTTACTCAATCATTGAATTACAATCTTCACTCATTTTTGGAGTGAATCTAACAGCATGCATTCATTCAATCAAACAGACTGCACGTAGTCTGTCAATTAGTAGAGCTTCTCTCATTCATTCAATGTGTCAAGCTTAACGCTTTCATTCAATGAAACCAGCTGCATTCATTCATCATTGAATCAAACTGCTATCTTTGAGTCAATGAATCAAAACTTCATCGATTCAGTGAAACAAACTAAACTCATTTACTTAGTGAATCAAACTGCACTCATTCATTCAATGAAACACACTGCACGTGTTAACTCAAACAGTAGAGCTTCTGCCATTCATTTAATTCCACGAGCAAAATACATTCATTCAATGAAACAAGCTGCACGTCAGGGTAATACAATGAGTAGAGCTTATCTCATTCATTCAATGTATCAAGCTTAATGCAAAACACTGCACGTGCTAATCCAATGAATCGTGCTTTTGCAATTCGTTCACTGAAACAAACTGAATGCATTCATTCAATGAAACAAATTGCACGTGTTAATTCAAAGAGTATTCATTCATCCATTTAATGTGTCAAGTTAAGTCATTCGTCCAATGAAACAAACATGACGTGTTAATTTTTCTTTCATTCATTCAATGCCACGAGTTTCATGCATTGATTCAATGAAACTAACTGCACACATTCAAACAATGAAGCAGACTGAACGTGTTCATTCAATGACTGCAGATTTCCCTCATTTTTTCAATGTCTGGAGCTTAACGCTTTCATTCAATGAAACAAACTGCATTCATTCAAACATTGAATCAAACTTCAATTAATGATTTAATAAATCTAACCTTGTTCATTGATTCCATGAAACAAACAGCTTATTTACTTAGTGAACCAAGCTGTACTCATTCATTCGATGAAACACACTTGCACGTGTTAATTACAAAGATTAGAGCTTCTGTCTTTCATTCATGAGCTATACGCATTAAGTGAATAAAACGAACAGCATTCATTCAGTGAAATAGACTGCACCTGTTAATTGAATGAGTAGTTTCTCTCATTCATTCAATGTGTCAAGCTTAAATCATTCGCTCAACGAAACAAATAGCACGTATTAATTCAATGAGTAGAGCTTCTTTCATTCACTCAATGCCACGAAACAAACTGCGCATATTCATTGATTGAAACATACTGCAGCTTCTCTCATCTTATTCAATGTCTCGATCTGAACGCTTAAATTCAATGAAACAAACCGTTTATTCATTCATTGAATCAAACTTCATCCATTGATTCAAAGAATCAAACGTGAATTATTGACTGAATGAAACAAACTTAACTCATTTACTTAGAGAATCAAGCAGCAGTCATTGATTCAATGAATCAAACTGCAAACATTCGTTCAATGAAACACACTGCACATGCTAATACAATGAATCGAGCTTTTGCCATTCATTCAATGCAACAAACTGCACGTGTTAATTCAATGAGTAGAACTTCTGTCATTCATTCATTCAATGTGTCACGCTTAATTCATTCATTCAATGAAACAAACTGCACATTCATTCAATGCCACCAGTATAACGCATTGATTGAATCAAGCAGACTGCGCTCATACATTCAATGGAACAGACTGCACGTTTTAATTCAATGAGTCGAGCTTCTCCCTCTTCTTCGACGACACTTACATAACGCTTTCATTCAGTGAAACAAACTGCATTAATTCAACCATTAAAACAAATTTCAAACTTTGAATCAATGATGCAAACTTTATTCATTGATTCAAACAATCAAACTTAAACTGCACATAGTCATTCAATGAAACAGACTACACGTGTTAATTCAAAAAGTGTACAGTTTCTCTCATACATACAATGTGTCAAGCTTAACTAATTCGTTCAACGAAACAAACAGCACGTGTCAATTCAAAGAGTAGAGCTTCTTTCGTTCATTCAACGCCACGAGTTTAACGCATTGATTCAATGAAGCAAACTGTACACATTTTTTTTCAAATAAGCAGACTGCTCGTGTTAATTCAATGAGAAGAGATTCGCTCATTCAAAGCCTGGAGCTAAACGCTTTCATTCAATGAAACATACTGCATTAATTCAAATACTGAATCAAACTTCAATCTTTGATTCAATGAATCATACCTGATTCATTGATTCAGTGAAACAAACTGAAATCATTTCCTTCGTGTATCAAATTGCATCCATTTAATGAAACACACTGCACGTGTTAATTCAAAGAGTCCAGCTTCTCCCAGTCATTCAATGCTAAACGCATTCATTCAATGAACCGAACTGCATGCATCAATGAAACAGATGAACGCGTTAATTCAATGAGCAGAGCTTCTCTCATTCATTCAATGCCACGAGTTAAACGCCTTGAGTAAATGAAAGAAACTGCCCACATTCATTCAATAAAAGACACTGAACGTGTTCATTCAATGAGTACAGCTTCTCGCATTCATTCATTCACATAATTTTATCACATTAATTCAAAGAAACAAACTGCACACATTCAATCAATGAAGCAGATTGCACGCGTTAATTCAATGAGCAGACCTTCGCTCATTCAATGCCTCGAGCTTAACCTTTCATTTCAGTCATTGAAACGAACTGCAATTATTGATTGAATCAAATCGTTAAGCTTGTGACATTGAATGAAAGAGAGCAGCTCTACTCATTAAATTATCACGTGAAGTCTGTTTTATTGAATGAGCGAGTGCAGTTTGATTCACTAAATATGTGAGTTACGTTTGTTTCATTGGAACAATGACTAACGCTTGATTAATTGAACGATCGAAGTTTGATTCAATGAATGCAGTTTGTTTCATTGAACGAAAGCGTTAAGCTTGACACTTTGAATGAATGAGAGAAGCTCTTCTCATTGAATTAACACGTGCAGTCTGTTTCGTTGAATGAAGGTGCGCAGTAGGTTTCATTGAATCAATACATTAAACACGTAGCATAGAATGAATGACAGAAGCTCTACTCATTCAATGAATTAGCACGTGCACGCTGTTTGATTGAATGGATGTGTGCAGTTTGATTAACTAAATAAATTAAGTGCAGTTTGATTGTTTGAATCAATGAATAACCTTTGAATCATTGAATCAATAAGTGGAGCTTGTTTCAATGATTGAATGCATCAGTTTGTTTCACTGAAAGAAAGCGTTATGATAGAGACATGGAATAAATTATGATAGAGACATTGAATGAAAGCATGCAGCTTGATTCGCTAAGTAATTGGGTTTGTTTCATTGAACCAATGAATAACGTTTGATTCATTGAATCAACGCTTGAAGTTGGATTCAATAATTGAATGAATACAGTTTGTTTCATTGAAAGAAAGCGTTAAGCTAGAGATATTGGATAAATGAGAAAACCTCAACTCATTGAATTATCACTTGCAGTGTGTTTCATTGAATGAATGTGTGCAGTTTGATTCACTACAAAAGTGAGTTAAGTTTGCTTGTTTGATTCAATGAATAACGTTTGCATCATTGACTCAATGTTCGGAGTTTGATTCAATGATTGAATGAATGCAGTTCGTTTCATTGAACAAAAGCGTAAAGCTCAATTCATTGAATAAATGGCAGAAGCTCTGCCCAGTAAGTAAACACTTGCAGTTCGTTTCATTGAATGAATGACATATGCTTGAACCAGTGAATGAATGACAGTAGCTCTACTCATTAAATTAACACGTGCAGTTTGTGCCTTTGAATGCAGGCGTGCAGTTTGTTTCATTGAATGAATGGCAATGGCTTTACTCACTGCACTGCGTTTATGCACACATTCATGCAATGACACAGACTGCACGTGATAATTCAATGAGCAGAGTTATTCACATTTATTCTTAACGCTTAACGCTTTCATTCAGTGAAGCAAACTGCTTTCATTCAATCATTGAATCAAACTTCCATCATTGATTCGATGAAACAAATTGAATGAAACAAACTCACGAATGAATGAAGTCGGATCCACTGGATAAATGAGTTACGTTTGTTTCATTCAATTAATGAATAACATTTGATTCATTGAATCAATGATGGAAGTTTGATTCAATGATTGAATGAAAGCAGTTTGCTTCACTGAATTAAAGCGTTGAGCGTTAAGAATAAATGTGAATAGCTCTGCTCATTGAATTATCACGTGCGGTCTGTTTCATTGCATGAATGTGTGCATGTTGTTTCATTGAATCCATGCGTTAAACTCGTGGCATTGAATGAATGAGAGAAGCGCTACTCATTGAATTTACACGTGCCGTTTGTTTCATTGAAGTTTGATTAAATGATTGAATGAATGCAGTCTGTTTCATTGAATGAAAAAGCGTTAAGCTTGACACATTGAGTGAATGAGAGAAGCTCTACTCAATGAATTAACACGTGCAGTGTGTTTCATTGATTTAATGAGTGCAGTTTGACTCACGAAATAAATGAGTTGTTTGATTCTTTGAAATAACACGTCCGTTTGTTTCATTGAATGAATGAGTGCAGTTTGATTCAATAAATAAATGAACTAAGTTTGTTTCACTGAATTAACACTTGCCGTTTGCTTCATTGAATGAATGAGTTAAGCTTAAACATTGAATAAAGCTCTACTGAATGAAGTAGCAGTCTGTTTCATTGAATTAACCAGTGCAGTCTGAATGAAAGCGTGCAGTTTGTTTCACTGAATGGATGGCAAAAGCTCTTCTCATTGGATTCGCACATGCATGTGTGTTTGATTCAAACAATCAGTGCATTTTGAATAATTGAATGAATGAATGAATGAATGAAAGCAATTGCAGTCACTAAATAAATGAGTTACGCTTGTTCCATTGAATCAATGAATAACGTTTGAATCATTTAATTAAGTTTGATACAATGAGTGAACTAAATGCAGTTTGTTTCATTGAATGAATGGTAAAAGCTCTAGTCATTGAATTAACACGTGCAGTCTGTTACATTGAATGAATGTGGGCAGTTTGTTTCATTTAATGAAACGCAAAAGGTTATCATTAAATTAACACGTGCAGTTTGTTTCATTGAATGAATGAGTTAAGCTTGACACATTCAATAAATCATAAAAGCTCTACTTATTGTATTAATATGTGCATTGAATGAATGTGTGCTGTTTCTTTCATTAAATGTGTTAAAGTCGTAGCATTGAATGAAAGAATGAGTTAAGTCTGACACACTGAATGAATGAGAGAAGCTCTACACATTCAATTAAAACGTGTAGTCTGTTTCATTGAATGAATGCATGCAGTTTGTTTCGTTGAATGAATGTCTTTAGCATGTGGCATTGAATGAATAGCAGAAGCTCTACTCTATGAATTAACGGAAATTTCATTAATTGAATCAATGAATGAAGTTTGATTAAATGAATGCAGTTTATTTTATTGAATGAACGCGTTAAGCTCGAAACATTGAATACAAGAGAGAAGCTCGACACATTGAATTCAAATGTGCAGCCTGTTTCATTGCATTAATGTGTGCAGTTTGTTTCGTTGAATGACTGCGTTTAGCTTGTGGCGTTGAATGAATGCCACAAGCTCTACACTTTGAATTAATACGTGCAGTGTGTTTCATTGAATGGATGAGTGCAGTTTGATTCACGGAGGAAAGGATTTTAGTTCGTTTCACTGATTCAATTATTGCAATTTGATTTAACAATTGAACGAAAGCAGTTTGTTTCATTCAATGAAAGCGTTAAGATCCAGACATTGAATAAATGAAACTCTACTCATTGAATTAACACGTGCAGTCTGTTGCGTTGAATGAATGTGTGCAGTTCGTTTCATTAAATCAATGTGTTAAACTCGTAGCATTGAATGAATGAGAGACACATTAAATTAACCAGTTTGTTTCATTGAATGAATGGCAAAAGCTCGATTGCTCCATGAAACGTTCCGCAAGTAAGCGGCCTGTCTCCCCAATGTATAGGACGCCACATCGGGTACAGCGGATGCGGTAAATGATGTGTGCGGAGGTGCAGGTGAATTTCTGATGGATATAGAAGGATCCTTTGGTGCCTTGGAGGGAAGTGAGGGGAGAGATGTGGGCGCAAGTTTTGCATTTCTTGCGGTTGCAGGGAAAGGTGCCAGGAGTGGAGGTTGGGTTGGTGGTGGGTGTGGATCTGACAAGGGAGTCGCGGTGGGAGTGGTCTTTCCGAACGCTGATAGGGGTGGGGAAGAAAATATATCCTTGGTGGTGGGGTCCGTTTGGAGGTGGCGGAAATGACGGAAGTGATCCGATGTATCTGGAAGTTGGTGGGGTGGTTGGTGAGCACCAGTGGGTTCTGTCCTGGTGGCACTTGGAGGGGTGGGGTTCAAGGGCAGAGGAGCGGGAAGTGGAGGAGATGCAGTGGAGAGCATCGTCAACCACGTCTGAGGGGAAATTGCGGTCTTTGAAGAAAGAGGCCATCTGGGTTGTTCGGTATTGGAATTGGTCCTCCTGGGAGCTGATGCAGCAAAGGTGATGGAATTGGAAATATGGGATGGCGTTTTTACAGGGGTCAGGGTGGGAGGAGGTGTAATCTAGGTAGCTGTGGGAGTCGGGAGTCGGTTTACAGTAAATTCCCATGTTGAGTCAGTCTTCCGAGATAGAGATGGAGTGTTCTAGGAAGGGGAGGGAGGAGTCTGAGATGGTCCAGGTAAATTTGAGGTCGGGGTGGAAGGTGTTAGTAAAGTGGATGAACTGTTCAACCACCTCATGGGAGCACGAGGTAGCGCCTATACAGTCATCGATGTAGTGAAGGAAAAGATGGGGAGTGGTGCCAGATGCGCTGAAGAAGATGGACTGTTCCATAAATCCAACGAAGAGGCAGGCATAGCTGGTGCCTATGCGGGTTTGGAGAAAGTGGGAGGATTGAAAAGAGAAGTCGTTCAGAGTGAAGACCAGTTCAGTTAGTCGAAGGAGGGTGTCAGTGGAAGGGTACTGGTTGGTTTGGCGGGAAAGGAAGAAGCGGAGAGCTTTGAGGCCGTCATGATGGGGGATGGAGGTGTTTGGGAACTGGATGTCCATGGTGAAGAAAAGGCGTTGTGGGCCGGAGAAGCAAAAATCATGGAGGAGGTGGAGGGCGTGGGAGGTGTCCCGAACGAAGATGGGGAGTTCTTGGACTAAGGGGGTACAGGACCGTGTCAAGGTATGCAGAAATGAGTTTGGTGGGGCAGGAGCAGGCTGAGACACTGGTTTGGCCGGGGAAGTCAGGTTTGTGGATTTTGGGCAGGAGGTACAAATGGGCAGTGCGGGGTTGTGGGACTATGAGGTTGGAGGCGGTGGATGGGAGATCCCCTGAGGTAATGAGGTTATGGATGGTCTGGTGGTGGGAGGTGGCGTCATGGTCAAGGGGGTAGTAGGAGGAGGTGTCCGCGAGCTGCGTGTAGCCTCAGCAATATAAAGATTGGTGCGCCAAACTACCACCACGCCTCCCTTGTCTGCCGGTTTGATGGTGAGGTTGGGGTTGGAGCAGAGGGAGTGGAGGGCTGCATGTTGCGAGGTGAGAGGTTGGAGTGGGTGAGGGGGTGGACAGGTTGAGGCGGTCAATGTCGCAGCGGCAGAGATCGAGGGCGGGTAAGAGGCCAGCCCGGGGTGTCCAGGTGGATGGGGTGTGTTGGAAGTGGGAGAAGGGATAGTCAGAGGGTGGGAGTGAGTACTGGTTGCAAAAGTAGGCGCGCAGGCAAAGGCGGCAGAAGAATTGTTCGATGACTCGCCATGTGTTGAATTCATTAATCCGGGAGCGTAGGAGGATGAAGGTGAGGCCTCTGCTGAGGACTGATATTTCATCGTCAGAGAGGGGGAGGTCTGGAGGAATCGTGAAAATACAGGAGGGCTGGGAGCTAGGACCTGGGACCTGGTGTGGGACTGGAGCTGGGAGTGGGGCGGGGTTAGTCATGGGGGCCAGGCTAGGCGTGGGGGCGGGGTTAGTCATGGGGCGGAGATCAGCGTGGGGGCGGGGATCGGTGCAGGGTGGGGATTGGCCTGGGAGCGGAGAGGCATTCGGCGTGGTCGTTTTGCAGGCGGGTGACGTCACTGGGGGTGAAAGTAGATGCTGCGATGGCAATTCCGGGGGCGTAAGTGGCTGCGGTGAATGCAGAAACAGTGTTGTTCCTGGTTGTTCCTGGAGGCTGCGAATCTGTCGTCGATGGTCTTCCTGGCGATCGTGGAGGCAGTTGTCTGGGCGGCGATCGCGGAGGCTGCATGGTCGGTGGGGGCGGAAGTGACATCATGGTTCACAGCAGCGGTTGCTGTAGCAGCCACATGGTTAATGGTGCCCTAGCGCTTTCAGAGGCTGATGGAACATCCTGGAATGGTTGAGGAATTCCTTCGCCGCATTTGCTTCCAGGAGGACCAATTCCAATACCGAACAACCCAGGTGGCTTCCTTCTTCAAAGACCGCAATTTCCGCTCAGAAATGGTTGACAATGTTCTCCACCACATCTCCACTTCCTGCTCCTTCGCCCTTGAACCCCGCCCCTCCAATTGCCACCAGGACAGAACCCCACTGGTCCTCACCTACCACTCTACCAACCTCCAGATACATCGGATCATCCTTTGTCATTTCCGCCAAATGGACCCCACCACCAAGGATATATTTCCCTCCCCACCCCTATCAGCATTCCGGAAAGATCACTCTCTCCGCGACTCCCTTGTCAGAGCCACACACCCCACTAACCCAAACTCCACTCCCGGCACCTTCCCCTGCAACCGCAAGAAATGCAAAACTTGCGCTCACATCTTCCCCCTCACTTCCCTTCAAGGCCCCAAGGGATCCTTCTATATCCATCAGAAATTCACCTGCACCTCTACACACATCATTTACCGCATCCGCTGGACCCGATGTGGCCTCCTATACATTGGGGAGACAGGCCACCAACTTGTGGAACATTTCAGATAACACCTCGGGGACACCCACACCAACCAACCAATCTTCCCCGTGGCTGAACACTTTCACTCCCCCTCCCACTCTGCCAAGGACATGCAGGTCCTTGGCTTCCTCCATCGCCAGACCATGGCAACATGATGCCTGGAGGAAACGCGCCTCATCTTCCGCCTAGGAACTCTCCAAACACAAGGGATGAATGCAGATTTCTCCAGCTTCCTTATTTCCCCTAACCCCATCTTTTCTCAGTCCCGACCCTCAGACTCAGCACCGCCATCTTGACCTGCAATCTTCTTCCCAACCTCTCCACCCCCACCCCCTCTCCAGCCTATCACCCTCACCTTAAGCTCCTTCCACCTATTGCATTCCCAATGCCCCTCCCCCAAGTCCCTCCTCCCTACCTTTTATCTTAGCCTACTTGGCACACCCTCCTCATTCCTGAAGAAGGGCTTATGCCCGAAACATCAATTCTCCTGCTCCTTTTATGCTACCTGACCTGCTGCGCTTTTCCAGCAACACATTTTTAAGCTCTGATCTCCAGCATCAGCAGTCCTCACTTTCTCCGAGTTGATTCTAACCTACTGCGAATCCTCTTGCAAGGATGCCTTCCTTGAAGAAGCTCTCCTCCTCCCTCTACAAGGATCCCAGTGAGTCCCTCTCTCACTGCACCCCCCCAGGTCATCTCCTCTGCCCTGAAGCTCTGCAGCCACGTCCTCAAACAGACTTGCTACCACAGCCACATCTCCTTCCTCAGCACCTCTCTACGGAACCGACTGACCCCGCATGGACTCTGGACTACGTTCAGACCAACAAAATTTGGACCCAACCAGGATAACCAGTACCTACAACAAATCCGAAGCCTCCAGCAACAGATCTCCCTCTGGATCCTCCGCTCTACGCTTGCAGCCATGCGCAGCTATCGACACTCCCTGCAGTCAGCCCTACCCCAGCTCAGGACAACACTCTCACAAACCTGCAAAGGACCTCTACTCTTCTTCATCCACAGAAGAATCCATACACTAAACAAACAGTTCTTTCTAGTCATATCGGAAATTAAAGACAGTAAGTACCAAAAACTTTCATGTACTTTTTCCTCACTCCAGATTCCACAGCCGTTCCAGAATCTTCCATTGGCCTCCAGAAGCACTTGGACGCCATTAACCACGCGGCCGCTGCAGCAACCATGATGTCACATCCGCCCCAACCGACCATGCAGCCTCCGCGATCGCCGCCCAGAAAACCATTTCCATAATCTCCAGGAAGTCCATCACCGACAGATCCGCAGCCTGCACAGGGTCCACAACCACCGGGAACAACAGCATTTCTGCATTTGCTGCAGCCACTTCCACCCCCGGAGTTGCCGTCACAGCATCTACTTCCGCCCTCAGTGACGTCACTCGTCTGCATAACGACCACGTTGAATGCGTCTCCGCCCCCGTGCCGATCCCCGCCCCCACTCCGACCCCCATCCCCACACTTTTCCCCGCCGCACACCGATCGCTGCCCCCGCGCCGATCCCAGCCCCTGCGCTGATACCCGCCCCGCACCAATCACCGCTCCCACGCCAATTCCCGCCCCCACGCCGATCACCGCCCCTGCGCCAATCAACGCCCCTGCGCCGATACCCGCCTCTGCGCTGATTCCCTCCCCGCGCCGATCCCCGCCCCTATGCCGATCTCTGCCCCCATGACTAACCCCGCCCCACTCTCAGCTCCAGTCCCACATCAGGTTCCAGGTCCTAGCTCCCAGCCCTGCTGTATTTTCACCATCCCTCCAGACCTCCCCCTCTCTGAGATCAGTCCTCAGCAGAGGCCTCACCTTCATCCCCCTACGCTCCTGGATTAACAAATTCAACACACGGCAAGACATCAAACAATTCTTCCACCGCCTTCACCTCCGTGCTTACTTTTTCAACCAGTACTCCCGCCCACCCTCTGACGACCCCTTCTCCCGCCTCCAACACATCCCATCCACCTGGATACCTCATGCTGGCCTCTTACCCGCCCTCAATCTCTTCATAGCCAACTGCCGCTGGGTCATTGACTGCCTCAACTTGTCCATCCCTCTCACCCACTCTAACCTCTCACCCTCGCAAGGTGCAGCCCTCCACTCCCTCCGCTCGAACCCCAACCTCACCATCAAACCGACAGACAAGGGAGACGCGGTGGCAGTTTGGCGCACCGATCTTTATATTGCTGAGGCTAAATGCCAGCTCGCGGACACCTCCTCCTACTGCCCTTGACCATGACCCCACCTCTCACCACCTCCCAGACCATCCATAACCTCATCACCTCAGGGGATCTCCCACCCACCGCCTCCAACCTCCAACCTACAACCCCGCACTGACCGTTTCTACTCCTGCCCAAAATCCACACACATGACTTCCATGGTCGACCCATTGTCTCAGCCTGCTCCTGCCCCACTGAACTCATTTCTGCATACCTGGACATGGTCTTGTCCCCCTTAGTCCAAGAACTCCCCACCTATGTTCGGGACACCACCCACGCCCTCCACGTCCTCCATGATTTTCGCTTCCCCGGCCCCCAACACCTTATCTTCACAATGAACATCCAGTGCCTATACACCTCCATCCCCCATCACGAAGGCCTCAAAGTCCTCCACTTCTTCATTTCCCGCCGAACCAACCAGTACCCTTCCACTGACACCCTCCTTCGACTGACTGAACTGGTCCTCTCTCTGAACAGCGTCTCTTACCAATCCTCCACTTCGTCCAAATGAAAGGAGTAGCCATGGGCACCCGCACGGGCCCCAGCTATGCCTGCCTCTTTGTTGGATATGTGGAACAGTCCAGCTTCCACAGGTACACTGGCACCACCCCCATCTTTTCCTTCACTACATCGATGACTGTATAGGCGCTACCTTGTGATCCCTCAAGGAGGTTGAACACTTCATCCATTTTACTAACACCTCCCACCCTGACCTCAAATTTACCTGGACCGTCTCAGACTCCTCCCTCCCCTTCCTAGATCTCTTCATCTCTATCTCGGACTCAACACGGACACTTACTATAAACCAACTGACTCCCACAGCTACCTAGATTACACCTCCTGCCACCGTGCCCCCTGTAAAAACGCCATCCCATATTCCCAAATCCTTTGCCGCATCTGCTCCCAGGAGGACCAATTCCAATACCGAACAAACCAGATGGCCTCTTTCTTCAAAGACCGCAACTTCCCCTCAGAAATGGTTGACAATGCTCTCCACCGCATTTCCTCCACTTCCCGCTCCTCTGCCCTTGAACTCCAGCTCTCCAATCGCCACCAGGACAGAACCCCACTGGTGCTCACCTACCACTCTACCAACCTCCAGTTACATCGGATCATCCTTCATCATTTCTGCCACCTCCAAATGGACCCCACCACCAAGGATATATTTCCCTCCCCACTCCTATCAGCGGTCCGGAAAAACCACTCCCTCCACGACGCCCTTGTCAGAGCCACACACCCCACCAACCCAACCTCAACTCCCAGCACCTTCCCCTGCAACCACAAGAAATCCAAAACTTGCTCCCACACATCCCCCCTCACTTCCCTCCAAGGCCCCAAGGGATCATTCTATATCCATCAGAAATTCACCTGCACCTCCACACACATCATTTACTGCATGCGCTGGACCCGATGTGGCCTCCTATACATTGGGGAGACAGGCCGCCTACTTGCGGAAAATTTCAGAGAACACCTCTGGGACACCCGCACCAATCAACCCAACCGCCCCATGTCTGAACACTTTAACTCCCCCTCCCATTCCGCCAAGGACATGCAGGTCCGTGGCCTCCTCCATCACCAGACCAAGGCAATACTACGCCTGGAGGAAGAGCGCCTCATTTTCCACCTAGGAACCCTCCAACCACAAGGGATAAATGCAGATTTCTCCAGCTTTCTTATTTCCCCTCCCCCCATCTTTTCCCAGTCCCAACCCTCAGACTCAGCCAGCTTGACCTGCGATCTTCTTTCCAATCTCTCCACCCCCACCCCCTCTCCGGCTTATCACACTCAACTTAACCTCCTTCCACCTATCGCATTCCCAACGCCCCTCCCCCAAGTCCCTCCTACCTACCTTTTATCTTAGCCTACTTGGCACACCCTCCTCACTCCTGAAGAAGGGCTTATGCTCGAAACGTCAATTCCCCTGCTCTTTTGATGCTACCTGACCTGCTGCGCTTTTCCAGCAACACATTTTTAAGCTCTGATCTCCAGCATCAGCAGTCCTCACTTACTCCTAATTGATTTTAACCTACTGCGAATCCTCTTGCAAGGATGCCTTCCTTGAAGAAGCTCTCCTCCTCCCTCTACAAGGATCCCAGTGAGTCCCTCTCTCACTGCACCCCCCAGGTCATCTCCTCTGCCCTGAAGCTCTGCAGCCACGTCCTCAAACAGACTTGCTACCACAGCCACATCTCCTTCCTCAGCACCTCTCTACGGAACCGACTGACCCCGCATGGACTCTGGACTACGTTCAGACCAACAAAATTTGGACCCAACCAGGATAACCAGTACCTACAACAAATCCGAAGCCTCCAGCAACAGATCTCCCTCTGGATCCTCCGCTCTACGCTTGCAGCCATGCGCAGCTATCGACACTCCCTGCAGTCAGCCCTACCCCAGCTCAGGACAACACTCTCACAAACCTGCAAAGGACCTCTACTCTTCTTCATCCACAGAAGAATCCATACACTAAACAAACAGTTCTTTCTAGTCATATCGGAAATTAAAGACAGTAAGTACCAAAACCTTTCATGTACTTTTCCCTCACTCCAGATTCCTCAGCCGTTCCAGAACCTTCCATTGGCCTCCAGAAGCGCTCGGACGCCATTAACCACGCGGCCGCTGCAGTAACCATGACGTCACATCCGCCCCGACCGACCATGCAGCCTCCGCGATCGCCGCCCAGAAAACCGCCCCCACGATCGCCAGGAAGTCCATCACCGACAGATCCGCGGCCTCCACTGGGCCCACAACCACCGGGAACAACACCATCTCTGCATTTGCCGCAGCCACTTCCGCCCCCGGAGTTGCCATGGCAGCATCTACTTCCGCCCTCAGTGACGTCACTCGCCTGCACAATGACCACGCCGAATGCGTCTCCGCCCCCGCGCCGATCCCCCGCCCCCATGACTCACCCCGCCCCCACTCCCACCTTAACCTCCTGCCACCAATCGCATTCCCAATGCCCCTCCCCCAAGTTCCTTCTCTCTACCTTTTATCTTAGCCTGCTTGGCACATTCCTGAAGAAGGCTTATGCCCGAAACGTCGATTCTCCTGCTCCTTTGATGTTGCCTGACCTGCTGCGCTTTTCCAGCAACACATTTTAAAAATACGGTTTGATTCAATGATTGAATGAATGCAGTTGTTTTCATTGAATGAAAGCGTGATGATCGACAATAAATAACCGAAAAAAGATCTACTCATTGAATTAACACGTGCAGTCTCTCTTGAATGCATGCAGTTTCTTTCATTTTACGAACGCAAGCCGTTTCTTTCGCTGAATGAATGGCAAAAGCTCGATTCATTGGATTAGCACTTGCAGTGTTTTTCATTGAATGAACGTTTGCAGTTTGATTCATTGAATGCATGCAGTTGGCCTCATTAAATAAATGGGTCAAGTTTTTTTTGAGTCACTGAATTACATTTGATTCTTTGAATCAATGTTTGAAGTTTGATTCAATGAATGAATCAATGCAGTTCATTTCATTGAATTAAAGCGTTAAGCCCGTGACATTGAATTAAAGAGAAAAACTCTACTCATTGAATTAACACGCGCAGTTTGTTTCATGGAATAAATGCGTGCTGGTTGCTTGATTGAATCAATGCGTTAAGTAATTCTGTTTCATTGAATGAACGAGTGCAGTTTGATTCACGATACAGGTGAGTTGAGTTTGTTTCATTGAAACAATGAATAATGTTTGATTCAGACTGCACGTCTTCTTTCAATGAATCAAACTTTCATTCTCATTCATTCAATGCCACAAGCTTAACATATTGATTCAATCAAACGACTTGCACGCATTTATTCCATGAAATAAACTGCACGTGTTAATTCAATGAGTGGAGCTTTTCTCTTTCATTCAATGTCACGGGCTTAACGCTTTAATTCAATGGAACAAACTGTCCGCATTTATTCATTGAATCAAACTTCAATCATTGATTCAAAGTATCATTGATTTAATGAAAAAAACTTGACTCATTTATTTAGTGAATCAAACTGCATTCATTGAGTTTACGAATCAAACCGTATTCACCGAATCAACTAAACAAACATAACTCATTTACTGAGATAATCAAACTGCACTCATTCTTTCAATGAAACACACTGCACGTTTAAATTCAAAGAGTACAGCTTCTGCCACTCATTCAATGCCACGAGCAAAACACATTCAATGAAACAGACTGCACGTGTTAATTCAACGAGTGGAGCTTCTTTCGTTAATTCAATTACACGAGTTTAATGCATTGATTCAATGAAACAAACTGCACGTGTTAATTCAATGAGTAGAGCTTCTCACGTATATTCCATGTCTCTATCATAACGCTTTCTTTCAGTGAAACAAACTGATTCATTCAATCATTGAATCAAGCTTAATCAATGTATCAAGCTTAACGATTTAATTGAATGAAACATCTTGACTCATTTGTTTAATGAATCCAACTGTATTCATTCACTCAATGAGAAACACTGCAAGTGCTAATCCAATGAATCGAGCTTTGGCCATTCAGTCAATGAAAGAAATTGCACGTGTTTTTTCAATGAACCAAACTGCATGCATTCATTCAATGAAACAGACTGCACGTGTTAATTCAATGAGTACAGCTGCTCTCATTCATTCAATGTGTCAAGCTTAACTCATTCGTTCAATGAAACAAACAGCACGCGTTAATTCAATGAGTAGAGCTTCTTTCATTCATTCAAAGCCACAAATTAAAGGCATTGAATCAATGAAACATACTGCAGACATTCATTCAATGCAACAGACTGCACGTGTTAATTCAATGAGTAGAACTTCTATCATTCATTCAATGTGTCAACACAGAATCAAATATAATTCATTGATTTAATGAAACACTGCAAAGTGCAAATTCAATTAATCGAGCTGTTGACATTCATTCAATGAAACAAACTGCACGTGTTAATTCAATGAGTAGAGGTTTTCTCGTTTATTCAATGTCTCGAGCTTAACGCTTTCATTCAATGAAACCAACTGCATTCATTCAATCATTGAATCAAACTGCAATCCTTGCGTCGATGAATCAAACTGTATTCTTAAATTCAATGGAACAAACTTAACTCATTTACTTAATGAATCAAACTGCAATCATTCATTCAATGAAACACACTGCACGTGTTAATTCAATGAGTAGAGCTTCTCTCATTCATTCAATGTGGCACTTTCATTCATTGAGTCATTGAATCAAACTCCAATCATTGATTTAATGAATCAAACTTTATTCATTGTTTCAATGAAACAAACTCACTTATTTAGTGAATCAAACTGCACTCATTCATTCAATGAAACAGACTGCACGTGATAATTCAATGAGTAGAGCTACTCTCATTCGTTCAATGACACAAGCTTAACGCATTGATTCAAACAAACAAACTGCACACATTTATTCCATGAAGCTAACTGCACATGTTAATGTAATGAGTAGAGCGTTTCTCTTTCATTCAATGCAACTAGACCTCTCCATTTCTATCTCGGGCGATCGACTCAACACGGACGTTTACTATAAACTGACCAATTCCCACAGCTACCTAGATTACACCTCCTCCCACACTGCCCCCTGTAAAAACGCATCCCATAATCCCAATTCCTTCGCCTCTGCTGCATCTGCTCCCAGGAGGACCAATTCCAATATCGAACAACCCAGATGGCCTCCTTCTTCAAAGACCACAATCTCCCCCCAGACGTGTTTGATGATGCTCTCCACTGCATCTCCTCCACTTCCCGCTCCTCCGCCATTGAACTCTGCCCCTGAAGTCCACACCTACCACCCCACCAACCTCCAAATACTTCGTCATTTCCGCCACCTCCATACAGACCACACCACCAAGGATATATTTCCCTCCCCTCCCCTATCATTGTTCCGGAAAGACCACTCCCTCCGCGACTCCCTTGTCAGGTCCACACCCACCACCAACCCAACCTCCCCTCCCGGCACCTTCCCCTGCAACCGCAAGATGCATAATATTGAGCAGCCCCTGTGTACATTATAGAGGACAGCAGTCCCTGTGTAAAATATAGGAACCAGCAGTCACTGTGTGTAATAACGAGAACAGCAAGCCCTGAGAATAATGTAGAAAACAACAGTGCCTGTTTCTAACGTGGAGGACAGTATATATTGTAGAGAACAGCAGATCATGTGTCTAATGTAGAAAACAACAATCCACGTGTATAGTGTAGAGAACAGCTGTCTCTGAGTGTCTGGTAGAGAACAGCAGCCCCTGTGTTTAATAAACAGCAGTTCAGAATGTCGAGAACAGGGGTCCTGCATAAATTGAAGAGTTCAGCAATCCCTACATATTATATAGAGAACAGCACACACAGTGCATCATACGGAGAATAGCAGTCCCTGTGTCTAACATAGAGAACAGGCGTATTATATAATGTGGAGAACAGCAGTCCTTGTGTCTATTACAGAGCACAACAGTGCCCGTGTATAAGAGAGAACAGCAGTCCCTGTGTATAATATGGAGAACAGCAGACTCTGTGTATAATACAGAGACAGGAGTCCCTATGTCTAATATAGGGAACAGCAATCCCCGTTTGAAATGTATAAAATAGCTGTTTCTGGGTACAATGTGGAGAACAGTAGTCCTGGTGTATATTGTAGAGAACAGCAGTCCCTGTGTATCATATGGGGAACAGCAGTCCTTCTGTACACTATAGAGAACAGCAGTAACTTTGTGTAATATGGAGAACAGCAGACTCTGTATAATACGGAAAACAGCAGTCCCTGAGTACAATGTAGAGAACAGCTGTACCTGTGTCTATTCCACAAAACAGCAGTCCCTATGCATAATGTAGAAAATAGCAGTCCTTCTGTACAATACAGAAATCAGAAATCCGAACATAGAGAACAATTACTGTATATACTATAGAGAATAGCATTCACTGTGTGCAATGTAGAGAATAGCAGTGCCTCTGTTCATTGTGGAGAACACTAGTCTCTCAATATAATAAAGAGAACAAGCAGCCCCTGTGAATGATAGAGAGAATGGCAGTCTCTGTGTTTATTAAACAGAGGAGGAGTCCTGTGTGTAATACAGAGAACATTAGTCCCTATGTACAATATGGAGAACAGCAGACCCTGCGCATTATAGAGAGAACACAAGTTCCTGTGTACAATGTCGAGAACAGCAATCTCTGCGTGCAATGGAAAGAACAACAGTTCAAGTGTAGAATATAGGGTACAGCAGTGCCTGTGTCAAATATTGAGAACAGCCATCCCTGTGTGTAATAAAGAGAACACCAGTGCCTGTGTATACTATAGAAAACAAGAGTCCTTGTGCACAATATAAAGTAGTTGAGTCACTGTGAATAATACAGAGAACAGGTATATCTGCGTATAACATAGAGACCCACAGTCCGGATGCATCAGTCCCTGTGCCTATTTTCGAGAACAGCAGTGCCTGTGCAGAATATAAAGAACAGCAGTCACTGTGCATAATATATAGATCAGCAGTCCCTGTCCATTATATGAACAGCAAACCCTGTTTATGATGTGAGAACAGTAGTCCCTGCGTATATTGTGGAGAACAGCAGATCCTGTGTCTCTTCTAGAGGACTGCAGTCGAATGTAGGGAACAGATGTCCCTGAGGGTATGGAAGAGAACATTAGTCCCTGCGTAAAATGTAGAGGACAGAGGTCCTGCGTACATTGTAGGGAAGAGCAGTCCCTGTGTACAGTGTAGTGAACTGCCGTCCCTATATAATATAGAGAACAGCAGTGCCTATTTGTAATAAATAGGACAGCAGTGCCTATTTTAATAGCGAGAACAACAATCCCTATCGAGAGCGCTAGTCCCTGTGTCTATTTTAGATAACTGCAGGGCTAGTGAATAATATTTTAAAAAAGCAGTAACTGTGCATGATTTAGAGACCAGTAAACCCTGTGAATAATGTATAAAACAGCTTCCCTGATTAGAATGTGGAGAACAGGAGTTCCCGTGTATATTATGGAGATTGTAACGTAGAGAACTGTCGTCCCTGTGTAAAACGTAGAGAATCGTGGTCATGCGCACATCGTAGGGAAGAACAATCCCTGGGTGTAATAATGAGAACAGCACAGCCTGTGTATAATATAGAGAACAACATTTCTTTTGTTGAATAAAGAGAGCAGCCGACCGTGTGCTCAGATAGGGAACAGCAGTCCATATATCTCATATAGGGAACAGCGGTCCCTCTGTGTAATATGGAGAACAGCAGTCACTGTATATAAGATAGAGAACAGCAGTAACCGTGTCTATTTTAGAGAATATCAGTTCCTTTGCATAATATAGAGAACAGCATTCCCGATGTTTAATAAAGAGAGCAGCAGACCCTGTGCTCAGACAGTGAACAGCAGTCCCTGTGTCTCAAAAAGTCCACAGACGTGTAATATAGAGAACAACAGTTCTTGTGTATAATAGAGATCAGCAGACCGTGTGTACAATATGGAAACAGCTATCCGTGTGCATAATATAGAGAAGAGCAGTCCCTCTGCCTACTTTAGAGAACAGCAGCTCCTGTGTGTATAATAGAGAACAGCAGTTCCTATGTCTATTTTTGAGAAAAGCAGTGCCTGTGCACAACATAGAGAGCAACAGTCCCTGTGCTTAACAGAGAGAGCAGCAGACCCTGTGTCTCATATAGGGAAAAGCAGTCCCTCCGTGCAATATGAAGAACAGCAATCACTGTGTATAATGTTGAGAACAGCAAACACTGAGAATCATGTAGAAAATCGCGGTCCCTGTGTATAATATGGAGAACAGCAGTCCCTGAGTGTCTGGAAGAGATCAGCAGTCACTGTGTAAAATATAGAGAATAGCCGTCCCCGGGTATAACGTAGAGAATAAAATTCCCTGTGTGTAATGCATAAAACAGCAGTCCCTGTGTATGATCTGGTGAACACCAGTCCTTGAGCACGTTGTAGATAACAGCAGTCCCGGTGTCTCATATAGAGAACAGCCGTCACTACGTATAATGTAGAGAACAGCACTACCTGTGTGTGTGGTAGAGAACAGCAATCCCTGTGTACCATATAGAGAACAACAATCCCTGTGTCTATTTTAGAGAACAGCCGGTGCACAATACAAAGAACAGCAGTCCCTGTGTAAAATATAGAGGACAGCAATTCATGTGTATAATATAGAGAACAGCAGATGCTGTGTCTAATACAAAGAACGTGAATCCCTGTGTTTAATAAAGAGAACAACCGTATCTGTGTGTAATATGGAGAACACCAGTGTCTGTGTATAATACTGAGAACAGCAGTCACCCTGTATGACACAGAAAACAGCAGCCCCTGTGTACAATATAGAGAACACCAATGTCTGTTGCGTAACATAGAAAGCCGCAGTCCCTGTGTATAATGTAGAGAACAACAGTCCCTCTATTTTAGAAAACAGCAGTACATGTGCATTATGTAAATAACAACAGTCCCTGTGTGCAAGATAGACAACAGCAGTCCCCCTGTGCAATTCAGAAAACAGCAGTCCCTGTGTATAATATAGAGAAAAACAGTCTCTGTGTATAATGTCAAGAACAGCAGTCCTTGTGTTTAATAATGAGAACAGCAGATGATGTGTATACTATAGAGAACAGCAGTCCCTGTGTTTATTTCAGATAACATCAGTGCCTATGCATAATATGAAGAACAACGGTCCCAGTGTACAATATGGAGAACAGCAGTGCCTCTGTATAATACAGAAAATAGCAGTCCCTGTGTATAATATAGAGACAAACAGTCTCTGTCTAGAATGTCGAGAACAGCAGTGCCTGTGTATAACGTACAGAACAGCAGTCTCTGTGTCTCATATAGGGAACAGCTGTCCCTGTGTCTAATTTAGGGAACAATAATCACTGTGCATAATATAGAGAACAGCAGCCCCTGCATCTAATATGGGTGACAGCAGGCCATATGTATGCTCGAGAGAAAAAGACTCTCTGTGTACAATGTCGAGAACAACAGTCCATGGGTATAACATAGAGGACTGTAGACAGTGTGTCTAATATAAAGAACATGACTCCCTGTGTTTAATGAAGAGAGCAGCAGTCCCAGTGTATAATATAGAGAACACCAGGTTCTGTGTATAATATGGAGAACAGCTATCCCTGTGTGTAATATAGAGAGCAGCAGGCCCTGTGTCTATTTTAAAGAACAACAGTGCCTGTGCACAAAACAAAGAACAGCAGTTCCTGTGTATAACGTTAGAGAACAGCAGTTCATATGCATAACATAGAGAAGAATATTCCCTGTGTTTTATACAGGGCACGGTGGCACAGTGGTTAGCACTGCTGCCTCACAGCGCCGGAGATCCGGGTTCAATTCCCGCCTCAGGCGACTGACTGTGTGGAGTTTGCACGTTCTCCCCGTGTCTGCGTGGGTTTCCTCCGGGTGCTCCGGTTTCCTCCCACGGTCCAAAAAATGTGCAGGTCAGGTGAATTGGCCATGCTAAATTGCCCATAGTGTTAGGTAAGGTGTAGATGTAGGGGTATGGGTGGGTTACGCTTCGGCGGGGCGGTGTGGACTTGTTGGGCCGAAGGGCCTGTTTCCACACTGTAAGTAATCTAATCTAATCTAATCTAAAAAAACAGTCGTCCCTCTGCATAATACAGGGAACAGCAATCACTGTGTATAATATAGAGAAAAGCAGTCTCTGTGTGCAATTTCTAGAACAGCAGTCTCTGTGTATAATATGCAGAACAACAGTGTCTGTGTCTATTTCAGAGAACAGCATTGCCTGTGCATAATATAAAGAACAGTAGTCCCTGTGTACAATATAGAGAACAGCAGTCCCTGCGTATAATACAGAGAACAGAAGATGCCGTGTCTAATGTAAAGAACATGAATCCTTGTGTTTAATAAAGAGAACAGACATTCTTGTGTATAATATAGAGAACACCAATGTCTGTGTGAAATATAGAGAATAGCATCTCTGTGTACAATATTGAGAACATGAGTTACTGTGTATAACATAGAGATCAGCTATTCTTGTGAGTAATATCTCTATATTACTCACAAACAGCAGCCCTCGTGTATAACATAGACAACCACAGACCATGTGTCTATTTTATAGAAAAGCAGTCCCCTGTCTATTTTAGAGAACAGCAGAGCCTGTGCATTATATAACGAACAGCAGCCCCGCTGTGCAACATAGACAACATCAGTCCCTCTGTAAAATATAGAGAACCACAGTCCCTCTGTATAATACAGAGAACAGTAGTCCATCTGTATAATACAGAGGACAGCAATCCATGGGTAGAATATAGAGAACAGCAGTCCCTCTGTATGATACAGAGAATAGCAGTCTCTGTGTATAATATAGAGAAAACCAGTCTCTGTGTACAATCTCAAGAACAGCAGTCCCTGTGTTTAATAATGAGAATAGCAGTCCCTGTGTATAATATAGAGAATAGCAGTCTCCGTGTCTATTTGAGAGAATGGCAGTGCTTATGCATAATATAGAGAACAGCAGTCCTTGTGCACAATATAGAGAACATGAGTCACTGTGTATAATACAGAAAAGCTATCCCTGTGTATAATATAGAGAACAATAGCCCCTGTGTCTATTTTAGAGAACAGCAGTCCCTGTGTATAATATAGAGAACAGCAATCAGTGCCTGCACATTGCATAAAGAACAGTAGTCCCTGTGTGCAATATAGATAGCAACACTTTGTATGTATCATACAGAAAACAGCAGTCCTTGTGCATAATATAGAGAACAGCAGTCTCTCTGTATAATACAGAGAACAGCAGTCTCTGTGTATAATATAGAGAACAGCATTCCTGCAATATCATACAGAAAATCGAAGTACTGTGTATATCAATCCCTCTGTATGGTATAAAGAACAGCAGTCCCTGTGTATAATATAGAGAAAAGCAGTCTCTGTGTACAATCTCGAGAACACCAGTCTTAAAAAAAGAGAGCAGCAGTCCTGTGTATAATATAAAGAACAGCAGTTTCTGTGATTATTTTTGAGAACAGTACTACCTGTGTATAATGTAGGCAACAGCAGTCTCTGTGTCTCATGCAGGGAAAAGCTGTCCCTGTGACTCATATAGGGAACAGCAATAACTGTGCATTATGTATAGAACAGCAACCCCTGTGTATAATTTAGAGAATAGCTGTACCTGTGTATAATATAGCTGAAAATGTGTTGCTGGAAAAGCGAAGCAGATCAGGCAGCATCCAAGGAACAGGTTCTCCTGCTCCTTGGATGCTGCCTGACCTGCTGCACTTTTCCAGCAACACATTTTCAGCTCTGATCTCCAGCATCTGCAGTCCTCACTTTCTCCTGTGCATAATATAGATGACTTCAGTCACTGTGCCCAATATATAGGTCAGCAGTCCATATGTATAATATAGAGAACAGCAGTTGCTGTGTCTAATATAACGAGCATGACTCCATTTGTTTAATGAAGAGAACAGCCTTCCCTGTGTATAATACAGAGAACACCATTGTGTGTACAATATTGAGAACAGCAGTCCTTGTGTACAATATAGAGAATATGAGTCACTGTGTATAATATAGAGAACAGCTATCCCTGTGCGTAATATAGACAGCAGCAGCCCCTGTGCATAATTACAGAGGTCAGCAGGCCCTGTGTCTATTTTAGCGAACAGCAGTGCCTGTGCACAATATAAAGAACAACAGTTCCTGTTTACAATACAGAGAACAGCAATTCATGCGTTTAATATAGAGCATTCCCTGTGTCTTATATAGAGAATAGCAGTCCATATGTATAACTGAGACAACAGCAGTAACTGTGTATAATATAGAGAAAAGCACTCTCTGTGTACAATGTCGAGAACAGCAGACCCTGTGTTTACTAATGAGAACAGCAGTCCTGTGGAAATATAGAGAACAGCAGTTCCTGTGATTATTTTCGAGAACAGCACTGCCGTGTACATAATATAGAGAACAGCAGTTTCTGTGTCTAAAATAGGGAACAGCAGTCCCTTTGTGAAATATAGAGAACAACAGTCACAGTGTATAATGTAGAAATTAGCTGTAGCTACGTATAATATCGACAACAGCAGTCCCTGTGTCTAATATAGAGGACAGCAGTCCCTGTGTCTAATATAGAGAACAGCAGTGCCTGTGCACAGTATAAAGAACAGCACTCCCTGTGTCTTATCTAGAGAGCAGCAGTCCATATATAAAATCTAGAGAATAGCAGTCACTGTGTATAATATAGAGAAAAAGCAGTCTTTGTGAACAACGCTGGGAACAGCAGTCCCTGTGTTTATTAAAGAGAACAGCTGTCCTGTGTATGATATAGAGAACACCAGTATCTGTATATAATATAGAGGACAGCAGTCCCTTTGTCTATTTTAGAGAACAGCAGTGCCTATGCACAATATAAAGACCAGCAGTCCCCGTGTGAAATGTAGAGAAAAGCATTTCATATGTATAACAGAGAGAAGAGCATTCTTTGTGTCTTATATGGCGAACAATATAGAGAATATGAGTCACTGTGTATAATATAGAGAACAGTGACTCATATTCTCTAGATTGTACATATGTGTCCATATGTACAATCTAGAGAACAGCAGTCACTGTGTATAATATAGAGAAAAACACTCTCTCTGTACAATGTTGAGAACAGCAGTCCATGTGCATAATAGAGAACGGCAGATGCTGTGTCTAATGTAAAGAACATTAGATTACTTACAGTGTGGAAACAGGCCCTTCTGCCCAACAAGTCCACACCGCCCCGCCGAAGCGTAACCCACCCATACATCTACATTTACCCCTTACCTAACACTATGGGTAATTTAGCATGGCCAATTCACCTGGCCTGCACATCTTTGGACTGTGGGAGGAAACCGGAGCACCCGGAGGAAACCCACGCAGACACGGGGAGAACGTGCAAACTCCACACAGTCAGTCGCCTGAGGCGGGAATTGAACCCGGGTCTCAGGCGCTGTGAGGCAGCAGTGCTAACCACTGTGCCACCGTGCTGCCCAACATGAATCATTATGTTTAATAAAGAGCACAGCCATCCCTGTGTATCATATATAGAACATCAGTATCTGTGTATAATATAGAGAACAGCAGTCCCTGTGCACAATATAGATAACATGAATCACCGTGTATAATATAGCGAACAGTTATCCCTGTGTGTAAAAAAGAGAACAGCAGTCCCTGTGCATCATATAGAGAACAGCAGTGCGTGTGCATTAAATAAAGAACAGCAGTCCCTGTGTGCAAAATATACAACAACATTTCATAATCATAATATAGAGTACAGCAGTCCCTCTGCATTATACAGAAAACAGTAGTCCCTGTGTATCTTATAGAGAACAGCAGTCCCTCTGTATAATACAGAGAACAGCAGTCCCTGTGCACAATGTCGGGAACAGCAGTCCCTGTCTTTATTAAAAAGAATAGCAGTTTCTGTGATTATTTTCGAGAACAGTACTGCCTCTGTAAAATGTAAAGAACTCTGTATAATGTAGAGTCTCTGTGTCATATATAGGGAACAGCTGTCCTTTGACTAATGTAGGGAACAACAGTTACTGTGTATAACATAGACAAACAGCAGACGCTGTGTCTCATATAAAGAACATGACTCCCTGTGTTTAATGAAGAGAACAGCCGTCCGTGTGTATGATATAGAGAACACCAGTATCTGTGTACAATATAGAGAGCAGCAGTCACTGTCTTTAATATAGAGAGCAACAGTCCCTTTAGCTATTTTAAAAAACAACAGTCCCTGTGTATAATATAGAGAACAGCAGTCGCCATGTACAAAAGAGAGAATAGCTGTACATGTGTTTATTCCACAGAACAACAGTCCCTATGTATAATGTAGAGAATAGCAGTCCTTCTGTACAATGCAGAAAACAGCAGTCCCTGAGAATAACATAGACAACAGTTCCTGTATATACTATAGAGAACAGCTGTCCCTGCGCACAATGCAGACAACAGCAGTCACAATGTACAATGTCGAGAACAGCAGTCCATGTGTGCAATGTAGAGAATAGCAATGCCTCTGTACATTGTGGAGAACACTAGTCTCTGAATATAATGTAGGGAACAGCAGTGCCTCTGTACACTGAGGAGAATACTCGTCTCTGAATATAATAAATATAATACTCGTCTCTGTGTTTAATAAAGAGAAGAGCAGAACCTGTGTATGACAGAGAGAATGACAGTCTCTGTGTTTATTATACAGAGGAGCAGTCCTTGTGTATAATGGAGAGAACAGCAGTTCCTGAGTCTATTATAGAGAACAGCAGTCCCTGTGTATAATGAAGAGAGCAGCAGTCCCTGTGTCTATTATAGAGAATAGCAGTTCCTGTGTATAACACAGAGAGCACCGGTCGCTGTGTCTATTATAGAGAACATCAGTCCCTATGAACAATATGGAGAACATCAGTTCCTGCACACAAGAGAGAGAACACTAGTTCCTGTGTACAATGTTGAGAACAGCAATCCTTGAGTGCAATGGAAAGAACAGCAGTCCTTGTGTCTATTTTAGAGAACAGCAGTGCCTGTGAATAATATAATGAATAGCAGTCCCTGTGCAAAATATAGAGAACGCTAACCCTGTGAATAATGTAGAAAACAGCAGTCCCTGTTTATAATGTGGAGAACATCAGTCTTTGTGTATGTTGTGGAGAACTGCAGATCCTGTGTCTCATGTAGAGAACAGCTGTCCCTGCGTGTATGGTAGAGAACATTAGTCCATGTGTAAAATGTGGAGACCAGCAGTCCTGCTTACATTGTAGGGAAGATCAGTCCCTGTGTACAGAGTAGAGAACAGCCGTCGCGATCTATAATATCGAGAACAGCAGTCCCTGTGTTTAATAAAGAGAACATAATATAGGGAACAGCAGTCGCTGTGAATAATATGGAGAACACTTGTCCCTGTGTATATCATGGAGAGCATGAGTCCGTCTGTGTAATATAGAGAACAGCAGTACTTGTGTTAATTACACAGAACAATTTTGCACATGTATGCGAGAGAATAGCAGTCTCTAAGTACAGCAGTTCCTGTGTATAAAAAAGTTAGCTGCACTCCCTGTGTATAATATAGAGAACAGCAGAGCCTTTGTACAATATGGAGAACAGCAATCCCTGTGTATAGCATAGTGAACATGAGTCATTGTGTATAACACAGAGAACAGCTATCTCTGTGTACAATATAGAGAACAGCAGTCCCTGTGTTTAATAAACAGCAGTTTAGAATATAGAGAACAGCAGTCCTGTGTACATTGCAGAGAACAGCAGTCCCTGTGTATAATATATAGAACAGCAGTCCCTGTGCATTATATAGAGAACAGCAAACACTGTTTATAATGTGGAGAACAGTAGTCCCTCTATATATTGTGGAGAACAGCAGATCCTGTGTCTCAACTAGAGAACAGCAGTCGATGCGTATAATATAGAGAACATCTGACCCTGAGGGTATGGAAGAGAACATTGGTCCCTGTGTTCGGTGTAGAGAACAGCTGTCGCTACATAGAATATAGAGAACAGCAGTCGCTGTGTATAATATTGGGAACACTTGTCCCTGTGTCCTTTTTTAGAGAACAGCAACCCCTGTGGACAATTTAGAAAACAACAGTCCCTGATTATAATGTGGAGAACAGTAGTCCCTGTGTAAAATGTAGAGAACTGTGGTCATACGTACATTGTAGAGAAGAGCAGTCCCTGTGTGTAATAATGAAAACTGCCGTCATTTTGTCTAATATAGAGAACAACAGACCCTGTGTCCAGTTTAGAGAACAGCAGAGCCTGTGAATAATACAGAGAACAGCAGTCCCTGTGTCCATTTTAGAGAACACCATTGGCTGTGCATAATATAGAGAACAGCATTCCCTGTGTTTAATAAAGAGAGCAGCAGACCCTGAGCTCAGATAGGGAACTGCAGTCCCTCTGTCACCTATAGAGAACAGCAGTCCCTCTGTGTAATATAAAGAACAGCAGTCCCTGTGTATAATATAGAGATGAGCACACCGTGTGTACAATATGGAGAACTGCTATCCCTGTGCATAGTATAGAGAACAGCAGTTACTGTTTCTATTTTAGAGAAAAACAGTGCCTGTGCATAATATAGAGAACAGTATTCCCCGTGTTTAATACGGAGAGCAGCAGACCCTGTGTCTCATATTCCTGCAAACCCGGCGATAAATGGAGCATACAGCATTACAGCGCGGTACACGTACTTTATGGAACTGCTCGGCTAATATCGGACATTAGACCAATACAACATAGAACATTACAGCATTGTACAGCCCCTTGATGAACCGCTCAGCTAATAAAGGAAGTTAGAGTCAAAGAACATACAGCATTATAGCGCCGTACAGGCCCTTTATGGCACCACTCAGCTAATACTGGACGTTAGACCATTACGATATATAACATTAAAGCGAAATACAGGCCCTTTATGAAACCGTTCGGCGGATAACAGGCATAAGACCAATACAACATAGAACATTACAGAGCTGTACAGGTCCTTTAGGGAATCACTCGACTAATAAAGGATTATAGATTCATAGAACGTAGAGAATTAGAGCATAGTACAGGTCCTTTATGGAACTGCTCGGATAAAGCGGACCAACGCAACATAGAACATTACAGCACAGTACAGGCTCTTGTTCGAACCGATCGGCTAATAAAGGAATTTAGAGTCATGGAACATGCATCCTTACAGCACAGTACAGTCCCTTAATGGAACCACGCAGCAATTCTGGACATTAGAACAATACAATATCGAATATTACAGCGCAGTACAGATCCTTTATGAAACCGCTCAGCTAATAAAGGAATGTAGATTTTAAGAATGTAGACATTTACAGCGCAGTACAGGCCCTTTAGGAAACCACTCCGCTAACACCAGACATTAGACCAATACAACTTTTAACATGACAGCACAGTACAGGCCCTTTATGGAACTGCTTGGATAATAAAAGAAGTTAGACTCAAAGAACATTTCAGCGCAGTACAGGTCCTTTGTGGAATCGCTCGACTACGAAAGGGCATTAGACTCATTGAACAAAGAACATTACCGCAGCACAGGCAAATTGTGGAACCACTCGGCTAATAAGGGACATCAGATCAATACAATATAGAACATCAAAGCGCAGTACAGGTCCTGTATGAAACCGCTCAGCAAATAAAGGAAAATAGATTAATAGAACATACAGCATAACAGCACAGTATAGGCCCTTTTTGAAACCACTCGACTAATAGCAGACATTTGACCAATACAACATAGAGCATACAGCATAGTCGGCTAATAAAGGAAGTTAGAGTCATAGAAGAGACAGCATTACAGTGCACTATAGGCCCTTTATGGAACCGCTTGGATAATAAAGCAAATTAGACTCATAGAACGTAGAGCATTTCAGTGCAGTACAGTTCCTTTGTGGAATTGCTCGACTACTAAAGGCAATTAGACCCATTGAACAGACAGCATTATCGCGCAATATAGGCCCACTATGGAACTGCTCAGCTAATAAAGGAACGTAGAGTCATAGAACATACAACATGACAGCGCAATACAGGCCCTTTATGGAACCACTTGGATAATTCTGGGCAGTATACCAATACAACACAGAACACTACAGCACAGTACAGCCTCTTGATGGAACCGCTCAGCAAATAAAGAAAAATAGATTCATAGAACATACAGCATTACAGCGCAAAACAGGCCCTTTGAGGAACCACTCGGCGGATACCGGATATTATACCAATGCAACATAGAACATTACAGCGCAGTACAGATACTTGATGGAACAACTCGGCTAATAAAGGAAGTTAGACTGACAGAACATACAGCATGACAGCACAGTACAGGCCCTTTATGGAACAGCGTGGCTAATAAAGGAAGTTAGATTGATAGAACACACAGCATTACGGAGCGGTGCAGGTCCTTTATGGTACAATTCAGCTCATAATGGACTTTAGACCAATACAGCATAGAACTTTACAGCGCAGTAAAGGTCCTTTATGTAGTGTGATGTAATGTGCTATGCTGTATTGGTCTAATGTCCGTTATTAGCCGACTGGTACCATAAAGGGCCTGTACATATCTGTAATGCTAAGTGTTCTATCAGTCTAACTTCCTTCATTAGCCAAGGTGCTCCATCAAGGGACTGTACTGTGCTTTAGTGTTCTGTGTTGTATTGGTCTAATGTCCGGTATTAGTCAAGTGGTTGCATAAAGGACCTGTACTGCGCTGTAATGGTGTATGTTCTATCAGTCTAACTTTCTTTATAAACTGAGCTGTTCCATAAAGGGCCTATCCTGTGCTGTAATTCTCTATGTTCTATTAATCTATATTCCGTTATTAGCCGAGCGGTTCCATCAATGCCCTGTACTGCGCTGTAATGTGCTATGTTATATTGGTCTCATGTCCGGTATTGTCCGAATGGTACCATAAATGGCTTGTACTGCGATGTAATGCTGTATGTTCTATCAGTCTAACTTCCTTTATGAGCCACGCTGTTCCATAAAGGGCCTGTACTGTGCTGTAATGCTGTATGTTCTATCAGTCTAACTTCCTTTACTACCCGTGGTGTTCCATCAAGGGGCTGCAGTGTGCTGTAATGTGCTATGTTGTATTGGTCTAATGTCAGGAATTCGCCGGGCGACGGCACAAAGGACCTGTACTGCGCTGTAATGCTGTATGTTCTATCAGTCTAATGTCCTTATTAGCCGAGCTGTTCCATAATGAACCTGTACTTCCCTGTAATGTGCTACGCTGTAATGTGCAATATTGTATTACTCTATGGTACCATTCGGCTCATACCGGACATTAAAGGGCTTGTACTGTGCTGTAATGCGGAATGTTCTTTAGGTCTAACTTCCTTTATTAGCCGAATGGTACCATAAAGGGCCTGTACTGCTCCGTAATGCTGTGTGTTTTATCAGTCTAACTTCCTTCATTAGCCAAGTTGGTCCATCAAGGGGCTGTGCTGTGCAGTAGTGTTCTGTGTTGTATTAGTCTAATGTCCGGTATCAGTCGAGCGGTTGCATAAAGGACGTGTACTGCGCTGTAATGCTGTATGTTCTATCAGTCTAACTTCCTTTATTAGCCACGCTGTCCCATAAAGGGCCTGTACTGTGCTGTAATGCTGTATGTTCTATCAGTCTAACTTCCTTTATTCGGCGAGTTGCTCCTTAAAGATCCTTTACTGCGCTGTAATGTTCTATGTTGTATTGGTCTAATGTCCGTTATTTGCCGAAGGGTACCAAAACGGGCCTGTACAGCGATGTAATGCTGTATGTTCTATCAGTCTTACTTACTTCATTAGCCGAGTTATTCCTGAAAGGGCCTGCACTGTGCTATGCTGCAGCTGAGCTGTTTCATAAAGGGCCTGCGCTACGCTGTAATGTGCAATGTTGTATTACTCTATGAGTACTGAGGCTGTACTGCGCTTCAGTGTTCTGTATTGTATTTGTCTAATATCCTGTGTTAGCCGAGCAGTTGCATAAAGGACCTTTACTGTTCCGGAAAGTTCTCTGAGTATTGGTCTCAAGTCCATTATTAGCCGAATGGTTCCATAAATGGACTGTGCTGTGCTGTAATTCTCTACTCTCTATGAATCTATATTCCTCTATTAGCCGAGCGGTTTCATAAAGGACCTGTACTGCGCTGTAATGAGCTATGTTGTATAGCTCTAATATCCGGTATGAGCCAAATGATATCATAAAGGGCCTGTACTGCGATGTAATGCTGTATGTTCTATCAGTCTAATTTCCTTTATTAGCTGAGTTGTTCCTTAAAGGGCCTGTACTGTGCTGTAATGTTCTATGTTGTATTGGTTTAATGTATGGTATTAGCCGAGTGGTACCATAAAAGTCCTGAACTGCCCTGTAATGCTGTATGGTCGATGAGTCGAATTTCCTTTATTAGTTGAGCTGTTCCATAAAGGGCCTGTACTGCGCTGTAATGTTCTATGTTGTATTGGTCTAATGTCTGGTATTAGCCGAGTTGTTCCATAAAGGGCCTGTACTGCGCTGTAATGGTGTAATGTTCCATGATTCTCACTTCCTTTATTAGCCGAGCGATTCCTTCAAGGGTCTGTAATGTGCAGTAATGTTCTATGTTGTATTAGTCTAACTAGCTAAGTGGTTGCATAAAAGGTCCGTACTGCTCTGTAATGCTCCATGTTCTATGAATATATATTCCATTATGTGCCGAATGGTTCCATCAAGAGCCTGTACTGTGCTGTAATGTTCTATGTTGTATTGGTCTAATGTCCGATATGAGCTGAGTGGTTCCATAAAGGGCCTGTACTGCGCTGTAATGCTTTAATGTTCTTTGATTCTAGTTTCCTTTATGATCCAAGCGGTTCCATCAAGAGGCTGTACTGGGCTGTAATGTTCCTTGTTGTATGGGTCCAATGTCTGGCATTATCTGAGTGATTCCATAATGGGCCTGTAATGTGCTGTAATTCTCTACTCTCTATGAATCTATAATTCCTTTATCAGCCGAGCGGTTCCACAAAGGACCTGTACTGCGCTATAATGTCCTATTTTGTATTGGTCTAATGTTCGGTATTAGCCGAGCGGATCCATCAAGAGCCTGTACTGTGCTGTAAAGTTCTCTGCTGTATTGGTCTAAAGTCCATTATTAGCCCAATTGTACCATAAAGGGGCTGTACTGCTCTGTTATGCTGTATGATCTATCAGTCTAACATCCTGTATTAACTGAGTTGTTCCTTATAGGGCCTGTACTATGCTGTAATGTGCTGTGTTATATTGATCTAATGCCCGGTATTAGCCAAATGGTACCATAAAGTGCCTGTACATATCTGTAATGCTGTGTGTTCTATCAGTCTAACATCCTTCATTAGCCGAGGTGCTCCATCAAGGGGCTGTACTGTGCTTCAATGGTCTTTGCTGTATTGGTCTGATATCCGGTGTTAGCTGAGCGGTTGCATAAAGGACCTTTACAGTGCTGTAAGGTTCTCTGCTGTATTGGTCTAAAGTCCGTTATTAGCCGAGTGGTTCCATAAATGGACTATGCTGTGCTGTAATTCTCTACTCTCTATGAATCTGTATTCCTTTATTAGCCGAGCAGTTTCATAAAGGACCTGTACTGCACTGTGATGTGCTATGTTGTATCGGTCTAGAACATAGACCATAGAACATAGAAAAATACAGCGCATTACAGGCCCTTTGGCCCTCGATGTTGCGCTGATCCAAGCCCACCTAACCTACACTACCCCACTATTCTCCATATACCTATCCAATGCCCGTTTAAATGCCCATAAAGAGGGAGAGCCCACCACTGCTACTGGCAGGGCATTCCATGAACTCACGACTCGCTGAGTAAAGAATCTACCCCTAACATCTGTCCTCTACCTACCACCCCTTAATTTAAAGCTATGCCCCCTCGTAATAGCTGACTCCATACGTACTGTAATTCTCTACTCTCGATGAATCTATATTCCTTTATTCGCCTGGCAGTTTCATAAAGGACCTGTAGTGCGCTGTAATGTGCTATGTTGTATCGGTCTAATGTCCGGAATTAGCCAAATGGTGCCATAAAGGGCCTGTATTGCGATGTAATGCTGTATGTTCTATCAATCCATCTTCCTTTATTAGCCACGCTGTTCCATCAAGGCCTGTACTGCGCTGTAATGTGCTATGTTGCATCGGTCTAATGTCCGGTATTAACCGAATGGTACTATAAAGGGCCTGTATTGCGATGTAATGCTGTATGTTCTATCAGTCTAACTACCTTTATTAGCCGAGTTGTTCCTTAAAGCGCTTGTACTGCGCTGTAATGTGCTATGCTTTTGAGGATGTAACTCCGAAGATGGATGAGGGAGGTCCAGTCGATGTTGTGTACCTGGACTTGCAGAAAACTTTTGATAAAGTCCCACACAGGAGGTTAGTGAGCAAAATTAGGGCATATGGTATTGGGGGCAAAGTACTAGATTGGATTGAAAATTGGTTGGCTGATAGGAAACAAAGGGTAGTGATAAATGGCTCATTTCGGAATGGCAGCCAGTGACCAGTGGGGTACCGCAGGGATCTGTGCTGGGACCACAGCTTTTTACAATATATGTTAATGATATAGAAGATGGTGTCAACAATAACATTAGCAAATTTGCTGATGATACAAAGCTGGGTGGCAGGGTGAAATGTGATGAGGATGTTAGGAGATTACAGGGTGACCTGGACAAGTTAGGTGAGTGGGCAGATGCATGGTAGATGCAGTTTAATGTGGATAAATGTACGGTTATCCACTTTGGTGGCAAGAACAGGAAGGCAGATTACTACCTCAATGGAATCAATTTAGGTGAACAGGCAGGACAGAGAAATCTGGGTGTCCTTGTACACCAGTCAATGAAGGCAAGCATGCAGGTACAGCAGGTAGTGAAGAAGGCTAATAGCATACTGGCCTTCATAACAAGAGGAATTGAGTATAGAAGCAAAGAGGTGCTTCTGCAGCTCTACAGGGCCCTGATGAGACCACACCTGGAGTACTGTGTACAGTTCTGGTCTCCAAATTTGAGGAAAGACATTCTGGCTATTGAGGGAGTGCAGAGTAGGTTCACGAGGTCAACTCCTGGAATGGCGGGATTACCTTACACTAAAAGACTGAAGCGACTGGGCTTGAATACCCTTGAGTTTAGAAGACTGAGAGGGGATCTGATTGAGACATATAAGCTAATGAAAGGATTGGACACTCTGGCAGCAGGAAACATGTTTCTGCTGATGGGTGAGTGCCGAACCAGAGGACACAGCTTAAAAATACGGGGTAGACCATTTAGGACAGAGATGAGGAGAAACTACTTCACCCAGAGAGTGGTGGCTGTGTGGAATGCTCTGCCCCAGAGGGCAGTGGAGGCCCAGTGTCTAGATTCATTTAAGAAAGAATTGGATAGAGCTCTCAGAGATAGTGGAATCAAGGGTTAAGGAGATAAGGCAGGAAGAGGATACTGATTAGGAATGATCAGCCATGATCATATTGAATGGCGGTGCAGGCTCGAAGGGTTGAATGGCCAACTCCTGCACCTAATGTCTATTGTCCATGTTGTACTGATCTAATGTCCATTATTAGCCGAATCGTACCATAAACTGCCTGTGCATATCTGTAATGCTGTGTGTTCTATCAGTCGAACTTCCTTCATTAGCCGAGGTACTCCATCAAGGGGCTGTACTGTTGTTTAGTGTTCTGTGTTGTATTGGTCTAATGTCCGGAATTAGCCGAGCAGTTGCATAAAGGACCTTTACTGTGCAGTAAAGTTCTCTGCTGTATTGGTCTAAAGTCTGTTATTAGTCGAGTGGTTCCATAAATGGACTGTGCTGTGCTGTAATTCTCTACTCTCTAAGAATCTATATTCCTTTATGAGCAGAGCGGTTTCATAAAGGACCTGTACTGCGCTGTAATGTGCTATGTTGTATAGGTCTAATGTCCGGTATTAACCGAATGGTACGAGAAAGGGCCTGTATTGCGATGTAATGCTGTATGTTCTAGCAGTCTAACTTCCTTCATTAGCCGAGTTATTCCTGAAAGGGCCTGTACTGCGCTGTAATGTGCTAGGTTGTATTGATGTAATGTCCGGTATTAGCCGAAAGGTGCCATAAAGTGCCTGTACATATCTGTAATGCTGTGTGTTCTATCAGTCTAACTTCCTTCATGAGCGGAGGTGCTCCATCAAGGGACTGTCCTGTGCTTCAGTGTTCTGTGTTGTATTGGTCTACTATCCAGTATTAGCCGAATTCTATCATAAAGGGCCTGCACTGCGAAGTAATGCTATATGTTCTATTAGTCTAACTTCCTTTATTCGCCAAGTTGCTCCTTAAAGGACCTGTACTACGCTGTAATGTGCTATGTTATATTGGTCTCATGACCGGTATTGTCCAAATGGTACCATAAATGGCCTGTACTGTGCTGTAATGCTGTATGTTCTATCAATCTAACGTCCTTCATTAGCCACGCTGTTCCATAAAGGTCCTGTACTGCGCTGTAATGCTGTTTGTTCTGTCAGTCAGTATTCCTTTATTAGCCAAGTTATTCCATCAAGGACCTGTACTGCGCTGTAATGTGATGTGTTGAATTGGTCTAATGTCAGGTATTAGCCGAATGGTACCATAAATTGCATGTACATAACTGTAATGCTGTGGGTTCTATCAATCTAACTTCTTTTATTAACCACGCTGTACCATAAAGGATCTGTACTGTGCTGTAATGCTGTATGCTCTGTCAGTCTAACTTCCTTTATTCGCCGAGTTGTTCCATCAAGGACATGTGCTGCGCTGTAATGTGATGTGCTGTATAGGACTAATGTCCAGTATTAGTCGAATGGTGCCATAAAGGGCCTGTATTGCGATGTAATGCACTATAATCTATCAGTCTAACTACCTTTATTAGCCGAGTTGTTCCATCAAGGACCTGTACTGCGCTGTGATGTGCTATGTTGTATCGGTCTAGAACATAGACCATAGAACATAGAAAAATACAGCGCAGTACAGGCCCTTTGGCCCTCGATGTTGCGCTGATCCAAGCCCACCTAACCTACACTACCCCACTATTCTCCATATACCTATCCAATGCCCGTTTAAATGCCCATAAAGAGGGAGAGTCCACCACTGCTACTGGCAGGGCATTCCATGAACTCACGACTCGCTGAGTAAAGAATCTACCCCTAACATCTGTCCTCTACCTACCACCCCTTAATTTAAAGCTATGCCCCCTCGTAATAGCTGACTCCATACGTACTGTAATTCTCTACTCTCGATGAATCTATATTCCTTTATTCGCCTGGCAGTTTCATAAAGGACCTGTAGTGCGCTGTAATGTGCTATGTTGTATCGGTCTAATGTCCGGAATTAGCCAAATGGTGCCATAAAGGGCCTGTATTGCGATGTAATGCTGTATGTTCTATCAGTCTAACTACCTTTATTAGCCGAGTTATTCCTGAAAGGACATGTACTGCGCTGTAATGTGCTAGGTTGTATTGATGTAATGTCCGGTATTAGCCGAATGGTCCCACAAAGTGCCTGTACATATCTGTAATGCTGTGTGTTCTATCAGTCTAACTTCCATCATGAGCGGAGGTGCTCCATCAAGGGGCTGTCCTGTGCTTCAGTGTTCTGTGTTGTATTGGTCTAATGTCCGGTATTAGCCGAGTGGTTGCATAAAAGACCTTCACTATGGTGTAAAGGTCTCTGCTGTATTGGTCTAATGACCGTTATTAGCTGAGTGGTTCCATAAATGGACTATGCTGTGTTGTAATTCTCTACTCTCTATGAATCTATATTCCTTTATTAGCCGAGCGGTTCAGAAAGGACCTGTACTGCGCTGTAATGTGTTATATTGTATCGGTCTAGAACATAGACCATAGAACATAGAAAAATACAGCGCAGTACAGGCCCATTTGGCCCTCGATGTTGCGCCGATCCAAGCCCACCTAACCTACACTACACCACTATCCTCCATATACCTATCCAATGCCCGTTTAAATGCCCATAAAGAGGGAGAGTCCACCACTGCTACTGGCAGGGTATTCTATGAACTCACGATTCGCTGAGTAAAGAATCTACCCCTAACATCTGTCCTCTACCTACCTCCCCTTAATATAAAGCTATGCCCCCTCGTAATAGCTGACTCCATACATACTGTAATTCTCTACTCTCGATGAATCTCTATTCCTTTATTAGCCGGGCAGTTTCATAAAGGACCTGTACTGCGCTGTAATGTGCTATGTTGTATCGGTCTAATGTCGAGAATCAGCCGAATGGTACCATAAAGGGCCTATATTGCGATGTAATGCTGTATGTTCTATCCATCTAACTTCCTTTATTAGACACGCTGTTCCATAAATGACCTGTACTGTGCTGTCATGCTGTATGTTCTGTCAGTCTAACTTCCTTTATTAACTGAGTTGTTCCATCAAGGCCCTGTACTGCGCTGTTATGTGATGTGTTGTATTGGTCTACTGTCCGGTATTAGCCAAATGGTACCATAAAGCGTCTGTACATATCTGTAATGCTGTGTGTTCTATCAGTCTAACTTGCTTCATTAGCTGAGGTGCTCCGTCAAGGGACTGTACTGTGCTTCAGTGTTCTGTGTTGTATTGGTCTAATGTCCATTATTAGCCGAGTGGTTGCATAAAGGATCTTTACTGTGGTTTAAAGTTCTCTGATGTATTGGTCTAAAGTCCATTATTAGCCAAGTGGTTCCATAAATGGACTATGCTGTGTTGTAATTCTCTACTCTCTATGAATCTGTATTCCTTTATTAGCCGAGCAGTTTGATAAAGGACCTGTACTGCGCTGTGATGTGCTATGTTGTATCGGTCTAGAACATAGAGCAGAGAACATAGAAAAATACAGCGCAGTACAGGCCCTTTGGCCCTCGATGTCGCGCCGATCCAAGCCCACCTAACCTACACTAGCCCAATATCCTCCATATACCTATCCAATGCCCGTTTAAATGCCCATAAAGAGGGAGAGTCCACTACTGCTACTGGCAGGGTATTCTATGAACTCACGATTCGCTGAGTAAAGAATCTACCCCTAACATCTGTCCTCTACCTACCACCCCTTAATTTAAAGCTATGCCCCCTCGTAATAGCTGACTCCATACATACTGTAATTCTCTACTCTCGATGAATCTATATTCCTTTATTCCCCTGGCAGTTTCATAAAGGACCTGTAGTGCGCTGTAATGTGCTATGTTGTATCGGTGTAATGTCCAGAATCAGCCGAATGGTACCATAAAGGGCCTGTAATGCGATGTAATGCTGTATGTTCTATCCATCTAACTTCCTTTATTAGACACGCTGTTCCAAAAATGACCTGTACTGTGCTGTCATGCTGTATGTTCTGTCAGTCTAACGTCCTTTATTAGCCGAGTTGTTCCATGAAGGACTTGTACTGAGCTGTAATGTGCTATGTTGTATAGGACAAATGTCCAGTATTAGCCGAATGGTACCATAAAGAGCCTGTCTTGCGATGTAATGCTGTATGTTCTATTAATCTAAATTCCTTTATTAGCCACGCTGTTCCATAAATGGCCTGTACTGTGCTGTCATGCTGTATGTTCTGTCAGTCTAACTTCCTTTATTCGCCGAGTTGTTCCATCAAGGACCTGTACTGCGCTCTAATGTAATGTGTTGTATTGGTCTAATGTCCGGGATTAGCCGGATAGTACCATAAAGTGACTGTAACGCCCTGTAATGCTCTATATTCTGTCAGTCTAACTTCCGTTATTAGCCGAGGTGTTCCATCAAGGATCTGTACTGCGCTGTAATGTGATGTGTTGTATTGGTCTAATGTCCGGTATCAGCCGAATGGTACCATATAGTGATTGTAACACTATGTAATGCTGTATGTTTATCAATCTATCTTCCTTTACTCGCCACACTGTTCCATCAAGGGCCTGTACTGTGCAGTCATGCTGTATGTTCTGTCAGTCTAACTTCCTGTATTTACCGAGTTGTTCCATCAAGGACCTGTACTGCGCTGTAATGTGATGTGTTGTATTGGTCTACTGTCCGGTATTAGCCGAATGGTACCATAAAATGCCTGTATTGCTGTGCAATGCTGTATGTTTATCAATCTATCTTCCTTTATTCGCCACGCTGTTCCATAAATGGCCTGTACTGTGCTGTCATGCTGTATGTTCTGTCAGTCTAACTTCCTTTATTCGCCGAGTTGTTCCATCAAGCCTGTACTGTGCTCTAATGTGATGTGTTTCTTGGTCTAATGTCCGGTATTAGCCCAATGGTAACATAAAGTAAGTGTAATGCTATGTAATGCTGTATGTTTATCAATCTATCTTCCTTTATTAGCCGAGGTGTTCCATCAAGGACCTGTACTGCGCTATAATGTGATGTGTTGTATTGGTCTAATGTCCGGTATTAGCTGAATAGTACCATAAAGTGACTGTAATGCTATGCGTTGCTGTATGTTTATCAATCTATCTTCCTTTATTCGCCACGCTGTTCCATAAAGGGCCTGTACTGTGCTGTCATGCTGTATGTTCTGTCAGTCTCACTTCCTTTATTTGCCGAGTTGTTCCATCAAGGACCTGTACTACGCTGTCATGTGATGTGTTGTATTGGTATAATGTCTGGTATTAGCCCAATGGTACCATAAAGTGAGTGTAATGCTATGTAATGCTGTATGTTTATCAATCTATCTTCCTTTATTAGCCGAGGTGTTCCATCAAGATCCTTTACTGCGCTGTAATGTGATGTGTTGTATTGGTCTAATGTCCGGTATGTGCCGAATGGTACCATAAAGTGCCTGTATTGCTATGTAATGCTGTAAGTTTATCAATCTACCTTCCTTTATTAGCCACGCTGTTCCATAAAGGGCCTGTACTTTGCTGTCATGCTGTATGTTCTGTCTGTCTAACTTTCTTTATTAGCCGAGTTGTTCCATGAAGGAACTCGACTGCGCTGAAATGTGCTATGTTGTATCGGACGAATGTCCAGTAATAGCCGAATGGTACCATAAAGGGCCTGTATTGCGATGTAATGCTCTATATTCTATCAGTCTAACTTCCTTTATTTGCCGAGTTGTTCCATCAAGGACCTGTACTGCGCTGTAATGTGATGTGTTGTATTGGTCGAATGTCCGGGATTAGCCGAATAGTACCATAAAGTGACTGTAACGCTATGTAATGCTGTATGCTTATCAATCTATCTTCCTTTATTCGCCACGCTGTTCCATAAATGGCCAGTACTGTGCTGTCATGCTGTATGTTCTGTCAGTCTAACTTCCTTTATTCGCCGAGTTGTTCCATCAAGGACCTGTACTGCGCTCTAATGTGATGTGTTGTATTGGTCTAATGTTCGGGATTTGCCGAATAGTACCATAAAGTGACTGTAACGCTATGTAATGATGTATGTTTATCAATCTATCTTCCTGTATTCTCCACGCTGTTCCATGAATGGCCTGTACTGTGCTGTCATTCTGTATGTTCTGTCAGTCTAACTTCCTGTATTCGCCGAGTTGTTCCATCAAGGACCTGTACTGCGCTCTAATGTGATGTGTTTCTTGGTCTAATGTCCGGTATTAGTCCAATGGTATCATAAAGTAAGTGTAACACTATGTAATGCTGTATGTTTATCAATCTATCTTCCTTTATTAGCCGAGGTGTTCCATCAAGGACGTTTACTGCGCTGTATTGTGCTATGTTGCACAGGACTAATGTCCAGTATTAGCCGAATGGCACCATAAAGGGCCTGTATTGCGATGTAATGCTCTATATTCTATCAGTCTAACTTCCTTTATTTGCCGAGTTGTTCCATCAAGGACCTGTACTGCGCTGTAATGCGATGTGTTGTATTGGTCTAATGACCAGTATTAGCTGTATGGTACCATAAAGGGCCTGTACTGCGATGTAATGCTCTATATTCTATCAGTCTAACTTCCTGTATTAGCTGAGCTGTTCCATGAAGGAACTGAACTGCACTGAAATGTGCTATGTTGTATCGGACTAATGTCCAGTAATAGCCGAATGGTACCATAAAGGGACTGTATTGCGATGTAATGCTCTATGTTCTATCATTCTAACTTCCTTTATCTGCCGAGTTGTTCCATCAAGGACCTGTACTGCGCTTTAATGTGATGTGTTGCATTGGTCTAATGTCCAGTATTCGCCGAATGGTACCATAAAGTGAATGTAACGCTATGTAATGCTGTATGTTTATCAATCTATCTTCCTTTATTCGCCGCACTGTTCCATCAAGGGCCTGTACTTTGCTGTCATGCTGTATGTTCTGTCTGTCTAACTTTCTTTATTAGCCGAGTTGTTCCATGAAGGAACTCTACTGCGCTGAAATGTGCTATGTTGTATCGGACTAATGTCCAGTAATAGCCGAATGGTACCGTAAAGGGCCGGTATTGCGATGTCATGCTCTTTGTTCTATCAGTCTAACTACCTTTATTCGCCGAGTTGTTCCTTCAAGGACCTGTACTGCGCTCTAATGTGATGTGTTGTATCGGTCTAATGTCCGGTATTAGCCGAATGGTACCATAAAGTGACTGTAACGCTATGGAATGCTGTATGTTTATCAATCTATCTTCCTTTATTAGCCACACTGTTCCATCAAGGGCCTGTACTGTGCTGTCATGCTGTATGTTCTGTCAGTCTAACTTCCTTTATTCGCCGAGTTGTTCCATCAAGTACCTGTACTGCGCTGTCATGTGATGTGTTTCTTGGTCTAATGTCCGGTATTAGCCCAATGGTACCATAAAGGTAGTGTAATGCTATGTAATGCTGTATGTTTATCAATCTATCTTCGTTTATTGGCGGAGGTGTTCCATCAAGGACCTTTACTGCGCTGTATTGTGCGATGTTGCACGGGACTAATGTCCAGTGTTAGCCGAATGGTACCATAAAGGGCTTGTATTGCGATGCAATGCTCTTCATTCTATCAGTCTAACTACCTCTATTCACCGAGTTGTTCCTTCAAGGACCTGTACTGCGCTGTCATGTGATGTGTTGTATTGTTCGAATGTCCGGGATTAGCCCAATGGTACCATAAAGTGAGAGTAATGCTATGTAATGCTGTATGTTTATCAATCTATCTTCCTTTATTAGCCGAGGTGTTCCATCAAGGACCTGTACTGCGCTGTAATGTGATGTGTTATATTGGTCTAATGTCCGGTATGTGCCGAATGGTACCATAAAGTGCCTGTATTGCTATGTAATGCTGTAAGTTTATCAATCTATCTTCCTTTATTAGCCACGCTGTACCATAAAGGGCCTGTACTTTGCTGTCATGCTGTATGTTCTGTCAGTCTAACTTCCTTTATTAGCCGAGTTGTTCCATGAAGGAACTCTACTGCGCTGAAATGTGCTATGTTGTATCGGACTAATGTCCAGTATGAGCCGAATGGTACCATTAAGGGCCTGTATTGCGATGTAATGCTCTATATTCTATCAGTCTAACTTCCTTTATTAGCCGAGTTGTTCCATGAAGGAACTCTACTGCGCTGAAATGTGCTATGTTGTATCGGACTAATGTCCAGTAATAGCCGAATGGTACCATAAAGGGCCGGTATTGCGATGTAATGCTCTATGTTCTATCATTCTAACTTCCTTTATTAGCCGAGTTGTTCCATCAAGGACCTGTACTGCGCTGTCATGTGATGTGTTTCTTAGTCTAATGTCCGGTATTAGCCCAATGGTACCATAAAGTGAGTGTAATGCTATGTAATGTTGTATGTTTATCAATCTATCTTCCTTTATTCGCCACGCAGTTCCATAAAGGGCCTGTATTGTGCTGACATAATGTATGTTCTGACAGTCTAATTTCCTTTATTAGGCAAGTTGTTCCATCAATGACCTGTCCTGCGCTGTCATGTGCTATGTTGCATAGGACTAATGTCCAGTATTAGCCGAATGGCACCATATAGGGCCTGTATTGCGATGTAATGCTCTATGTTCTATCATTCTAACTTCCTTTATATGCCGAGTTGTTCCATCAAGGACCTGTACTGCGCTGTAATGTGATGTGTTGTATTGGTCTAATGTCCGGTATTAGCCGAATGGTAACATAAAGGGCCTGTATTGCGATGTGATGCTCAATATTCTGTCAGTCTAACTTCCGTTATTAGCCGAGGTGTTCCATCAAGTATCTGTACTGCGCTGTAATGTGATGTGTTGTATTGGTCTAGTGTCCGGCATTAGCCGAATGGTACCATATAGTGACTGTAACACTATGTAATGCTGTATGTTTATCAATCTATCTTCCTTTACTCGCCACACTGTTCCATCAAGGGCCTTTACTGTGCAGTCGTGCTGTATGTTCTTTCAGTCTAACTTCCTGTATTTGCCGAGTTGTTCCATCAAGGACCTGTACTGCGCTGTAATGTGATGTGTTATATTGGTCTAATGTCCGGTATGTGCCGAATGGTACCATAAAGTGCCTGTATTGCTATGTAATGCTGTAAGTTTATCAATCTATCTTCCTTTATTAGCCACGCTGTACCATAAAGGGCCTGTACTTTGCTGTCATGCTGTATGTTCTGTCAGTCTAACTTCCTTTATTAGCCGAGTTGTTCCATGAAGGAACTCTACTGCGCTGAAATGTGCTATGTTGTATCGGACTAATGTCCAGTATGAGCCGAATGGTACCATTAAGGGCCTGTATTGCGATGTAATGCTCTATATTCTATCAGTCTAACTTCCTTTATTAGCCGAGTTGTTCCATGAAGGAACTCTACTGCGCTGAAATGTGCTATGTTGTATCGGACTAATGTCCAGTAATAGCCGAATGGTACCATAAAGGGCCGGTATTGCGATGTAATGCTCTATGTTCTATCATTCTAACTTCCTTTATTAGCCGAGTTGTTCCATCAAGGACCTGTACTGCGCTGTCATGTGATGTGTTTCTTAGTCTAATGTCCGGTATTAGCCCAATGGTACCATAAAGTGAGTGTAATGCTATGTAATGTTGTATGTTTATCAATCTATCTTCCTTTATTCGCCACGCAGTTCCATAAAGGGCCTGTATTGTGCTGACATAATGTATGTTCTGACAGTCTAATTTCCTTTATTAGGCAAGTTGTTCCATCAATGACCTGTCCTGCGCTGTCATGTGCTATGTTGCATAGGACTAATGTCCAGTATTAGCCGAATGGCACCATATAGGGCCTGTATTGCGATGTAATGCTCTATGTTCTATCATTCTAACTTCCTTTATATGCCGAGTTGTTCCATCAAGGACCTGTACTGCGCTGTAATGTGATGTGTTGTATTGGTCTAATGTCCGGTATTAGCCGAATGGTAACATAAAGGGCCTGTATTGCGATGTGATGCTCAATATTCTGTCAGTCTAACTTCCGTTATTAGCCGAGGTGTTCCATCAAGTATCTGTACTGCGCTGTAATGTGATGTGTTGTATTGGTCTAGTGTCCGGCATTAGCCGAATGGTACCATATAGTGACTGTAACACTATGTAATGCTGTATGTTTATCAATCTATCTTCCTTTACTCGCCACACTGTTCCATCAAGGGCCTTTACTGTGCAGTCGTGCTGTATGTTCTTTCAGTCTAACTTCCTGTATTTGCCGAGTTGTTCCATCAAGGACCTGTACTGCGCTGTAATGTGATGTGTTGTATTGGTCTAATGTCCGGTATGTGCCGAATGGTACCATAAAGTGCCTGTATTGCTATGTAATGCTGTAAGTTTATCAATCTATCTTCCTGTATTAGCCACGCTGTTCCATAAAGGGCCTGTACTTTGATGTCATGCTGTATGTTCTGTCAGTCTAACTTCCTTTATTCGCCGAGTTGTTCCATGAAGGAACTCTACTGCGCTGAAATGTGCTATGTTGTATCGGACTAATGTCCAGTAATAGCCGAATGGTACCATAAAGGGCCTGTATTGCGATGTCATGCTCTTTGTTCTATCAGTCTAACTACCTTTATTCGCCGAGTTGTTCCTTCAAGGACCTGTACTGCGCTCTAATGTGATGTGTTGTACTGGTCGAATGTCCGGGATGAGCCGAATAGTACCATAAAGTGACTGTAACGCTCTGTAATGCTGTATGTTTATCAATCTATCTTCCTTTATTCGCCACGCTGTTCCATGCATGGCCTGTACTGTGCTGTCATGCTGTATGTTCTGTCAGTCTAACTTCCTTTATTCGCCGAGTTGTTCCATCAAGGACCTGTACTGCGCTGTCATGTGATGTGTTGTATTGGTATAATGTCCGGTATTAGCCGAATGGTACCATAAAGTGAGTGTAATTCTATGTAATGCTGTATGTTTATCAATCTATCATCATTTATTAGCCGAGGTGTTCCATCAAGATCCTTTACTGCGCTGTAATGTGATGTGTTCCATCAAGATCCTTTACTGTAATTTGATGTGTTGTATCGGTCTAATGTCCGGTATGAGCCTAATGGTACCATAAAGTGCCTGTATTGCTATGTAATGCTGTATGTTTTTCAATCGATCTTCCTTTATTCGTCACGCAGTTCCATAAAGGGCCTGTAATTTGCTGTCATGCTCTATGTTCTGTCAGTCTAACTTCCTTTATAAGCCAAGTTGTTCCATGAAGGAACTCTACTGCGCTGAAATGTGCTATGTTGTATCGGACTAATGTCCAGTATTAGCCGAGCAGTACCATAAAGGGCCTGTATTGCGATGTAATGCTCTATGTTCTATCATTCTAACTTCCTTTATTTGCTGAGTTGTTCCATAAAGGACCTGTACTGCGCTTTAATGTGATGTGTTGTATTGGTCTAATCTCCGGGATTAGCCGAATAGTACCATAAAGTGACTGTAACGCCCTGTAATGCTCTATATTCTGTCAGTCTAACTTCCGTTATTAGCCGAGGTGTTCCATCAAGGATCTGTACTGCGCTGTAATGTGATGTGTTGTATTGGTCTAATGTCCGGTATCAGCCGAATGGTACCATATAGTGATTGTAACACTATGTAATGCTGTATGTTTATCAATCTATCTTCCTTTACTCGCCACACTGTTCCATCAAGGGCCTGTACTGTGTAGTCATGCTGTATGTTCTGTCAGTCTAACTTCCTGTATTTACCGAGTTGTTCCATCAAGGACCTGTACTGCGCTGTAATGTGATGTGTTGTATTGGTCTAATGTCCGGTATTTGCCGAATGGTACCATAAAATGCCTGTATTGCTGTGCAATGCTGTAAGTTTATCAATCCAGCTTCCTTTATTAGCCACGCTGTTCCAATTAGGGCCTGTACTTTGCTGTCATGCTGTATGTTCTGTCAGTCTAACTTCCTTTATTTGCCGAGTTGTTCCATCAAGGACCTGTACTGCGCTGTCATGTGATGTGTTGTATTGGTATAATGTCCGGTATTAGCCCAATGGTACCATAAAGTGAGTGTAATTCTATGTAATGCTGTATGATTATCAATCTATCATCATTTATTAGCCGAGGTGTTCCATCAAGATCCTTTACTGCGCTGTAATGTGATGTGTTGTATTGGTCTAATGTCCGGTATTAGCCGAATGGTACCATAAAGTGCCTGTATTGCTCTGTAATGCTGTAAGTTTATCAATCTATCTTCCTTTATTAGCCACGCTGTTCCATAAAGGGCCTGTACTTTGCTGTCATGCTGTATGTTCTGTCAGTCTAACTTCCTTTATCAGCCGAGTTGTTCCATGAAGGAACTCTACTGCGCTGAAATGTGCTATGTTGTATCGGACTAATGTCCAGTATTAGCCGAACGGTACCATAAAGGGCCTGTATTGCGATGTAATGCTCTATGTTCTATCATTCTAACTTCCTTTATTTGCCGAGTTGTTCCATCAAGGACCTGTACTGCGCTCTAATGTGATGTGTCGTATTGGTCTAATGTCCAGTGTTAGCCGAATGGTACCCCATAAAGTGAATGTAACGCTATGTAATGCTGTATGTTTATCAATCTATCTTCCTTTATTCGCCACGCTGTTCCATAAATGGACTGTACTGTGCTGTCATGCTGTATGTTCTGTCAGGCTAACTTCCTTTATTCGCCGAGTTATTCCATCAAGGAGCTGTACTGCGCTCTAATGTGATGTGTTGTATTGGTCTAATGTCCGGGACTTGCCGAATAGTACCATAAAGTGACTGTAAGGCTCTGCAATGCTGTATGTTTGTCAATCTATCTTCCTTTATTCGCCACGCTGTTCCATAAATGGCCTGTACTGTGCTGTCATGCTGTATGTTCTGTCAGTCTAACTTCCTTTATTCGCCGAGTTGTTCCATCAAGCCTGTACTGCGCTGTAATGTGAAGTGTTGTATTGGTCTAATGTCCGGTATTAGCTGAATAGTACCATAAAGTGACTGTAATGCTATGCGTTGCTGTATGTTTATCAATCTATCTTCCTTTATTCGCCACGCTGTTCCATAAATGGCCTGTACTGTGCTGTCATGCTGTATGTTCTGGCAGTCTCACTTTCTTTATTTGCCGAGTTGTTCCATCAAGGACCTGTACTGCGCTGTCATGTGATGTGTTGTATTGGTATAATGTCCGGTAGTAGCCCAATGGTACCATAATGTGAGTGTAATGCTATGTAATGCTGTATGTTTATCAATCTATCTTCCTTTATTAGCCGAGGTGTTCCATCAAGATCCTTTACTGCGCTGTAATGTGATGTGTTGTATTGGTCTAATGTCCGGTATGTGCCGAATGGTACCATAAAGTGCCTGTATTGCTATGTAATGCTGTAAGTTTATCAATCTACCTTCCTTTATTAGCCACGCTGTTCCATAAAGGGCCTGTACTTTGCTGTCATGCTGTATGTTCTGTCTGTCTAACTTTCTTTATTAGCCGAGTTGTTCCATGAAGGAACTCGACTGCGCTGAAATGTGCTATGTTGTATCGGATGAATGTCCAGTAATAGAGAATGGTACCATAAAGGGCCTGTATTGCGATGTAATGCTCTATATTCTATCAGTCTAACTTCCTTTATTTGCCGAGTTGTTCCATCAAGGACCTGTACTGCGCTGTAATGTGATGTGTTGTATTGGTCGAATGTCCGGGATTAGCCGAATAGTACCATAAAGTGACTGTAACGCTATGTAATGCTGTATGCTTATCAATCTATCTTCCTTTATTCGCCACGCTGTTCCATAAATGGCCTGTACTGTGCTGTCATGCTGTATGTTCTGTCAGTCTAACTTCCTTTATTCGCCGAGTTGTTCCATCAAGGACCTGTACTGCGCTCTAATGTGATGTGTTGTATTGGTCTAATGTTCGGGATTTGCCGAATAGTACCATAAAGTGACTGTAACGTTCTGTAATGATGTATGTTTATCAATCTATCTTCCTGTATTCTCCACGCTGTTCCATGAATGGCCTGTACTGTGCTGTCATTCTGTATGTTCTGTCAGTCTAACTTCCTGTATTCGCCGAGTTGTTCCATCAAGGACCTGTACTGCGCTCTAATGTGATGTGTTTCTTGGTCTAATGTCCGGTATTAGTCCAATGGTATCATAAAGTAAGTGTAACACTATGTAATGCTGTATGTTTATCAATCTATCTTCCTTTATTAGCCGAGGTGTTCCATCAAGGACGTTTACTGCGCTGTATTGTGCTATGTTGCACAGGACTAATGTCCAGTGTTAGCCGAATGGTACCATAAAGGGCTTGTAATGCGATGTAATGCTCTTTGTTCTATCAGTCTAACTACCTTTATTTGCCGAGTTGTTCCTTCAAGGTCCTGTACTGCGCTCTAATGTGATGTGTTTCTTGGTCTAATGTCCGGTATTAGTCCAATGGTATCATAAAGTAAGTGTAACACTATGTAATGCTGTATGTTTATCAATCTATCTTCCTTTATTAGCCGAGGTGTTCCATCAAGGACGTTTACTGCGCTGTATTGTGCTATGTTGCACAGGACTAATGTCCAGTGTTAGCCGAATGGTACCATAAAGGGCTTGTAATGCGATGTAATGCTCTTTGTTCTATCAGTCTAACTACCTTTATTTGCCGAGTTGTTCCTTCAAGGTCCTGTACTGCGCTGTAATGTGATGTGTTGTATTGGTCTAATGTCCGGTATAAGCCGAATGGTTCCATAAAGTGACTGTAACGCGATCTAATGCTGTATGTTTATCAATCTATCTTCCTTTATTCGCCACGCAGTTCCATAAAGGGCCTGTATTGTGCTGACATAATGTATGTTCTGACAGTCTAATTTCCTTTATTAGGCAAGTTGTTCCATCAATGACCTGTACTGCGCTGTCATGTGCTATGTTGCATAGGACTAATGTCCAGTATTAGCCGAATGGCACCATAAAGGGCCTGTATTGCGATGTAATGCTCTATATTCTATCAGTCTAACTTCCTTTATTTGCCGAGTTGTTCCATCAAGGACCTGTACTGCGCTGTAATGCGATGTGTTGTATTGGTCTAATGTCCAGTATTAGCTGTATGGTACCATAAAGGGCCTGTAACGCTATGTAATGCTGTATGCTTATCAATCTATCTTCCTTTATTCGCCACGCTGTTCCATAAATGGCCTGTACTGTGCTGTCATGCTGTATGTTCTGTCAGTCTAACTTCCTTTATTCGCCGAGTTGTTCCATCAAGGACCTGTACTGCGCTCTAATGTGATGTGTTGTATTGGTCTAATGTTCGGGATTTGCCGAATAGTACCATAAAGTGACTGTAACGTTCTGTAATGATGTATGTTTATCAATCTATCTTCCTGTATTCTCCACGCTGTTCCATGAATGGCCTGTACTGTGCTGTCATTCTGTATGTTCTGTCAGTCTAACTTCCTGTATTCGCCGAGTTGTTCCATCAAGGACCTGTACTGCGCTCTAATGTGATGTGTTTCTTGGTCTAATGTCCGGTATTAGTCCAATGGTATCATAAAGTAAGTGTAACACTATGTAATGCTGTATGTTTATCAATCTATCTTCCTTTATTAGCCGAGGTGTTCCATCAAGGACGTTTACTGCGCTGTATTGTGCTATGTTGCACAGGACTAATGTCCAGTGTTAGCTGAATGGTACCATAAAGGGCTTGTAATGCGATGTAATGCTCTTTGTTCTATCAGTCTAACTACCTTTATTTGCCGAGTTGTTCCTTCAAGGTCCTGTACTGCGCTCTAATGTGATGTGTTTCTTGGTCTAATGTCCGGTATTAGTCCAATGGTATCATAAAGTAAGTGTAACACTATGTAATGCTGTATGTTTATCAATCTATCTTCCTTTATTAGCCGAGGTGTTCCATCAAGGACGTTTACTGCGCTGTATTGTGCTATGTTGCACAGGACTAATGTCCAGTGTTAGCCGAATGGTACCATAAAGGGCTTGTAATGCGATGTAATGCTCTTTGTTCTATCAGTCTAACTACCTTTATTTGCCGAGTTGTTCCTTCAAGGTCCTGTACTGCGCTGTAATGTGATGTGTTGTATTGGTCTAATGTCCGGTATAAGCCGAATGGTTCCATAAAGTGACTGTAACGCGATCTAATGCTGTATGTTTATCAATCTATCTTCCTTTATTCGCCACGCAGTTCCATAAAGGGCCTGTATTGTGCTGACATAATGTATGTTCTGACAGTCTAATTTCCTTTATTAGGCAAGTTGTTCCATCAATGACCTGTACTGCGCTGTCATGTGCTATGTTGCATAGGACTAATGTCCAGTATTAGCCGAATGGCACCATAAAGGGCCTGTATTGCGATGTAATGCTCTATATTCTATCAGTCTAACTTCCTTTATTTGCCGAGTTGTTCCATCAAGGACCTGTACTGCGCTGTAATGCGATGTGTTGTATTGGTCTAATGTCCAGTATTAGCTGTATGGTACCATAAAGGGCCTGTATTGCGGTGTAATGCTCTATATTCTATCAGTCATACTGCCTTTATTAGCCGAGTTGTTCCATGAAGGAACTCTACTGCGCTGAAATGTGCTATGTTGTATCGGACTAATGTCCAGTAATAGCCGAATGGTACCATAAAGGGACTGTATTGCGATGTAATGCTCTATGTTCTATCATTCTAACTTCCTTTATCTGCCGAGTTGTTCCATCAAGGACCTGTACTGCGCTTTAATGTGATGTGTTGCATTGGTCTAATGTCCAGTATTCGCCGAATGGTACCATAAAGTGAATGTAACGCTATGTAATGCTGTATGTTTATCAATCTATCTTCCTTTATTCGCCGCACTGTTCCATCAAGGGCCTGTACTTTACTGTCATGCTGTATGTTCTGTCTGTCTAACTTTCTTTATTAGCCGAGTTGTTCCATGAAGGAACTCTACTGCGCTGAAATGTGCTATGTTGTATCGGACTAATGTCCAGTGTTAGCCGAATGGTACTGTAAAGGGCCGGTATTGCGATGTCATGCTCTTTGTTCTATCAGTCTAACTACCTTTATTCGCCGAGTTGTTCCTTCAAGGACCTGTACTGCGCTCTAATGTGATGTGTTGTACTGGTCGAATGTCCGGGATGAGCCGAATAGTACCATAAAGTGACTGTAACGCTCTGTAATGCTGTATGTTTATCAATCTATCTTCCTTTATTCGCCACGCTGTTCCATGCATGGCCTGTACTGCGCTGTCATGCTGTATGTTCTGTCAGTCTAACTTCCTTTATTCGCCGAGTTGTTCCATCAAGGACCTGTACTGCGCTGTAATGTGATGTGTTGTATCGGTCTAATGTCCGGTATTAGCCGAATGGTACCATAAAGTGACTGTAACGCTATGGAATGCTGTATGTTTATCAATCTATCTTCCTTTATTAGCCACACTGTTCCATCAAGGGCCTGTACTGTGCTGTCATGCTGTATGTTCTGTCAGTCTAACTTCCTTTATTCGCCGAGTTGTTCCATCAAGTACCTGTACTGCGCTGTCATGTGATGTGTTTCTTGGTCTAATGTCCGGTATTAGCCCAATGGTACCATAAAGGTAGTGTAATGCTATGTAATGCTGTATGTTTATCAATCTATCTTCGTTTATTAGCCGAGGTGTTCCATCAAGGACCTTTACTGCGCTGTATTGTGCGATGTTGCACAGGACTAATGTCCAGTGTTAGCCGAATGGTACCATAAAGGGCTTGTATTGCGATACAATGCTCTTCATTCTATCAGTCTAACTACCTCTATTCACCGAGTTGTTCCTTCAAGGACCTGTACTGCGCTGTCATGTGATGTGTTGTATTGTTCGAATGTCCGGGATTAGCCCAATGGTACCATAAAGTGAGAGTAATGCTATGTAATGCTGTATGTTTATCAATCTATCTTCCTTTATTAGCCGAGGTGTTCCATCAAGGACCTGTACTGCGCTGTAATGTGATGTGTTATATTGGTCTAATGTCCGGTATGTGCCGAATGGTACCATAAAGTGCCTGTATTGCTATGTAATGCTGTAAGTTTATCAATCTATCTTCCTTTATTAGCCACGCTGTTCCATAATGGGCCTGTACTTTGCTGTCATGCTGTTTGTTCTGTCAGTCTAACTTCCTTTATTAGCCGAGTTGTTCCATGAAGGGACTCGACTGCGCTGAAATGTGCTATGTTGTATCGGACTAATGTCCAGTATGAGCCGAATGGTACCATTAAGGGCCTGTATTGCGATGTAATGCTCTATATTCTATCAGTCTAACTTCCTTTATTAGCCGAGTTGTTCCATGAAGGAACTCTACTGCGCTGAAATGTGCTATGTTGTATCGGACTAATGTCCAGTAATAGCCGAATGGTACCATAAAGGGCCTGTATTGCAATGTAATGCTCTATGTTCTATCATTCTAACTTCCTTTATTAGCCGAGTTGTTCCATCAAGGACCTGTACTGCGCTGTCATGTGATGTGTTTCTTAGTCTAATGTCCGGTATTAGCCCAATGGTACCATAAAGTGAGTGTAATGCTATGTAATGTTGTATGTTTATCAATCTATCTTCCTTTATTCGCCACGCAGTTCCATAAAGGGCCTGTATTGTGCTGACATAATGTATGTTCTGACAGTCTAATTTCCTTTATTAGGCAAGTTGTTCCATCAATGACCTGTCCTGCACTGTCATGTGCTATGTTGCATAGGACTAATGTCCAGTATTAGCCGAATGGTAACATAAAGGGCCTGTATTGCGATGTAATGCTCTATGTTCTATCATTCTAACTTCCTTTATATGCCGAGTTTTTCCATCAAGGACCTGTACTGCGCTGTAATGTGATGTGTTGTATTGGTCTAATGTCCGGCATTAGCCGAATGGTACCATATAGTGACTGTAACACTATGTAATGCTGTATGTTTATCAATCTATCTTCCTTTACTCGCCACACTGTTCCATCAAGGGCCTTTACTGTGCAGTCGTGCTGTATGTTCTTTCAGTCTAACTTCCTGTATTTGCCGAGTTGTTCCATCAAGGACCTGTACTGCGCTGTAATGTGATGTGTTGTATTGGTCTAATGTCCGGTATGTGCCGAATGGTACCATAAAGTGCCTGTATTGCTATGTAATGCTGTAAGTTTATCAATCTATCTTCCTGTATTAGCCACGCTGTTCCATAAAGGGCCTGTACTTTGATGTCATGCTGTATGTTCTGTCAGTCTAACTTCCTTTATTCGCCGAGTTGTTCCATGAAGGAACTCTACTGCGCTGAAATGTGCTATGTTGTATCGGACTAATGTCCAGTAATAGCCGAATGGTACCATAAAGGGCCTGTATTGCGATGTCATGCTCTTTGTTCTATCAGTCTAACTACCTTTATTCGCCGAGTTGTTCCTTCAAGGACCTGTACTGCGCTCTAATGTGATGTGTTGTACTGGTCGAATGTCCGGGATGAGCCGAATAGTACCATAAAGTGACTGTAACGCTCTGTAATGCTGTATGTTTATCAATCTATCTTCCTTTATTCGCCACGCTGTTCCATGCATGGCCTGTACTGTGCTGTCATGCTGTATGTTCTGTCAGTCTAACTTCCTTTATTCGCCGAGTTGTTCCATCAAGGACCTGTACTGCGCTGTAATGTGATGTGTTGTATCGGTCTAATGTCCGGTATTAGCCGAATGGTACCATAAAGTGACTGTAACGCTATGGAATGCTGTATGTTTATCAATCTATCTTCCTTTATTAGCCACACTGTTCCATCAAGGGCCTGTACTGTGCTGTCATGCTGTATGTTCTGTCAGTCTAACTTCCTTTATTCGCCGAGTTGTTCCATCAAGTACCTGTACTGCGCTGTCATGTGATGTGTTTCTTGGTCTAATGTCCGGTATTAGCCCAATGGTACCATAAAGGTAGTGTAATGCTATGTAATGCTGTATGTTTATCAATCTATCTTCGTTTATTAGCCGAGGTGTTCCATCAAGGACCTTTACTGCGCTGTATTGTGCGATGTTGCACAGGACTAATGTCCAGTGTTAGCCGAATGGTACCATAAAGGGCTTGTATTGCGATGCAATGCTCTTCATTCTATCAGTCTAACTACCTCTATTCACCGAGTTGTTCCTTCAAGGACCTGTACTGCGCTGTCATGTGATGTGTTGTATTGTTCGAATGTCCGGGATTAGCCCAATGGTACCATAAAGTGAGAGTAATGCTATGTAATGCTGTATGTTTATCAATCTATCTTCCTTTATTAGCCGAGGTGTTCCATCAAGAACCTGTACTGCGCTGTAATGTGATGTGTTATATTGGTCTAATGTCCGGTATGTGCCGAATGGTACCATAAAGGGCCGGTATTGCGATGTAATGCTCTATGTTCTATCATTCTAACTTCCTTTATTAGCCGAGTTGTTCCATCAAGGACCTGTACTGCGCTGTCATGTGATGTGTTTCTTAGTCTAATGTCTGGTATTAGCCCAATGGTACCATAAAGTGAGTGTAATGCTATGTAATGTTGTATGTTTATCAATCTATCTTCCTTTATTCGCCACGCAGTTCCATAAAGGGCCTGTATTGTGCTGACATAATGTATGTTCTGACAGTCTAATTTCCTTTATTAGGCAAGTTGTTCCATCAATGACCTGTACTGCGCTGTCATGTGCTATGTTGCATAGGACTAATGTCCAGTATTAGCCGAATGGCACCATATAGGGCATGTATTGCGATGTAATGCTCTATGTTCTATCATTCTAACTTCCTTTATATGCCGAGTTGTTCCATCAAGGACCTGTACTGCGCTGTAATGTGATGTGTTGTATTGGTCTAATGTCCGGTATTAGCCGAATGGTAACATAAAGGGCCTGTATTGCGATGTAATGCTCAATATTCTGTCAGTCTAACTTCCGTTATTAGCCGAGGTGTTCCATCAAGTATCTGTACTGCGCTGTAATGTGATGTGTTGCGTTGGTCTAATGTCCAGTATTAGCCGAATGGTACCATATAGTGACTGTAACACTATGTAATGCTGTATGTTTATCAATCTATCTTCGTTTATTAGCCGAGGTGTTCCATCAAGGACCTTTACTGCGCTGTATTGTGCTATGTTGCACAGGACTAATGTCCAGTGTTAGCCGAATGGTACCATAAAGGGCTTGTATTGCGATGTAATGCTCTTTGTTCTATCAGTCTAACTACCTTTATTTACCGAGTTGTTCCTTTAAGGACCTGTACTGCACTGAAATGTAATGTGTTGTGTTGGTCTAATGTCCGGTATGTGCCGAATGGTACCATAAAGTGCCTGTATTGCTATGTAATGCTGTAAGTTTATCAATCTATCTTCCTTTATTAGCCACGCTGTTCCATAAAGGGCCTGTACTGTGCTGTCATGCTGTATGTTCTGTCAGTCTAACTTCCTTTATTTGCCGAGTTGTTCCATCAAGGACCTGTACTGCGCTGTAATGTGTTGTGTTGTATTGGTCGAATATCCGGGATTAGCCGAATAGTACCATAAAGTGACTGGAACGCTATGTGATGCTGTATGCTTATCAATCTATCTTCCTTTATTCGCCACGCTGTTCCATAAATGGCCTGTGTTGTGCTGTCAAGCTGTATGTTCTGTCAGTCTAACTTCCTTTATTCGCCGAGTTGTTCCATCAAGGACCTGTATGCGCTGTAATGTGATGTGTTGTATTGGTCGAATATCCGGGATTAGCCGAATGGTACCATAAAGTGATGTTACGCTATGTAATGTTGTATGTTTATCAATCTATCTTCATTTATTCGCCCACTGTTCCATCAAGGGCCTGTACTGTGCTGTCATGCTGTATGTTCTGTCAGTCTAAGTTCCTTTATTTGCCGAGTTGTTCCATCAAGGACCTGTACTGCGCTGTAATGTGATGTGTTGTATTTGTCTAATGTCCGGTATGAGCCGAATGGTACCATAAAGTGACTGTAACGCTATGTAATGCTGTATTTCTATCAATGTATCTTCCTTTATTCGCCACGCTGTTCCATAAATGGCCTGTACTGTGCTGTTATGCTGTATGTTCTGTCAGTCTAACTTCCTTTATTCGCCGCGTTGTTCCATCAAGGACCTGTACTGCGCTGTCATGTGATGTGTTGCATTGGTATAATATCCGGTATTAGCCCAATGGTACCATAAAGTGAGTGTAATGCTATGTAATGCTGTATGTTTATCCATCTATCTTCCTTTATTAGCCGAGGTGTTCCATCAAGATCCTTTACTGCGCGGTAATGTGATGTGTTGTATTGGCCTAATGTCCGGTATGTGCCGAATGGTACCATAAAGTGCCTGTATTGCTATGTAATGCTGTAAGTTTATCAATCTATCTTCCTTTATTAGCCACGCTGTTACATAAAGCGCCTGTACTTTGCTGTCATGCTGTATGTTCTGTCAGTCTAACTTCCTTTATTAGCCGAGTTGTTACATGAAGGAACTCTACTGCGCTGAAATGTGCTATGTTGTATCGGACTAATGTCCAGTATTAGCCGAATGGTACCATTAAGGGCCCGTATTGCGATGTAATGCTCTATATTCTATCAGTCTAACTTCCTGTATCAGCCGAGTTGTTCCATGAAGGAACTGAACTGCGCTGAAATGTGCTATGTTGTATCGGACTAACGTCCAGTAATAGCTGAATGGTACCATAAAGGGCCTGTATGGCGATGTAATGCTCTATGTTCTATCATTCTAACTTCCTTTATTTGCGGAGTTGTCCATCAGGGACCCGTACTGCGCTTCAATGTATTGGTCTAATGTCCAGTATTAGCCGAATGGTACCATAAAGTGAATGTAACGCTATGTAATGCTGTATGTTTATCAATCTATCTTCCTTTATTCGCCACGTTGTTCCATAAAGGGCCTGTACTTTGCTGTCATGCTGTATGTTCTGTCAGTCTAACTTCCTTTATTTGCCGAGTTGTTCCATCAAGGACCTGTACTGCGCTGTAATGTGATGTGTTGTGTTGGTCGAATATCTGGGATTAGCCGAATAGTACCATAAAGTGACTGTAACGCAATGTGATGCTGTATGCTTATCAATCTATCTTCCTTTATTCGCCACGCTGTTCCATAAATGGCCTGTATTGTGCTGTCTTGCTGTATGTTCTGTCAGTCTAACTTCCTTTATTCGCCGAGTTGTTCCATCAAGGACCTGTACTGCGCTCTAATGTGATGTGCTGTATTGGTCTAATGTCCGGGACTTGCCGAATATTACCATAAAGTGACTGCAACGCTGTGTAATGCTGTATGTTTATCAATCTATCTTCCTTTATTCGCCACGCTGTTCCATAGACGGCCTGTACTGTGCTGTCATGCTGTATGTTCTGTCAGTCTAACTTCCTGTATTCGCCGAGTTGTACCATCAAGGACCTGTGCTGCGCCGTCATGTGCTATGTTGCATAGGACTAATGTCCAGTATTAGCCAAATGGCACCATAAAGGGCCTGTATTGCCATGTAATGCTCTATATTCTGTCAGTCTAACTTCCGTTATTAGCCGAGGTGTTCCATCAAGTATCTGTACTGCGCTGTAATGTGATGTGTTGTATTGGTCTAATATCCGGTATTAGCCGAATGGTACCATAAAGGGCCTGTATTGCGATGTAATGCTCAATATTCTGTCAGTCTAACTTCCGTTATTAGCCGAGGTGTTCCATCAAGTATCTGTACTGCGCTGTAATGTGATGTGTTGTGTTGGTCTTATGTCCAGTATTAGCCGAATGGTACCATATAGTGACTGTAACACTATGTAATGCTGTATGTTTATCAATCTATCTTCCTTTACTCGCCACACTGTTCCATCAAGGGCCTTTACTGTGCAGTCATGCTGTATGTTCTGTCAGTCTAACTTGCATTATTCGCCGAGTTGTTCCATCAAGGACCTGTACTGCGCTGTAATGTGATGTGTTGTATTGGTCTAATGTCCAGTATTATCCGAATGGTACCATTAAGTGCCTGTATTGCTATGCAATACTGTAAGTTTATTAATCCATCGTCCTTTATTCGCCACACTGTTCCATCAAGGGCCTGTACTGTGCTGTCATGCTGTATGTTCTGTCAGTCTAACTTCCTTTATTTCCCGAGTTGTTCCATCAAGGACCTGTACTGCGCTGTAATGTGATGTTTTGTATTGGTCTAATGTCCGGTATTTGCTGAATAGTACTATAAAGTGACTGTAACGCTATGTAATGCTCTATGTTTATCAATCTATCTTCCTTTATTTGCCACACTGTTCCATAAATGGCCTGTACTGTTCTGTCATGCTGTATGTTCTGTCAGTCTAACTTCCTTTATTAGCCGAGTTGTTCCATCAAGGACCTGTACTGCGCTCTAATGTGATGTGTTTCTTGGTCTAATGTCCGGTATTAGCCCAATGGTACCATAAAGTGAGTGTAATGCTATGTAATGCTGTATGTTTATCAATCTATCTTCGTGTATTAGCCGAGGTGTTCCATCAAGGACATTTACTGCGCTGTATTGTGCTATGTTGCACAGGACTAATGTCCAGTGTTAGCCGAATGGTACCATAAAGTGACTGTAACGCTATGTAATGCTGTATGTTTATCAATCTATCTTCATTTATTCGCCACGCAGTTCCATAAAGGGCCTGTATTGTGCTGACATAATGTATGTTCTGACAGTCTAATTTCCTTTATTAGGCAAGTTGTTCCATCAATGACCTGTGCTGCGCCGTCATGTGCTATGTTGCATAGGACTAATGTCCAGTATTAGCCGAATGGCACCATAAAGTGCCTGTATTGCCATGTAATGCTCTATATTCTGTCAGTCTAACTTCCGTTATTAGCCGAGGTGTTCCATCAAGTATCTGTACTGCGCTGTAATGTGATGTGTTGTATTGGTCTAATGTCCGGTATTAGCCGAATGGTACCATAAAGTGCCTGTATTGCTATGCAATACTATAAGTTAATTAATCCATCTTCCTTTATTCGCCACACTGTTCCATCAAGGGCCTGTACTGTGCTGTCATGCTGTATGTTCTGTCAGTCTAACTTCCTTTATTCGCCGAGTTGTTCCATCAAGGACCTGTACTGCGCTGTAATGTGATGTGTTGTATTGGTCTAAGGTCCGGTATTAGCCGAATGGAACCATAAAGGGCCTGTATTGCGATGTAATGCTCTATATTCTGTCAGTCTAACTTCCGTTATTAGCCGAGGGGTTCCATCAAGTATCTGTACTGCGCTGTAATTTGATGTGTTGTGTTGGTCTAATGTCCAGTATTAGCCGAATGGTACCATATAGTGACTGTAACACCATGTAATGCTGTATGTTTATCAATCTATCTTCCTTTACTCGCCACACTGTTCCATAAAGGGCCTGTACTGTGCAGTCATGCTGTATGTTCTGTCAGTCTAACTTCCATTATTCGCCGAGTTGTTCCATCAAGGACCTGTACTGCGCTGTAATGTCATGTGTTGTATTGGTCTAATGTCCGGTATTAGCCAAATGGTACCATCAAGTGCCTGTATTGCTATGCAATACTGTAAGTTTATTAATCCATCATTCTTTATTCGCCACACTGTTCCATCAATGGCCTGTACTGTGCTGTCATGCTGTACGTTCTATCAGTCTAACTTCCTCTATTAGCCGAGTTGTTCTATCAAGGACCTGTACTGCGCTCTAATGTGATGTGTCGTATTGGTCTCATGTCCGGTATTAGCCGAATAGTACCATAAAGTGATTGTAACGCTATGTAATGCTGTATGTTTATCAATCTATCTTCCTTCATTCGCCACGCCGTTCCATAAATGGCCTGTACTGTGCTGTCATGCTGTATGTTCTGTCAGTCTAACTTCCTTTATTCGCCGAGTTGTTCCATCAAGGACCTGTACTGCGCTCTAATGTGATGTGTCGTATTGGTCTCATGTCCGGTATTAGCCGAATAGTACCATAAAGTGACTGTAACGCTCTGTAATGCTGTATATTTATCAATCTATCTTCCTTTATTCGCCACGCTGTTCCATAAATGGCCAGTACTGTGCTGTCATGCTGTATGTTCTGTCAGTCTAACTTCCTTTATTAGTCGAGTTGTTCCATTAAGGACCTTTACTGCGCTGTATTGTGCTATGTTGCACAGGACTCATGTCCAGCGTTAGCCGAATGGTACCATAAAGGGCTTGTATTGCGATGTAATGCTCTTCATTCTATCAGTCTAACTACCATTATTCGCCGAGTTGTTCCTTCAAGGTCCTGTACTGCACTGTAATGTGATGTGTTGTATTGGTCTAATGTCCGGTATAAGCCGAATGGTACCATAAAGTGACTGTAACGCTATGTAATGCTGTATTTTTATCAATCTATCTTCCTTTATTCGCCACGCAGTTCCATAAAGGGCCGGTATTGTGCTGACATAATGTATGTTCTGACAGTCTAATTTCCTTTATTAGGCAAGTTGTTCCATCAATGACCTGTGCTGCGCTGTCATGTGCTATGTTGCATCGGACTAATGTCCAGTATTAGCCGAATGGCACCATATAGGGCCTGTATTGCGATGTAATGCTCTATATTCTTTCAGTCTAACTTCCGTTATTAGCCGAGGTGTTCCATCAAGGATCTGTACTGCGCTGTAATGTGATGTGTTGGTCTAATGTCCGGTATTAGCCGAATGGTACCATAAAGTGACTGTAATGCTATGTAATGCTATATTTTTATCAATCTATCTTCCTTTATTCGCCACGCTGTTCCTTAAAGGGCCTGTACTGTGCTGTCATGCTGTATGTTCTGTCAGTCTAACTTGCTTTATTCGCCGAGTTGTTCCATGAAGGAATTGTACTGCGCTGAAATGTGCTATGATGTATCGGACTAATGTCCAAAATTGCCGAATGGTACCATAAAGGGCCTATATTGCGATGTAATGCTCTATGTTCTATCATTCTAACTTCCTTTATTAGTCGAGGTGTTCCATCAAGGACCTGTACTGCGCTGTAATGTGATGTGTTGTATTGGTCTAATGTCCGGTATTAGTCGAATGGTTCCATAAAGGGCCTGTACTGCGATGTAATGCTGTGTGTTCTATCAATCTAACTTCCTTGATTAGCCACGCTGTTCCATAAATGGCCTGTACTGTTCTGTCATGCTGTATGTTCTGTCAGTCTAACTTCCTTTATTAGCCGAGTTGTTCCATCAAGGCCTGTACTGTGCTGTAATGTGTTATGTTGTATAGGACTAATGTCCAGTATTATCCGAATAGTTCCATAAAGGGCCTGTACTGCGATGAACTGCTGTGCATTCTATCAATCTGACTTCCTTGATTCGCCACGCTGTTCCATAAATGGCCTGTACTGTTCTGTCATGCTGTTTGTTCTGTCAGTCTAACTTCCTTTATTAGCCAAGTTGTTCCATCAAGGCCTGTACTGCGCTGTAATGTGATGTGTTGTATTGGTCTAATGTCCGGTATTAGTCGAATGGTTCCATAAAGGGCCTGTACTGCGATTTAATGCTGTGTGTTCTATCAATCTAACTTCCTTGATTAGCCACGCTGTTCCATAAATGGCCTGTAATGTTCTGTCATGCTGTATGTTCTGTCAGTCTAACTTCCTTTATTAGCCGAGTTGTTCCATCAAGGCCTGTGCTGTGCTGTAATGTGTTATGTTGTATAGGACTAATGTCCAGTATTATCCGAATGGTTCCATAAAGGGCCTATAGTGCGATGAAATGCTGTGTGTTCTATCAATCTAACTTCCTTTATTAGCCGAGTTGTTCTATGAAGGACCTGTACTGCGCTGTAATGTGTTATGTTGTATAGGACTAATGTCCCTTATTAGCAAAATGGTTCCATAAAGGGCCTGTACAGCGATGCAATGCTGTGTGTTCTATTAATCTATCTTCCTTTATTAGACACGCTGTTCCAAAAAGTGCACTTACTGTGCTATGATGCTGTATGTTCTGTCAGTCTAACTTCCTTTATTAGCCGAGTTGTTCCAGCAAGGACCTGTACTGCTCTGTAATGTGTTATGTTGTATTGGACTAATGTACAGTATTAGCAGAATGGTTCCGTAAAGAGCCTGTACTGCGATGTAATGCTGTGTGTTCTATCAATCTAACTTCCTTGATGAGCCACGCCGTTCCATAAATGGCCTGTACTGTTATGTCATGCTGTATGTTCTGTCAGTCTAACTTCCTTTAGTAGCTGAGTTGTTCCATCAAGGCCTGTACTGCGCTGTAATGTGATGTGTTGTATTGGTCTAATGACCGGTATTAGCCGAATGGTTTGGTAAAGAGCCTGTACTGCGATGAAATGCTGTGTGTTCTATCAATCTAACCTCCTTGATTAGCCACACTGTTCCATAAAGTGCCCGTATTGTTCTGTCATGCTGTGTGTTCTGTCAGTCTAACTTCCTTTATTAGCCGAGTTGTTCCATCAAGAACCTGTACTGCGCTGTAATGTTATGTGTTGTATGGGTCTAATGTCTGGTATTAGCCAAATGGTTCCATAAAGAGCCTGTATTGCGATGTAATGCTGTGTCTTCTATCAGTCTAACTTCCTTGATTAGCCACGCTGTTCCATAAATGGCCTGTACTGTTCTGTCATGCTGTGTGTTCTGTCAGTCTAACTTCCTTTATTAGCCGATGTGTTCCATCAAGGACCTGTACTGCGCTGTAATGTGTTATGTTGTACGGGACTAATGTCCAGTATTATCCGAATGGTTCCATAAATGGCCTGTACTGCGATGAAATGCTGTGTGTTCTATCAATCTAACCTCCTTGATGAGCCACGCTGTTCCATAAAGTGCCCGTACTGTTCAGTCATGCTGTGTGTTCTGTCAGTCTAACTTCCTTTATTAGCCGAGTTGTTCCATCAAGGACCTGTACTGCGCTGTAATGTGTTATGTTGTATAGGACTAAAGTCCGGTATTAGCCAAATGGTTCCGTAAAGAGCCTGTATTGCGATGTAATACTGTGTGTTCTATCAGTCTAACTTCCTTGATTAGTCACGCTGTTCCATAAATGGCCTGTACTGTTATGTCATGCCGTATGTTCTGTCAGTCTAACTTCCTTTATTAGCCGAGTTGTTCCATCAAGGCCTGTACTGCGCTGTAATGTGATGTGTTGTATTGGTCTAATGTCCGGTATTAGCCGAATGGTTTGGTAAAGAGCCTGTACTGCGATGTAATGCTGTGTGTTCTATCAGTCTATCTTCCTTGATTAGCCACGCTGTTCCATAAAGGGCCCGTACTGTGCTGTCATGCTGTATGTTCTGTCAGTCTAACTTCCTTTATTAGCCGAGTTGTTCCAGCAAGGACCAGTACTTCGCTGTGATGTGCTATGTTGTATCGGACTAAATGTCCGGTATGAGCCGAATGGTACCATAGAGGGCCTGTATTGCGATGTAATGCTGTGTGTTCTATCAGTCTAACTTCCTTGATGAGCCACGTCGTTCCATAAATGACCTGTACTGTTCTGTCATGCTGTATGTTCTGTCAGTTTAACTTCCTTTATTAGCCAAGTTGTTCCATCAAGGCCTGTACTGCGCTCTAATGTGTTATGTTGTATCGGACTAATGTGCAGTATTATCCAAATGGTTCCAGAAAGGGCCTGTACTGCGATGAAATGCTGTGTGTTCTATCAATCTAACCTCCTTGATGCGCCACGCTGTTCCATAAAGTGCCCGTACTCTTCTGTCATGCTGTGTGTTCTGTCAGTCTAACTTCCTGTATTAGCCGAGTTGTTCCATCAAGGCCTGTACTGCGCTCTAATGTGATGTGTTGTCTTGGTCTAATGTCCGTCATTAGCCGATTGGTTCCATAAAGGGCCTGTACAGCGATGTAATGCTGTGTGTTCTACCAATCTATCTTCCTTTATTAGCCACGCTGTTCCATAAAGGGCCCGTACTGTGCTGTTATGCTGTATGTTCTGTCAGTCTAACTTCCTTTATTAGCCGAGTTGTTCAATGAAGGACCTGCACTGCGCTGTAATGTGATGTGTTGTATTGGTCTAATGTTCGGTATTAGCCGAATGGTTTGGCAAAGAGCCTGTACTGCGATGCAATGCTGTGTGTTCTATCAATCTAACTTCCTTGATTAGCCACGCTGTTCCATAAATGGCCAGTACTGTTCTGTCATGCTGTATGTTCTGTCAGTCTAACTTCCTTTATTAGCCGAGTTGTTCCATCAAGGACCTATACTGCGGTGTGATGTGCTCTGTTGTATAGGACTAAATGTCCGGTATTTGCCGAATGGTACCATAGAGGGCCTGTATTGCGATGTAATGCTGTGTGTTCTATCAGTCTAACTTCCTTTATTAGCCGATGTGTTCCATCAAGGACCTGTACTGCGCTGTAATGTGTTATGTAGAATAGGACTAATGTCCGGTATTAGCCAAATGGTTCAATGAAGAGCCTGTATTGCGATGTAATGCTGTGTGTTCTATCAATCTAACTTCCTTGATTAGCCACACTGTTCCATAAATGGCCTGTACTTTTATGTCATGCTGTATGTTCTGTCTGTCTAACTTCCTTTATTAGCCGAGTTGTTCCATCAAGGCCTGTACTGCGCTGTAATGTGATGTGTTGTATTGGTCTAATGTTCGGTATTAGCCGAATGGTTTGGTAAAGAGCCTGTACTGCGATGTAATGCTGTGTGTTCTATCAATCTAACTTCCTTGATTAGCCGATGTGTTCCATCAAGGACCTGTACTGCGCTGTAATGTGTTATGTTGTATAGGACTAATGTCCGGTATTGACCAAATGGTTCCATAAAGAGCCTGTTTTGCGATGTAATGCGGTGTGTTCTCTCAATCTAACCTCCTTGATGAGCCACGCTGTTCCATAAAGTGCCCGTACTGTTCTGTCATGCTGTGTGTTCTGTCAGTCTAACTTCCTTTCTTATCCGAGTTGTTCCACCAAGGACCTGTATTGCGCTGTGATGTGCTATGTTGTATCGGACTAAATGTCCGGTATGAGCCGAATGGTACCATAGAGGGCCTGCATTGCGATGTAATGCTGTGTGTTCTATCAGTCTAACTTCCTTTATTAGCCGATGTGTTCCATCAAGGACCTGTACTGCGCTGTAATGTGTTATGTTGTATAGGACTAATGTCCAGTATTATCTGAATGGTACCATAGAGGGCCTGTATTGCGATGTAATGCTGTGTGTTCTATCAGTCTAACTTCCTTGATGAGCCACGTCGTTCCATAAATGACCTGTACTGTTCTGTCATGCTGTATGTTCTGTCAGTTTAACTTCCTTTATTAGCCAAGTTGTTCCATCAAGGCCTGTACTGCGCTCTAATGTGTTATGTTGTATCGGACTAATGTGCAGTATTATCCGAATGGTTCCAGAAAGGGCCTGTACTGCGATGAAATGCTGTGTGTTCTATCAATCTAACCTCCTTGATGCGCCACGCTGTTCCATAAAGTGCCCGTACTCTTCTGTCATGCTGTGTGTTCTGTCAGTCTAACTTCCTGTATTAGCCGAGTTGTTCCATCAAGGCCTGTACTGCGCTCTAATGTGATGTGTTGTCTTGGTCTAATGTCCGTCATTAGCCGATTGGTTCCATAAAGGGCCTGTACAGCGATGTAATGCTGTGTGTTCTACCAATCTATCTTCCTTTATTAGCCACGCTGTTCCATAAAGGGCCCGTACTGTGCTGTTATGCTGTATGTTCTGTCAGTCTAACTTCCTTTATTAGCCGAGTTGTTCAATGAAGGACCTGCACTGCGCTGTAATGTGATGTGTTGTATTGGTCTAATGTTCGGTATTAGCCGAATGGTTTGGCAAAGAGCCTGTACTGCGATGCAATGCTGTGTGTTCTATCAATCTAACTTCCTTGATTAGCCACGCTGTTCCATAAATGGCCAGTACTGTTCTGTCATGCTGTATGTTCTGTCAGTCTAACTTCCTTTATTAGCCGAGTTGTTCCATCAAGGACCTATACTGCGGTGTGATGTGCTCTGTTGTATAGGACTAAATGTCCGGTATTTGCCGAATGGTACCATAGAGGGCCTGTATTGCGATGTAATGCTGTGTGTTCTATCAGTCTAACTTCCTTTATTAGCCGATGTGTTCCATCAAGGACCTGTACTGCGCTGTAATGTGTTATGTAGAATAGGACTAATGTCCGGTATTAGCCAAATGGTTCAATGAAGAGCCTGTATTGCGATGTAATGCTGTGTGTTCTATCAATCTAACTTCCTTGATTAGCCACACTGTTCCATAAATGGCCTGTACTTTTATGTCATGCTGTATGTTCTGTCTGTCTAACTTCCTTTATTAGCCGAGTTGTTCCATCAAGGCCTGTACTGCGCTGTAATGTGATGTGTTGTATTGGTCTAATGTTCGGTATTAGCCGAATGGTTTGGTAAAGAGCCTGTACTGCGATGTAATGCTGTGTGTTCTATCAATCTAACTTCCTTGATTAGCCGATGTGTTCCATCAAGGACCTGTACTGCGCTGTAATGTGTTATGTTGTATAGGACTAATGTCCGGTATTGACCAAATGGTTCCATAAAGAGCCTGTTTTGCGATGTAATGCGGTGTGTTCTCTCAATCTAACCTCCTTGATGAGCCACGCTGTTCCATAAAGTGCCCGTACTGTTCTGTCATGCTGTGTGTTCTGTCAGTCTAACTTCCTTTCTTATCCGAGTTGTTCCACCAAGGACCTGTATTGCGCTGTGATGTGCTATGTTGTATCGGACTAAATGTCCGGTATGAGCCGAATGGTACCATAGAGGGCCTGCATTGCGATGTAATGCTGTGTGTTCTATCAGTCTAACTTCCTTTATTAGCCGATGTGTTCCATCAAGGACCTGTACTGCGCTGTAATGTGTTATGTTGTATAGGACTAATGTCCAGTATTATCTGAATGGTTCCATAAAGGGCCTGTACTGCGACGAAATGCTGTGTGTTCTATCAATCTAACCTCCTTGATGCGCCACGTTGTTCCATAACGTGCCCGTACTGTTCTGTCATGCTGTGTGTTCTGTCAGTCTAACCTCCTTTATTAGCCCAGTTGTTCCATCAAGGACCTGTACTGCGCTGTAATGTGATGTGTTGTATTGGTCTATTGTCCGGTATTAGTCTAATGGTTCCTTAAAGAGCCTGTACTGCGATGTAATGCTGTGTGTTCTATCAGTCTAACTTCCTTTATTAGCCACGCTGTTCCGTAAATGGCCTGTACTGTTCCGTCATGCTGTATGTTCTGTCAGTCTAACTTCCTTTATTAGCCGAGTTGTTCCTTCAAGGCCTGTACTGCGCTGTAATGTGAGGTGTTGTAATGGTCTAATGTCCGGTATTAGTCGAATGGTTCCGTAAAGATCCTGTACTGCGATGTAATGCTGTGTGTTCTATCAATCTATGTTCCTTGATTAGCCACGCTGTTCCTTAAAGTGCCCGTACTGTGCTATCATGCTGTATGTTCTGTCAGTCTAACTTCCTTTATTAGCCGAGTTGTTCCATCAAGGACCTGTACTGCGCTCTAATGTGATGTGTTGTATTGGTCTAATTTCCGGTATTAGCCGAATGGTTCAATGAAGAGCCTGTATTGCGATGTAATGCTGTGTGTTCTATCAATCTAACTTCCTTGATTAGCCACACTGTTCCATAAATGGCCTGTACTTTTATGTCATGCTGTATGTTCTGTCTGTCTAACTTCCTTTATTAGCCGAGTTGTTCCATCAAGGCCTGTACTGCGCTGTAATGTGATGTGTTGTATTGGTCTAATGTTCGGTATTAGCCGAATGGTTTGGTAAAGAGCCTGTACTGCGATGTAATGCTGTGTGTTCTATCAATCTAACTTCCTTGATTAGCCGATGTGTTCCATCAAGGACCTGTACTGCGCTGTAATGTGTTATGTTGTATAGGACTAATGTCCGGTATTGACCAAATGGTTCCATAAAGAGCCTGTTTTGCGATGTAATGCGGTGTGTTCTCTCAATCTAACCTCCTTGATTAGCCACGCTGTTCCATAAATGGCCTGTACTGTTCTGTCATGCTGTATGTTCTGTCAGTCTAACTTCCTTTTTTTGCCGAATTGTTCCATCAAGGACTGTACTGTGCTGTGATGTGCTATGTTGTATCCGACTAAATGTCCGGTATGAGCCGAATCGTAGCATATAGGCCCGTATTGCGATGTAATGCTCGATATTGTATCAGTCTAACTTCTTTTATTAGCCGGGTTGTTCCATCAAGGACCTGTACTGCGCTCTAATGTGATGTGTTGTATTGGTCTAATGTCCGGCATTCGCCGAATGGTTACATAAAGGGCCTGTACTGCGATGAAATGCTGTGTGTTCTATTAATCTATCTTCCTTGATTAGCCACGCTGTTCCATAAAGTGCCCGTACTGTGCTATCATGCTGTATGTTCTGTCAGTCTAACTTCCTTTATTAGCCGAGTTGTTCCATCAAGGAACTGTACTGCGCTCTAATGTGATGTCTTGTATTGGTCTAATGTCCGGTATTCGCCGAATGGTTTCATAAAGAGCCTGTACTGCGATGTAATGCTGTATGTTCTGTCAGTCTAACTTCCTTTATTAGCCGAGTTGTTCCAGCAAGGACCTGTACTGCGCTGTAATGTGATGTGTTGTCTTGCTCTAATGTCCGTCATTAGCCGAATGTTACCATAGAGGGCCTGTATTGCGATGTAATGCTCTACATTCGATCAGACTAACTTCCTTTATTAGCCGAGTTGTTCCATCAAGGAACTGTACTGCGCTCTAATGTGATGTCTTGTATTGGTCTAATGTCCGGTATTAGCCGAATGGTTCCATAAAGAGCCTGTACTGCGATGTAATGCTGTGTGTTCTATCAATCTATCTTCCTTGATTCGCCACGCTGTTCCATAATGGGCCCATACTGTGCTGTCAGTCTAACTTCCTTTATTTGCCGAGTTGTTCCATGAAGGACCTGTACTGAGGTGTAATGTGCTATGTTGCATCGGACTAATGTCCAGTATTAGCCGAATGGTTCCATAACGTGCCTGTATTGCGATGTAATGCTCCATATTCTGTCAGTCTGACTTCCTTTATTAGCCGTGTTGTTCTATCAAGGACCTGTACTGCGCTGTAATGTGCTATGTTGTATAGGACTAATGTCCAGATTTTGCTGAATGGTTCCATAAAGGGCCTGTACTGCGATGTAATGCTCTAAATTCTATCAGTCTAACTTCCTTGATTAGCCACGCTGTTCCATCAATGGCCTGTACTGTTCTGTCATGCTGTATGTTCTGTCAGTCTAACTTCCTTTATTAGCCGAGTTGTTCCATCAAGGACCTGTACTGCACTGTAATGTGTTATGTTATGTAGGACTAATGTCCTGTATTAGCCGAGTGGTTCCATAAAGGGCCTATATTGCGCTGTAATGCTGTCTGTTCTTTGACTCTAATTTCCTTTATTAGTTGAGTGGTTTCATCAAAGGCATTACTGTGCTGTAATGTTCTATCTTTTATTTGTCTAATGTCTGGTATTAGTCGAGTGGTTCCGCAAAGGGCCTGTGCAGGGTTGTAATGCTGTCTGTTCTACGAGTCTAACTTCCTTTATTTGCCAAGTGGTTCCATAAAGGACCTGTACTGTGCTATAATGTACTCTGTTGTATTCGTCTAATGTCTGGTATTAGTCGAGGTGTTCCATAAAGGGCCTGTACCGTGCTGTGATGGTGTTTGTTCTTTGACTCTAACATCCTTTATTAGCCATAAAGGACTTGTCCTGCGCTGTAATGCTGTATGTTCTGTGAGTCTCATTTCCTTTGTTCGCCGAGCAGTTCCGTAAAGGGCCTGTAATATGCTGTAATGTTCTATGTTGTATTTATCTAATGTCCGGTATTAGCCGAGTGGTTACATAAAGGGTCTTTGCTACGCTGTAATGCTGTGTGTTCTATGAATCTAACTTCCTTTCTTCGCCGAGCAGTTCCATAAAGGATCTGTACTGTGCTGTGTTGTGTTATGTTGTATTGGTTTAATGTCTGATATTAGTCAAGTGGTTCCATAAAGGGCCTGTACTGCGCTGTAATATACAATGTTGTATTAGACTAATGTCCAGTATTAACGGAGTGGTTCCATAAATGACCTGAACTGTGCTGGAATGCTGAATGTTCTATGAATCTAACATGCTTTATTAGCCAAGCAATTGCATAAAGGACCTGTACTGTGCTTTTTTGTTCTATGTTATATTGGTGTAATGTCCGGTATTAGTCGAACGGTTCCATGAAGCTGCTGTACTGCGCTGTAATTCTCTACGTTCTATGAATCTCCATTCCTTTACTAGCCAAGTGGTTCCCTAAAGGACCTGTACTGCTCTGTAATGCTGTATTATCTATGACTCCAACTTCCTTTATTTGCCGAGCGGTTCCATAAGGGGCCTGTACTGTGCTGTAATGCTGTTTGTTCTTTGACTCTAACTTTATTTATTAGACGAGTGGTTCCATCAAGCGTCTGTACTTTGTGGTTATGTTCCATGTTGTATTGGTCTAATATCCGGCATTAGTTGAGAGATTCCATAAAAGGCCTGTACTGCGCTGCAACGCTGTATGTTCTCTGAGTCTAACTTCCTTTATTTGCTGAGCAGTTCCATAAAGTTCCTGTACTGTGCTGTAATGTATTATGTTGTATTGGTTTAATGTACCGAATTAGTCAAGTGGTTCCATCAAGGACTTGAACTGTGCTGGAATGCTGTATGTTTTATGAGTCTATAACAACTGCTCGGCTAATAAAGCATGTTAAAGGACCTGTACTGTACTTTAATATTCTATGTTATATTGGTCTAATGTCCGGTATTTATCAAACGGTTCCATGAAGCTGCTGTACTGCGCTGTAATTCTCTACGTTCTATGAATCTCCATTCCTTTACTAGCCAAGTGGTTCCATAAAGGACCTCTGTAATGCTGTATTGTCTATGACTCCAACTTCCTTTATTAGAAGAGCGGTTCCATAAAAGGACCTGTACTGTGCTGTAATGTTCTATGTTTTATTGGTCTAATGTCCGGTATTTGTCGAGTGGTTTCATAAAGGGCTTGTACTGTGCTGCAACGCTATATATTCTCTGAGTCTAACTTCCTTTATTTGCCAAGCAGTTCCATAAAGTCCCTGTACTGTGCTGTAATGTATTATGTTGTATGGTTTAATGTCCGATATTAGTCAAGTTGTTCCATAAAGGGCCTGTACTGCACAGTGATGCTGTATGTTCTCTGAGTCTAACTTCCTCTATTAGCCGAGCGGTTCTTTAAAGGACCTGTACTGTGCTGTAATGTTCAATGTTGTATTGGTTTAATGTCCAGTATTAGTTGAGTGGTTCCATTAAGGGCCTGTACTGTGCTCTAATGCTGTATGTTCTACGAGTCTAACCTCCTTTATCAGTCAAGTGATTCCATAAAGGACCTGTACTGTGCTGGATGCTGTATATTCTACGAGTCTAATGTCCGGTATTAGCCGAGCGGTCCCATCAAGGGCCTGTACTGCGCTGTGATGCTGTCTGTTCTATGATTCTAACTTCCTTTATTAGCTGAGTGGTTCCATCAAAAGCCTGTATTGTGCTGTAATGCAGTTCGTTCTTTGACTCTAACTACCTTTATTAGTCGAGTGATTCCATCAAGGGCCTGTACTGCAATGTTATGTTCTATGTTGTATTGGTCTAATGTCCGGTATTAGCAGAGTGGTTACATAAAGAGCTTGTGCTTTTTAATACCGGATATTAGACCAATACAACATAGAACATCACAGCACAGTACAGGCTCTTGATGGAACCACTAGACTAATAAAGGATGTTAGAGTCAAAGAACAAACAGCAGTACAAGCCCTTAATGTAACCACTCGGCTAATACTGGACATTAGACAAATACAAAATAGAACATTACAGCACAGTACAGGCACTTTACGGAACTGCTCGGCTGTTATGTTCTATTTTGTAATTTGTCGAATGTCCGGTACTAGCCGAATAAAGGAAGTTAGACTCATAGAACATACAGAATTACAGCGCAGTACAGGCCCTTGATGGAAGCACTCAACTAATACCTGACATTAGACCAACACAACATCGAACATAACAGCACAGTACAGGCCCTTGATTAGATTAGATTAGATTACATTACAGTGTGGAAACAGGCCCTTCGGCCCAACAAGTCCACACCAACCCGCCGAAGCGCAACCCAACCCACCCATACCCCTACATTTACCCCTTACCTAACACTACAGGCAATTTAGCATGGCCAATTCACCTGACCTTTGGACTGTGGGAGGAAACCGGAGCACCCGGAGGAAACCCACGCAGACATTGTGCTGTAATGCAGTTTGTTCTTTGACTCTAACTTCCTTTATTAGCCGAGTGATTCCATAAAGGGCCTGTACTGTGCTGTCATGTTTTATTTTGTATTTGTCTAATGTCCGGTACTAGCTGAGTGGTTACATAAAGGGCCTGTACTATGCTGTAATGCTGTTGTTCTTTGACTCTAACATCCTTTATTAGTTTAGTGGTTCTATCAAGGGCCTGTACTGCGCTGTAATGTTCTATGTTGTATTTGTCTAATGTCCCGTATTAGCAGAGTGGCCTGTACTGCGCTGTAATGCTGTATGTTCTATGAGTCTAACTTCCTTTATAAACCGAGCAATTCCATAAAGGGCCTGTACTGTGCTGTTATGTTCTATTTTGTATTTGTCGAATGTCCGGTACTATGAAACCATTCGGCTAAAGGGCTTGTACTGCGCTGTGATGCTGTTTGTTCTTTGACTCTATGGAACCACTCGTCTAATAAATGAAGTTAAAGGGCCTGTACTGTGCTGTCATGTGTCATGTTGTATTTGTCTAATGTTTGCTACTAGCTGAGTGGTTCCATAAAGGACCTGTACTGCGCTGTAATGTTCTATGTTGTATTGGTCCAATGTCCGGTATGAGCCGAGTGATTCCATAAAGGGCTTGTACTGCGCTGTAATGCTGTATGTTCTGTGAGTTTAACTTACAGCATTACAGCACAGTACAGGCCCATGATGGAACCACTCGGCTAATATAGTATGTTCTATGAATCTAACTTCCTGTATTAGCTGAGCGGTTCAATAAACAACCTGGACTGTGCTATAATGATCGGTGTTGTATTGGTCTAATATCCGGTATTAGTCGAGTGGTTCCATCAAGGGCCTGTACTGCACTATAATGCTGTTTGAACCACTCGGCTAATAAAGGATGTTAGGGTCAAAGAACAAACAGCATTACAGCGCAGTACAGGCTCTTGATGGAACCACTCAACTAAGATCGGATATTAGACCAATACAACACAGGACCTGTACTGTGCTGTAATGTTCTGTGTTGTATTGGTCTAATATCCGATATTAGTCGAGTGGTTCCATAAAGGACCTATACTGTGCTGTGATGCTGTTTGTTCTTTGACTCTAACATCCTTTATTAGACCAGTGGTTCTATCAAGGGCCGATACTGCGCTGTAATGTACCATTTTGTATTAGTCTAATATACGGTATTAGTCGAGCAGTTCCATAAAGGGCCTGTACTGTGCTGTAATGCTGTATGTTCTATGAGTCTCACTTCCTTTATTAGCCGAGCGGTTCCATAATACAACACAGCACAGTAATGTCTGATATTAGTCAAGTGGTTCCATAAAGGATCTGTAGTCTAATACAACATTGTATATTACAGCGCAGTACAGGCCCTTTATGTTGTATTGGTTTAATGTCCGGTATTAATGGAGTGGTTCCATAAATGACCTGAATGGTGCTGGAATGCTGAATGTTCTATGAGTCTAACATGCTTTATTAGCCGAGCGATTGCATAAAGGACCTGTACACCAATATAACATAGAACATTAAAGCACAGTAATGTCCGGTATTAGTCGAACGGTTCGAATCTCCATTCCTTTACTAGCCAAATGGTTCCATCAAGGACCTCTGTAATGCTGTATTGTCTATGACTCCAACTTCCTTTATTAGAAGAGCGGTTCCATAAAAGGACCTGTACTGTGCTGTAATGTTCTATGTTTTATTGGTCTAATGTCCGGTATTAGTCGAGTGGTTTCATAAAGGGCCTGTACTGTGCTGCAACGCTATATGTTCTCTGAGTCTATGGAACTGCTCGGCAAATAAAGGAAGTTAACACAGCACAGTACAGGGACTTTAACTTCCTTTATTTGCCGAGCAGTTCCATAGACTCAGAGAACATATAGCGTTGCAGCACAGTACAGGCCCTTTATGAAACCACTCGTCTAATATCGGACATTAAACCATACAACATAATGTCCGATATTAGACGAGTGGTTACATAAAGGGCCTGTACTGTGCTGCAACGCTGTCTGTTCTACGAGTCTCACTTCTTTTATTATATGAGCGGACCTGTACCACAGTACCACCTGTTATGTTCAGTGTTGTGTTGGTCTAATGTCCGGTATTAGTAGAGTAGTTCCATAAAAGGCCTGTACTGCGCTGTGATGCTGTTTGTTCTTTATTAGCCTAGTGGTTCAAAGGATGTTAGAGGCAATCAAGGGCCTGTACTGTAGAATAATACAACATAGAACATTACAGCACAGTACAGGCCCTTTGTGCGGTATTAGTCGAGCAGTTCCATAATGTTGTAATGTACTATGTAACCAATCGTCTAATACTGGACACTAAAGGGCCTGTACTGCGCTGTAATGCTGTTTGTTCTTTGACCCTAACATCCTGTATTAGCCGAGTGGTTCCATCAAGGGCTTGTAGTATGCCATTCTGCGTTGTATCTGTGTATCTGAGGGTGTTCAGCAGCAGTGCCTGTGTATCTGAGGGTGTTCAGCAGCACCTGTGTATCTGAGGGTGTTCAGCAGCAGCAGCGCCTGTGTATCTGAGGGTGTTCAGCAGCGCCTGTGTATCTGAGGGTGTTCAGCAGCAGCAGCGCCTGTGTATCTGAGGGTGTTCAGCAGCGCCTGTGTATCTGAGGGTGTTCAGCAGCACCTGTGTATCTGAGGGTGTTCAGCAGCAGCAGCGCCTGTGTATCTGAGGGTGTTCAGCAGCGCCTGTGTATCTGAGGGTGTTCAGCAGCACCTGTGTATCTGAGGGTGTTCAGCAGCGCCTGTGTATCTGAGGGTGTTCAGCAGCAGCAGCGCCTGTGTATCTGAGGGTGTTCAGCAGCGCCTGTGTATCTGAGGGTGTTCAGCAGCACCTGTGTATCTGAGGGTGTTCAGCAGCAGCAGCGCCTGTGTATCTGAGGGTGTTCAGCAGCGCCTGTGTATCTGAGGGTGTTCAGCAGCGCCTGTGTATCTGAGGGTGTTCAGCAGCGCCTGTGTATCTGAGGGTGTTCAGCAGCGCCTGTGTATCTGAGGGTGTTCAGCAGCAGCAGCGCCTGTGTATCTGAGGGTGTTCAGCAGCGCCTGTGTATCTGAGGGTGTTCAGCAGCGCCTGTGTATCTGAGGGTGTTCAGCAGCAGCAGCGCCTGTGTATCTGAGGGTGTTCAGCAGCAGCAGCGCCTGTGTATCTGAGGGTGTTCAGCAGCGCCTGTGTATCTGAGGGTGTTCAGCAGCACCTGTGTATCTGAGGGTGTTCAGCAGCGCCTGTGTATCTGAGGGTGTTCAGCAGCGCCTGTGTATCTGAGGGTGTTCAGCAGCGCCTGTGTATCTGAGGGTGTTCAGCAGCGCCTGTGTATCTGAGGGTGTTCAGCAGCGCCTGTGTATCTGAGGGGGATGGCACGGCGAGGAAATTTGCGAGAGCGCGCGGAACAGTTGGAGAAATCAAAAGCGAGAGTGCGCGTGCTTGAGTGAGCACGAGGGAGAGCGCGCATGGCCACCAGAGCGAGCTACTGTGCGAGAACGAGCGTGTGCAAGAGAGCGCACAAGAGAAATAAACAGCGCGCGCAAGAGTGAGCGAGGGAGAGTGAGCGCGCCTGTGAGAACGCGCGAGAGGGACAGAGAGAGACAGCAAGATAAAGAAAGACAGAAGGAAGGAAGAGGAGGGAGAGAGAAAAACAGAGGAAAAAAATACCAAAGAACAAGAAAAATTAGTATGAGGAAACAAAGACAAGGAGACAGAGGAGAGAGAGGGCGGAATCAGGGGAAAGAGACCAGAAGATGGAGAAAGAGGGAAAGAGAATAAGAAAGAGACAAAAGGAGAGGCTGGCTGTTTTTGTGGGAGAGGAAATTTATTGCTCAGGCAGCATTTGAGAGCCAGAGAGAAGTAAAGTGAAAAGGGGAAACGTCAGACAGAGACAAACACTAGTCAAGGTATAACATAGACAGATAAAAGAGGTAAGATCACCATTCCAGCTAGTCCAATCTCTCTCGATGGTCTCCCACACCCTTTTTGGCAACAGGGATAGACCCTGCTCCTGCAGTTTGCTTCAGAACAGATATTTCAAGGAGACGGGTGATTGAAGGATAAAAACTTGGATTGCTATTCCAAACACTATCCACAAACTCTCGCACACACAGTGACAGACAGAAACACTCTTTTATGTATAAATACTAGAGTTTTTATGAATAAAATATATTTTAGCAATTAACGTTTGTTTAGAACTACTTTTAAGGGCAAAAATGTTTTTTTAAAACTTATGCAGGAGACTGTTTCTGTCTGACCCTTTTATTGATTCAAATGTATGTAAATACAGTTACTCAGCCACAGTCTCTTTTGCCATATGGACTGAGCATGAGATATCAGATTCTGCCTGTCATTCAAGGGTCCCTCTTAACTGAAATTCCAGCTCATCCAGATAACTCCCAGCCCCTCTACCTGGAGCAAAGTCATCTTTGGGATTCGGGGTAGGAGGTGTGAGCACAAGCAGCAGGTCTAGCCTAGACTATGTTTGCCTCCCGCTGTCTTCTGACCTCATACACGGAACCCAGATTTGAAATGTACACAGAAACAAAGCTGGAGTTTCAATCCTTCAGAAGCCAGAACACAGAACAACAGGTTTATTTAGACAAAGGAACACAGGCTTAACAGACACAAATTTATCCCACAAGTGAATTTGGGATTTTCATAAAAAGTGCAAGTTGACCTATAATCAGTTTTAAAATTTCTACAAATGAGTTGTAAGTCTGTCTGTAAATGATGTACAGTGAGGTCGTTGATGAGGCACCCTATTTTGGTCACCCTATTACAAGAAAGCCAAACAGGAAAGAATGCAAAGTAGAGTTATGTCTAACTAGTCCTGGCAATATCTTCTTGTAACTTTAGCTATGAAGAGGTTGGTCAAGATAGGACTTTATTCCTTGTGACGAAGGGGAATGAGGGTTGACCTTACTGAGGTGTATAATATCATAAGGAGCATTGATAAGGTGAATGCATAAAGTCGGGGCAATTTGTTCACGCAGAGAGTGGTGCGTATATGGAATGGGCTGCCATAAAAACTGGTTGAGGCAGGTACGATAACAACATTAAACTATCCATGTATCTCTTTAACATGTTTTTTAAAAGGAATATGGACCAAATGCAGGCAATTGAAAATAGCTGTGTGGGTATGGAGCAGTTTGGGCCAAAGGGTCTGTCTCCATGCTGTATTACTCTATGAATCTGTCCAAGTATCTCTATGTGTCCATTTGTGTGTGTCCATCTTTGTCTGCAATGGGACATGTTTATCCTGGAGGGAAGTTTGTTAATTCTTTCAATGTGAATTCAACGTTCAAAGCCTCGTGCTCCCTCTTGTATTTAAAGTGATTAAATGCCACCCTCGTGCCACTGCACAAGCAGTTTCTTTTTGGAGAAGGCATCAGGGATCTGCTCTCCACGATGACAGACAATAATTGAATGAAATGTCACAGAAGGTTCTGAAGAAGGCACACTTTACCCAAAGCGTTAACTCTGATTTCTCTCCACAGATGTTGCCAGACCTGCTGAGCTTTTCCAGCAATTTTTTCATTTGCTTTACAGCATCTGCCATTCTCACAGTTTTTAAGATGACAGCATTTCTGTTTCCACCTGGTTTTAAATAAAGGGCTTGTTACAGCTGGTCTAGGTATTTGTATCCCATCCCACAATGCCCACATTTCTACAGATTTTTCATGATGCAAATCTCCTTGCATCTCTCCAGTTTGGTTGATCTGTTGGATCCTTGCCCATACACACTATACATGTGTAGTTTCTCTCTTGGAGAGAACTGCTTTCAGATTGTTAACTCAAACACATGCCTGAATAACAGTGTTCCACTGAAACCATTTTTTTTTATCTTGGTACTTTACCACTCGCACTTCTATATAAAATTTTATATAAGCATAGAATCTCTACAGTGTGGAAACAGGCCCTTTCACTCAACAAGTCCACACTTACCCTTCAAAGAGTAACCCACCTGATCCATTCCCCTACCCTATTACCCCGGACCAATAACCTACACATCCCTGAATACTATGGGCAATTTAGCATGGTCAATTCACCTTACCTGGACATCTTTGGGAAGATTAACAGGAAGTCCAAAGATTCCCAAGTGAATCACCTCACATTTAGCTGCATTGAACTCCATTTATCCAAGTCCCCTGCAACATTCTTCCACACTGTCCACTACTCCACTGTACATTTTTTCTATGTACAGACTAAAAGGAAATGGGGTAAAACAGGAAAATAGAACTGAGCTGGAACACAAAGTCTAAATGGATTCCTGCTCCTATTTCTGCTGTTCATTAAGCCTCAAGTTGCTGTACATAGGAAAGACTGAATTCCCGAAACAAAATCACCAAGATATGAGACTATATTGAACACAGAGCAGTATAGCTCAGGAACAGGCCCATTGGTCCTGATTTTTCAAAACTAATCCCATCTGCCAGCACACACTCCATATCCCAGCCTGTTGTGCTGGCTAAATGTTTCTTAGAAACAGAAACAATAGCAATGTTTATCACCTCCCCGGAAACATATTCCAGGCACCTACCACTGTGTGTAAACAAAAAAAAACTTTCTGATTCTGACCTTAAACCCAGGCCCCTTGGTATTTACTGCCTGGGAAAAATTCTCAGATTATCTACCCTATCCATGTCTCTCATACATTTTATATGTTTCTATCAGGTCACCCTTCAGCTTCCAAAACAGGAGTGAAAACAATCCAACTTGTCCAAACACTCCTTATAGCTAATTCAGTCCACGCAACATCCTCTTTTGCACCCTCTCCAAAGCTGATCCTATTGTGTTGTGTATAATCTTTCCTATGTGCTGACACTAGCATGCCACAGACATTGCTTTCAACTTACAGTTACATGTGGACAGACAGGTTTTCTATAGAAATGTGTAAGCGGTCATTAGAGTTATCTAGCAGGTCAGCAGGGCACACTGACTTCACAAAAGGAACAAAGATGCCACAGGTCAGTCAGTGCAAACCAGCATCAATGGGTGAGTACCTATCAGAACAGGGAGGTGCCTGAGGTGATCAACTGTTGGGAGGTTACTTGAAGAGGAATTCCTTCAATATCTGACAGGTTTAAAGATCATGTCTAACAAACAGATCAGGGGGAGATTCACAACATTCCAAGCTTACATAGCTGCATCCTCAATTAACAACTTTTCTTGTCAATACATAAGAACTATAAATTAGTTTCTTGTTCATCTTCAGTGCAATGTTGATCCTGAATAAATTCCAATTTAAAAATGAGATTTTCAGATATGATGGTCCACTCACAAACGAATGAGAGATGTTGTGGGTTACCATTATCTAATTGGGATAACTGAAATCAGGATCAACCACCCACCAACCCCCCTGTTTCTGAATGAAAATCATTCAGTCCTGGTTGTGATGATCAGCAGCAGCTACAACAGAAACCTAGCCCTGCTGTTCCTTGTGAACTCGCTGGTGCGTCAGCAGGTGGGATGACTGAGTAAATCCTTTCCCACACTGGGAGCAGGTGAACGGTCTCTCCCCAGTGTGAACGCGCTGGTGTACGGTGAGGTCAGACGATCGTCTGAACCCATTCCCACAGTGAGAGCATCTGAACGGTTTTTCATCAGTGTGAACACGCTGATGGTACATAAGCTCCCCAGAACTTTTGAAAGACTTTTTACAGTTTGTGCATTTGAAAGGTCTCTCGTCAGTGTGAACCCGCTGGTGCCTTAACAAGGTGGAAGACCGAGTGAATCCCTTTCCACAATCAGGGCAGGTGAATGGCCTCTTTTCAGAATGGATTCTCCGGTGATTCTGCAAAGTGGATAATTGAGTGAATCCCCTCCTACACTCAGAACAGGTGAATGGCCTCTCTGAAGAGTGAACTCGTTGGTGCGTCAGCAGGTGGGATGACTGAGTGAATCCTTTCCCACACTGGGAGCAGGTGAACGGTCTCTCCCCAGTGTGAACTCGCTGGTGTACGGTGAGGTCAGACGATCGCCTGAACCCATTCCCACAGTGAGAGCACCTGAATGGTTTGTCCTCAGTGTGAACCCGGTGATGGGACATCAGATCCTTTGAACTTTTACAGCACTTCCCACAATCTGCACATTTAAAAGGTCTCTCATCAGTGTGAACTCGCTGGTGTCTCAGTAGTTGGGATGATGTCCTGAAGCTCTTCCCACACTGGGAGCAGCGGAATGGCACACGCCTGTTGTGAACTCGCTGGTGCTCAGTCAGTGCATATTGATTTTTAAAGCTCTTTTCACAATCAGAGCATTTAAATTCTCTCTCCTCTGTGTGAACATGCTGATGGGTCATTACGTGGGATAACTGAGTAAATCCCTTGCTACATACAGAGCAGCTAAATGGCCGCTCCCCAGTGTGACTGCGCCAGTGAGTTTCCAGTTGCGATGGGTAATTGAATCCCTTCCCACAGTCTCCACATTTCCATGGCTTCTCTGTGCTGTGAGTGGTGATTTTCACATCCATTTTGAAATGAGAATGATGCTAATGCCCTGATGAATTGACCATTTACATCAAATCCTGGTGTGACATTCAGTTGGATTACAAATTCTTCCCTGTAAATATCAAGTAAAATGAATTTAAAATCAAGGGAATGGGAGAGAACCCACATATCTGCTGGTTAACTTAAAACAAGTCTGGATATGTTCTGCATGCAAGATACAATGGGAGAACAGCGAAAGAGCAAGAATGGATCAAAGTGATGGACTAGATTCATCTGCAGTTCAACTAGAATATTGACAGAAAATCTTAAACCCTAACTTCCTAGGAAGATAACAGTAGCTGCTACATGGGAAAACCACGACCTCCAAGCCACATAGCTTGGAGGGAGTTCATCTTCTGTGATTTTGACTTGGAATAGATTCCTTCATCAACATCTGGGTGAACCTACCTCCCTTAAATTTCATGTTGAAAATTGCTGGGTCTGATTGCATTCCAACATCCTTGGAATTTAACTCTGCAACTTCTGCTCCATCTCCAGTCCAACTCAAAAGTATCTGAAGAGAGAAAAAAAGCTGTGCTATGAAAAAGAAAACAGCATGAGACTGGGAAGAGCTACAATGGCTAAATAACCTCCTTCCATATTGCAATCACACAATAAAAATGGAGGCTGACTTCCACAGTTTACACTATCTGAATAAAGTGGCTGTGTATTGGTCTGGCTGTTGGAACTCTGATATCAAAGTGCAAATACTAGAAATCCTCAGAAGGAAAGGAAATATCTGCTGACAGAGGGAGATGGAGTTACATTTTTAATTGACAAATAAGAGGAATCCAATTCTGTGCTAATGTGCTTACAACGACAAAGAAGATGGATGATAGCACAGAGCAAAGAAATATTTCTTGATCGTGAAACAGACCGTAGGAAGGTAAAATTGTTAAGTCAGCAGCACTTGTTCAGGGCATGGGTAGCTGGAAACTTCATTTAGAGAGACTCAGCAGAATTAACATAAAATACTAAGCAGATTTAACATACACCAGTTACTAGAGAGAGGTAGTTAAAGAATGACAGAGGTGATCAGAGAAGGCAGACGTGAAGGAGAAATGAGCCATGGAACCTCTCACAGAACATAGTATTATAAGCTCTAAAGTGTCAGCAAATGCTCAAATATATTCATAATCATGGGTCCTCAGCTGTGTACACACCTTTGTGGTCACTCCCGGCTTCTGGTTGTGGTAAGATGGTCTTAGACACAGTGACGTCGTAAATGCACTTGCTAATATAGCAAATGACAGACACTGTGTACTCCTCTAAGTTGATGGATTCACCATCGGTTTCGTCTCCCTGAACATGTGCCAGTCACTGTGCTCAACACAGTCTTGAAGAGCAGAAAGGGCTGGGATTAGCATAACAGAGATGTGGCCTGAGGAGCTGAGGTGGGCACGGAGCTCTGCCTTGTATGTGTTGGGGATATTTGTGATGAGAGCGGGGAACATGCTTGATCTTGTTAATACAAAGTCCACATGTTGATGGAATTTAGGGAGCGCAGACTTGAGATTTGCATGGTTGAAATCTCCAGCAACAATAAACATCAGGGAGCGCATTCTGCAGTCTCACACAGTGCCTCCTTAGCATTAGCACTGGGAGGAATATATATAAGAACAGCAGTTAATTCCCATGATAAATAAAATCTAACAATCACAAACTCCACCAGTGATGAGCAGTAACTAGAGACTAGCACAGAGTCCTTGCACCATCTTGAGTTGATGTAGACACACAGACCCACTCTGCACCCCTGCTGCATTCCTGTCAGCACAAAACAAGGTGAGCCCATCTAGCTGGATGGCAGTGTCTGGAACTCTGTTGCTCAGCCACGTTTAAGTGAAAACAAGAACGCAGCAGTATCTGAACTCACATTCAGAAACCTGCCAGTCAGGTGCAGTCCAATTTTTTTTTGTCCAGGGAGCAGACATTGGAGAGCAGAATGTACAGGGGGAGCTGGCCAGCTAGAGTTTGTTTTAAGCCTAGCACAAACTCCTGCCAGCTTACCGCGCTTCCTCCTCCTCCAATGTCTCAACACTCGGCCACCGGCATCAGGTGAGGCCAAGGATTGGAGGCCTGGTCTCTGCAGCAAGCCGAGATCGCATAACTCCTTCAGCAGCTCTCCATTCAGGTTCCAATAAGACATTTATTAACCCTACATCAACTTCATTTCAAAACCACACAGCCACTGTCTTCTTCTGTGTGTTTCTTCTTCTGGCTGATAATCTCCCTGGGTTGTTTTCTTTCTTTTACTGTGAATATGTTTCATATGAGAAAGGTACCTTTGAGCGAGGGTGTTTCCAATTTCTTGGAGAGCAATAAGTTACATGGGCAAGTAGCCCTCCAGTTTTTTCTGTCCACTCAGCTAAGAATTTTCTTTCCCTTTCTTTATCTTATAACTCCATTTGCCTCAATTGCAATTTAACGTCTTCTAATTCTACTGCCCTTGTCTGTTTATCTGATACACCTAAATGCTTGACCAACTCCATTACAATTCCAGCTTTCCTTTTGTCCCTGGTTAAACCCAATTCTAACCTATTTGTTAATTCTAAAAAGTACATTCTTCCTCTGTTATCTGACCTCAGAACCCCTTTAGCAACGTTAAGACCCATTTCCCTCACTTTCAATTTAACCAACCACAAATGACCAAAATTAAATAAAACGCAGGTGAGAAAATTTGTTTAAAGATTTAGAACACTAATCGGCAGTGTTTAAAGCTGCTGGGATCTTTCATCCTCCAAATCAGTTCAAATCTCGGACCTGAGTCCCCCAACAGTTACGAACTATTAAGAAGCAACTGCAAGCTTACTTCCAGATTTCTTATGATTATATTTCAGCAATATAAGATTACTTTGATTCATTTTGGTTCTTTTATAGTCAAAAACTCAAAATAAAAAACAAAAAATTTCAAATAAAGTTGCATTTACAGTGCTTTGAGATGCCTTTGAGTTGCACAGTTCAAGCTTTTTTTATTCTAAATTTATACGCTAAAAAAGTTATACGTGTGGGACAATTATTTTTTAAAACATCGTGAAATAATTTTTAAAAAATCACCCAGGAGAGTTTTTTTCAAGACTGCAGTTGTTTACTGAACTTTTGGAGAGGCCTACACATGGAAGTCAGATGAAACATCTGTCAGAGGACTCATCTGTTGAGGCAATAATGGTATAGCTCAAAAGTAAACTGGATGCAATCACTCAGAGATTATACTATCGGACCCCAATGGCACAGAGACAGAGACATTAAAGAACAAATATCAATGCAGATGACGGAAAAATGCAATCACCACAGGGTGGTCACAGTGGGTGTCTCTAAAGTCACCAAAACTGACTGGGACTCCCTTCAAACAAGAGGCTTAGAGGAGGCAGAAAGGGTTAAGTATATCCAAGAGGGTTTCTTGACACAGTATGTGGATGGTCCAACGAGAGGATAGGCCACACTAGGCCTTGTATTGGCCAATGAGCCTGGCCAGGTAACTGACCTGTCAGCACAACAGCATGTTGGAAGCAGTGATCACAACTCCTGAAGTTTTAAGATAGCTACAAATAAAACGATGCCAGGACCTTGTGGGCAGGCAAAAGATTACATCAATATTAGGCAGGCACTATGGAATGTTAATTGGGATGAACAGTTATCAGGCAAGCCCATATTTGACAGGTGGGATTTGTTTCAACATCCTCAGTCAGGATGTCATGTTACAGCTTTATGAGACTTTGTTTAGGCCATACATGGGAGTACTGCATTTAATTCTGGTCGCCCCATTACAAGGAGGATGTGGAGGCTTTGAAGAGGGTGCAGAAGAGGTGTACATGGATACTGCCTGGATTAGAGGGTATGAGCGAATAGAAGAGGTCAAGAAAATCTGTTTGTGAGCTACAATGTTCTATGTTCTAGCATTGAAAGCTGCCTGTTCGGCTACTTGAGGATATTTAATTTAAATTGTCCAGCTATGTATTTGATTTTATTCAAGATGTATTTATTTTTTATTCAATGCATTCAATTTTATTCAATTAATATTAATTCTTTGGGTAAGGAAAGGTAGAGTATTTTAGTGACAAGATGCCACTGAAAGCTGCTTCTTTTTAGGCTCATGCCATTGAAGGCAGAAAAGAGACATACAGCAGGACGGCTAGTAGATTTAGAGAAGTGATCAGTCAGATAGGTGGGTGACAGGTAAAGGTAATGAGGTAGTTCAGGAGTCTCCTGTGGCTATTCCTCTCTCAAACAGGTATTCAGTTTTTGGTATTGTTGAAAAGACTGATCTCTCACAAGGAAGTAGAAGAGCCATATTCAGACCTAGGGCATCAGGAATTAATCTTATGTTTGTCAGAGTTTGACAAAATTTAGAAGAATAATTGTCATGGGGAACTCTTCTGTCACAGGCACAAATGAGATTCTACAGCAGTAAGCATGAATCCAGCAAAGTACATTGCTTTCCTGGTGCAAAGATCAAGGACATCTCAAAACATTTGAAGCATATTGTTACAGGGGAGAATGAGATGCCAGAGGCTATTGTACACATTGGTAGGAATGACATAGGCAGAGAGAAGATAAACACTTTACAGTGAGAGGTTCGGTAGAACATTAAAAAACAGAACCTCAAAAGTAGTAGCTTGACTGAAGGAAGGAATAAAAGGATAAATGAAGTAAATCAGTGGCTGAAGAGGTGGTGTAATATTTAGGGATTCAGGTTATTGGATCATTGGGATCTCGTATGGGGCAGCAAAGACCTGCTCTAAACGGATGGGTTTCACCTGAACTGGAAAGAGACCAAAAGCCTAGTGGAGATATTTGCTATTTCTACTACAGGACACTAAAAGAAGGGGTGTGAAGGGATCCCAAGTAACAGTGTAAACACTAAACAAACAATGTGCTAAATCAGAAAAGTACAAGTTAATTAGAAAAGACAGACAAGAGCAAGTCAGGGAATGAATTAACGCTGAACATTTAAACTGCATTTATTTCAGTGCAAGGGGGATCAGGCTAATAAACTCAGGGCACATTTGGGAACATGGGATTGGGACATCATAGCTATTACCAAAACTTGGCTGAGGGATGGACAGGACTGGCAGCTCAATGGGGTTTTGGAAGCTATAGGAACAAAAGTAAGGAAGGAAAGAAAGAGGAAGGGGTGGGCATTTTTGATTAAGGAAAACATTACTACTGTAACTAGAGAACACATTTCTAAAACATCGTCCAGTGAAAATATATGGGTTGAAATTAGAAATACGGAAGGAATGATCAACTTGATGGGATTGCACTATAGTACAACAGTCAAAGAGAAATTGAGGAACAAATGTGCAGAGAGATCTCAGATCTACGTCCCTCAGACTGATAAGCTGCAGAGCTGGGCTAAGAGGTGGCAAATGGAGTTTAATGTGGAAAAGTGAGAGATGATTCACTTTGGAAGTAATAACAGGAATGCAGAGTACTGGGCTAATGATAATGGCAACATAGATGAGCAAAGAGTTCTTGGTGTCAAGGTACATAGATCCTTAAAAGTTGCCACTCAGGTTGACAGGGTTATTAAGAAGGTGGTTAGCTTTTATTGGTAGAGGGATTGAGTTTCAGAACCATGAGTTCATGATGCAGCTGTACAAAACTCTAGTGCGGCCACACTTGGGAGTATAGTGTACAGTTCTGGTCACCACATTATAGGAAGGATGTGGATGCATTGGAAAGGGTTCAGAGGAGATTTACTCGAATGATGCCTGGTATGGAGGATGGTCTTATAAAGAAAGGCTGAGGGACTTGAGACTATTTTCATTAGAGAGAAGAAGGTTGAAAGGCGACTTAATTGGTAATCAGAGGGTTAGATAGGTGAACAGTGAAAGCCTTTTCTCTTGGATGGCGATGGATAGCACGAGAGGACATAGCTTTAATTGAGGGGTGATAGATATAGGACAGATGTCAGAGGTAGTTTATTTACTCAGAGAGTAGTAGGTGCATGGAATGCACTGCCTGTAACAGTTGTAGACTTGCCAACTTTAAGGGCATCTAAATGATCATTGGATAAACATATGGATGAAATAGAATAGTGTCGGTTAGATGGGCTTCAGATTGTTGCACCGACCTGTAAAACCATCGAGGGCCAAAGGGCCTGTACTGCGCTGTAATGTTCTAAGTAACAATAATAAGGTGTTTTTAATTTTCCAAACATTAATTGGGACAACAATGTTAAAGGTTTAACACGGTGAAGAATTTGTTAAAGAAAATGTTCTTGAATGTATTTATTAATATGGAAATATTCCTATTAGCAAAGTAAAACTTGACCTTCTCTTGGGTAAGAAGGCAAGGCAAGTGACTGCAGTGATAGTAGGGGAATGCTTTTGGTCCAGTGATCATAATTCAATTAGTTTTAAAATACTTATGCATTCCATAAAAAGTTAGGCAAATTTTAATGGTATGAGACAAGAGTTTTCAAAAGTTGATTGGAGTAGACTGTTTGTAGGTAAGGGGACACCTGATAAATGGCAGGCTTTCAAAAGTGTGGTAACGAGAGTCATTATGTTCCTGTTCAAGTGAAAGATAAGGCTGGTAGAACTAGGGAACAATAGATGGATAAAGATATTGAGATTCTAGTTGAGAATAAAGAAAAAATCATATATTAGCTAGAAGTAACTGGGTTCAAATGAATTTCTTGAACAGTATACTATGAGGGATAGGGCATTCTTAAAAGGGAGATCAGGAAGACAAAAAGAGGATTGAGATAGCCTTTGCCGATAAGGTTAAGGATAATCCAAAGAAATTCTACTGACATTCATACATTAAGAACAAGAGAGCTATAATGGAATGAGTTGGGCTTCTTTGTGTTGAAGCTTGGGAGATGGAAAAGATATTAAATCAATATTTCATACCAGTTTTTTCTGTGAAGAAAGAAATGGAGGCCAGAGAACTCTGGGAAATAAATACTGATGTCTTGAAAATAGCTCACATTACAGAAGAGGAAGTGCTGGAGGTCTTAGAAAATACAAAGGTGGATAAATCTCTAGATCCTGACCTACTGTATTCTGGGACACTCTGTGAAGTTTGGGAGGAAATTGCAAAGCCCCTTCCAGAACGTTTGCACAGACAGGATAGTTAAGAAGGCATTCAGCACATTTGCCTCCATTGCTGAGGTCTCTGAGTACAGGAGTTGGGACATCGTGTTGAGGTTGTACAGGAAATTGATGAGACTTCTGCTGGGGAACTGTGTCCAGTTCTGGTTGCCCTGTTATAGGAAGGATATTATTAAGCTGGAGAGGGTTCAGAAAAGATTTACCAGGATATTGCCAAGAATGGAGGGTTTGAGTTATAAGTAGAAGCTGGCTAAGTATCTTTTCACTAGGGTGGGGGATTTCAAGATTTGGAGGCATATTTTTAAATATGAGAGGATAAAGATTTTAAAAAAGACATGAAGGGCAACTTTTCTTTTTACACAGAGTGGTTTGTGTGAGGAATGAACTTCCAGAGGAAGTGAATGCAGGTAGTTACAACATTTAAGACATTTGGGTAAGTACGTGAAGAAGAAATGTTTGGAGGAATTTGGGCCAACCACAGGCTGGTGGGACTAGTTTACTTTGAGATTATGGTTGACATGGATTCACTTGTCCAAAGAGCCTGTTTCCATGTTGTATGACTCAATATCAGAAGGACTAAAGTCAGAGTAAAAACTCATAGTTGAGGAAATCCCCAGGGAATGGAATGATGCTAATATGCAATTATTGCTGCATGATGATGTTACACACAGATACACAAAGCGTCTGAGCCTGTGCAAACCAGAGATCACCATACATTGTGGAGGATGAAAGGAGGCAGATGCAGTTTAACAGAATGTTTCTAAGAATGATGAGTTTTATTTGAAAGATTAGGTTGTAAGAACAAGATTGAGGAAGAATAGTTACAGCTATTATGACTATTTTATACAAGGTGGGGAAAGGAAAACTTTCTGTTAGACAATCATAAAATAATTACAAGTCAGAGATTTAAGATTTTGGAAGATCTACAGGGTGGATGTTGGGAAAAAAATTATGCAGTGACTGGTGAAGAAGTTTAATGCTTACAAAGTCCAATATTTTAGTTTGGTTGGAATTTGCTGATGGCAATACCTCTCCTAATGGTCTGTGAAGAAATTTTGGGGAGAAAAAACACTTTGGTTCAGCGCATACATTGAGAAAAGGCAAATATTTCTCTGGGTTTTCCGTTGGTGTGTATAAATCTTCTGTTTCTAACATTCAATGAAAGGAGTTTATCAGTCCAGTCCCGCTTCCCCAGTATGACCACACATACTACCTACTACATTTTACCTCTTGTTGTGATCGGCAATTCCTCAATTCGAGAATGATATCTCTACTTCTTGCCCTGAGACTTCATCTGACTAAAGTGAACGTCAGCTCTTTAGAAACGAAGCAGGATATTCCGTGCGGCAAACGGATTGAGAATAGCAGATGTTGCTTCCTACCCTTTTGTGCCGCCACTCTACCTCACTAGTTTATTTCATTAGCATGAAAGGCCCATGCAGCCTGAAGAACAGGTTGTCTCCATTCTGAAGAAATAGACAGCAAACTTCCCTCGTCAATGACCATTACAAAGATGGCGGTTGCGCATGCGCTTTGTTTTCTTTTTCTCCCTCTCCAGGAGCCCGACAAAGATGGCAGTTGCGCATGTGCTTTTCTCTCTCCAGCGGCCTGATAAAGATGGCGGTTGCGCATGCACGTTTCTCTCCAGCGGCCCGACGAAGTTGGCGATTGCGCATGCGCCTTTCTCCCTCCAATGGTCCGACAAAGATGGCGGTTGCGCACACGCTTTTCCATCCAGCGTCCCAACAAAGATGGCGGCTGTTACCTGGAAGTATCAAGCTTAGAGTTGGGACTCCATTCAGCGTTGTCGACGGGCCAGATTTTCTTTTTCGCGATTTCGGCCAAACAGAATATATTCGTGAATCTCTTCGTCCGTTTGCTGGATTCATCACCCCTTGTTTCTGCCTTTCCCGGAACAAATCACAGTCACTCGCCCCGCACATGCGCTCTCTGCACCTCCACCCTGTCCTTGTGATTTGTGGATCAGGATAATGTGTACCGCGGGGAATGCTAGGCAAGATGCCAACTGTTGGGTGTTCCAATTCAATATCCAGGAATCATTTGTCTACTGCGCAGGAAGCATATGCTTCCAAGCTGAGACCTTGATGCATTGCCAACAAAACACTTGTTTCTCCACAAACCCTGGAGAAAACAGAAATCTCCCATTTCTGTCAACGTTCTCTTCAGGTATGGAAGAGAACGTTGACAGAAATGGGAGATTTCTGTTTTCTCCGGGGTTTGTGGAGAAACAAGTGTTTTGTTGGCAATGCATCAAGGTCTCAGCTTGGAAGCATATGCTTCCTGCACCTTTGGTCCACATCTGATGTAGTGAAATTATCAAGCATGACAATAATCAGTGCTACCATATGGCAGGTGTTGTGGACCAGTGGTTTCAAGTGCTAGATTCAGGTTCCAGCCTCTCTGAACAAGGTCACCTTGCACCATGTTTATTTGAAATCACTAGCTTTTGGACTGCTGCTTAAGTCTTCACTGTGAAGGAGCACTGCTCAGAAAGCTTCTGTGTTTGTAACCCCAAATGGGCTATATCAATGTAAAGTTTTAGAATGAAGAATGCACCCGCCACATTCCAAAGACTCATGAACCAAGTTCTGGCTGAGTTAACAATAGACAATAGGTACAGGAGTAGGCCATTCTGCCCTTCGAGCCTGCACCACCATTCAATATGATCATGGCTGATCATCCTTAATCAGTACCCTGTTCCTGCTTTATCTCCATAACCCTTGATTCCACTATCCTTGAGAGCTCTATCCAGCTCTTTCTTAAATGAATCCAGAGACTGAGCCTCCACTGCCCTCTGGGGCAGAGCATTCCACACAGCCACCGCTCTCTGGGTGAAGAAGTTTCTCTTCATCTCTGTCCTAAATGGTCTACCCCGTATTTTTAAGCCGTGTCCTCTGATTCGGCACTCACCCATCAGCGGAAACATGTTTCCTGCCTCCAGAGTGTCCAATCCTTTAATAATCTTATATGTCTCAATCAGATCCCCTCTCAATCTTCTAAACTCAAGAGTATACAAGCCCAGTCGGTCCAGCATTTCAGTGTAAGGTAAGCCCGCCATTCCAGGAATTGACCTCATGAATTTATGCTGCACTCCCTCAATAGCCAGAATGTCTTTCCTCAAATTTGGAGACTAGAATTGCACACAGTACTCCAGGTGTGGTCTCACCAGGGCCCTGTACAGCTGCAGAAGAACCTCTTTGCTTCTATACTCAATCCCTCTTGTTATGAAGGCCAGCATGCTATTAGCCTTCTTCACTACCTGCTGTACTTGCATGCTTACCTTCATTGACTGGTGTATAAGAACACCCAGATCTCTCTGTACTGCCCCTTTACCTAAATTGATTCCATTTAGGTAGTAATTTGCCTTCCTGTCCTTGCCACCAAAGTGAATAACCATATATTTATCCACGTTAAACTGTATTTGCCATGCATCTGACCACTCACCTGACTTGTCCAGGTCACCCTGTAATCTCCTAACATCCTCCTCACATTTCACCCTGCCACCCAGCTTAGTATCATCAGCAAATTTGCTCATGATATTACTAATACGATCTTCTATATCATTAACATATATTGTAAAAAGCTGCGGTCCCAGTACTGATCCCTGCGGTACCCCACTGGTCACTGCCTGCCATTCCAAAATGGAGCCGTTTGTTACTACTCTTTGTTTCCTGTCAGCCAACCAACTTTCAATCCAAGTCAGTACTTTGCCCCCATACCATGCGCCCTAATTTTGCTCACTAACCTCCTTTGTGGGACTTTATGAAAAGCCTTCTGAAAGTCCAAGTACACGATATCTACTGGATCTCCCTCGTCCGTCTTCAGAGTTACATCCTCAAAAAATTCCAGAAGATTAGTCAAGCATGATTTCCCCTTCATAAATCCATGCTGACTCTGACCTATCCTCTTACTACTATCCAGATGTGTCGTAATTTCATCCTTGATAATAGACTCCAGCATCTTTCCCACCGCTGAGGTCAGACTAACTGGTCTATAATATCCTGCTTTCTCTCTCCCACCTTTCTTAAAACGTGGTATAACATTAGCCACCCTCCAATCCGCAGGAACTGATCCCGAATCTATCGAATTCTGGAAAATTATCACCAATGCATCCACGATTTCTCGAACCACCTCCTTCAGTATTCTGGGATGTAGACCATCAGGCCCCAGGGACTTATCAACCTTCAGACCTAACAGTTTCTCCAACACCAATTCCTGGCAAATATAAATTCCCTTCAGTTCAGGTCCTTCAGCCACTGTTACCTCGGGGAGATTGTTCCCTCCACTATCCCTGATCGGCCCTAGATCCACGCTGGCCATCCTCTTATTCCTCACATAAGTGTAGAATCCCTTGGGATTTTCCTTAATCCTACCCACTGAGGATTTTTCCTGCTCCCTTCTAGCTCTTGTAAGTTCATTCTTCTGTTCCTTTCTGGCTACCTTGTAACCCTCTAGACCCCCATCTGATCCTTCCTTCCTTCAACCTTAAATAAGCTTCCTTCTTCCACTTGACTAGATGTTCCACATCCCTTGTCACCCAAGGCTCCTTCACCACACCATCCCTTCCTTGCCTCAGCGGGACAAACCTATCCACCTGTCACAGCAAGTGTTCCCTAAACAACCTCAATCCTCTTTGGCCATTCTCCAGTCATCTGGAAAACTTGCCTGAGGCCAATGTTGTTCCTTTGTTTAAAAAGGGAAACAGATAATCAAGGTAATTAGATGCCTGTGAGTTTGATGTCAATGGTAGGAAGCTGTTGGAGAAGATACTGAGAGACAGGATTTCTTCACATTTGGAAGTGAATGGACTTGTTAGGCAGGGAAGGTCATGTCTCACCAATGTGATTGAGTTTTTGAGGAGTTGTCAAGTATGGGAAGGGCAGTGGATGTCATCTATGTGAACCCTTTAGCAAGGCACTTGATAAAAGTATCTCATAGCAGGCTAGTACAGAAGGTAGATTCTCATGGGATCCAGAGTAAGCTGGCTAGATGGATACAGAACTGGCTTGGTCATAGAAGACACAAAGTAGGGTGCTTTTCAGAATGGAGATCAATGGTGTTACATAGGGATCAGGCATATGGCCTGATTAATAAATTTGCTGATGACACCAAAATTGGCAGAGTTGCAGATATTGGGAAGGATTGATAAAGGATACGGTGGAAAATAGATTGGAGATTTGGGCAGAGAAGTGGCAGATGAAGTTCAATCTGGTCCCAATTCGAGGTGATGCATTTCAGAAGATCAAATTCATGTGCAAATTATACAATAAATGGCAGAATCCATTAGAGGCATTGACATACAGAAAATATTAGGTCCAAAAATTCCTGAAAGTGGCACCAGAGGTGGATAAGTTAGTCAAGAAAGCATGCAGGGAGAAAGTGAGGACTGCAGATGCTGGAGATCAGAATCGAGAGTGTGGTGCTAAAAAGGCACAGCAGGTCAGGCAGCATCTGAGGTTCAGGAGAATCAATGTTTCGGGCATAAGCCCTTTATCAGGAATGAGGCTTGTGGACTGGGGTGCTGAGAGAGAAATGGGAATGGGATAGTGCTGGGAGGGACCATAGCTGGGGGAAAGGTAGCTGGGAATACAATAGGTAGACGGGGGAGAAGGTTGGATAGGAGAGTGGAGTGGATAGATGGGAAAGACAATGGACAGGTTAGTCGGTGGTTAGTCGGTCGCCATCTTGGACACCTCCCTCCCCTTCCATCTCCATCTCAGACAACCAACTAACCACAGACATTCACTACAAACCCACCGATTCCCACAGCAACTGGACTACATTTCCTCCTACCTTACCTCCTGTAAAAACGCAATCCCTTATTCCCAATTCTTCTGCCTCCGCTGTCTGTTCCCAGGATGACCAATTCCCCCATAGAAAATCCCAGATGGTCTTCTTCCAAGACCACAACTTGCCCTCCCACGTGGTGGATGATGCCTTACAGCACATCACTGCCACTTCTCACACCCCCGCCTTTGAACCACACCCCTTCCAATGCAACAAGGACAGAACCCCGCAGTCCTCATCTTCCACCCACTAACCTACCTGTACATTGCATCATCCTCTGCCATTTTACCACCGACAAACAGACCCCGCCTCTAAGGATATATTTCCCTCCCCATCCCTATCAGCGTTCCGGAGAGACCCCATTCCCTCTGCGACTCTCTTGTTAGATCCATGACCCCCACCAGCCCACACCCCTATCCCAGCACCTTCCCGTGGCACCACAAGAAGTGCAAACCCTGCACCAAGATCTCTCCCCTTACCTCCATCCACAGCCCAAAGGATCCTTCCACATCTGACAGAAATTTACCTGTACATCCAAAAATGTCATCTACTGCGTCCATTGCACCCGATGTGGTCTGTTCTTCATCGAGGAGACAGGATGCCAACTTGTACTGGAGGGCATAGGTTTAGGGTGAGAGGGGAAAAGAGACCTAAGGGGCAACTTTTTCACTCAGAGAGTGGTACATGTATGGAATAAGCTCACAAGAGGAAGTGGTGGAGGCTGGTACAATTGCACCATTTAAGATGCATTTGGATGGGTATATGAATAGGAAGGGTTTGAAGGGATGTGGGCCGGGTGCTGGCAGGTGGGACTAGATTGGGTTGGGATATCTTGTTGGCATAGACGGGTTGGACCGAAGGGTCTGTTTCCATGCTGTACGTCTCTATGACTCTATGACTCTATCTCTATGTGCACCAACCAGCCCACCACCTCGTGGCTGAGCACTTCAACTCCCCCTCCCAGTCCACCAAGGACATGCAGGTCCTTGGCCTCCTCCATCGCCAAACCCTAACCCCTGCAATCACATAGAATTAATGTGGATTTCACCAGTTTCCTCATTTCCCCTCCACCCACCTTATCCCATTCCCAAGCCTCCAACTCGGCACTGCCCTCTTGACCTGTCAATCATCTTTCCCAACTGTCCTCTCCACCCTCCTCTCCAATCTATCCCTTTCTCCCCCAACTCCATCTACCTATTGCAATCTCAGCTACCTTCCCCCCAGCCCCATTCCCCTCCCATTTATCCCAGCCCCCCTGCCTACAATCCTCATTCCTGATGAAGGACTTATTCCCAAAACATCGATTCTCCTGCTGCTCTGATGCTGTCTGCCCTGCTGTGATTTTCAAGCACGAAAGTGCACAGCATGCTTGTTTTCATTGCCGGTACATCAAATATCAAAGTTAGCAAGTTATGTTACAGATGTACAAAACTTTAGTCAGGCCACATTTGGAGTATGGTCAAAAAGTGTGGTGCTGGAAAAGCACAGCTAGTCATGCAGCATCTGAGGAGTAGGTGAGTCGACATTTTGAGCATAAGCTGAGGGGGAGGACAAGAATGCTGTGTAGTTGGGGGAAAGTAACTGAGAATGCGATAGGTGGATGAAGGTGTTGGGAGATGGTGATAGGTCGGAGTGGAGTACGGAGCCCATAGGTGGGAAGGAAGATTGACAGGGGGACAGTTCAAGAGGGCAATGTCTCCCATCCACAGCCTCCAACCTCATAGTCTGGGAACCTCACACCACCCAGTTCTATCTCTTATCCAAAATTCACAAACTTGACTTCCCTGGTCAAACCGTTGTCTCAGCCTGCTCCTACGCCGCCAAACTTATCGCCACATACCTTGGTTCTGCCTCCATTGGTCCAGGATGTCCCCACATACATTTGGGACACCATCCACACCCTTCACCTCCACACCCTTCACCTCCTCCAGGACTTTCAGCTCCCCAGCCCCCAATCCCTCATCTTCACCATGAACCTCCAGTCCCTGCACATGTTCACGATGAAAGCCTTCAAGCCCTACGTTTCTTCCTCTTCTGTTGACCCGGCCAGTACCCATCCACTGGCACACTCATTTTAATTGGTGGAACTGGTCCCCACCCTCAACAATTTCTCCTTCGACTTCTCCTAAATCCTTCAGACGAAACAGGTAGTCATGAGCAACAGTAAGGGTGCCAGCTATGCCTGCCTCTTCATCGGGTACGTGGAACAATCCATCTTCTGCAGCTACACCGGCACTATTCCCCACCTTTCCCTACACTATATCAATGACTGCATGGGCACCACTTTGTGCTCTCACAAGGAGGTTGAACAGTTCAACTTCACAAACACCTTCTACCCTGACCTTGAATTCACCTGGACTATCTCAGACACTTGCCTCCCCTTCCTGGACCTATCCATCTCCATTTCCAGCAGCATAGACATCTACTTCAAACCCACCTACTCCTGCAGCTACTTGGACTACATCTCCTCCCCCTTACTCCCAATTTCTCTGCTACCGCAGCATATATTCCCAGGATGACTAATTCCACTCCAGAACATCCCAGATGGCCTCCTGCTTCAAGGACCATGATTTCCCCACCCTCGTGGTCAATATGACCTCTGTGCATCTCCTCCACTTCCCACACTTCCACCCTTGAACCCCACACCTCCAGTCACAACAAGGACAGAACCACTGGTCCTCACCTTCCACCCCACCAATGTCCAGAAAAAACACTTTACCCTCTGCCACCTACAGTCAGACCCCACCACTAGAGGTATATTTTCCCCCACCCCTTTCAATATTCCGTAGGGACCATTCCCTCCATGGCTCCATTGTTAGGTCCATGCCCCCCACCAACCCACCCTCCACTGCCAGCATCTTCCCTCGCCACTGCAAGAGGTGTAAAACTTGCACCCATACCTCCCCCCTCAACTCCATTCAATGACCCAAATGATCTTGCAAAAATCCTGCAGAGATTATCCTGCACCTCAAAACACCTCAGTGTCCATTGCTCTCGATGTGATCTCCTCGACATTGGGGAGACAGGAAGCCAACTTGCAGAATGTTTCGGAGAACATCTCCAGGTCACATGAACCAAACAACCCTGTGGCCAAACACTTCAACTCACACTCCCACTCTGCTAGCGACATGCAAGTCCTGGGCCACTTCCACCGCCAAATCCGAACCACTGAAGGAAGAACACCTCATCTTCCACCTTGGGACCCTCCAACCACATGGAACCAATGTCAATTTCACCAGCTTCTTTATCTCCCCCAACCCCAACACCATCTCCTTATTCCAGATCCAAACCTCCAACTTAACACCTCTTGAACTGTCCATCTTCCTTCCCACCTATCCACTCCACCCTTCGCTCTGACCTATCACCCTCACCCCCCCCCCTCACCTTCATCTATCTATTGCATTCCCAGGTACCTTCTCCCCAGCCCCACCCTCTCCCATTTATCTCTCAACCCCTTTGACCCCCCCCCCCCCACCCAAATTCCTAATGAAGAGCTTATGTTCGAAATGTTGACTTGCCTGCTCCTCGGATGCTGCCTAACTGGCTGTGCTTTTCCAGCACCTGCAGGCCTCACTTTCTCCCACATTTGGAATATTGTGTGCAGTCCTGGTTGCCACTCTACCAGAAGGACATGGATGCTTTGGAGCGGGTGAGAAATGGTTTACCAGGATATTAACTGGTTTGGAGGGTTTTTGTTATGAGGAGTGGTTGTTTTCATTAGATTAGATTAGATTACTTACAGTGTGGAAACAGGCCCTTCAGCCCACACTGACCCTCCAACGAGCAACCCACCCAGACCCATTCCCCTACATTTACCCCTTCAACTAACACTACGGGCAATTTAGCATGGCCAATTCACCTAACCTCAACATTTTTGGACTGTGGGAGGAAACCGGAGCACCCAGAGAAACCCAAGCAGACATGGGGAGAATGCAAACAGACAGTTGCCTTGAACCCGGGTCTCTGGCACTGTGAGGCAGCAGTGCTAACCACTGTGCCACCGTGCCATCCATTTGGATTGTTTTCACAGGAAAGATGTAGGCTGATAAAATTCTACAAAATTATGAGAAGCATAAACAGGGTGGACAGTCAGAAGCGTTTCCCAGGTCAGTTGCAAACGGGCACAGGTTCAAGGTGAGAGAGTGTGGGGAAAATGTTTCACATTCAAGATGCTGAGTGCCTGGAATGCACTGCCAGTGAAGGGGATGGAAGCAGATTTGTCGGCAATGTTTAAGGCATAGCTTCATAGACACATGAACGGGAACTGAACAGAGGGATAAAAACTGTGCATGGGAATAAGCAGTGGGTGTAAATATGGATTACGAATTGGTACAGACTTGCTGGGCTGAAGGGCCTGTTCCTGTGCTGTATTGTATTGTATTTTCAGGTTGTCAGATTGATATTCGGGGGTGCCACAATGACCATTCCTGAAGACAAAGCTATTTATAATCTGTATCAGTGACTGAGATGATGGTATAATCTCTGTTACATCTCTGATAATTTGAGATTGTGAATGGGGGATAGACAAGTTCAGTAAGTGAGTGAGCAAGAAATAGTCTGTGCCACATATGGAGAGAAATGTGGGGCTTTGTTCCTTCACTTCAGTCTTGAAAGTGTTTCGGACTACTGTTAAATTTTTAAACAATGACCCAGAAGCATCAATAAGTCTTCCACTCTATTTAACTCAATTCTTTTGAAAACATTAATTACTTCAGATGTTTCTAACTTCCAGGAACACAACCCTGCCAATAATTAGTGTGTGTGAGAGATGTGTGTTTATCTATGCATTACGGTCTAACTATGTATTAACTATTGAAGGAGGAATTCCAAAGGGACATTGATGTCTTCAGTGTAAAGGAAAGTCTGACCTAGAGAGAGTCACAGCAAGACCTGCTCATGTTCCTAAAACATTATTTTGTCAATAACTGCCAATGTATCATTTGTCCTCCTAATTGTTAGTGGTGACATGTTAGTATGCGTATGAGTTAATGAGTGTGTGTGCTTGAAGAGGGACTGTGTGCATTCATGTGTGGTTGTGAGGGTGTTTAAGTCAGTTTATTGTTGAGTACCCTTGAGTTGGAATTGTGCATGAGTGGGTGAGAGATTTTCTGAAGCTTTGCACCATTAACCTTACATGTTAACTTGCTGTGATTTGTGTATGAGGACTCACAAATGCCCTGGAGAATAAGGTTTAATAACTTAATGAGAATGAGAGTAAAGGAGCACTTGCCCCAATGCCCTAATGCATGTGTGTACAAGTGCATATGAGAATATGTGAGATGGTGAGAGCATGTCGGAGCAACAATAAGGGTGTGTGTATATGTGTGAAAGTGAGGGAGTGGGTCTGTGTGAGAGAGAGTAAGAGTGTGTGTACGAGTGTGCAAGACAGAAACAGAAAGGATGTGTATATGTGCAAGAGTGAATGTGTCATGTATGTGTGTGGGTATGTCTTTCAGAATGAGAAGGCTTCAGTTTACCAGTTGAGAAAAATGTCCCAAAAGCTACTTTCATTCATACAGTCATGGAGGGTGTCTTGGTGGCTCAGTGGTAGAGAGCGGCACATTGACCCAGTGGTTAGCACTGTAGCTTCACAGCTCCAGGGAGTCTGTACATTCCTGGACACTATGGGTAATTTAGAAATGGCCAATGCACCTAATCTACACAGCTTTGGACCGTGGGAGGCACCCGGAGGAAACACTTGATGGGCTGTATGCCTGCTTCCACACTGAAGGGATTCTGTAATCTTTGCATTGTGGAAATGTTAGTTTGCTTTGCAGGAGAAGGATATGGAAAACTCTGTTAGAAGAATTATGAAGGTTTTGATTCATTAAGGTGAAAATTCCAGAATCTGTTTAAAGTCACTCCCATGGGATAATGAAATGCTTCAGCAGTTAACTTTCCAAACTTGAAACATGTGGAGTGTTAGGCATATACAAAAGGTGGCATGTTGGGTCAGCCACTGAATTGTAGGTTCAAGGCCTTGTTCAGAATTTGTCACTGAGTTTTAAAGCTGGTATCATGCTAGTTTTATCCTGAAAGTGGAAAAGCATCAAATGCCACACTGGCCAACTCTGGCTTCAAATTGTGTATTTTATAAACGGAGATATCTGCGATGAAGTGTGTTTCATTGTATTTGCACAATTGCAGATGAATGAGACTGTGCCACATAGCTAGTGTTGTAAACATCTCACCGAAATTATAAAAGGTTCTTCATACCTTCAGTGAATGTGGAAAACTGAGGGAGATGGAATTCAATGCAGGCAAGCGGGAAGTCATGAAATTATATTGCTCGTAGTCAAGCTACATTATAGATATTAGGGTAAAATGAACAATTCTTAAAACTGGAGCTAAACTTGCAGAAAATTGCAAGCTTATTCTTGACCTGAATACAAGTCCAAATATTGGGAGAGGACTTTCCTTTCCATCTATTTCTCATTTAAGAGTTAGAGAAGCCTTTACATTCAGTTTAAAACAACACAGAGCATTACTGTCAATTTAAGAGAGTACAGGATGCATTACTTTGTTTGTCAGCCGATGCTATCCCAGTCTGGGGAGTGTTTGATGAACACAGAGCTAGAGGCTTTACTCCAGTGCTGCTGGAACCTGGACTCTCACCTAAGTAATGCAGCTCCGGTTTCCTCCCACAGTCCAAAAATGTGCAGGTCAGGTGAATTGGCCATGCTAAATTGCCCATTGTGTTAGGTGTATTAGTCAGAGGAACAGAAATAAGATTTTAAAATGTTGGTAAATAAAACAGAGGAGGACAGATGTTGGACATCTGAAACAAAACCAGTTCTGGAAGAAGGGGCACTGTTCTTGAAATATTAACTGTTTTCTCACCAGAGATGTTGCCAGGCCTCCTGTGTTTTGTCAGCAATTTCTGTTTTGCCTTTTAAAATTTTGGTCCATTTTCACCAGGAGCATTTGGTGATTAGTGATCACAGGGCATAATCGGTGAAGAAGACTTGGTGCAAGTAAGCAGATGGGGAGCAGACTTTGGATGAACTCAAGATTACAGGGAGATTCATTGTGGGGTGATGGCCTGGATTGTGTCAGAAAAGTTAAGTTTCGAGAGATAACAAAGGAACAGATGAGAGTTTTAGCAGCAGATGAGCTGAGACTAGGTTGGAGTTGGATGATGTTACTGTTAAAAATAGGCTGCCTTGGTGATGATAGGGATATGTGGTTGGAAGCTCATCTTGGTGTGAAACATTTCACCCTGGTTGTAAATAGTGTGGTTCAGCCTCAGATTCCTGAAGAAGGGCTCATGCCCGAAAACGTCGATTCTCCTGCTCCTTGGATGCTGCCTGACCTGCTGCGCTTTTCCAGCAACACATTTTCAGCTCTGATCTCCAGCATCTGGATTCGGGAGATTCTGTTGAAGTTGGTTGATTTATAGGGAAATAAAAATTACTGCCTTTCTTTCTCCTTCTGTCATTCTGTTTGTTTCAACCTTTTCTGTAGGTTCAGACTGGTTTAAGGTTCCCAGCCCTGAAGGAAGCAACAAAGAGGATTGATTAGGGCAGGGGCAGTAGATGTGATCTATATGGACTTCAGTAAGATGTTCGAAAAGGTTCCCCATGGGAGACTGGTTAGCAAAGTTACATCTCATGGAATACAGGGAGAACTAGCCATTTGGATACAGAACTGGCTCAAAGGTAGAAGTCAGATGGTGGTGGTGGAGGGTTGTTTTTCAGACTGGAGGCCTGTGACCAGTGGAGTGCCACAAGGATCGGTGCTGGGTCCACTACGTTTGGTCATTTATATAAATGATTTGGATGCAAGCATAAGAATTATAGTTAGTAAGTTTGCAGAAGACACCAAAATTGGAGGTGTAGTGCACAGCAAAGAAGGTTACCTCAGATTTCAATGGGATCTTGATCAGATGGGCCAATGGGCTGAGAAGTGGCAGATGGATTTTAATTTAGATAAATGTGAGTTGCTGCATTTTGGGAAAGCAAATCTTAGCAGGACTTATACACTTAGTGGTAAGGTCCGAGGGAGTGTTGCTGAACAAAGAGACCTTGAAGTGCAGGTTCATAGCTCCTTGAAAGTGGAGTTGCAGGTAGGTAGGATAAGTGAAGAAGGCATTTGGTATGCTTTCCTTTATTGGTCAGAGTATTGAGTACAGGAGTTGGGAGGTCATGTTGCAGCTGTACAGGACATTGGTTAGGCCACTGTTGGAATATTGCGTGCAATTCTGGTCTCCTTCCTATCGGAAAGATGTTGTGAAACTTGAGAGGGTTCAGAAAAGATTTACAAGGATGTTGCCAGGGTTGGAGGATTTGAGCTATGGGGAGAGGCTGAACAGGCTGGGGCTGTTTTCCCTGGAGCGTCGGAGGCTGAGGGGTGACCTTATAGTGGTTTATAAAATCATGAGAGGCAAGGATAGGATAGTTTTTTTCCCTGGGGTCGGGGAGTCATGAACTAAAGGGCATAGGTTTAGGGTGAGAGGGGAAAGAAGTGGCAACTTTTTCACTCAGAGAGTAGTACGTGTCTGGAATGAGCTGCCAGAGGAAGTGGTGGAGGCTGGAATAATTGCAACATTTAAAAGGCATCTGAATGCGTATATGAAAAGAAGGGTTTGGAAGGATATAGGCTGGGTGCTGGCAGGTGGGACTAGATTGGGTTGGGATATCTGGTCAACATAGACGAGTTGGACCAAAGGGTCTGTTTCCATGCTGTACATCTCTATGACTCTGTGACATCGGTGAATCACTTGGCTTTCATGACAATGCAACTGCTTTCATGGTCACCTTTTTTTCCAGTGCCAGCCACACAATTACCGGATTAATTTGACTTAATCCAACCTGCCTTTGTGTTTTTGTGGGCTCACTCTCACACCTTTTTGTGGTTTAAATCAATTTCACAGAATATTAGAATGGGAGCATTCACACTTGGGAAACTGAAAGCAAGCAAATTATTGTAATAGGCAGAATTTTAAACTTAAACAGACTCAGGGATTCAGGGTAAACAAAATTTCAAAAATCCAAAAAGAAAGTTTGAAGCATTTGAACAATACATAGAACATTGAATTGCACAGCACAGGAATGAGCCCTATGGCCCACAATATTCTGCCAACCATGTTGCCAAATGAAGCTAATCCCTTCTGCTTGCCCTTGTTCCGTACTCCTCCAGTCCTTGCATGTTCATGTGCTTACCTAAAACTCCCTTTAATGGTCTTATTGTATCTATATCCACCACCAGACCCCTCCCACTCTGTGTATAAAAAAACCAGCACCGACCCATGGCATACTACTAATCACAGGCCTGCAGTCCGAGAAACTATCACCCTCTGCTTCCTACCATCGAGCCAATTTGAAATCCAATTAGCTAGCTGTCCCTGGACCACATGTGATCAAATGTCCATGATTAGCCTGCCATGTTGGACCTTGTCAAAGACCTTACTAAAGTCCGTATGGACAACATCCACTGCCCTACCCTCATCTATCCTCTTGGTTACCTCTTTGAAAAACTCAAAATGATTTATCAGACATGACTTCCCACACACAAATCCATGCTGACTATTCCGAATCAGACCTTGGCTATCCAAATGTTAGTTGATCCTGTCATTCAGTATCCTCTCAACAACTTGCCTACCACTGATGTCAGACTCACTGGCCTGTAGTTCCCTGGCATTTCTTTTCAATCTTTCTTAAATAATGACACAACATTAGCCACCCTCCAGTCTTCCCGAACTTCACCTGTGGCTAAAGATGAAATAAAAAATCTCTGCAAGGGCCTCTGCAATTTCTTCCCTAGCCTAATGTACATGGATGGACTTGATCCGGCCCAGGAGATTTATCCACCTTAATGTGCTTTAAGATTGTAAATGCCTCTTTTCTGATAATATGTATCCCAAACATCCCCACTTGTTTCCCTTACTTCCTTCGCATCCATGATTCTCTTTTCAGTAAACACTGAGGAGAAATATTCATTAAAAATCCCCCCCGAGATCCAACATGGCGGCGACTCAGCAAGTCTGAGTCTATAGTGCTCCTCCCAAGACCTAAACAAAGTGGGCCACCCTTCTCCACCACACTCACCAAATCAATTAAAAATAGTTTTTACTTAATGTAATTAGTGGTTCAATACTAAATTTAAACAGTTCAGTCTCTTGTAAAAATGACTAGGGGGAAAGGAGCCTGCAGTTCTCAGCAGGCAGGACCTTCTCCCCCACCCTCCCCAGCTGCAGCAGAGCCGTCCGCAGCCACCCTGGGGGACTTACCTATGGTGGCGAGCCTCGCGGAAATAAACTCCAAACTCGATGCTTTCATTGAAGATGGAATCATTCTCGGCCACGCTACGAAAGCACAGCCGAGACATCGAAGAAATTGAATGCCGAGTCTGAGGGGCAGAGCTAAAGGCTGCAACCTCCAAAGCCATTGCAGAATCGGCCATGGATCAGGTCCGGACTCTCAAGCAGCAAGTCCAGACCTTAAAGAATCACATTGATGACCTCGAGAATTGAGGTTGTCGAAACAATATTCATTTGCTGGGCCTTCCCGAACGGGCAGAAGAAGGCCAGCTTACAAGATTCCTTGAACAGTGGCTTCCAGTTATTGAATCTGGAGGTTGGATCAGGCCAAGTAAGGGTGGAATGGGCCTACCGGGTTGCAATACGCGGACCCAGCTCAAACCAGCGTCCCCGCCCGGTCCTGTTCTGGCTGTAGAGCTGTAAGGTGAGGCAGATGCTCTTGGAAGCCTCCAGAAATCTTGCGAAAGATCCCCAAGCCATGATTTATAAAGGATCCAAGATTATTTTATTTCAGGACTTTTCGCCAGCTTTGGTCCGAAAAATGGAGAGCGTTTGATGAAGCGAAGAAGCTTTCAAGGGATTTAAACATTCAATATTCCTTGTGCTACCCAACTATACTACGCTTTAGCCATGAAGGATCCGTGTATAACTTCGGATCACCGGAGAAGGCCAAGGAACTTTTGGACTCTCTTAGATAAATTATAAGAGTTAATTGATGTTGTTTTGCCCTACCCCCACCCCGGTCTAGCCCTCTTTTTTTTCCTTTCATTACCTTACTGTTTAATATTATCTCCGGGGGGTGGGAAGAAGGGTTTATTTATTCATCCTTTACTTAGCAATTTTCTTTCCTTTTTTTTATATGTATATAGGCCAGGGGGTCTAGTTAATGTAGATGGGGGAAGGTGGCTACCTTATCTTATTTTATCTTTGTTCTTGGGAGCAGGGTTGTTTTCCCCTGTTATTTTGTATTAATATATTTAATTATTATTTGCTGAGACTGTAATTTTATAGTCATATATGTTCATATGTGGTATGAACATTACCAAATATATCCAGGTGTTGGTGTGGATGGGGGAGGGGAATAAGGTACTCACTCTTAGTTCTAGTTCAGTAGTATACTTGAATTTTCTTTATCCTATCGTGGGGTGCCTGGGTCAAGGGTGGGGCACTGGTTGGGAGAGGTTATGATGGGTTTTTTGGAAAGGAAGTGATGCCCCCTGGGAATAAGGGGGAAGATCTCCGTTTAAATATGTTTTATACCTTTAGTACATTCAGATCAATATAATAAAAAAACTATTTCTAAATAGTAAAAAAGAGCTTTTATTTTTGTGAATTTTATATGCTTTGGATAGGGTTTCTTCTCCCGGGGGTCTCAGACTTGCCCAGTGATTATGGATGATCAAATGGTGCACCTGGAATGTCATGGGGAGTAATTCACCAAACAAAAGGAGAAGAATACTTTCAAACCTCAAGAAGGAGAGGATCGATATAGCTCTCCTATAGGAGACACATTTATTGGATAAAAGAACACCTGAAATTACGACAGGGGAGAGATTATTTTCTGTTCTCTGTTTCTGTGCAGGGAAAAACATTTTGATAAACTGGGTGGCTGAGGGCCCTTATGGACTTTCGAGTTGGCACAGAATAATTAGGTATATACACCCCCTGACTTCCTTACGGATATGGTGCACCAGGAGAAAAAGCCAAAGTATTCCATAAAAATATGGCAGCCCTTTTTGAATTCCACAAATACAGATATCTCTGTCATCCTACAAGGGCCTTTATTTAATTGAGAGGGTGAACCTGGCTGGTCGGGGCCCCCTGGGAAAGGAATCCTGCATGAATACGGGTTTTGTTGTGATCTGATGTTAACACATTCCGAGCATGTATATCACTACTCAATTTATGTGTTATGATTAGATTAGATTAGATTAGATTACTTACAGTGTGGAAACAGGCCCTTCGGCCCAACAAGTCCACACCGCCCCTCCGAAGCGTAACCCACCCATACCCCTACATCTACATCTACATCTACCCCTTACCTAACACTACGGGCAATTTAGCATGGCCAATTCACCTGACCTGCACATCTTTGGACTGTGGGAGGAAACCGGAGCACCCGGAGGAAACCCACGCAGACACGGGGAGAACGTGCAAACTCCACACAGTCAGTCGCCTGAGGCGGGAATTGAACCCGGGTCTCTGGCGCTGTGAGGCAGCAGTGCTAACCACGGTGCCACTGTGCCGCCCACTATTGGTTTTTTTTTCTCTCTTGAATAATGTACGAATTTTAATCATACACTCTGGTTAGTTGTAAGTTAGACGTGTAGTTAGTTGAGTTTTGTCTTTTTTTTCTCTTGGTATTTCTTTTTTCTTGTTTGATAGATTTTGGTCATCATTTATTTAAGGTTTAACTGTATATCAATGTTTATACTTGGGTTTTTTTTTAGTTTTCTTTTGTAAACTTATAAAAACGTGTTAAACTTTCAATAAAAATACCTTTTTAAAAAAAATCCCCCCCATCTCCTCTGGCTCCACACATAGATAGCATGCTGATCTTTAAGGGGACCTATTCTCTCTCTCTAGCCATCCATTTAATAGAGCTATAGAACTTTATCAGCCAGATCCTTCTCATACCCTCTTTCTGCTCTTCTGATTTCATTCTTAAGTGTGCTCTTAAACTTTCTATAGTCATAAGGGGTTCACTTGAGCCTGATAGCTTAAACTCAATGTATGCCTTCTTCTTTTTCCTGATCAGAGTCTTAATATCCCTCTTCAGCTAAGGATCCCTGAACTTGCCAGCTTTTTCCTTCCTCCCAGCAGGGACATATTGTGCCTTGTTATGAAGATGTGGGGTGTATGTACTTTTAAGAGAGGTAAAAGCTGGCAGAGTTACCTGACAGTGCCAAGTGTTCTCAATAAGGTAACAGTTTAATACTTGGTTGAAAGCTAAATTAACTGATTGCTTGGAAACAATGAAACAGATTTGAATTAGGTCAATCAGTGTAAATTATACCCTGAAAAATACCAAATTCCAGTCATGTCTGAATATGGTATATTGACAATCTTAAAAGCCAATGACACAATCCAATGCTTTGGGAGAAACATTGAACAATTGGGAGGAGAACCACTAAGCCAATGACGTCTGCACACTGCTCAGAAAAATAGCGCTCTTAAAAGGTCCCTTTATTGATCAGTAACATGTGAAGCAGCATCACCAAGTAGAAGAAAAGATGACCAAAATGCAGAGAAGAACAAAATCTACCTGGTTTTGAGGTAAGAAGTTTGTTTTTTAATAAATCTTAATCCGGGGGTTTTATTGGACTAGTATTGTAGAGGGGAAAGTAAAAGGTATAGGTTAGAGGAAGGAATTGTAATTAGATGTTAGTTAATTTTTCTCTGTTATACTTTAAGAAATAAAGTTGTTAAGTTTTACTTGAACTAGTTCTTGGCCTATCGAATTTTCACAGATGACTGCATGGGATAAATCTTTTCTGTGTTGCTGATTTTAAATTAAGCCAACCAGTTTACTCCATGTCGTAACACTCTGGACACTCGAAATTGCACTCTTAAAAGCCTTCCTTTTGCCAATCACTTATTTTATTCAAAAAGACTCACCCATTTGACCTCTGCTAGATCCTCTCCACTGGCCCCAAAATTAGCCCTGCTCCAGTTTAGCAGTTAACCTGAGGATCTCTACTGTCCTTTTCTGTAACAATGTTAAAACCAAGAGAGTTCTGATCACTGGACCCAAAGTGTTCTCTGACTGACACTTCAGTCACTTGCCTTACCTCATTTCCTAAGAGGAGGTCCAGTGAGAGGGCCTTCCGCATATTGATTTAGGAGACTTTCTTTGACATATTTGGCGAATTCCACCCCATCCAGGCCTTTTAGACTCTGGGTGGCCTAATTAATACAGGGGAAATTAAAATCTGTAACCAATACTACTTTATTATTCCTACAGGTATCTGCAATCTCTTTACACATCTGCTCCTCTAGTACCCGTTGGCTGCTAGGGGTTCCAACAGAGTCACCATACCCTTCTTGTTTCTAAGTTCTAACCATTTGGTCTCATTTGATGACACCTTAAGAATATCCTCTCGAAGCACTGTTGTTATGTCCTCCCTTATCAAAAGGGCAACTCCCCATCCTCGCTTATTTGTACTTCTGTCACACCTGTAGTTTCTGTATCCTGGAACATGGAACTGCCCTTCATCTAAATCATTTATATAGATCACAATTAGCAGAGGTCCCTGCAGAATACCACTAGTCACTGACCTCCAACCTGAAAAGCACCCTCCCACCACTACCCTCTGCCTTCTATGAGCAAGGTAAAAACAATGACTGCAGATGCTGAAAACCAAATACTGGATTAGTGGTGCTGGAAGAGCACAGCAGTTCAGGCAGCATCCAACGAGCAGCGAAATCGACGTTTCGGGCAAAAGCCCTTCATCAGGAATAAAGGCAGTGAGCCTGAATCATGGAGAGATAAGCTAGAGGAGGGTGGGGGTGGGGAGAGAGTAGCATAGAGTACAATGGGTGAGTGGGGGAGGAGATGAAGGTGATAGGTCAAGGAGGAGAGGGTGGAGTGGATAGGTGGAAAAGAAGATAGGCAGGTCGGACAAGTCAAGGAGACAGTAACTGAGCTGGAAGTTTGAAACTAGGATGAGGTGGGGGAAGGGGAAATGAGGAAGCTGTTAAAGTCCACATTGATGCCCTGGGGTTGAAGTGTTCCGAGGCGGAAGATGAGGCGTTCTTCCTCCAGGCGTCTGGTGGTGAGGGAGCGGCGGTGAAGGAGGCCCAGGACTTCCATGTCCTCGGCAGAGTGGGAGGGGGAGTTGAAATGTTGGGCCACGGGGCGGTTTGGTTGATTGGTGCGGGTGTCTCGGAGATGTTCCCTAAAGCGCTCTGCTAGAAGGCGCCCAGTCTCCCCAATGTAGAGGAGACCACATCGGGAGCAACGGATACAATAAATGATATTGGTGGATGTGCAGGTGAAACTTTGATGGATGTGGAAGGTTCCTTTAGGGCCTTGGATAGAGGTGAGGGAGGAGGTGTGGGCACAGGTTTTACAGTTCCTGCGGTGGCAGGGGAAAGTGCCAGAATGGGAGGGTGGGTCGTAGGGGTGTGTGGACCTGACCAGGTCGTCACGGAGGGAACGGTCTTTGCGGAAGGCGGAAAGGGGTGGGGAGGGAAATATATCCCTGGTGGTGGGGTCTTTTTGGAGGTGGCGGAAATGTTGGTGGATGATTTGGTTGATGCGAAGGTTTGTAGGGTGGAAGGTGAGCACCAGGGGCGTTCTGTCCTTGTTACGGTTGGAAGCCAATTCTGAATCCACGCGGCCAATGGATCCCATTGCATCTTAATCTTCTGGATGAGCCTACCCTGAGGTACCTTGTGAAAGCCTTACTAAAATCCATGTAAACAACATCCACTACTGTACCCTCATCAATCACCTTCTTCACCTCCTCAAAAAATGTCATCAAGTTTATAAGACATGACCTGCCCTGCCCAAATACTGTTCCTAATTAGGCTAAGTTTTTCCAAATGTGCATAAATCCTATCCCTAAGAATTCTCTCCAATAGCTTCCCAGTCACTGATGTATCGTTTCCTAGATTATCCCTATTTCCCTTCTTGAATAGAGGAACAACATTGTCTAGTGTCCTCCGAGACCTCTCCATAGGATACAAAGGATACAAAGTGGTGACGGACTTCACAACAGCAGAAAAGATCGGGAAGGGACAAAGTGTTTTGCTGAAATTGTGCATCAGTGAGTGGATATATGTCAGGAAATCATGGTATAAAATATATTAAGGGTTACATCTTTGAATACATAAAGTATCTGCAATAAGACAGATTGACTTGTGCCATTAAGAGAGGGAGATGGTTTTGATCTAATCACCATCAGGGAGGCATGATCAAGGTGTGACATAAATATTCCGGGCTACACGACACTGAGGGAAACACACAGAGTGGAAATCAGAAGGACAAAAGGAAAATCCCATTTGACACAAATGCATGTGTCTAACCTGGATGATATGTCGATATGTAGAATGAGGTCTTCTCACAACATCCGCATGATTTATGTCACACAGCCTTCCAACTTCCTGATGTATACACTGACAGGGAGGGTTGTAGCATCCAGCAGATGTAACAGTGTTGAGAAATGTAATGGCTGGAAGAGAGTGCAAGGATTGTAGAGGGTGCAGAGTGTTATTCTGATAGAGACAGTGTAACACTGAGGTGGAAAAGGTTCATGGAGATGGTGGAAGATCCACAAGAGTGGAAGCAGGTTATGGGAAGAGGGATGGATGGCTGCATGGCTGTACAAGGCTACAGTATAAGGGATGGATAATGTTACATGGTCTGAGGTCTGTCGGATCTGAAGGAGGTTACGTCAATGAGGAGACTTGTGAACAGCTGCCGGATGTTCCATAGGTTTGGACAGTAGTACAGTCTGTAAGAACACAGATACAAGGAGAGAAATAGGATATTTCCTACATTGAGGATAACAAAGATATTGCATGGTTAGGATCATTGTCACCACTTACAGCTTAAAAAGAAAGGGAACTTTGTAGGTGATAAAGGGATAGCAAGCATTGTTTCGCAGGAGGAGGTGTCAAAGGAGGAAACATTGTTGGGGTTTAATGATATAATAGGAATAAGAGACTTAAAGGTGCTGGAAGTGGTGGCAAAGATATGAAGTGTGATAAAGGCATGAATGACATTACAAAGCCAATATAAATTGCTTTGGCTAGAGGAGGTTTCAGAGTTAGGAAGTGAAATATTTGTTGGAGTTGGTGAAAGAAGAATCAAGGTATTACAGGGCATGGAAGGATTACAAATGAATAGCGCATTGCAGGGCCCAAAGTAGGTGACAGAGATGCAACATGTCAGAGAGCAGTTAAATGTGGTGGAGTTGCAGGCAGTTATGGACATAACGAATGTTGTAGGGACTGGAGGATGTTACAGAGATGAGTGGGGCTTCTAGTGCTTGAAAAGGAGATGCCAATTATACACACATAGAACTGAACATTGACAAAGAACACAAAGACATCACCACCACCCACCCCCACCCTGCCCAACATAAACACACCCACACACTCACACAAAATCCACAGGATAAAAATTGTCTCCACAGAATAAACGGCATCTGGATGGGTATATGAATAGGAAGGGCTTATTAGGGAACATAGGCAACATTGTTCCCTACATTAATTTCGGATATCTGGCCAGCATGGACAAGTTAGACTGTCGGGTTTGTTTCCATGCTGTACATCACAATCACTCTTTGAGAACTGACTGTTTACACTCAGAGCAATTAAAATCAGATCTGCACATAAAACCAGTTTGCACATAAATCAGATCTGCACATAAAACCACATATCATTGACCATTTATACACTGTAGTTGAAAAACCAGCACTCCATATAGAACTGATCATTTGTACACCACAATTTAACAATTAGTACTCCACACAGAACTGACTATTCATATTCCATAGGTTACAAACCAGCACTCCATACATGATAAACATTATAAATGAAAGCACTCAATTGCAGACTGACCATTTGCTATTGGCGGCACGGTGGCACAGTGGTCACTGCTGCCTCACAGCGCCAGAGACCTGGGTTCAATTCCTGCCTCAGGCAGCTGTCTGTGTGGAGTTTGCACATTCTCCCAGGGTCTGCATGGGTTTCCTCCGGGTGCTCCGGTTTCCTTCCACAGTCCAAAAATGTGCAGGTTTGGTGAACTGGCTGTGCTAAATTGCCCGTAGTGTTAGGTGAAGGGGTAAATGTAGGGGTGGGTTGCTCTTCGGACGGTCGGTATGGACTTGTTGGGTCGAAGGGCCTGCTTCCACACTGTAAGTAATCTAATCTAAAAGGTAAAACCCACCTCCCCATGGAGAAATTATTGTGTGCAAACTACAGGATAAAACGCAGCTCCACACACACCACAGCTGACCATTTATAACAACAGCAGTAGTCTGTTCAGCACTCAAGCCAGCTCCTGGCTGGTCTGTGGCCTAACTTATGTATGCCTGCCTTGGGCCCATTCATGTCCACAAATAAGTTCCTTTCTGAGAACTGACCCCATTCAAAATGCTCAGCGTTAAATCCAGCTCACCACATGTCACACATCCAGAACTGAACAACTTCCATGTGGACACAAGCTGCCCAAACAGGACAGTCCACAGGACAAAAGACAGTCCCATGCACTTTTTAAATTTATCCTGAAACTGTATCCCTCATTCTAGATTCTCCCACCAGGGGAAACAGCCTTTCAGCATTCCCCCCTTTTAAGTCCTCCCAGAATCCAAAACTTGCGATATGATTACCCCTCATTTTGAATCTCCATTTAAAATGTTTTTGACCTTCCCCACAAGTTAACCCTCCTCCTATTTCAGAAACAAATTCAGAAAAACTTCTCTAAATTGACCAGTCCTGACTCTCCACAGCTCCCCAGCCACAATTACAGCAATGCCCCATACAGGTGCAGAAAGCCCCTGCAAGTGCTCTGACTCCCTGCTTCTTCCCCATACACAGAACCCTCCCAAATACCCACTGCACCTGCCAATAATGAGCTAGAATCCATGTACAAGAACACCCAGATTCCCTTACATTGCAGTCTCTCCCTGGCCATCCAAATTGTGTCCATGGAGCTCATGCATTTAAAATTGAACATTGAATTGCAATGTATTCTTTAGCTCATACAATAATAAAAATGTATTCATCCAGATATCAAACATTTTCCTTTGTTCAAAGTTTGGGAGAAGATTTGTAGCTCGGGTGCTCGTTTTTTTTAGATTAGATTAGATTTAGATTAGATTAGTGTGGAAACAGGCCCTTCGGCCCAACAAGTCCACACCGCCCCACCGAAGCGCAACCCACCCATACCCCTACCCCTTACCTACACTAAGGACAATTTAGGATGGCCAATTCACCTGACCTGCACATCTTTGGATTGTGGGAGGAAACCGGAGCACCCGGAGGAAACTCACGCAGACACGGGGAGAACGTGTAAACTCCACACAGTCAGTCGCCTGAGGCGGGAATTGAACCCGGGTGCCTGGCGCTGTGAGGCAGCACTGTGCCACCGTGCCACCCATTTGTTGTGGTTCTGTTCGCCGAGCTGGGAATTTGTGTTGCAGACGTTTCGTCCCCTGTCTAGGTGACATCCTCAGTGCTTGGGAGCTTCCTGTGAAGCGCTTCTGTGATCTTTCCTCCGGCATTTACAGTGGTTTGTCTCTGCCACTTCTGGTTGTCAGTTCCAGCTGTCCGTTGCAATATACCAACCACTGCAGCGGACAGCTGGAACTGACAACCGGAAGCGGCAGATTCAAACCACTAGAAATGCCGGAGGAAACATCACAGAAGCGCTTCACGGGAGGCTCCCAAGTACTGAGGATGTCACCTGGACAGGGGACGAAATGTCTGCAACACAAATTCCCAGCTCGACGAACAGAACCACAACATTTTCCTTTGTTTTAAAATCCTGTTTATAGTCACACACGTTTATTAGTGAACACAATGATTCACATTGATGTGTTTCCATTACAATTTTGAACATTATGTGTAACTGATGTGAAACTAATCCACAAATATCATCACAAATTATTTTGCCTGACTGACTTAACTGCTATATCATGACCTTACAGTGAATGAGTGCAGAAGTTCGAACCAAATGTGATAAGGCAGGCCACATATTAGAATGCCAGGGCTCTTGAATTGTTTTCAGCAATTAGAATTTCAATCCACTTACCAAATCCAAAAATACTAGAGGGATGAGAACAGACTAAAGGCCACAGGAGACCAAAAAATAGCGGTATTTTCAATGTTACAACAGGGAGTATGGAAGGAGCACAAGGGTGAACTAAAAGGTGAATCAGGACAGAGTTTGCAGAGGAGTTGAGGAATGAGCAGAGTGCTCGCAGGAGGCAGCGAGGAATGAACTTCCAGCTCAGCACTGTCCCCATGACTTGTCCGGACTTGTCCTACCTGTCTATCTCCTTTTCCACCTATCCACTCCACCCTCTCCTCCCTGACCTATCACCTTCATCCCCTCCCCCATTCACCCATTGTACTCTATGCTACTTTCTCCCCACACCCACCCTCCTCTAGCTTATCTCTCCACGCTTCAGGCTCACTGCCTTTATTCCTGATGAAGGGCTTTTGCCCGAAATGTCGATTTCGATGCTCCTTGGATGCTGCCTGAACTGCTGTGCTCTTCCAGCACCACTAATCCAGAAACTGTTTAAATATGTCCAAGCATTGCCTCAATTTGATGAGAAGGATGTGGAAGCCTTTTTCATCTCATTTGAAAAGGTAGCTAAACAAATGCAGTGGCAATGTTTTACTGATCCAAATGAAACTTGTAGGTTGGGCTAATGAGGTATTCACATCACTATCAGAGGTGTTATCTGGGAGTATGAGGAGGTGAGAAAAGCCATTTTAAGTGCATATGAGCTTGTACCAGAAGCCTATAGACATCTTTTCAGGAATATTAAGCAGGGACCAGATCAAACCTACATTGAGTTTGAAAGGATCAAACAGAATAATTCCGACGGATGGATAAAAGCTTTAAAAATCAAGCAAAGCTATGATGCCCTTAGAGAGGTAAATATTTTGGAGAAATTCAAAAATTCACTGCCTGAAATAGTGCAAAATCATGTGGAAGAGCAGAGAGTTACAACAGCAAGGTTAAAAGCTGAAGTGGCTGTTGATTATGAGCTGGTCCATAAAACTCAGTTTGGCTTCCAGAATCAATTTCAGTCCATGAGGGATAGATATTGGGGCAAAGAGAAATCCTCACATGGAAAGGGAAAGGTAGATCTCAGTGAAAATCATAAGGAGAACTTACCATAGGTAAAAAAAAACCTTGGGGGGAGAAATAAATTAAAAGACTCCGGTGTTTTCATTGTAATAAAGTGGGCCACACAAAATTAGTGTTGGAGGACTAGGACTAGGAGCCAGGTGAAGGAAAACCGGACAAGCCTGGAAGTTTTATTGGACTAGTAATAAAAAGCACAAGGGAAGTTAGACAACTGACTCAGAGTATAGAAGGTGATCAGAAATTGATTGAGGAGGAAGTGCCAGATCTGCTTAAAAAATATACATGCAAGGGTAAAGTATATTTACATAGGGCAGGAACAATGGGTAAGGGGGTTACAATATTAACGGACACAGGATCCTCTCAGTCTGCAATACTAAAGGATGAGGAGATATGCACTCCTGAGGGACTATTGCTAGAGAAGGTACTGGTAACAGGAATTCATGATGAGACAAAAAGCGCTCAATTATGAAAAGTGAGGCTAGAGAGTCCTGAGAAGAGTGAAGAATTGTGGGAGGAGCACTGAACAAACTCTCAGCTCCAGAAGTGCAATTTGTTCTTGCAAATAATATAGCTGATTCACTGGCAGGTGTGCTGCCTGGTCTAGTTGAAAAGACAGTGGAGACGCAAGCAACTGAGGAAACGAAGAATTTTTATCCAGGAATTTTCTCTGATTATGTGATCACAAGATCACAGAGGCACAAGTTGAAGCAGGAGAGATCAAAAGGCACAGATAAGGAAGCTGACATAGTGTTTTCCGAAACTTACTTTGATCAGATAAGTGGAACAGAGAAGCAGCCAGTACCTTTAGCTCTGCTAAGCTGATTGTTTTAACTCCTCATCTTTCTGCTGTAATTCAGTTATATCAAAAGGCATTAGCTGAGAATGAAAGTGAATGCATTCCTGTGTGTTATTACTTAACAAAATGACGTCTTAATGAGGAAATAGTCAAGTGGGCTGAGGTTCATCAAATTGTTTTGCCAGTAGGGTATAGAAAGGAAGTGCTGTGAGTGGTGTATGAGCTACCACTTGGAGGTCATTTAAGGGTGAGGAAAACATAGGCTAAAATGCAAAGACATTTTTACTGGCCTCGACTGCACAAAGATGTAGTTGAATTTTGCCAGATATGTCACACATGTCAGCTAATGGGAAAACCATAGGCAGTAATAAAACCTGCACCTTTAATACCTATTCCAGCATTTGAGGAACCTTTCACAAGTCTTAGTTGATTGTGTAGGTCCCCCACCTCAAACAAAAAGTGGGAGTAAGTATTTATTAATAATAATGGATGTGTCGACCAGATTTCCTGAGGCAATCCCATTACACAATGTCACAGCTAAAAGGGTTGTAGAAGAATTACTTAATTCTTTTTACTATTTACAGACTACCAACAGAGATCGAGTCAGATCAAGGATCAAACTTCACATCCAAACTATTCAAGGTAGTTATGGATAACTTGGGAACAAAGCAATTCAAATCTACTGCATACCATTCAGAATCACAGGGAGAGTTAGAGAGATGGCATCAAACACTGAACACCATGTTAAGGGCTTATGGTCAGGATTATCCAGATGATTGAGAGGAAGGAGTCCCGTTTGTACTTTTTGCGATCAGAGATGCACTGAATGAATCGACCAAATTCAGTCCATTTGAATTAATTTTTGGGCATGAAGTAAGAGAACTGTTAAAATTGATTAAGGTGAAATTAATAAGTCAGAATTCAGAGACCACTCATTTGGACTGTGTGTCAAATTTTAGAGAAAACGATTAAATGGAGCTGGAGAGTTGGCGAGACAGCATTTAAAAGTATCACAGCATACAATTAAACAGGAAGCAGATAAGAAATCAAAATTCACAATTTTGCCATTGGGGATAAGGTTTTGATGACATTTAAAATTTCACCTATTACTGGAAATAACAAGTTTAGTGGACCGTATCAAATTGAGAAGAAATAGAGTAAGGGGAACTACTTGATTAGGACTCCAGACAGCAAAGAAATCTCACAGAGCGTGTCATGTGAATATGCTCAAAAGGTATTTTGATAGGGAATGAAAGCAAGAGGAGAAGGTATTAATGATTACAGCACAGAAGGAAGAACCAAGTTCAGAGGATTCTGAATTGGACATTCCTCAAATCAAATTGGACAATGAAGAAGTTGTCAAGAATTGGGATAAATTATTAAGTTACCTCCACAAGAAAATTGAAATGACCTGAAAGACTTATTACTGTAACATGGGGAGATATGCTGAAATAAACTGGGAAGTACTAGCTTAATTGTGCATGATGTAGATATTGGAGATGCTGTTCTGATTAGCAACATCCTGATAGGCATAACCGTCTAAAGTTGGCACAGGTTCAGAAGGAGATAGAGCGCATGCTCCAAGATGGCATAATTGAAGTGAGTTACAGTGACTGGAGTTCACCCATAGTCATGGTGTCAAAGCCAGATGGCACCCAACGGTTATGTGTGGAATATCGCAAAGTCAACTCCATTACAAAGACTGATGCATATCCAATTCCACGGCTGGAGGAATGTGTAGAAAAAGTAAGACAAGCAACTTACATTTCTAAGTTGGACTTGCTCAGAGGCTACTGGCAAGTACCTCTGTCAAAGGCAATTTTGTGGGTGGCACGGTGGCACAGTGGTTAGCACTGCTGCCTCACAGTACCAGAGACCTGGGTTCAATTCCCGCTTCAGGCGACTGACTGTGTGGAGTTTGCACGTTCTCCCCGTGTCTGCGTGGGTTTCCTCTGGGTGCTCAGGTTTCCTCCCACAGTCCAAAGATGTGCAGGTCAGGTGAACTGACCATGCTAAATTGCCCGTAGTGTTAGGTAAAGGGTACATGTAGGGGTATGGGTGGGTTGCGCTTCGGACTTGTTGGGCCGAAGGGCCTGTTTCCACACTGTAAGTAATCTAAGTAATTTCAGCTTTCGAAATGCCAAATGGACTATATCAGTTCAAAGTCATGGCATTTGGTATGAGAAATGCTCCAGCCACATTTCAGAGCCTGACTAATAAGGTCATTGCTGGATTACCCAACTGTGTGGTGTATATTGATGACCTGGTGATTTGTAGTTACTCATGGAAGGAACATTTACAGCATTTATCGGACTTACTCGATCGACTTCAGAAGGCAGGCTTGGTGGTAAACCTGGCTAAAAGTGAATTTGCCAAGTCACCTTCTTGGGCCATGTTACTGGACATGGGCAAATGGTCCCACAAGTTGTAAGAACAAAAGTAATTGGGGAATTTCCCACACCGTCGACAAAAAAAAAGCAGTACTTGGGTTCCTGGGGTTGAATGAATTTTACGGGAAGTTTGTGGAGCGTGGCTGCTCCACTCACTGAATTGTTAACAAAGGGCAAGAAGTTTCAGTGGACAGTAGACTGTCAAAAAAGCAGTTGACAACCTAAAAACTGGGTTAACCACTGCCCAGTTTTAGCTACACCGGATTACATGAAGCCTTTCAAGGTGGCTATCGATAACAGTGATGTAGGTATCGGTGCGGTGTTCCTGAAGGAGGGTGATGAGGGAATAGAAAGACCCATTGGATATTTTTTCAGAAAGTTGAACATTCATCAGCAGAAACATTCAACGGTGGAGAAAGAGACTTTAAGCTTGGCGTTGGCATTACAACATTTCAGTGTTTATATTTCCAGCAATACATCTGAGACAATCGTATACACTCATTATAACCCACTGACATTTGTGGAAAAATTTAAGGACAAAAGTGCCAGACTGTTTAGATCGAGCTTGTTGTTGCAGCCATTCAATTTGACATTTGTGTATGTGGCAAGCCGTGAAAACGTGATTGCCGATGTGTTATTGAGATTCGAATGAACCACAAGGCACCAACGACATAGGTAGGAAGAGGGGTGGGGAGGTCATTCAAGAGCTCAAGGAGTTAGGCTGGAAGCTAAAAGCTAGGACAGACAGAGTCGTCATCTCTGGGTTGTTGCCGGTGCCACGTGACAGAGAGGCAAAGAATAGGGAGAGAGTGCAGTTGAACACGTGGCTGCAAGGATGGTGTAGGAGGGAGGGCTTCAGATATTTGGACAATTGGACTGCATTCTGGGGAAGGTGGGACCTGTATAAACAGGACGGGTTGCACCTGAACCAGAAGGGCACCAATATCCTGGGGGGTAGGTTTGCTAGCACTCTTCGGGGGGGTTTAAACTAATTTGGCAGGGGGATGGGATCCGGACTTGTAGTCCAGCAAGTAAGCTAGCTGTGTGTCAGGATGTCCAAGACTGTAGGGAGGCTGTGGAGAAGGTAGCACTGACAGGGACTACTTGCGGACACAGAGATGGGCTCAAGTGCGTATACTTCAATGCAAGGAGTATCAGAAATAAGGTGGGTGAACTTAAGGCGTGGATCGGTACCTGGGACTACGATGTTGTGGCCATCACGGAAACATGGATAGATGAGGGACAGGAATGGCTGTTGGAGGTTCCTGGTTACAGATGTTTCAGTAAGATTAGGGAGGGTGGTAAAAAAGGAGGGGGGGTGGCATTGCTAATTAGAAATGGTATAACGGCTGCAGAAAGGAAGTTTGAGGGGGATCTGCCTCTGGAGGTAGTATGGGCTGAAGTCAGAAATAGGAAAGGTGCAGTCACCTTGTTGGGTGTTTATTATAGGCCCCCCAATAGCAGCAGAGATGTGGAGAAACAGATTGGGAAACAGATTTTGGAAAGGTGCAGAAGCCACAGGGTCGTAGTCATGGGCGACTTCAACTTCCCAAATATTGATTGGAAGCTCTTTCGATCAAGTAGATTGGATGGGGCGGTGTTTGTGCAGTGTGTCCAGGAAGCTTTTCTAACGCAGTATGTAGATTGTCCAACCAGAGGGGAGGCCATATTGGATTTGGTACTCGGTAACGAACCGGGACAAGTGGTGGGCTTGTTGGTGGGTGAACATTTTGGTGATGGCGACCACAATTCTGTGACTTTCACCTTGGTTATGGAGAGAGATAGGTGCGCACAAAAAGGTAGATTTTACAATTGGGGGAAGGGAAATTACGATGCTGTAAGACAGGATTTGAGGAGCATACGTTGGGAGCATAGGCTGTTAGGGAAGGATGTGGTGGAAATGTGGGACTTTTTCAAGGAGCAGATACGACGTGTCCTTGATATGTATGTACCGATCAGGCAGGAAAGAAATGGTCGTGTGAGGGAGCCTTGGTTGACGAGGGAGGTTGAATGTCTAGTAAAGAGGAAGAAGGAGGCTTACATAAGGTTGAGGAAACAAGGTTCAGACAGAGCAGTGGAGGGATACAGGATAGCCAGAAGGGACCTGAAGAAAGGGATTAGGAGAGCTAAGAGAGGGCATGAAAAATCCCTGGCGGATAGGATCAAGGATAACCCCAAGGCATTCTATGCATATGTGAGAAACCTGAGAATGACGAGAACGAGGGTAGGTCCGATCAAGGACAGTGGTGGGAGACTGTGTATTGAGTCGGAAGAGATAGGAGAGGTCTTGAACAAGTACTTCTCTTCAGTATTTACGAACGAGAGGGACCGTATTGTTGAAGAGGAGAGTGTGAAACGGACTGATAAGCTAGAAGAGATACCTGTTAGGAAGGAAGATGTGTTGGACATTTTGAACAACTTGAGGATAGACAAGTCCCCCGGGCCTGACGGGATATATCCTAGGATTATGTGGGAAGCAAGAGAGGAAATTGCAGTACCGTTGGCAATGATCTTCTCGTCTTCACTGGCAACTGGGGTGGTACCAGGGGACTGGAGAGTAGCGAATGTTGTGCCCCTGTTCAAAAAAGGGAATAGGGATAACCCCGGGAATTACAGGCCAGTTAGTCTTACTTCTGTGGCAGGCAAAGTAATGGAAAGGGTACTGAGGGATAGGATTTACGAGTATCTGGAAAGACACTGCTTGATTAGGGACAGCCAGCACGGATTTGTGAAGGGTAGGTCTTGCCTTACAAGTCTTATTGAATTCTTCGAGGAGGTGACCAAGCATGTGGATGAGGGTAGAGCAGTGGATGTAGTGTACATGGATTTTAGTAAGGCATTTGATAAGGTTCCCCATGGTAGGCTTATGCGGAAAGTCAGGAGGCATGGGATAGAGGGAAATTTGGCCAATTGGATAGAAAACTGGCTAACCGGTAGAAGTCAGAGAGTGGTGGTAGATGGTAAATATTCAGCATGGAGTCCAGTTACAAGTGGAGTTCCGCAGGGATCAGTTCTGGGTCCTCTGCTGTTTGTAATTTTTATTAATGACTTAGAGGAGGGAGTCGAAGGGTGGGTCAGTAAATTTGCAGATGATACAAAGATAGGTGGAGTTGTGGACAGTGAGGAGGGCTGTTGTCGGCTGCAGAGGGACTTAGATAGGATGCAGAGCTGGGCTGAGGAGTGGCAGATGGAGTTCAACCCTGCCAAGTGTGAGGTTGTCCATTTTGGAAGAACAAATAAGAATGCGGAATACAGGGTTAATGGTAGGGTTCTTGGTCAGGTGGAGGAACAGAGGGATCTTGGGGTCTATGTACATAGATCTTTGAAGGTTGCCACTCAGGTGGATAGAGTTTGTAAGAAGGCCTATGGAGTATTATCGTTCATTAGCAGAGGGATTGAATTCAAGAGTCGTGAGGTGATGTTGCAGCTGTACAGGACTTTGGTTAGGCCACATTTGGAGTACTGTGTGCAGTTCTGGTCGCCTCACTTTAGGAAAGATGTGGAAGCTTTGGAGAGGGTGCAGAGAAGATTTACCAGGATGTTGCCTGGAATGGAGAGTAGGTCGTACGAGGATAGGTTGAGAGTTCTCGGCCTTTTCTCGTTGGAACGGCGAAGGATGAGGGGTGACTTGATAGAGGTTTATAAGATGATCAGCGGAATAGATAGAGTAGACAGTCAGAAACTTTTTCCCCGGGTACAACAGAGTGTTACAAGGGGACATAAATTTAAGGTGAAGGGTGGAAGGTATAGGGGAGATGTCAGGGGTGGGTTCTTTACCCAGAGAGTGGTGGGGGCATGGAATGCGCTGCCCGAGGGAGTGGTAGAGTCAGATTCATTGGCGACCTTTAAGCGGCATTTGGATAGGTACATGGATGGGTGCTTAATCTAGGATAGAAGTTCGGCACAACATCGTGGGCCGAAGGGCCTGTTCTGTGCTGTATTGTTCTATGTCTATGTTCTATGTCTATGTCTATGAATGAGATACATAGTCATTCGGTGGTGGTGTGTGCCATGGTCTGAATTTGCATGTGGTTGTGCATGTTTGCATGTTTATAGTTCATATAAACATGTGTTTAAACTATTAACCAGTTTTTGAAAGGTTAAAAATGAAGCCATCTTTTGGTATTGATGGGTTTTTTTTAAGGGGGGGAGGTGTCAGAAAGCTTTTTTCCTAAAAGCTTTTCCTTGACTCAAGCATACTCTGTCCTTGATTTTTTCTCAGAGAGGTAACAAACCGAACCGGGCTCCAATCAGTCTGGTTTGATTAAAAGAACTTTGAAAGGCCTTTTGTGTATATGTAAACAGATGAGACTTCGGGCCAAAGTGGTCATGTTTTAGAAGTGACCTTTATAATGAAAGGGGTGGTGGTCAGCTCTCCAGCTGAGCTGAGCAGTTCAGTTCAGTCTTGAACCAGTGAGATGTTCAACAGGAAGCTGTGTGGAAACTCCCTCTCCCTCTTTCTGCCCTTCAACTTCAAACTGTAAGCACCCTTGTGGCACACCACTGGTCACAGGCGTCCAGTCTGAAAAGCATCCCTCCACCACCACTCTCTATCTTCTACCTTTGAGCCAGTTCTGTATCCAAATGGTTAATTAGACAATAGACAATAGGTGCAGGAGTAGGCCATTCTGCCCTTCGAGCCTGCACCACCATTCAATATGATCTTGGCTGATCATCCTTAATCAGTATCCTCTTCCTGCCTTATCTCCATAACCCTTGATTCCACTATCCTTGAGAGCTCTATCCAACTCTTTCTTAAATGAATCCAGAGACTGGGCGTTCACTGCCGTCTGGGGCAGAGCATTCCACACAGCAATTCTCCCTATATTCTATGAGATCTAACCTTGCTAATCAGCCTCCCATGGGGAACCTTATCGAACGCCTTACTGAAGTCCACATAGATCACATCTACTGCTCTGCCCTCATCAATTCTCTTTGCTACTTCTTCAAAAAACTCAATCAAGTTTGTGAGACATGCTTTCCCACGCCTAAAGCCACACTGACTATCCCTAATCAGTCCCTGCCTTTTCAAATACATGTACATCCTGTCCCTCAGGATTCCCTCCAACAACTTGCCCACCACCAATGTCAGGCTCACTGGTCTATAGTTCCCTGGCTTGTCCTTACCACCCTTCTTAAACAGTGGCACCACGTTAGGCAACCTTCAGTCATCCAGCACCTCACCTGTGACTATTGATGATACAAATATCTCAGCAAGATGCCCAGCAATCACTTCCTGAGCTTCCCACAGAGTTCTGGAGTACACATGATCAGCTCCTGGGGATTTATCTACCTTTATGTGTTTCAAGATATCCAGCACTTCGTCCTCTGTAAAATGGACATTTTTCAAGACGTCGCCATCTATTTCCCTACATTCTATATCTTCCATGTCATTTTCCACAGTAAACACTGATGCAAAATATTCATTTAGTATCTCCCCCATCTCCTGTGGCTCCACACAACGTCCATCTTGCTGATCTTTGAGGGGCCCTATTCTCTCCCTAGTTACCCTTTTGTTCTTAATGTATTTGTAAAAACTCTTTGGATTCTCCTTAATTATATTTGCCAAAGCTATCCCATGCCCCCTTTTTGCCTTCCTGATTTCCCTCATAAGTATACTCCTACTGCCTTAATACTCTTCTGAGGATCCACTCGATCTATCCTGCCTACACCCGACATATGCTTCCTTCTTTTTCTTAACCAAACCCTCAAGTTCTCGTGTCATCCAGTATTCCCAACACCTACCAGCCTTTCCTTTCACCCTAACTGGAATATACTGTCTCTGAACTCTAGTTATCTCATTTCTGAATGCTTCCCATTTTCCAGCCTTCCCTTTACCTGAGAACATCAGCTGTTGAGCTTTTTCTTGATCCTATCTGTCAATGATTTATTATGTCTCCTCCTGGCACTTCTTAGCTCTCTCTTTAGGTCTTTTCTGGCTAACTTGTAACACTCAAGCACCCTAACTGAGCCATCACATCTCATCCTAACATAAGCCTTCTTCTTTCTCTTGTCAAGAGATTCAACTTCCTTAGTAAACCATGGCTCCCGCACTCGACAGCGTCCTCCCTGCCTGACAGGTACATACTTATTGAGGACACTCAGTAGCTGATCCTGTAATAAGCTCCACATTTCAATTGTGCCCATCCCCCGCAGTTTCCTTCCCCATCACCAAAGTGCTCACTATCACCAAAGTGCTCACCTACCTCCAAATCTCACACCTGGTGCCAAATCTACTGTGGCCTCGCTCCTTGTTGGTCTGTCTCTATATTGTGTCAGGAAACCCTCCTGCACACATTGGACAAAAACTGACCCATCTAAAGTACTTGAACTATAATATTCCCAGTCAATATTTGGAAAGTTAAAGCCCCCATAATGACTACCTTGTTACTCTCACTCGTATCAAGGATCATCTTTGCTATCCTATCCTGCACATCTTGGGAACTGTTTGGAAGCCCTATAGAAAACTCCAAACAGGGTAATCTCTCTTTTCCTGTTTCTAATTTCAGCCAATACAGCTCAGTAGTAGAGTCCTCAAATGTTCTTTCTTCAAACATAATACTGTCCTTGACTAACAGTGCCGCACCACCTTGGAATTCCCTCCTGAATGGAAATATAGATCTATTTACAGCACATAGAGTGTAGAGCTTGAAGAAGGCAGCTCATCACCACCTTCTTAAAGACAACTCGGGACAGACAGATAGCCATGTCCCTCATGGTGGGCAAATCGAGTCAGTGCAGGATGCAGGGGTCAGTGTGAAGATTGGAATGTGGGCTCTGGGATCAATGACAATGCAGTTACTGTGCGAGGTGGAGATGGGTGGTCACTGTGGAGGACAGGGTTCAATGGGATTGGTGATCAGTGCAGGTGGCATTATTTTGTGGGGTGGAAGATACAGGTCAGTGTGTGAGCCAGGGCACAGTGTGGGGATTTTGTCAATGAAGGTGGGAGTTACTGAGAATGGTGGAAGATGGGTGGTCACTGCAGGGGGCAGATGTCTGTGTGCGGATTGGGATGTGATCAATATGGATCAGTGTGAGTGGGGTTTGTCTGGGAATTGGGGGATCAAGGGGAGAGTTCACTGTGACAGGATGGGATGAGAGCAATGGGGATCAGTGTGGGTGGGGTTAGTGTGGGGTGTGGAAGTAGGTGTCAGTGCAGGGGCAGGGCTCAGTATTGGCATTGGGATCAGTGTGGGAGGGGTTAGTATGGAACTATACTGGGAAAGAGACAGATACACAGTACTGGGGAAACAGAGATGGGAAATGAGGGAAAGACGGAGACAGAGACACTATGGGAGAAAGAGAGAGCAATAGAATTGGTTAAAGAGACAGAGAGACAGTCAGAACTGGAGAACAAGATGGAGAGACACCAGAAAAGGGCAGAGAGAGAGAGAGAGAGAGAGAGACAGAGAGGGGGAGACACACACACACACACACACACACACACACACACACACACACACACAGACAGGACTGGGGAAAGATAGATTCAGACAAGACTGGCAAAAGATAGATACAGACAGGACTGGCGAAAGAGAGACAGAGTCAGGAAAGGAAAGAGAGGCAGACAAGCAGGACTGCAGAAAAGAGAGGGAGAGAGACAGAGACAGATAGGAATGTGGAAAGAGAGAGAGAACCAGGACGAGGGAAAGAGAATGCAAAACAGACATGACTGGATAAAGAGAGTGATACACCTGACTTGGGATAAAGAGCTAGAGATAGACAGGGCTGAGGAAAGGGAAACATGGATAAGTGGAGATAGACAGAGAAAGAATTAGCTGTGGGGAAAGAGACTGACCAAGATTGAGGAAAGAAAGATACAGGATTAGGGAAATGGGGGAGAGAGAATAGTGGAGGAAGTGGGAGAGAAAGAGAGTTAAAACTGAAGAGAGAAGGAGAGAGGGAGACATAGACAGAGCAAAAGATTGACAGGACTGTAGAAAGAGAGAGGTAGGCAGGACTGAAGGAATAGGAGAAATGAGACAGCTAGAAAAGAGAGAGAGAGGATGAAAGAGAAAGAGACAGGCAGGATTTGAGAAAGAGAGAGAGAGAGGTGGGAGGGCGGAAACAGAAAGGGATAAACAGACAGAAAAGATAGAGAGAGTGCAAATGGACTGGGGAAAGAAAGAGAGGCAGGCAGGACTGTGGAAAGGAGGGAATGGAGAGAGACAGACAGGACTGGGGAAAGAAAAAGACAGACAAGACTGGAGAAATAGCGAGACAGACAGGATGTCAAAAAAAAAGAGTCTATTCAAGAGGGAGACAGAACTGGGAAGAGAGAAATGGAGACAGTAACAGACAGGGAGAGAGGGCCAGACAGGTCTAGGAAAGAGCAAGGGACAGATAGGACTGGGAGAGCAGGAACAGCACCTTCATTTAGAGGAAGTGAGACTGGGAAGAGCCGATTCTTAAAAGCAGTGAGAGAGATGGGACTTCAGTTTCATAGACAGCAGCTTCTTAAAGACTTAAGGACACAGAGAGAAAGGGAAAAGCAGTGTCATAAGGAGAGAGAGTTAGAGCAAGTCAACAGCTTTATTATTTAAAATCATCTTCAATAAGCGAGTGAGAATGCAGAGACAGCAGATTCATAAAAAGAATGAGAGTGATGTGACAACAGGCTTATGAAGTGAGAAAGAGACAGCAGGGATAGCAGCCTCATAAAAAGGAAGAGAGGGAGAGAATACAGCAACTATAATGGAGAGAGAGTGTGTGGTAACAATAGTTTTGTAAAGAGAAAACAGAGTAGCAGCCTCATCAAAAGAGGAGACAGCAGCTTCATAAAGAGAGAGCAGGACAAGAGCTTCCTAAAGAGAGAGAGAGAGTGGATACAACAGTTTCATGTCAAGAGAGACCATAAGAACAGCACCTCTGTTAAGACAGTGAGACGGAGCAGGGATGGCAACTTCTAAAAAGAGAGAGAGAGAGAAAATGTGGGGCTCACAGATTCATAAAATAGGAAGAACAAAAATGTAGGGATGGGAGGAGACAGAGTGAAGGAACAGCAGGTTTATGAGGACAGCAAGAACAATGGCTTCATGGACAGAGAGAGTGAGTGGGGACAGTGGCTTCACAATAGAGACAGCATGGTCAGCAGCTGCATGAAAAGAGAGAGTAAAGAAAACAAATTACTGCAGATGCTGGAATCTGAAACCAAAAGAGAAAATGCTGGAAAATCTCAGCAGGTCTGGCAGCATCTGAAAGGAGAGAAAAGAGCTGACATTTCGAGTCTTACTGACCCTTTGTCACAGAGAGAACTTGGAACAGCAGTTTTGTTGAGAGAGAGCGCGAGAATGGAAATGACAGCTTCATAAAGAGAGTGGGGACAGCAACTTCATTAAGACTATAGCTCCGTAAAGAGAAAGAAAAAGAACATGCAGAGCTGGCATTAAGAGACTAAAAGAGTGGGGACTGGAACTTCATAAAGAGAAAGAGAGAGATGCAGGGACAGCAACTTAATAAAGACAGAGCGAGAGGGGGAAAATAGCTTCCCAAAGCAAGACATAACAGTTTAATGTAGATGGAGAGAGAGCAAATGCACAGCAGTTTTATTAAGAAGCAGCTTCATAAAATGAGTGAGAGAGAGAGAGAGAATGTGGGGATAGCAGATTTATAGAGGAAGTGAGAAAAAAAAACACTGGGACAGAAGTTTGGTAAACAGTTAGTAAGAGTGATGAGACTGCAGGTTCATGAGGAGAGATAGAGAGCAGGGACAACAGCTTCTTAAAGAGTGAGAGAGCGAGTTCTGGGGATGATAACTTTGTAAAGATAGGTGGAGAACTGGGAAAATAGTTTCATGAAGAGAGACAGAACATGGAGACAGCAGTTTCATAAAGAGAGATGTGGAGAGGAGGGACAACAGCTTCATAGAGAGTGTGAGAGATCATGGACTGCAAAGATGAGGAGAGAGAGCACACGGAGACAGGACCTTCATAATGAGAAAGAGGGGGGACAAAACTAGGTTTGTTAATGCTGTTGGAAGGTGTTTAAACTAATTCAGCAGTAAAAGGGACACAAAATTGTATGAAAGAAATGGAGACACATCATGCTTGAGCAAAGAAAGCAAGTCACAGCTATGTTATGTGGAATTTGTACATTCTCCTCATGTCTGCATGAGCTTTTCCTGGGCGCACTGTTTTCCTCCCACAGTCCAAAGATGTGCAGTTTAGGTGGATTAGCCAAATTAAATTGACCATAGTTTGCAGGGATGTGCAGGCTTGGTGGGTTAGCCATGGAAAATGCAGGGTTGCAGATAGGGAGGTGAATCTAGGTGATATGCTGTTCAGAGGGTCAGTGTGGATTCGATGGGTTGAACAGCCTGCTTCCACACTGTCGGGATTGTGTGATGCTATGAGTATCAAGAGAGTGTAAGGCAAGCCCGGATGGTCTTTAATGCCAAGAGTGCAACAGCTAATACTGATGAGTTAAAGGCATGGATTGACACATGGAAGTGTGATATTGTTACCATCATAGAAACATGGCTGAGGGAAGGGCTGAACTGGCAATTCAATATTCCAGGGTATTGGATCATCAGACAAGACAGAGGAGAATATAAAATGGGTGCTGGTGTAGCAATATTAACTGAAGAGTCACTTACTGCAATGAGGAGATTTGATATAAAACCATAAGACCATAGGAACAGAAATTAGGCCATTCGGCCCAACGAGTCTGCTCTACCATTCGATCACAGCTGATAGGTTTTGCAACCCCATTTTCTCACTCTTTCCCCCTAACCTTTGATCCCTTGGCAATCAAGAACTTATTTATCCCTGTCTTAAACATACTCAATGACCTGGCCTCCACAGCCCTCTGCCTGATGAATCTGTGGAATGCATTGCCACAGAGAGTGGTTGTAGATGGAAAGTATTCTGCCTGGATGTCAGTGTTGAGTGGGGTCCCGCAGGGCTCTGTTCTTGGGCCTCTGCTCTTTGTAGTTTTTATAAATGACTTGGATGAGGAGGTTGAGGGGTGGGTTAGTAAATTTGCAGATGACACAAAGGTTGGAGTCGTCGTCGATAGTATAGAGGGCTACTGCAGGCTGCAGCGTGACATAGACAGGATGCAGAGCTGGGCTGAGAAATGACAGATGGAGTTCAACCTGGATAAATGCGAAGTGATGCATTTTGGAAGGTCAAACTCAAATGCTGAATATAGGATTAAAGACAGAATTCTTGGTAGTGTGGAGGAACAGAGGGATCTGGATGTGCAAGTACATAGATCCCTCAAAGTTGCCACCCAAGTGGATAGGGTTGTTAATGAAAACCAAAATACCATATGCTTTCTTAAATGGAGGATTGAGTTTGAGAACCGCAAGGTTTTGTCACAGCTCTACAAGTCTCTGGTGAAGTCACACTTGGAATATTATGTCCAGTCTGGTCGCCCTCCTATAGGAAAGATACAGAGACTTTGGAGAGGGTGCAAAGAAGGTTTACCAGGATGCTGCCTGGACTGGAGGGCTTGCCTGATGTGGAGAGGTTGAATAAGCTCGGACTTTTCTCTCTGGGGAGAAGTAGGAAGAGAGGAGACCTGATCAAGGTATACAAGATAATGAGAAGCATAGATAGAGACTTTTCCCCAGGGCAGGCTTGACTGGAATGAGGGGGTCATAATATCTTAAAACTATGAGAAAGGTATAGAGGGGACATCAGAGTTCTTTACGCGGAGAATTGTGAATGCATGGAATGCGTTGCCAATTGAAGTGGTGAAAGCAGAGTCATTAGCAACATTTAAGTGACTGCTGGACATATACATGGATAGCAGTGAGTTGAGGGGTGCTTTGGTTAAGTTATTATATTTTACATTAGGATTAACCCTCAGCACAACATCGTGGGCCAAAGGGCCTGTTCTGTGCTGTACTTTTCTATGTTCTATGTTCTCTATGTTCTTCACTCTCTGGCTAAACAAGTTTCTCCTTTTCTCTGTTCTGAAGGGTCTTCTCTTTACACTAAGGTTGTGCCCTCAGATCCTTGTCTCTCCTGCCAATGGAAACATCTTCCCAACATTCACTCTATCCACTCAATTCTGTAAGTTTCAGTCAGATCCTCCCTTGTCCTTCTAAACTCCAGCACAGAGTGTTCAAATGTTCCTCATGTTAAGCCTTTCATTCCTGTGATCATTTTTGTGAACTTCCTCTGGACCCACTTCATTGACCTTCCTGAGGTATGCAGACCAAAATTGCTCACAATACTCTAAATGTGGTATGTGGTATGTCCAGAGCTTTATAAAGCCTCAGAAGTACATCCTGCTTTTATATTCCAGTCCTTCGCGATGAATGACAATATTGTATTTATCTTCCTAATTACCGACTCAACCTGTAAGTTTACCTGAAGAGAATCCTGGACTAGAACACCCAGGTTCCTTTGTACTCCAGATTTCTGAATTTTCTCCCTACTTAGAAATAGTCTATGCCTGTATTCTTCCTACCAAAGTGCATGACCTCACACATTTCCATATTGTATTTCATCTGCCACATCTTAGCCCACTCTCCTACCCTGTCTAAATCTTTTTGCAGCCTCCCCACCTCCTCAATACTACCCATCCCTCCACCTATCTTTGCGTCATCTGCAAACTTAGCCAGAATGACCTCATTTTCTTCAGCCAGATCATTAATGTTTAAAGTGAAAAGTTGTGGTCCTAACACTGACCCCAGTGGAACGCTTTCATCCTGAGAAGGACCCTTTTATCCCCACTCTCTGCCTTCTGCTAGACAGACAATCTTTTCTCCATCTCACTTGACTAGTAACCCAGTCATTAAAAGCAGAAAGTGCAAGTCCAGCTGCCCTGTCTCAACGTGGCAGTAGAGTTGATAGGCCAGAGTTTTCATGTAGGAACCCACACCCTGATGAATCCTGAACATACACACCAGCAGCGCCAATTATTCAATGCAATTTTAAAATACAGCTTGCCAAATTAACCGGGAGATGAGCCCAATTGATAGGAGCAAGTGCTTCCAGGAAATGGGAATTTGCCTGCCTGCAAAAGCAGATGGTGGCCATATTGGGGATGCTGCTGTTTGCTGATTAGTGCAGGCCAATGACCTTGCATGGTAACATAAGAACTAGCCTCATGCCAGCACAAATTGGCTCCATACGTTTGGCTTAAAAGATAACTGCAAATAAATCTTTGAAGGGTCCTCAATAGGGGCTTTGTAGATATGTCTGCCCCCTTAACAGTCTATTACCAGGAGTGTAATAGACTCCCAAAGAATCAGCAGGAAATAGAGGAACAAATATGTAGACAGTTCACAAGAGGTATGTAAGAGTAATGATCGGGTAATTATGCTAGGGGATTTCAACTTTCCCAACATAAATTGGCATAGTCATAGTGTAAAGAGTTCTGAGGGGGGTGAATTTTTTGAAATGTATTCAGGGGAGTTTTTTAAAATCAATACATAGAAGGCCCAACAAGGGATGGTGCAGTGCTGAATCTGGTTCTGGGGCAGCATGATGGCTCAGTGGTTAGCACTGCTGCCTCACAGCGCCAGGGACCTGGTTTGATTCCCACCTCAGGCAGGAGGGAGTCTGTGTGGAGATTGTATGTTCTCCCTGTGTCTGTGTGGGATTTCCTTTGGGTGCTCCGATTTCCACTCACAATCCAAAGATGTGCAGATTGGGTGAATTGGCCATGCTAAATTGTCCATAGTGTCCAGGGATGTTTAGCTTAGGTACATTAGTCAGGGGTAAATATTGGGTAATATGGTAGGGAAATGGGTCTGGATAGGTTACTTTTTGGAGGGTCAGTGTGAACTTGTTGGGCTAAATGGCCTGCTTCCCTACTGTCGGAACTCTATGAAATAAGCCAGATGTGGCTCAATGTGGCAGAGGGGAATATTTTTTTTAGATTAGATTACTTACAGTGTGGAAACAGGCCCTTCGGCCCAACAAGTCCACACCGCCCCGCCGAAGCGTAACCCACCCACACCCCTACATCTACATCTACCCCTTACCTAACACTACGGGCAATTTAGCATGACCAATTCACCTGACCTGCACATCTTTGGACTGTGGGAGGAAACCGGAGCACCCGGAGGAAACCCACGCAGACACGGGGAGAATGTGCAAACTCCACACAGTCAGTCACCTGAGGCGGGAATTGAACCCGGGTCTCTGGCGCTGTGAGGCAGCAGTGCTAACCACTGTGATAGTAACCACAAATTTGTTACAGACAAGAAGAAAGATGGCCTGCAAAGGATGGCTTTGGATTGGGAGAAGTTAGATTTTATTAAAATAAAGCATAATCTAGCCACAGTGGACTGCAAACAGCTCCTTGCAGGTACGTCTACAGTGGAGCAGTGGTGGGGATGGCGGGGGTGGGGTGGGGGGGGGGGGGGAGGTGGGGGTGGAAGTGGGGGAGGGGGGTGGTGGTGGCCTTCAAAATGGAGCTGGGAAGAGTGTGGGTTCAATATATAACCTTAGTGGGAAATGTAGAAGCAATAAGTTTAGGGAACCCTGGATGTCATTGCTCATCTCTGAGAGACAACGCTTAGTACATAGACACAGATACAGTGGAGAGACTTAAAGCTCGATAAAACCACAATTCATTTATTAAGTACTTAAACAAATAACACACACTTCTAACTACTGGAGATATCTCAATCACTGTCTTTCACCACCCTGATTTGTGTAACTAACCAAACATTTTTGCCCAGGAGAGTTTGCAAATGACCAGCTAAAAGTTCTGCTCAACATCTTCACCACACCTCCTGATGTATGATACCTTCTTACAATGTGAGTCTTTGAAGTGTTGTTGAACAAGGAGATTGTTTCAGGCTCCTTATACACAAGTCTCTGTGCCTTACTTGGAATTATATTTGCACATGGCCAATCCTGAGTGCTTTGACCCAATGTATGCCTTCTTTGGATTTATCTTTACATGTGAGTAATCCCAAATGCTTTGTCCAAATGTATACCTTGTCTGATAAACCCAACAGTTCCTACTTTCCTACAGTTTTAACTCTTGGCAGATCTGACTGACTCACACAGTGTACTTCCATTCACACAGCATCCCCTTATTAGGCCTTTTATCACTTCCTGTTATTTTCCTGTTGTCTTCAGCCATATCCAACACCTCCCCCTTTTGATTTATGTGAGATCATCTCTATTGGGTTTGCTACATCCTCCAGGCTACTCCAGACAATGGTGAGCACATCCTTCCAGTGATGTATTCTCAATGAAGCATTACTTCAATTGTGTTATCTGAAATGCCATTTAGATCATCGTACTTATCAAAACCATCGTCATAAACCTAAACAAAATTACAAACCAGTCTCAGTCCATCACAAGTACATCATTATACATCTTTCATATCTTATAAGATATACACAATATGAACACAAATGACAAAAGAATGAATAGTAAGAAATATAACAAACTTGCTGTGTTTACATTATTCCTGTAATAAGCCATTATAAAACCTTTTCCATCTTTTGGTATCTGAAACCAATCCCTGTTGTCAGTCCCTTCCATTTCTTAATTTCGTGTTTTCACCAACAAAGTAAGACTATTACAACAAGAAGTATAATAAATTCTAATACAACAATCAGATGAGATATAGATCTGATTCATGGGTTGACCTGACTGTTCAGTCCCCAATTCCAAACTTTACTTCAGAAATCTGGAACCTGCAAGTCTCTATTTGTCTCTCCTTAAATTTTAATCTTCTGCTCATGCATCACCCATTAATGGATAACTTCTTTTGCCTCAAAAACGATCTTCACCCTGCGGTTCTGTAGCTATGAACCAATGTAAATCATCATCTGTATCATTTGGGTGCATGGATCGAGTTATGTGCAGTTTCTCATTGGGTTCTGGCTCAATGATCATGTCAGAAGAGATATTGCTGATCGCCACAATCTGTCCATCCTGGTTACACCATGTCCTTCCTTTCTAATATCCTGCGGCTGCCGTGGCAACATAGTAGGTGTCTCCTACTAAGGCTTACTTAAGAACAGTTTGGTTATTCACTGGTAGGATTGACAATGAACAGTTCTCATAAGAGCCAAATCCACATTGAGTTAGCTCTTCTTTGATAATTTCTTCTGGACATGCTGATTGGTTTCTCCCTTGATGGCATCGAGACAAATCCACCCCCACCTTTTAGATCCCTCCAGAACTGTAGCATGAGTTGCTGGGTTACTTTCCAAGTTCTTTCATGGTATTTATCTACATTATGAACTCGCAGTATGGGGTGTGTCAGATTGTCCCCATGTTTGGGTATATGAAATACTGCACCAATATAAAGCTGACCTTTATTATCATCACAGGTACTCAAGACCCGGTTAGTGAGAGTTAGACTTCTGAGGTGACGTGGAGTGTCTTCTCCCCCATTCATGTCCTCAGTTGCTCATCCAACATCCAGGATGGTAATCTATGGACATCTAATTGCAACATATTTGTGCTAACCATCAACATAAACCAGTTAGTCTGTGTTGAACAAAATATTGATTTATTATTGTGGGTTGTGTCATAAGACATTCTGTCGATAATCTTGTTAGTACTATTCTGAAGGGGTCTTAATATTTTGATGGTGCTCAGGGCTACCTGTGCTGCTTGCCATCCTATCCTACCTATCTTTTCTTGATCCCGATATCCCTGACCTACTATCACCCCTGTCCTTTCCTGAAGGGAACTTAATTGAGCCTTCAATTCTGTTATGTCAAGAGTGTTAACATTCTTATTCTTAACCCATCATCAACCACACATCACAGGTGAATCCTGCGGAGGAAGCTACAGTGCTTCTAATTATTGTGAGGACATAAGGAAGCACCATCTTGGCCAACATATTCTTTAAAGTTTGATTCATCCTTATAACCTATAAGCCCCAATCCAGTGGGATAGTCATATGTGTTTTTCCCCACAGTGTGCATCACCTGGGCTGGTAAATATGTCCCTTGACCTGATTCAATACTCCTTGATACCCCTTGATACCTTGATATCCCCCAATGATACCCCAATGAATAAAAACTTGACCTTCGTCGTGATTTCAGCAGTATCAGTGTGAGTGGGAAATGCCATTTGGTGAAAGTATCTATTATCACCAGGATGTGCTTATACCCTCCAGTAACTGACTTTGTGCGTCCCCTACCCCAATCTGAAGATTTGTTCAGGGTCTCACTACGAGCCTTGTGTGTCTAAAGGTTCCCTTGTTGACATTTTGTCAGGGTTATTTTAGACACATATGAAACGCTTTTTCACATAATGTTCTACATTCCCTTTCATTCATGGACACCAACATACCTCTTTCAAATTCTCCAAGGTGTTTTCCACCTCCTGATGTCGGTATATATCATGCTACCAACAAATTATCTGATTCTTTCCCTCACTGGTACTACAAATTTCCTTTTATACAGGACTACACCATCTTTTCTGTTTAAGCCTTTTTGTTCCTTATATTCCTCTGACTTCCTCCCTTCTAATACTTTTTGTAATTCTTTATCCATTCTTTGTTCTCCTGCTAAGTTGAGTGGGGCCACTTCTCTCTCTTTCTGTGCTCCTATTTCCTCGATCTGCGGTTGCCATTCTTCTCCTGCTATTGTCCCTTGTTCATCTGTTTTTCTGTTTCCGTCCAGTGATAACTTACAATGAGCTTTCACTTTCATCAGTCCATATTCTTTTCATTTCACCTTTTGAAAGATGTGACCTCAGCAATGCAGCAGATGGTAGGACCTTCCCATCTGCTGACACAAAGCCTCTAGCCTCCCACAAGGGTAAGTATTCTGTCAGACTGTTGCACACCTACATACTCTCTGAATATGTAGATCCTTCGTGTCTGTGTGTGTGTGTATCTGTGTGTGTGTGTGTGTGTGGGCGGGGGTGGGAGCAGAGTTTATCTGGATAGCTCACTATATATGCCACTGCTGTCAACTCAGCTGTTTGAGCACTCACAGTTTTTGGCAACTTGAGGGTGATGTTATCCAATTCTTGTCCTTGCTCCTCTTCTACATCAACACCACAACCAGTTCTCCATTATCCATCCTCTGTAAAAAAAAATTTAAGGGTGATTTGTTATTCCCTTGCTGTTCTCCTATTTTTGTCTTTGTCTGTCTCCTATCTTGGATATTCCCTGTATTCTCTTTACCAGTGTTCCCACCTTTTTGTTTCGATACAAATGGTCCCTTGGGATCATTTGCTATCACTATCTGACATTCATGGGGTGTACCCTGGCAAATTCAGTTATTTGTTAACATGGTAGAACGTTTAACCCTTTTTACTTCTAAGTTTCTCCTTTGTAATACCAGCATGCATCCAGCATGTCTGTTTTGACTCACTGTGCCACCACTAATACATCCATCCAGCAGCATCTGAATGTTCTGTCAAAATTGTCAATGGGTTCAACCCTATAACGTAGGTAAAATGTTGTACCACCCAGAATACTGCCAATAAAAGCTTTTCACATGTCATGTACGCCCGCTCTACTGGAGTAAGCATGGGCGAGGCATAGGCTACTGGTCTCAAATGACCATGTACCTTTTGTAATAAGACCACTGATATTGTGGAGTCTGTTACAGCCACCTCCCTAGAGAATGGTTCCGCTGAATTTGGGGATTTAATGGCAGAAGCATTCACCAAGCCCTGTTTCAAAATTATTATTGCTTGTATGTGTTCTGGCTTCCATTCCATGGAGTAATTTTTCTTCAGGAACATCATGAGTGGTGCTGCCTTTGTGGCAAAACCTGGTCTCCTTCCTATCTGAAAGATATTGTGAAACTTGAAAAGAGTTCACAAAAGACTTACAAGGATGTTGCCAGGATTGGAGGATTTGAGCTATAGTGAGAGGTTGAATAGGCTGGCGCTGTTTTCCCTGAAGCATCGGAGGCTGAGGGGTGACCTTATGAAGGTTTATAAAATTCTGAGGGGTATGGATAGGATAAATAGACAACATCTCTTCCCTGGGGTGGGAGAGTGCAGAACTAGAGGGCATAGGTTTAGGGTGAGAGGGGAACGATATAAAAGAGACCTAAGGAGCAACTTTTTCATGCAGAGGATGGAACGTGTATGGAAGTTGTGGAGGCTAGTACAATTGCAACATTAAAAAGGCATCTGGATTGGAATATGAATAGGGAGGGTTTGGAGGAACATGGGCCAGGTGCTGGCAGGTGGGACTAGACTGAGTTGTGATATCTGGTCAGCATGGACTAGTTGGACCAAAGGGTCTGTTTCTGTGCAGTACATCTCTATCACTCTATCAGCATGGTCTCTACAATACCCAATCAAGCCCAGATTTGGTCTTAATCTTATCATATCTGTGGGGATAGGAAGTGTAGCTACAGTTTCAGTTCTTTGTTTGTCTATCTCTCTTTTTCCTGTGTTAACACCACTCCTAAGTAACTCACTTCCTACCACATTATCTCATCCTTTTTCAGATTCATTTTTAACTCAAGGTACTTGAACAGTTGCAACAGTTCATTCAAGAACTGGTAATTCTCTTGTTTGGTTTGTGTTTGCAGAAGCAAATCATCAACATACTGTACTGGGCAGCCTGGCCTAGAAAAGTCCCACTATTCATTGCTTAACCATTGATGAAATATTGAACAAAAGGATTGACCAAAATCCATTACTTATATCCAGCACCTTAAACCACTGTGTAGATTTGCTCATATTAAGATATGATTTCAGGGCTCAGAGCTACTGTATATGCAGTTAAGGGTATTACCTTAATTTAGTTCTTGATAATCAATAGTCAGTTGCCAACTCCCATCTGGTTTCTTTACCAGCCAAGTAAGTGAACTGTAGGTAAAGGCAACACACCTTAACACCCCTTGTGCTACCAGACTTTGCACTGTCACCACAGTCTGCTTGGGGAAACCATACTGCTTTTGGGCCTTTGGATCTGGGCCCTTGAACTTGCCCAGAGTCATCCTCATATTTGGTAAACTTATCCTGGTTTTATCCAATAATTCCTTGTACTATCAGGTCTTCACTCATGTTAATACAACTGATCCACATTTTTCCCACCATATACACCCTCTCCTTACACTGTCCTGCAGGGATTTCAGCAAAAAAAACTGCTCTTCACTTATTCCTGGAACTTGCCATATCACACAATTCACTGGATCAAAGCACAGTCTAGCTCTGGCCATGTAATATCCCAGGATATGCACTTGATTTGCTGGGAATTTTATTAATACTATCAGTTGCATTAACTCTACTGCTCCTATTCGTATATTTAAAGGTCTAGTCACTTGCCCTACTTAAGAATGTCCTTTAAAACCACTCAAGATTATTTGTGTTTCAATTTTCCAATCATCACTACTCACAATACATGTGTACAGAGTGGTGCAGGATCCTCCAGTGTCTCATAGGAAAGTGATAGGTGCCTCCTACCCCACTGTTCATGAAGGGTTTTCCTGTCCCAACCCATGTTGTATCATACATCCATATCAGAGGCCTGAGACTGTTATTGTGGGTTGGGTACAACCCACTTGTTGCCTCAATTGGTTGCACATTGTTCTGTGGCACAGATTATAGTCCCTCTAGGGGCAAGGGTTGGACCTGCTTAAAAATGTGTTGCTGGAAAAGTGCAGCAGGTCAGGCAGCATCAAAGGAACAGGAGAATCGACGTTTCAGGCATAAGCCCTTCTCCAGGAATTATGCCCAAAACATCGATTCTCCTGTTCCTTGGATGCTGCCTGACCTGCGCTTTTCCATCAACACATTTTTAAGCTCTGATCTCCAGCACCTGCAGTCCTCACTTTCTCCAAGGGTTGGACCTGATTTGCCCCAGTCCTCCAGGGCTTTGGACAATCTCTGGCAAAGTGCTCTTCCTCGCCACGATTAAAACACTTCCATAAGCCCCAGCAGTCCTTCCAGTACCTATGGCTAGAGGTGGGGCTCCTCATTCACGTCCATGTCTGCTCCCTACCATTTGATAGGGTGGTGGTGGTCTCCTTTGGGACTGGACCCTTTCCTTCATTTCTCCACGCTGCCCTTTGATCTGTAAGATGTGCCATTCATCCTCCCTGAGGCTTATATCCTCTCAACTCCTTCTCCCAAGCTCTGACCATTTTCCTCAACATCCGAACCTCAGTGTGTGTGTTGTCAGAGGGGTCAAACATATCACATGCCTTTCGCAACTCCTCGATGCCATGGTACACCAGTGTACAGATCCAAGCATTGTCAAAAGGTGCAGCTGAATTTTGTCGGTCTCGCCCTGGCCATATACACTCTGGAACACTAGCCACAGTTTGTGGCAAATGCTCCCCTTTCCTCTGTTTACATTTACTCAGGGCTTCCACTGAGCTGCCATGGACATCAGTACAGCCTCCTTTAACTCATCTACTGTTCCCTCTCCTGTATTTTATGGCTCAGGCAAAGCTGAATGTACAATGGGATGGAGACACATCACTATTAGATTTTTCTCCTCCTTATTATCTAACCCTTGTTTGGTTTGCTGCATTTGGATAGCTTGTAACAGCTTCTAGGGGTCAGCCCCAGGCTGACAATCCCCTACACACTTAGGGGATCCCTTAACTGTTGAACATCATAAGGGATACTGTATGTAATGTAAGGTGGTTGCTGTTGCTCTCCTAGCAGTGTGAGCTGTTGCCTCCCAGTGATCAGAGGGGCCATAGTGATATTGGACCTTTCTCCTGCCCCTCCTTCCATAAGAAGGCCCCATTCCTCTGGGTCCTCCTGTCCACATCTCACTGCTTCATCTGTTAGCCCTCCCCAGTTGACATCACCAGCCTCCTCCCATCTGTCTTCAAAGGGTGTGGTGGTAAATGCATATGTTATCCCCTCTTTGTGCAGATATCTGACTCTGTAACTTCTCTATCTGCTTCATGCACTTTGTATGATCACTTGAGGTCCCTTTTCGCTCCTGTGCTGACTTTTGCACCCCATTCATTGCTGCTTTCAAATTACTACACTATTTCTTTAATTCTTCCGTCTGCACACGAGCCCGTTTATTTTCCTTTTCACATTTCTCCTTTTCCCTTACCAATTTCTCACACTGTATTTGATACTGGTGAATAGATTATGATTAGATAAGATTAGTTACAGTGTGGAAACAGGCCCTTCGGCCCAACTATCCACACCGACCCTCCGAACAGCAACCGACCCAGACCCATTCCCCTACATCTAACACTACAGGCAATTTAGCATGGCCGATTCAACTAACCTGCACATTTTTGGACTGTGGGAGGAAACTGGAGCACCCGGAGGAAACCCACGCAGACACGGGGAGAATGTGCAAACTCCACACAGACAATCGCCTGAGGCGGGAATTGAACCCGGGTCTCTGGCGCTGTGAGGCAGCAGTGCTAACCACTGTGCCACCGTGCCACCCAATGGCGGGGTCTACATCATTCTGGCTTTTTAAATTCCCGATATTCTCAGTCAGCCTCTTCTTTAAGCTTGGCTACCTCTGTTTGTAACTTCAGTTCGAGCTGCTGCTTTTCTGCCCAGTCTTCAAACATCCAGCCTACTGCTCCAGCTGTCTGCACTTTCACAAAGTGCCTTCTTTTCCCATATCATCTTTTGCGACAGTTCAGAGAATATCCCAGGTATTCCCGTTCCTGTACTGGTCTGACTGATATACTCTCAGTACTTCATCCATTTCCCAGTCACATCCTGATGGAGAAATCCTCTCCAGTCAGAGTCTCTCGGACCCATCATTCCCTGTTAGCACTAACTTGCTTTGTGTGTCTGCTGTTCTTTTTGTCTCTTTCTCACAATCAAATTTCTACCTCCTCCTTCCAGAGACCCACTTAGTCCTGGCCTGAACGTGGAATGGCCGCTGTCTTAATTTCAGATTCAGGCAGAGTGTTGGAAAATTTAGAGGATGCCTGGTCTGGCGTCGGAGTAACTTAGAAGTTATTTCTCGCTGACTCTCACCAGGGACGATTACGTTGCTTATCTCTGAGAGATAACACTTCATACATAGACAAAGATACTTAGAGCAGAGACACGTAAAGCTCAATAATGAATTGTGGTTTTATAAAGTACTTAAAAGTGTGCGTTATTGTTTAACTACTGGAATATCTCAATTACTGTCTTTCACCACCCTGACTTCTGTAAATAAACCCAAACATTTTTACCCAGGAGAGTTGGTAATTGGCCAGGCTGAAAGTGCTGCTCGACATCTTCACCATGCCTCCTGAGGTAGGGTGCCTTCTTACAATGCGAGTCTTTGATGTATTGTTGATCCAGGAAATTTCCTCAGTCTTTTCATACACGAGTCTCTGTGCCAAGTATAGGCGTTATTGGAATTATGCATGCATGTGACCAGTTCCGAACTTTTCTCCCCCTCAAATGTATGCCTTCTTTGAACTTATCCGTGCATGTGAGTAATCCCAACTGGTTTGTCCAAATGTATACCTTTTTAGAAATACCCAGCAGCTCTGTCAATATTAGGACAATTCAGGTTTGGATGAGGAAGATGAGAAAGCTATTTTAGCAAATCCAAAGGGAGCAAGCAGAATGACTAGTAACGGGCAATAAATGCTGGTCAGTCAGCAATGCCCAAATCCCAGAAATGCATAAAACAATTGTACTGCAGTCCTAGAAGAACACAGGAAGTGCAGGAGGAAACTTAAGAAAGCAAGTAGAAGCATCAAAAGGAGGTTTGAATAAAGACTTGCAAACAGGCTTAGAGAATGATTAGATTAGATTACTTACAGTGTAGAAACAGGCACTTCGGCCCAACAAGTCCACACCGGCCCTCCAAGAGCAACCCATCCAGACCCATTCCACGACATTTACCACTTCACCTAACACTATGGGCAATTTAGCATGGCCAATTCACCTAACCTGCACATCTTTGGACTGTGGGAGGAAACCCACACAGAAAGGGGGAGAATGTGCAAACTCCACACAGACAGTTGCCCGAGTTGGGAGTTGAACCCATATCTCTGGCGTTGTGAGGCAGCAGTGCTACTCAGCACTGTGCCACCCAAATCCTAAGTTTCTTTTTCCCTGATGAACCTCTTCCCTTTAATGTTTAAAAAGTGGGGCCCATCAGGGACCAAGGGGCAATCTATGTTTGAAGCCGAAGGGTATTGGAAGTATATTGAAATGAAAACTTCACTTGGATCTTCACTCTGGAAAAGAAGAATGTAGGTATGGAATTTAGGAAAAAAGACTGTGAGGAGCTTGCACATTTTGACATAGGAAATCAGGAGATGTTGGAGGCTTTAATGGGCTTAAAAACAGACAAATCCCTGGACTGGATGAATTGCATCCCAGGCCACTGTGGGAGGTGAGACAGGAAATTGCAGGGGTTCTGACATAAATGTTTAATTCTTCTCTGCCTAGAGGGGAGGTGCCAGAGGACAGGAGGATGGCTGATGTGGTTCCACTTGTCAAGAAAGATGGTAGAGATAAACCAGAAAATTAGACTGTTGAGTCTCTTGTCAGTGATAGGACAGCTACTGTTAAAAAATTCTGACAGACAGAAAAGCACAGGCTAATTAGGGATAGTCAGCATGGCTTTGTCAGAGGGAGGTCATACCTAATAGATTTGTTAGAATATTATGAAAATGTCTTCAAGAATGTAAATGAGTTAAGTTCAGTAGATGTTAAAAGCTTTGCTAAATTCCATATAAACTACAAGGTACCACATGGTTAAAGCACTTGGAATTCGGGGAAACCTGATGAGGTGGATCAGAAGTTGGCTTAGTATTAGGACACGATCCAAGGAACAGGAGAATCGACGGTTCGGGCATCAGTTCCTGAAGAAGGGCTAATGCCCGAAACGTCGATTCTCCTGCTCCTTGGATGCTGCCTGACCTGCTGCGCTTTTCCAGCAACACATTTTCAGCTCTGATCTCCAGCATCTGCAGTCCTCACTTTCTCCTCTTAGTAGTAGGACACAAAGAGTCATAGTAAAGGCTGTTTGAGTGACCAGATGCTAGTGTACCACGAGGTTCAGGACTGGAACCTTTATTGTTTGTTAGATAAATGAAGCCGATGAAAATGTGGGGGAATGTTAAGCAAATTTGCAGATGAAACCATGATTGGCAGAGTGGTTAATAGTGAAGAAGATGGTTGTAGATACAGAAAGATATAGATGGGTTGATCAGATGGGTAGACCAGTGGTCTATGGTATTTAACCCTGTCAACTGTAAGAAACAAAACGAGGGCATATTTAATGAATTGCATGACACTGAGTAACATAAAGGAACAAAAGGAGCTTGGGGGTGATTATTCTCAGTTCCCTGAAGTTGACAAAGCACATGAAGCAAGTGTTCTGTATGCAGTAACCATCCTATTCATCAGTTGTGGCATAGAATATAAGAGCAAGGAGGTAATGTTGGAGTCTGAAGTACTGTGTGCAGTTCTGGTCACCTTACTACAGGAAGGATAGCATTAGAGGAGGTACAGAGGAGATGGTGCCTGGAATGGAGCAATTGAGACTGTAAGGAGAGATTAGACAGGGTTGTTTTCTTTTAACCATGTCCTCCATCAGTCTTAATCTTGTATATCTCAAGCATACATGAGGGAATGGATAGGATGGAAAAAGCCATTGTCATCCTTGGCTGGAGGATCAATCATGAGAAGGCATAGTTTTAGGGTAAGAGGCAAGGGACTCAAAGGGAATTTGAGAAAACAACATTTTCACTCAGAAGATTGTGGGAATCTGGAATGCACTGTCTGCAAAGGCAATGGAGGCCAGAATCCTTAAAATCTTTGAAAAATATTTGGATGAGCACTTCAAATGTCATAACATTCAAGGATGTGGGACAATTTTCATTTGAAAAAAAACTCAATTAAGAATGTATGGATGACCATGAAACTGTTGTCAGAAACACCCACTGGCTCAGTAATGTCCTTCAAGGCAGGAAATCTGCCATCCTAACCTAGTCTAAAGTTGACATGCAGGAAGTTGGAAGAACACAACAAACCAAGCAGCATCAGGAGATGGAGAAGCCAACATTTTGGCTATAACCCTTCTTCAGAAATGGAACTGGGGGAAGGGGAGCTGCAGATAAAAGAGAGGGGGAAGGATTTTGAGTCAGGAGAGGAATAGTGAGGTAGTGATAGGTGAATACAGAAGGTGAGTACAATCTGGTTGGTTGATGGAAGGGATGAATCTGGTTGGTAGCTGGAAGGAATGGTCAGCAGATGAAATGGAAGGGAGAATGTGGGCTGGAAAAGGTGTCAGGGGATGGGTGGGAAGGTTACTTGTAATTGGAGAACTCAATGTTGAGTCCTCCAGGCTGTCCAGGCTTGTTCCTCCCATTTGCGGTTTGTGGCAATGGAAGAGGCTGAGGATGGACATGTCAGAGAGGAGTGGGAAAGGGAATTGAAACAGATGGTAACTAGAAGGTCAGGCTGGCTCTTATGGGTCTAGCTGAGATTCTCAGGAAACATTCCCCAAGTTTACATCTGGTCTCACTGATGTAGAGATGACCACATCGGGAGCACCAGATACAGTAAACTAGGTTGGAGGAGAGGCAGGTGAACCTCTGTTTCACCTGGAAGGACTGTTTGGGGCCTTCAGGTGGTGTGCCAGCAGTTTTATTTGTCTCATCCTAACCTGGTCTGGTGTAGATGGGACTTCAGAACCAGAACAATGTGCCCTCTGAAGGGGTCTAGCAAGCCACTAAGTTATACCAACTGATCAGAACTCTCAAAGTGACACCAACTGTTATGGACCAGACCAGACCCCTTCAAAGTAGTTTAAGAAAGTAAAAATAAATAATTTGGGTCTAGTCTAAAGGTAAATGTGAAGTGCCTGTCCTAGAAGCAATGTGACTGGATAAACTACTCAATGTTAAGCAAAACACAATTTATTTAAACATAAAATATACCAAAAAAAAAGAGAAATTTGGAATAATTTAACTCTAATGGAAACTTAACAGAATCATAGATATAACAGAATAACAGAATCACTGTGAGAAACAAATCTCACTCACTTCAATAATTTCAGTCCGAGACAAGATCTGAATCAGTAGTGTCATTTATTTTACCCTTGTAAGAGGGTGCGATGTCCACTGTCTACAAGGCAGGGACACACACACACACTGAATTCAACTAATACACGATATTTATATAATTTGGTTCCTTTTTTTTATCCCATTGCTCCTCCCGTTTACATCTTCCACTTCTCTAAGACCGGCACCCATTACTCCTGTTTATCTCTTGCCTTATCCGGCCTTATCTGTGACAAAATGCTTATTTCTGGCCTCACAAGGCCGTTTGACCACATCCTGCTGTGACCCATTGTTAGGTATATCCTTTCTTCAGAGCTGAAAATGTGTTGCTGGAAAAGCGCAGCTGGTCAGGCAGCATCAAAGGAGCAGGAGAATCGACATTTCGGGCATGAGCCCTTCTTCAGGAATGAGGAAAGTGTGCCAAGCAGGCTAAGGTAAAAGGTAGGGAGGAGGGACTTGGGGGAGGGGCATTGGAAATGCAATAGGTGCAAGGAGGTTAAGGTGAGGGTGATAGGCCGGGGTGGGGGTGGGGGCGGAGAGGTCAGGAAGAAGATTGCAGGTTAAGAAGATTACATTACAGTGTGGAAACAGGCCCTTCGGCCCAACAAATCCACACCGACCCGCCGAAGCGCAACCCACCCATACCCCTACATTTACCCCTTACCTAACACTACTGGCAATTTAGCATGGTCAATTCACCTGACCTGCACATTTTTGGACTGTGGGAGGAAACCGGAGCACCCGGAGGAAACCCACGCAGACACGGGGAGAATGTGCAAACTCCACATAGACAATCGCCTGAGGCGGTAATTGAACCCGGGTCTCTGGCATTGTGAGGCAGCAGTGCTAACCACTGTGCCACCGTGCCACCCACTCAGGTGGTACTGACTGAGTGGGTTGGGACTGAGACAAGGTGGGGGGAGGGAAAATGAGGAAACTGAAGAAATCTGCATTCATCCCTTGTGGTTGGAGGGTTCCTAGGCGGAAGATGAGGCGCTCTTTCTCCAGCCGTCGTGTTGCTATGGTCTGGCGATGGAGGAGTTCAAGGACCTGCATGTCCTTGGTGGAGTGGCAAGGGGAGTTGAAGTGTTGAGCCACGGGGTGGTTGGGTTGGTTGGTCCGGGTGTCCCAGAGGTGTTCTCTGAAACGTTCCGGAAGTAGGCGGCCTGTCTTCCCAATATAGCGGAGGCTACATCGGGTGCAGCGGATGCAGTAAATGATTTTTGGTGCAGGTGAATTTGTGGCGGATTTGGAAAGATCCCTTGGGGCCAAGTAAGCATCGTCGATCACGTCTGGGGGGAATTTGCGGTCTTTGAAGAAGGAGGCCATCTGGGTTGTTCGGTATTGGAACTGGTCCTCCTGGGAGCAGATGCGGCAGAGACGAAGGAATTGGGAATATGGGATGGTGTTTTTACAGGGGGCAGGGTGGGAGGAGGTGTTGTCTAGGTAGCTGTTGAAGTCGGTCGGTTTATAGTAAATGTCCGTGTTGATTTGGTCGCCCGAGATAGAAATGGTCTAGGAAGGGGAGGGAGGAGTCTGAGATGGTCCAAGTAAATTTGAGGTTGGTGTGGAAGGTGGATGAACTGTTCAACCTCCTCGTGGGAGCACGAGGCAGCGCCGATACAGTCATCGATGTAGCAGAGGAAAAGGTGGGAGGTGGTGCCAGTGTAGCTGCGGAAGATGGACTGTTCCACATATCGAACGAAGAGGCAGGCATAGCTGGGGCCCATGTGGGTGCCCATGGCTACTCCTTTGGTTTAGAGCAAGTGGGAAGATTGGAAAGAGAAGTTGTTCAGAGTGAGGACCAGTTCAGTCAGTCGATCACTCCCTCCATCTGTGCTTTCCCCAACCGTACTGATCCTTATGACCTTCTAATTGGGATTTGTTCCTGTGTTTCTGCAAAAGTGGGAAACAGATGCTTATAACTACTGCTTGTACAATCATATCTGGCTTAACCTACATCCTCACAGCACCTTATCTATTTGTCTGTAACATCTACCATTGTTTTACAGTCACGTTTCATTCTTGCATACAATTTTAGCTAATACAAAAACAATTATGTATTTCCTCCACATAGTTTGCATTCTATTTGACTCAGCTCTTAGTTGAAACAATTACACACTGGTGTGAGTTCATTTACCTTGCATAAGTAATTATAATTGCAAAAGTAACACTACCTATATCCCACAATTTCCCCTTTTTCTTTAATTACCATTTGTTACCTTCTGCATTTTTCTTTTAAGCATCGCTCCCAAAATTCGCAAACATCATTCCGGAGATTTCATCCATCTTGGTCTCACTCATCCCCTCATTATTTAGTTGATAAAGTTCCTCTGCCTTTTTCTTTTAGGGGCATCTGTTTCATTAAGGCTGTCTCAATCAGTCTTTGGGTGAGCCCTCGTACACAGGGTATGATACAACAGCCAATGGCCACCAATACCTCGACTACTACTATCAGACAAGTAAGGATGGAAACCACCACCTCCTTCCATTTTTCAAACCATGCTGCAAGCCATCCCGTGAGAGATGTGTCTACTCCTGAATTCTCAGCCAGTTCCTCTGCTAAGGTAGTCAATCCCCTTAAGGCCCGCGTAATTCAACCATCAGGCGCAGTGTTATTAGGAATCAAGGTACAACAGCTTCCTCCTAACATCACACACACACACACCCTTTTTCTGCGAAAATTAAATCAAAGGCCATTCTGTTTTCCCACGCCATCCTACTTGTTGCATCAAGCTGTTCTGTCATTCCTTTAACCACATCTCTTGTATAATTTATAAATCACTGTTGATTATAGAAAATGTAATTTATCCAATCTACATTTTTATTAATTGTTACCCACCAGAAGAGAGCTGACTCAAAGCTTGCTGCAATCTGGTTACGAGCCTTGAATTCATCAGGTACCCCTCTAGGGACTCCTATAGAATCGAGATAAATCCAGTCATTGAAAGAAGTGTCTAACAGTAATCTTTTACCCCTTCCCTTTTTCCCTACTATCTTTTCCTTCTCAAATACCAGGGTAAATGGAATTGCCAATTGTACAATTGCACATATCCCTCTCCAATCTGGAGGTAGCGTGGGTCTCAATATTTTGCCTCCACAGTACCACCACAGATCCGCTCGGGGAACCTTTGGTGCTGAGTAGTTCCCTCCCTTGTCCGTTTCAGTGACATTCTTAATCTCTGTACACAATTTCAGCTCCCCAAATCTCTAGACCGATTTGTATGTCGTCTACGCACAGACAACGTGTGATTTCTAACTGCGGCGGAAAACGTGAGGGGGGGGGGGCTTTTAAATCTTTCTTCTCCAAGGGAGGGAACATCAGAGATAGGGAGGTACAATTCCTATCATTCCACGCAGTCTCATCCTGGTACAGGGCTATCATACATTTCATGCCCTTCCTGTTTCGCTTCCACCCGAGTGGAAAGGGAACCACCTGGGCCACTGACCGACCGGAGGCACATGCATAGCAATTGCTCTTGTTCAGACTTTTTACAGTATACCTGACCCATTCATCACCGTACCCAGTTTCTATTTCAATGGTCTGTTTCAAGTCCTTTACCTCTATAATTTTTACTACTTCAGGATCATCGGGAGGGGTGAAAGGTTGTATCTTATGATCCAGTAGTTCTACCCATTTTCCCTGTCCTACACTAATTCAAAAACAACAGCCCAAGAAATCCTTCCCGTTTGCTTTCATTTCTACCCCAAATGTTTCATCTAACTGCATCTCATAGGTGCCCCCCCACCCCAGACTTGCTTTTCTTTATTATCTCATCAACTGTGGCTATCATTATTTTTGCCATGTGGTTTTCTTTATCGTTAGGTATATTGGGTTACACTTTTTATCGGGACAATCGCGAGCTGGTTGGAAGGGGGCTCGGTGTACTGTGACGAGACCATTATACCAAGTACCATCCCCATAGGACTTAAGATGTACCTCTGAGCTGCGGTACTGTCTCTGATTATCTACATCTCCACAATTTACTAAGCTGCATACATCAGCGTCTATTACTTGTGGATTATAAGACTCAGGAACCGTTAATAATACACATGAAAATGATTTTTGACAAAATCCCAATACTAAGAGGGCTAGCAACATAACTCTAAGCATTCCCAGTATTCTAAAAATCATGCTGAAGCACAAAACGACTTAATATACAATCCTACAGAAATAATCCCGTGCTCGCGTCGCCACTGTATAATAAGTTACTCAAAGTCTCTTTAGTCTGAGTTTCAGTGGTTCTTGCGTTGATTCGGCTGTCCAGACTTCTTCCTCAACTGGAGATTCCACTGGCCCTTTGATCCGAGTGTAGTGAGTCTGGACTTTTTCTGCCATCCTCATTGCCGTTTCGGTGGTCAAAGGAGCCTGATACGGCCTTTTCCAGTCCGGTTGCAATTTAGTCCCTGTCCATGATTTTACTAAGACGCAATCTCCCGGTCGAATCGGATGAACAGCAAATTCAAGGGGTTGCCAATAAAGCCTGTTTCCTGAGGAAAGAGAAAGAGGAGGACAAGCCGAGTATATACATCTTTAAGAACAAATCTTTAGTTTCTGGGATTGGCAGTGGCCAGAGATAGGAACTTCCTGAGGACCTGGGACAGTATGTATTAGGGAATAAACCACCGCTTCCTGTGGATTCAGAGCTGCTTCTTTCATTACCTCATCAGCTAGTCATGTAGCTTTCCATTTTTTAATTAACAATGAATTAATGCAGTCATGTTTTAAATTAACCAGGAATCAATATGACAGGTCACTGAGACTGCATGAAGGGATCCTGCCAATTAATATTGATTCAGGCTAACACAATCAATTTATATTTATATAATAAATAATTAATATTTACAATCAAAATCATTATCTGTAATTCAGGGTGGAAACGCAACAAATGACCAAAACATTTTTAAAACTGTAATTGCGCCGTTCTGTTTGTTTACCAGTCACTTGTGCTTTCTCATTCTATTTCTGTAATTGTTTTGCTCGAGCACATTCATTTTTAACAACCTCAACAGATTTCATAGCACCATTTGCAGTTACTTCAGTCCCAATTTGGTGGCAGTATTTTGTCATGAGCGCAAAACTGATTCTTCATGCCTCTCATCACAAAACTGTCACCATAACTCTTTCGTTCCCCCTGCCTGCGGCTTAAATTTTAAGGATGACCTTGCTGCCCCTGTATTGACTAGGAAAACTACGTCCTCTTTATAAAGTCCCACTTTTAAATTTATCAAGGGTTCCTGGTGGGTCCCTGCGGGCAGGAACTCCTGACACCTCTATTTTTCATTAAGGTTCATAAACGGTACTGCCTTTACTTCCTTTTTCAAATCTGGACACTCTCTCTTAAAGTGACCCGTCATTTCACAGTAATAACATCCTGCCTGTGGGGATTTCCACTTTGATCCTTGTTCCTGTCCACCAGACCCCTTAACATCTCCTCCCTGACCATTCCGGTTTCTTTCTCCTTTTAGTTTGTCCTTTTCTTTATTATCTCATCAACCGTGGCTATCATTATTTTTGCCTTCTGTTTCCACTTCTCACGTTACGTTGCCAGATCAATTGCTGACCCGATTTAACCAACTGAACAGCCTTAGGGCCACCTCATGGCCGTTCTTCATCACCCAATGTCTTATTTAGACCTTGAGAATTTTTCTTTAAAGAAATATTGCAATATTTCTTGCTCCCCAAACTTCAAATACCAATTCATCAATTCATGCTTGACTAACTTTAAAGCCTGTTCCTAACTTGTAAATATATTTATATATTTACATTCATTTATTCAGTATTCAATATTTAAAATGTAAAATGCATACAGTTCCCAACTTTGAATCCACTATAATTATCCAGTTTTAGTCCCTTAAGAAAACTAATTTTGGATTTAAATTAAGTAGTCCTGACCAATCATTGCTCAATTACAATACTATAGGTTGTGAAATAATCAGAGCTGCCTTAAAAGAATTTGTCTATTCAAGTTAAAAAAAAACGTCTAATGCATGAACAATGGCCGAATCCAAGGTCACAGATATTAACCATAGGATTTTGTTTTTACTACAATCTAATGTTGAACTGAAACTTCAACTGTCCTCCGTAAATCGCTTTTATGTAAAGATAAAAGAGATTAGTTAGAAACTGATAGTAAGGCAGTCATGACCTGTAAAAAGAACAGGAGTTATCATTTTTTTTCATAATCTCTATAGAATCCTTAACCTTTAAAGAAATCATGTTAAGTTTCCATAATAAAAATCAGATTCAAAACAGTCCCGGAACTCAAGCTCCAGGGAATAAAACGCAAACATTCAATCACCAACAAACAAATGTGCATTCAAACCAAATCACAAAGGGTTAAACTTTCTACCAGCTGTACAGCTCTCTTCGTTCTCTCTCTCTCACACATCATACCTCACAGACACTTCCTGAGTTTCCCGCAACAACACCTCTGGGTGCTCCTCGCTTCAGCCTTCTATCTTTTGAATATTTTTCTGGATGTCTGGCCATGATTTCGTTACAAAGTGTACTCTCAGTAGCCCTTCAGCCACTAGCCCTTCCGACTTGAAGCATAATCTGATTCCTCCTGACTGTGAGGCTGTTTTTCATTGACATATAAATTCAAATATTTACAAACCCAGTCTTCGTCCGACTTTGGCCAGAAGATGGCGGAACGAAGAATGGATTCCTTAGTCCATACAAAGCAACAATATTTAATCATCTTTTTCCCTTGTACAAGTATTATTTTTCGAATTCCACAACATCCTGCCCAACGGACTTTCTGGAGGTATGTTGTAAGGGACCCTGCCTCCATTTCCATTGCCTTTTTCTTCTTTTGTCCTCCCGGAGGCTTTTTCCTTACCCACGGCACAACCCATTCCTTCGTTAGTCCCTTGTTAACTACTAAAACTCAATCCCGGCCACCAAGGCAGTACTTAAAAGTTAATTTTCTTACCCTGGTCTGTGCACAGTCTGTGCCTGGCCCCTTTTTGCCATATTTCCTATCAGCTGTATTTCCTATCAACCTTCTTTCACTGTCTGATTCAGATGTCTCTCTTGTGGGATTTGCACCAGTCGCCCAAGGGAGCGGACCAAACCGAGACATGAGACCGCTCCTCAATTGGAAATGGGACGCGTCTTCCCAATGTCCAGGGCCAGCCACTCCCCCGGTGATGGAAGAACATCCCAGACGAGCCCCCAGTTGTGAGAAACAAAGCTTACTCACTTCAATAATTTTAGTCTGAGACAAGATCTGAATCAGTAGTGTCATTATTTTACTCTTGCAAGAGAGTGCAATGTCCACTGTCTACAAGGCAGGGACACACACACACACACTGAATTCAACTAATACACAATATTTATGTAATTTGGTTCCTTTTTTTATCCCGTTGTTCCTCCCTGTTTACATCTTCCACTTCTCTAAGACCGGCACCCATTACTCCTGTTTATCTCTTGCCTTATCCGGCCTTGTCTGTGACAAAATGCTTATTTCTGGCCTCACAAGGCCGTTTGACCACATCCCGCTGTGACCCTTTCTTCACCATTATCTACTCCCTCCATCTGTGCTTTCCCCAACCATACTGATCCTTATGACCTTTTAATTGGGGTTTGTTCCTGTGTTTCTGCAAAAGTGGGAAACAGGTGCTTATAACTACTGTTTGTACAAGCATATCTGGCTTAATCTACGTCCTCACAGCACCTTATCTATTTGTCTGTAACATCTACCATTGTTTTGCAGTCACGTTTCATTCTTGCATACAATTTTAGCTAATACAAAAACAATTATGTATTTCCTCCACATAGTTTGCATTCTAGTTGACTCAGCACTTAGTTGAAACAATTACACATTTACCTTGCATAAGTAATTATAATTGCAGAAGTAACACTACTTTACCTATATCCCACAGTAACTGTTACTGAGTAATTGTTCCAAAATAGTAACATTCATAAACACACTGCTTGGCAAAAAGGCAAATTCAGGCACAGATTCTCACATGTTGTTCTCCAATCCAGGAAGAAAAAACATGTAGAGAAAATTCAGACAGTAGTACAAAGAAAATATTCACTGAAGCTTCCAATTCTCGTGATATACTGATGGTACTGAAAATCCGAAACACAGAAATCCTAAATTGTGAAAGTTGGCCACGCCTATTCAGGCTGCGCTTAAAAAAAAACCCAAGGCCTCCCAGGCCGTCTACTCTCATGGTTCTGGTAGACTGCGCTGCGTCTCTGCCTTACAAGCTCTCTTAAAACAAAAACAGGACAAAATAACTTCTTAAAGTCACAGCATCATCACACAACACGTCACCTGGTGTCGACATAGGCACCAGAAAATACAACGGCAGAAACAGCCCTGTCACCCATGAAAAATCCTCTTTACTAACCTCTGGAGGCCAGTACCAAAATGGGAGAGCTGCCTCACAGACTAGTCAAGCAACATAGTCACACTCACAGAATTATACTTTACAGATAATGTTCCAGACATCACCAGCACAATCCCTGGATATGTCCTGTCCCACTGAAAGGGCAGACCTAACAGAGGTGGCGGCGCAGAGGTACACAGTCAAGAGAGTGTTTCCCTGGAAGACCTCAACATTGCCTCCAGACCCCATGAAACGTCATGGCTTCAGGTTAAATATGGGCAAGGAAACCTCCTGCTATTTATCATGTATCATCCTCCATTGCTGATGAATCAGCACTTCTTCATATTAGATTAGATTAGATTACTTACAGTGTAGAAACAGGCCCTTCGGCCCAACAAGTCCACACCGCCCCGCCGAAGTGCAACCCAACCATACCCCTACATCTACCCCTTACCTAACACTACGGGCAATTTAGCATAGCCAATTCACCTGACCTGCACATCTTTGGACTGTGGGAGGAAACCGGAGCACCCGGAGGAAACCCACGCAGACACGGGGACAATGTGCAAACTCCACACAGTCAGTCGCATGAGGCGGGAATTGAACCCGGGTCTCTGGCACTGTGAGGCAGCAGTGCTAACCACTGTGCCACCGTGCCGCCCAACACTCGGAGGAATCAAAGAAGGTAGTAAGGTGGGGATTTCAAAGTCAAACTGGTTGGATCCTCAAGGACATAGCTGCTAGACTGGGTCCGTGGCAGGTGATGAAGGAATCAATAAAAGGGTAAGACATACCTTACCAATCTGCCAGCTGCAGGTGAATCAGTCCATGACGGTATCATAAAGAATGTTCACTGCACAGTCCTCGTGGAAACAATGTCCCACTTTCACATTAAGAATATGTTTGATTGTGTTGTGTGGCCTTATCACTGTACGAACTGGGACAGACTTCAAACACATCGAGCAACTTGAGACCGGACATCCATCAGACGCTGTGGGACATTAACAGCAATAGAATTATACTCCAGCATAATCTGCAACCTCATGGCCTGACATATCCCCGACTCATCCATTAAAACTAAGCCAGGAGATTAATCCTGACTCAATGAGGCCATGCCAGGAGCAGTGTCGAAGAGTGTCGTGGTGGAAAAGCACTGCTAGTCAAGCAGCATCCGAGGAGCAGGAGAATCGATGTTTTGGGCATAAGCCCTTCATCAGGAATGAGGCTTGTGGGCTGAGAAGGCTGAGAGATAAATGGGAGGGGAGTGGGGCTCGGGGGAAAAGTAGCTGAGAATGCAACAGGGAGATGGAAGTGGGGGATAACGGTGAAAAGCTGGAGAGGACGGTGGAGCAGATAGGTGGGAAGGAAGATGGACAGGAAGGACCTTCAAGAGTTGGAAGATTGGGACTGGGATAAGATGGGGGGGGGGGGTAGGAGAAAAGGGGAAACTGGTGAAATCCACATTGATTCTGTGTGGTTGGAGGGTCCCAAGGTGGAAGATGAGGTTTTCTTCCTCCAGGTGTTGGGGGGTTAGGGTTTTGTGATGGAGGAGGCCCAGGACCTGCATGTCTTTGGCGGAGTGGGAGGGGGAGTTAAAGTGTTCAGCCACAGGGTGGTGGAGTTGGTTAGTGCGGGTGTTAGCTTGATCAGTGAACTTCCATATCTCTTAAGTGATCAAAAGAGAAGGTAAAACTCATATAGTTTAATATCCAAAGGAAAGCCACTGACAAAAAGCGTACAGACCCCCTCTTCACTGTTGTTAGCGTTTTGACTTTTCGTGCTAATGACTGGGGAGCTGATTGAATCCATTGGATCATGCTGTGAAAGGGCAGGTGGTGGTCTGAAGGTGTGCTGTGAATGGAGGAACCTTAGAAACTATGTTAACTGCTGAAAGTATCTTTGCATTTCCTCTCTCATTCCTTCCTTGCCAAGGTGGCTATCAGTATGAAGACAGTCATATACTAAATTGAGTCTGCCTATTTCAACATTCTTAGTCGTCATGAAGTCTGTTACTCTCTGTTCACAATTTATGACATTATCAAGGTTTATACAATCCATAAACATCTCAGTTGTACTGCCTAAACAATTCAGTCATTTATAAACAAAAATCAGTGGTCCTAAAATCAAACCCTCAGGGGACCCCATTTAGGGTATTCAAAAATTATTTTCCTTTGACAAATTAATACTTGGCTAACGTGAAAGCTGTCAGGAAAAGTTCCCAATTTCTAACTAAGACTTTCTTTAACTTCTGTTACTATTGACTTTGTGCTTAGTTGTAATAAAGTTTAATTTCGAGTCTTCTACTTTCCTGATCATTTAAGCAAGGCTTTACCAGCAGTATTCACATGTAGATTTTTCCTTAAAGATCAATTATTTTTTTGGCTGCTGTATCTTAAAGCAGTCCTTCCAGCTGAGAATCATTCAAATGGAACTGATAGACCATTTCTGGACTCATTGCATTGTGTCCTGTCTGAAATTGCAGTAAGCACGAAAACAATTAAGTTCTTGTATCATCCCACACACAAAGATCTCTAATTCTAAAATGTTGGAAACAATTGATGGAAATAGTATGTTTTACATAGAATATAAAATCAATACACAAATATTTCAGTTATTTTTTTACCAAGTACTAATAGGTAACAGTGTTTTGTAAACTTAGAGAAAATGGAAATGTATTGTCACTTAACAAAACAAAGCAATGTATGCACATTTTCTAAACAGCTGCAATTTAAATTGACATCTATGAACTGAAACTTAAAATGACAATAAAAACAGAATAAAATGAAATATTCCAGGTATTATTAGCATTGGTAACAAAGCATCAGGTGTACACACTTGGCCAAATGGAGTGACCCTTTTGACACAGAGTGCGAACACCCATGCGTCTTCCATTTTTGTTTTCTGGGTCGGGGCATCCCCCTGTAAACGCTGCACACTGACAATGACTAGTATGCCTCTTGTTTTTGATCAGTTTAGTGCCTACTGGTTGTCAGAGGGCAGCACATTTGAATATAGTCAATTGCTTGGGGTGGAGAAAGGCCTTGAGGAGATTTTGGACAGAGGTGAGTTCTGATTAGGTGTCCCTGAGGAGGTCAGAAATCCACATTGTGACCATAGTTGGTCATTGGTGTCATTATTTTGAAACATTATTGGCAGACCAGACATGTTAGGAGGTACCTCCATTTTATTCCCACTTGATAGTTCAGCTTGGTGTTTCAACTCCGATTCCTTATTTTGTTTTTTCTTTCTCAAGTTTTCCTGTTTTCTTTTATTCATATTATAATCCTCACACTGACTCTTCAGCACCTCCCAAAACTTCAGGTTTCCCTCATTATCACACACACTAATCCCTCTTTGACGTGCGTTATTCTCCGAGCTGGCCTGTTTACATTTGTTCGTTATCTCCTCAGCAGTCTTTTTACACGCATATATTAAAGTTTTCCAATTAGTCCCCGTATTACGTTTCCAAATTGCCTCCTCTACTTTTAAACATTTATCTATGCCCTTTTTAGGTCTTCCTATCGGCTAAATTTCATTTGCCAATTTTTATTTAAACAGCCTGATAGGCACCTGAACTGTTCCTCATTTTAGGGGTCATCCCGGCATAACCAAGGCAAGGGGGTTCTAACACCCAACTTATCCAACATCTGCCCATTTTTAAAGTCTCAAGTTCCTAAATTATCTTTATATACTAGTCCAGTGTCCTCAGTCACCACATCCACTTCAGGGTCCTGAACCTCGCCTGGGGGATTTCCCCTCTTAACAATCGGTCTAAGGCAGGATGATCGAAACAGTTATCTTTTATGCACTATGTTCCTGGGCCTCAAACTTCACTATTAGAGGACTCTCACTTCCGAATTCCAGGGGAACTCTAACCTCCTTGACCAAGAACTTATAGTTCTGAAAGCGAACCCATTGGTGTGCAAGTTACCTTCGAGATTCCATCACTACAGAGTGCTAGGGGACGAGGGGTTGACTGAATAATTGGTTAGTGAGAGATCAAGGTGAATCTTACCAAGTGGGCCCATCTGTCTCATGTTACCATTACACAGGCAATCACCTACTCAGTCTAAATGGAAAGTCTGCATATGTTGTAATCCCACTGCTTCCACCAAACGTTAGGTTCTTTTTCTTAAGATTCTTACACACTTGATACAACTGCAATGAACCATCTTCTGTGAACAGCCAAAATTTATTATGCAAGTACAAGCTTTTGGAAGCGTCCTTAACACTCTTCGCAATGCTTGCGAAACACATCAAGTGAAACTCTCTGAACAAGGGAATAGTTCTCCCTTTTACTTCACGGTCAGTAATGCCCACAAGACACCTCCTGCCACTCCCCCATAATCACATTGACACAATGTAGTGATTTAATTATTTCCAGAAACAATGTAACTAAATCAATTCTGAATTGCAGGAGATGGCTATGTAAATTTCTACATTCTGCAAGACAGAGAAACATACCACCCTCCAACCAGGACATCCAATTTCTAGTAGGTCAGCATAACAAATTAACCCTTTAACATGTCAGAAGAACTGAGTGGATGATCCATCTCAACTTCCTCCAGTGGTCCCCAGCATCACAGGTTCCAGTCTTCAGCAGATTTGATTCACTCCATCTGATAGCAAGAAACAGCTGGAGGCACTTGATATTTCAAAGGCTATGGGGCCTGACAACATTCTGGCAGTAGTATTCAAGTCTTGCACTCCAGAACCTTCCACTCACCTAGCCAAGCTATTCCAGTACAATTTCAACACTGGTGAAAAATTACCCAGGCATGTCCTGCTACTCAAAAAGTATGACAAATCCATCCCGACCAACAACTACCCTCCTGGTCTAGTATCGATTATCAGTAAAGTGAAGGAAGGTGTCATCAATAGTACTATAAAGCAGCACCCGCTCAGCAATAACCTGCTCAAAAAAGAAACAAAGGCCACTTAGCTTCTGGCCTCACTGCAGTCTTGGCTCAAACTGAATTCCGGAGGTGAGATAAGAGTGACAGACCTTGACATCAAGGCCATAATTGACTTAGTGTGATCTCGAGGAGTCCTCACAAAACTGGAATCAATGGGAATCATGGGCAGACTCTCCGTTGGTTGGAGTCAAACCTGGCACAAAAGTATATAGTTTTGGTTATTGGAGGTCAGTCATCTCAGCTCCAGGACATCTCTGCAGGAATTCCTCAGGCACGTGTCCTCGGCCCAATCATCTTCAGCTGCTTTGTTATTGACCTTTCCTCTGTCATAAGTTCAGCAGTGGGAATGTTTGCTAATAATTTCACAATGTTCAGTACCAGTTACAATTCCTCAGATACTGAAGCAATCTATGTTCAAATGCAATAAGACCTGGACAACATTCAAGCTTGGATTGACAAATGGCAAGTAACACGTGTGCAAACAAATGCTAGGCAATCACCAGCTCCAATCAGAGATGAGCTGACCACCGTCCCTTGACATTCGTAAACATTACCATCATTGAATGCCCTATCAACATCCTGGAGGTTACTAATGATCAGAAACTGACTGCACTTGCTATATAAATATAGTGGCTGCAAAAGCAGATCAGAAGCTAGGAATATTGCAACAAATAACTCACCACCTGATTCCCTAAAGCCTGTCTACAAGTCAGGAAGCTGATGGAATACTCTGCATTTTCCTGCATGGGTACAGTAGCAACAACACTAAAGCAGCTTGAGACCAACAAGGATAAAGCAGCTCAGTTGATTGGCACCACATCCACATGAATCCACTTCCTGTACCACTAACACTCAGTTGCAACAGTGTGTACTTTATACAAGCTGCATTGCAGAAATCACTGATCATTGGACAGCATCTTACAAACCCACAACCACTTGCATCTTGAAAGACAAGGTAGCAGATACGTGGAACACCTGGAATCCTCTCCAATCACTCACTATCCTTGGAAATATATCCCGCTCCTTCCCTGTTACTTGGTCAAAATCCGGAATTCCCTCCCCAATGACATTGTGGGTCAACCCACAGACATGGACTGCAGCAGTTCAAGAGGGCAGCTCACCACCACCTTCTCAAGGGCATCTCAACAAATGTAATTATTGCTCGCCAGCAAGTTACACTAAGTCCTAAGACTGAATAAAGAAAAGCGGTTTAGATCAGAATATATTATCACAGTGGAACTGTAAAGCTAAAAAAAATAACTTTTCAAATATTTAACGTACAGATTAATTAAATCAAGCAGAAGTGATTGGGCAGATCATGTTTCTGTATGAACTGCTGTTATTGGTGACCATATTTTCATGAAATGTTGGGAACTTCAGCTCAGAGTTGATGAGCTGGAGACTGAGCTGTGGACACTGTCCCATGTCAGTTATCTGGACACTGTTTCAGGTGGTAGTTACACTCCTTAGATTTAGTATCTCAAATTTGATCCATGGTCACTGAAAGGAGGGTGTGAGACTGCGAGTGGGCCAGGTTTGTAGATCTGGAATTTTCCTTTTGTTAAGGAACCTCAGACTGTGCACTTGTATATGTTGGATAAGTGTTGCTGCTGATGTAGACAAGAGCACAGACTGCAGAGAGAATGAGAGAACAGACCAAAGCACTGTTGTGTAGAACATTATTCAAATGGCAGGAGAAAAGAGAAATATTATAATCATAGTGCTAGTGAGACATACACGGTACCATGTTTGGGGGAATTAGATACTGTTCTCAGCAGCAAGTACAGAGAATCCAAGGACTTTGAGGCTACTTGGTGCCAATGTTAAAGGAGTTTAGGAGGAATTTGGGGAGGGAACAGAGGGTTCCAGTTCTCATCATCCACTATATGCCAGTGACATCTCTAGAACTGAGAGAGAAATTCTGCTGAGAGATCATAAGTGTCATGTAGGTTAAATTATTAAACATAATCACAAAGGTAATAATCTCCAGATTATTAATCCATCACATGCAAATTGACATAGGGTACGTAAGACTAATTGGGCAAATGTGCAGTTTACAGATTGATCTGGCAGAAATGGATTATAATTCACGTACTGTGGCACTAGTATTGGGGAAAAAGTATTGTTTCATTGAGAAGAGCTACATAAAGTCATAGAAGACAGGAAAAGGCTCTTTGGCCACGATTCTAATCCCATTTTCCAGCATTTAGCCCATAGTCTGGTATGTCTTGGCAATGCAAGTGCACATCTAAATACTTCTTAAATGGTTTTCCGTCTCCACTACCCTTATAGGCAGTGAGTTCCAGATTCCCATCACACCCCTGGTAAAAGATTTTCCTCTCAACCTCTTGAAACTTTCTGCCCTATATCTTAAATCCATGACTCAGGTCATTGATCCCCATCAAGGGGAAAGGTTTCTTCCTATCAACCTTATCTATGCCCCTCACGATTTTATGTATTTCAATCATGTCCCCTCTCTTCTGCTCGAAAGAAAACCACCCTGGCCAGTTTAATTTCTCTTCATAACTTAAAGTCTCCAGCACAGGCAGCTTTCTGATAAATTTCCTTTCCAGTGCTATCATATCCTTCCAATTATACGGATTCCAGAACTGCACACAATACTCTAGGTACGGACTAACTTAGAGGACTAGAACAACGTCCCCGCTCTTCTCCAAGCCTCGGCAACCACTTTATCTGCCAGTTCTGATGTCTTCAGAAACCGGTAGATATGCACACCAACATCCCTCTGATCTTCATGTGAATTATGTCGGGAACAGTGTCCTGATGAATGAGAGACTAATGTTGTAGCTAGGGCATTAAACTCAAAACTGTATCCGGGGGACGGCGGGTGTTGCGATAAGTTGAAAGGAAATTTTAAAAAATATAAGAAAAACGAGAGACCAGAGGTGCAGGGCTGTGAAAATGTCAATAAAATTCTTAATAGCAAAAAATATACACAGCAGAATTTAGCTTTAAAATAAGTCATAATGATAAAAAAATCTGAATGCATACAGCAGGTATAATAAGGACTTAAAACCAAATATACAAATATTATTTGATAGACATGGTTGTAGGCTGATAGCGTGATATCTAAGAGTATTCAACCCTCTGATAGAACTGGCAGAAAGGAACAACAGCACGTGACCGGGATTGTTCAGGTAACCGTGCGGGCAGGAAGAGACCAGGTCGTGAGGAGGGGGCGGGGCTGGGAATCAAGAGACAGCGGCCAGTAATAGGGGGCGGGGCCTAATCAGGGAGAATAATTAGGGGACGGGGCTGAATCAGGGAGAATAATTAGGGGCGGGGCCTATTCGGGGGACGAACCTGGAGGGGCGGGGCCTAATCAGGGGCGGGGCCTGATCAGGGAGAATAATTAAGGGGGCGGGGCCTAACCAGGGAGCATTATTAAGGGGGCGGGGTCTAACCAAGGGTATAATCAAGGGGCGGGGCCTAATCAGGGGCTAAATGGAGGGGCGGGGCCTAAATGGGGGAATAATCGGGGGGCGGGGCCTGAGCGGAGGGGGCGGGGAAAGCTGCCCGGAGCCGAGTTGGCAGCTCCGGTCCGTGTGTGGAGCGTAGTCTCAATTGCGAGCGGAATTTCGGAGAGGAGATCGTTTTCGGTGCTGGAGTTTAGGTAAACCCGCCTGGCTGCTGAGTAATCTGGGTGCTGCGCTCGACCGAGTTAGAGTCAGGGTCCGGGTCCCGGCTCTGGGCCCGAGCCCGGGCCCGGAGGAGAGCGCTTCCCGGGTTCGCCCTTCTCCCTCTCCCCGGCCCCTCACTGTGGTTTGGATGTGCACGGCTTTGACTCTTGAAGGTGTCTCTCCCACTGGCTCCCAGTCGCTTGCCCTGAGGCGTTTTGTGCAATGGGTTCTGAGCAGGTATTGACTTGTCCCTGCGGTATAAAATCGACATGATTGATGTAGGAAATGGATGTAGATATCTGATAGCAAAACCTCTGTCTGCTTTGCTGGAGGAGAGGCATGTATTGATACTGAAAGGAAAGCGTGCAGCGGAAGTTGATCATATTGCCTGACTTTTCGACAGTCGCCCACACACTGGCTGTATTGCATTCAACAGGTCAGCGGTAAATCTCCCCGAGGGATTGCCGACCCTGCGGCGCTGGGAGAGCAAAAGTTGGTTGCTGCTCTGAACCAGCTGGTGCAGTGAAAATGCACAGAGTTCTTTTTAAGATTGGATTCCATACAGTATGGAAACAGGCCCTTCGGCCCAGCAAGTTCACACCGACCCTCCGAAGAGAATTCTCCCAGATCCATTTCTCTGCATTTCCCTCTGACTCAATTTAGCATGGTCAATCCATCCTAACCTGCACATCTATGTGATTGTAGGAGGAAACTGGAGCACTCGGAGGAAACCCATACAGACGCGGGGGGAATGTGCAAACTCCACACAGTCACCCAGGGTTGGAATCAAACCTGGGTCCCTGGCGCTGTGAGGCAGTAGTGCTAACCACGGAGTCACTGTGCCGCCCGCATCGGCTGGCAGTTGTTGCTGTAAGGGAGAGCACTGCATTCTTGTAGTCTGCAAGGATGCAGCTGTTTTAGCAATGTGGGGTCTGAAATCATTCTTGTTCGGATTAGGAATTGAGTGTAGGAGCAGCATCCCACTGGGAGGATTTTGGGAGTATTTGCCCAGCAACATGCTGGGCAAGAGAATAAGAAAACTGGAGCAATGAGTAAATTGGTGCAAAAAGACAGCAATAAGATTTTGGGCATAAATAGCAATTTAGCCCATTGAGTACTCCACCATACAGTAAGATTACGACTGATCTGATGATCTTCAACTCTACTTTCCTGCCAGTAGTCCATCTTCCGCAGCTACACTGGCACCAAGCCTCACCTTTTCCTCCGCTACATCGATGACTGTATCGGCGCTGCCTCGTGCTCCCACGAGGAGGTTGAACAGTTCATCCACTTTACCAACACCTTCCACCCCGACCTCAAATTTACCTGGACCGTCTCAGGCTCCTCCCTCCCCTTCCTAGACCCCTCCATTTCTATCTCGGGTGACCGAATCAACACGGACATTTACTATAAATCGACCGACTCCAACAGCTACCTAGACCAGACCTCCTCCCACCCTGCCCCCTGTAAAAACACCATCCCATATTCCCATTTCCTTCGTCTCCACCGCATCTGCCTCCAGGAGGACCAGTTCCAAAACTACCACCCAGATGGCCTCCTTCTTCAAAGACCGCAAATTCCCCCCAGACGTGATCGACAATGCTCTCCACCGCATCTCCTCCACTTCCCGCTCCTCCGCCCTTGAGCCCCGCCCCTCCAACCGCCACCAGGACAGAACCCCACTGGTCCTCACCTACCACCCCACCATCCTCTATTTACAGCGTATCATCCGCCGTCATTTCTGCCACCTCCAAACGGACCCCACCACCAGGGATATATTTCCCTTCCCTCCCCATCAGCGTTCCGAAAAGACCACTGCCTCCGTGACTCCCTCGTCAGGTCCACACCCCCCACAACCCAACCTCCACTCCCGGCACCTTCCCCTGCAACTGCAAGAAATGCAAAACTTGCGCCCTTCACATCCCTCCAAGGCCCCAAGGGATCCTTCCATATCCGCCACAAATTCACCTGCACCTCCACACACATCATTTATTGCATCCGCTGCACCCGATGTGGCCTCCTCTATATTGGGGAGACAGGCCGCCTACTTGCGGAACGTTTCAGAGAACACCTCTGGGACACCTGGACCAACCAACCCAACCATCCCGTGGCTCAACACTTCAACTCCCCCTCCCACTCCACCAAGGACATGCAGGTCCTTGGACTCCTCCATCGCCAGACCATAGCAACACGACGGTTGGAGGAAGAGCGCCTCATCTTCCGTCTAGGAACCCTCCAACCACAAGGGATGAACTCAGATTTCTCCAGTTTCCTCATTTCCCCTCCCCCGAACTTGTCTCAGTCAAATCCCTCGAACTCAGCACGGCCTTCCTAACCTGCAATCTTCTTCCTGACCTCTCCGCCCCCACCCCGGCCTATCACCCTCACCTTAACCTCCTTCTACCTATTGCATTTCCAACGCCCCTCCCCCAAGTCCCTCCTCCCTATCTTTTATCTTAGCCTGCTTGGCACACTCTCCTCATTCCTGAAGAAGGGCTCATGCCTGAAACATCGATTCTCCTGCTCCTTGGATGCTGCCTGACCTGCTGCGCTTTTCCAGCAACACATTTTCAGCTCTGATCTCCAGCATCTGCAGTCCTCACTTTCTCCTTGTTCAACAACACAACTTGGGACCTTACCATTAAGTATGTAAATCCTGCTCCGATTTGCTTTCTCAAAACACAGCACCTCACATTTACCTGAATTAAACACCATCTGCCACTTCTCAGTGCATTGACCCTTCTGATCAAGATCCTGTTGTATTCTGTGGTAATCTTAGCTGTCCACTACACCTCCAATTTTGGTGTCATCTGCAAACTTACTAACCGTACCTCCTACGTTCATATCCAAATTGTTTATTTAAGTGACGAAAAATAGAGAGCCCAGCACTGATCCTTGTGGCACTCCACTGGTCACAGGCCTCCAGTCTGAAAAACAACCCTCCCCCACCATCCTCTTCTACCTTTTGAGCCAGTTATGTATCCAAATGGCTAATTCTCCCTGTATTCCATGAGATCTAACCTTGCTAATCAGTCTCCCATGGGGAACCTTGTCGAAAACCGCTCTGCCCTCATCAATCCTAGTTGTTACTACTTCAAAAAACTGAATCAGGTTTGTGAGACATGATTTCCCACGCACAAAGCCATGTTGACTATCCCTAACCAGTCCTTGCCTTTCCAAATACATGTACATCCTGTCTTTCAGGATTCCCTCCAACAACTTGCCCACCACTGACGCCAAGCTCACTGGTCTGTAGTACCCTGGCTTGTCATTAACACCTTTCTTAAATAATGGTAACGTGGCGGCAGCACGGTAAAAGAGAGGGGGTGTGCCATTGCTAATCAGGGATAGTATCACAGCTGCAGAAAGGGAGGCCATTGAGGTGGGTTTGTCTGTGGAGTCAGTATGGGTGGAAGTCAGAAACACGAAGGGAACAGTCGCTTTATTGGGAGTTTTCTATAGATCACCCCCCGCCCCCACCCCGCCCCGCCCAAAAAAAAGTATGGCAGACTTTTCAAAAGTGCAAAAGTAACAGGGTTGTTGTCATGGGTGACTTGAACATAGAATATAACAGTACAGGTCCTTAGGCCCTCAATGCTATGCTGGCCTTCTGTCCTACTGTTAGATCAAACTACTCAAACATGCCCTTCATTGTACTCACTTCCGTGTGCCTATCCAATGTCCCTAATGTCTCTTACTCTACTACCACTGCTCGCAGTGAATTCCACGCACCCACCATTCTCTGTGTAAAGAACCTACCTCTGACATCTCCCCTAAACCTTCCTCCAGTCACCTTAAAATTATACCCCCTTATGATAGCCGTTTCTGCCATGGGAAAAAGTCTTTGGCGATCCACTCTATCTATACCTCTCAACATCTTGTCACTGTTATCAAGTCATCTCTCATCCTTCTTTGCTCCAAAGAGTAAAGCCCCAGCTCCCTCAACCTTTCTTCATAAGACATGCCTTCCAGTCCAAGCAATATCCTGGTAAATCTCCGCATCTTTCCTCTAATATGGTGCAGAACTGAGCACAGTATTCCAAGTGTGGTCTAACCAGGGGTCTAGAGAGCTGCAGCATAACCTCACTGTTCTTAAACTCAATCCCCCTGTTAATGAAAGCCAATACACCATACACCACCTTCACAACCCAATTGAGTGGCAATGTGGGATCCAAGCACATGGACCCCAACAGCCCTTTGTTCTTCCACACTGCTAGCAATACTTCCTTTAATCCCATATTCTTGATTCAAATTCAACTTTCCAGAGTGATTGGTTGGCACTTGTCCAGGTTGAACTCCATCTGCCACTTATCAATCCTGTTCTATATCCTGTCATTGCTTAGTGCAACCTGCAACAGCCCTCCACGCTATCCACCATTCCAACAACCTTTGGAGTAGTAAACGTACTAACCCCCACCCTTCCACTTCCTCATCCAAGTCATTTATGAAAGTTGCAAAGAGCAGAGGCCCAGAACAGTTCCCTGCAGAACACAACTGGTCACAGAGTTCCATGCTGAATACTTTCCATCTACCACCACCTTCTGTCTTTTATGAGCCAGCCAATTCTCGATTCATACGATCAGTTTTCCCTGAATCCCAGGCCTCCTTACTTTCTGAATAAGCTTGCCATGGGGAACCTTATCAAATGCTTTGCTAAAATCCACATTTACCACATTTGCTGCTCACCCTGCAACCCTGCCTCGTGTATTGTTACATCCTCAAAGAATTGAATAAGATTTGTGAGGCACGACCTGTCCTGCACAAAGCCATGCTGACTATCTCTAATCAAACTATGGTTTTCCAAATGATCATAAATCCTGTCTGTCAGAATCCTCTCCAATACCATTGACCCAAGGCTGACTGGTCTGTAATTCCCAGGATAATCTTTATACCCTTTCTTGAACAAAGGAATAACATTTGCCACCCTCCAATCATCAGGCATTACTCCAGTGGAGAGTGAGGATGCAAAGGTCTTTGGCAAGGCACAGCAATCTCTTCTTTCACTATCTGTAGTAACCTAGGTTATTTCCTGTCTCGCGCAGGGAATTTATCTTTCCTTAGGTTTTTGAAAATTTTCAGCACATCCTCCTTCTTAACATCGTGTTCTAGCATATCAGTCTGTTTCACACTGTCCTCAGAAATGTCATGGTCCCTTTCAGTAGTGAATACTGAAGTCAAGTATTTAAGGACCTCCCCTACTTCCTCCGACACTGATTCCAGATACAAGTTCCTACCCTCACTCTGGCCATCCACTTGTTCCTCACATAAATGTAGAACACGTTAGGGTTTTACTTAATACTACCTGCTAAAGCTTTCATGCTCCCTTCTAGCTCTCCTAAGTCCTTCAGTTCCTTCCTGGTTACCTTGGAACCCTCTAGAGCCCTGTTTGATCCTTGCCTTCTGAACCTTAAGTAAGTTTCCTTTTTTTCTGTTGATTAGATGTTTGACGTTCCTTCACCTTACCATCCTTTCCTTGCCTCATTGGGACAAACCTATCCAGCATTATCAGCAAGTGCTTCCTGAACAGCCTCCACATTTCTGTTGCGCATTTTCCTGAGAACATCTGTTCCCAGTTTAGGCCCTCCAGTTCCTGTCTAATAGCATTGTAATTCTCCCTCTCCCAATTAAATACTTTCCCATACTGTCTGCTCCTATCCGCCTCCATGAGTATAGTCAAGGTCAGGGAATTTTGATCACTTCCACCCAAATGCTCTCCCATTGAGAGATCTGACACCTGGCATGCTTCGTTGCCAAGCACCAAATCCAATATGGCCTTCCCTCTACTTGGCCTTTCTACATATTGTGTCAGAAACCCTTCCTGGATACACCTGATTAAAACTGCACCGTTCAAACTATTTGAACTAAGCAGGTTCCAATCAATGACAACAGCCCTGTTATTTTTGCACATTTCCAAAATCTGCCTCCCATTCTGCTCTTCCATGTCTCAGTTGCTACAGGGGAGCCTGTAGAAAACTCCCAATAAAGTGACTGCTCCTTTCCTATTTCTGACTTCCACCCATACTGACTCTGTAGACTCCTCAATGATCTCCCTGGGTCAGATCAAGCTGATGTTGATTAGAACCTCTTTGCTCCATCCAAACTATTTGAACCAGACTTTGTGTGTCGAGGAAAGATTCCTGCCTCAACATGTTGAGATGGCTGACCAGAGGGCAGGCCATATTGGGTTTGGTGTTAGGCAACGAACCAGGCCAGTTGTCAGATCTCTGTGTGAGATCGTTTTGCTGATAGTGATCACAATTCCCTGACCTTTACTGTATTCATGGAGAGGGGTAGGAGCAGATGGGAATGGAAAGTATTTAATTGCGGGAGGGGGAATTACAATGCTATTAGGCAGGAACTGATGTTGTCATGAACATGCATGACAGAAATGTGAAGGCTGTTCAGGGAGCACTTGCTGATAATGCTGGATTGGTTTGACCTACTGAGGCAAGGAAGGGTTGGTAGGGTGAAGAAACTTTGGGTGACAAGGCATGTCGAACATTCCTGATGAAGAGCTTGTGCTTGAAATGTCGACTCTCCTGCTCCTGGGATGCTGCCTGACTGACTGTGCTTTTCCAGCACCACGCTTTTTGACTCTGATCTCCACAGAACATAGAACAATACAGCGCAGAACAGGCCCTTCAGCCCTTGATGTTGCGCCGACCTGTGAACTATTCTCAGCTCATCCCCCTACACTCTCCCATCATCATCCATGTGCTTATCCAAGGATTGTTTAAATCTCCCTAATGTGGTTGAGTTGACTACATTAGCAGGTAGGGCATTCCACGGCCTTACCACTCTCTGTGTAAAGAACCTGCCTCTGGCATCTGTCTTAAATCTATCTCCCCTCAATTTGTAGTTATGCCCTCTCGTACAAGCTGACATCATCCTAGGAAAAAGTCTTTCTCTGTCTACCCTATCTAATCCTCTGATCACCTTATATGTCTCTATCAAATCCCCTCTTAGCTGCCGCCTTTCCAATGAGAACAGACCCAAGTCTCTCAGCCTTTCCTCATAAGACCTTCCCTCCAGACCAGGCAACATCCTGGTAAATCTCCTCTGCACCTTTTCCAATGATTCCACATCCTTCCTGTAATGGGGCGACCAGAACTGTACACAATATTCCATGTGCGGCCGCACCAGCGTTTTGTATAGTTGCAGCATGATATTGCAGTTCCGGAACTCAATCCCTCCACCAATGAAACCTAACACACTGTATGCCTTCTTAACAGCACTCTCCACCTGGGTGGCAATTTTCAGGGATCTATGTACATGGACTCCAAGATCCCTCTGCACATCCACACTACCAAGAATTGACCCAGTACTCTGCCATCCTGTTATTCTTCCCAAAGTGAATCACCTCACATTTAGTTGCATTGAACTCCATTTGCCACCTTTCAGCCCAATTCTGCAGTTTATCCAAGTCCCCCTGCAACCTGTAACATTCTTCCAAACTGTCCACTACTCCACTGACGTTAGTGTCGTCTGTAAATTTACTAATCCATCCACCTATGCCTGTGTCTCATTCATTTAAAAAATTGACAAATAGCAGTGGTCCCAAAACAGATCCTTGTGGAACACCACTAGTAACCAGACTCCAGGCTGAATATTTTCCATCAACCACCACTCGCGGCCTCTTTCAGAAAGCCAGTTTCTAATCCAAACTGCTAAATTGCCCTCCATTCCATGCCTCTGCATTTTCTCCATCAGCCTACCATGTGGAACCTTATCAAAGGCTTTACTGAAGTCCAAGTAAACCACGTCAACTGCCCTACCCTCATCTACATGCTTGGTCACCTTCTCAAAAAACTCAGGTTTGAGACACAACCTGCCCTTGACAAAACCATGTTGACTATCTGAAATCAAACTGTTGCTTGCTAGATGATTATAAATCTTATCTCTAATAATCCTTTCCTACAACATAAGGCTCACTGGTCTATAATTACCTGGGTCATCTCTGCTGCCATTCTTGAACAAGGGCACAACATTTGCTGGTATTAAACCCGTAGACAATGACGACTCAAATATCAAAGCCAAAGGCTCTGCTATCTCCTCCCTAGCTTTCCAGAGAATCCTTGGATAAATCCTATTCGGCCCAGGGTACTTGTCTACTTTCACTCCTTCTAGAATTGATAACACCTCTTCGTAACTAACCTCAATCCTTTCTAGTCTAATATCTCATACCTCATTCTTCTCCTTTTCCTGAGTGAACAGCAATGAGAAATGTTTATTTAGCACCTCTCTAATCTCTACAGGGTCCTCACTCAACTTCCCACTTCTGTCTTTGACTGGCCCTATTCCTACCCTAGTCATCCTTTTATTCCTCACATACCTATAGAAAGGTTAAGGGTTCTCCTTTATTCTATTTGCTAAAGACTGCTCGTGTCCTCTCTTTGCTCTTCTTAACTCTCTTTAAATCCTTTCTAGCTGATCTGTAACTCTCCATCGCCTTATCTGTACCATCTTGCCTCATCAACACATAAGTCTCCTTCTGCTTAACAAGAGATGCGATTTTTGGAGTAAACCAAGGTTCCCTGACCTTATCAATTCCTGCCTGCCTGACAGGGACATACCTATCGAGGACACGCAATATCTGTTCCTTAAAACAGCTCCACATTTTGATTGTCCCCATCCCCTGCATTTTTCTACCTCATTCTATGCATCCTAATTCTTGCCTAATCACATTATAATTGCCTTTGCCCCATTAATAACTTTTGATCTGTGGCATGTACCTAACCCTTTCCATCGCTAAACTAAACGTAATTGAATTATGGTCACTCTCTCCAAAGTGCTCACTTACAACTAAATCAAACACCTAGCCCGGTTCATTACCAAGCACCAGATTCAGTGTGGCCTCCCCTCTTGTTCACCCTTCAACATACTGTGTCAGGAAACCTCCTGTTCACATTGGACAAAAACTGATCTATCCGATGTACTAGAGTTATAACATTTCCAATCAATGTTGAGGAAGTTAAAGTCCCCCATAATGACCACCCTGTTCCTTTCACTCCTACCCAGAATAATTTTGCTAATCCTCTCATCCATCTCCCTTGAACTCTGCAGAGGCCTATTAAAAACTCCATGCAGTGTGACCTCTTCTCTCCTGTTTCTAACCTCAGACCACACTATCTCAGTAGACGAGTCCTCATCAAAAGTTCTCTCAGCCACCGTTATACTAACCTTGACTAACAAGGCCACACCTCCCTCAGTTTCACCACCTTGCCTGTTTTTAATGAAAGATCTAAACCCTGGAACCTGCAACATCCATTCCTCGCCCTGCTCTCTCCATGTCTCCGAAATAGCCACAACATCGAAGTCCCAGGTACCTATCCATGCTTATTTCGGATACTTCTGGCATTGAAGTAGACACACTTCAAACCAGTTTGCTGTATACCAGCACATTGTTGTGACCCTGAAATCCTGTCCCTGTCCTTCCTACTCTCATCCTCCTGTGCACTGCAGCTACACCTCCAGTTCCCACTCCCTTGCTGAGCTAGTTTAAACCCACCCGAATAGTACCAACAAATTTCCCATCCAAGATATTCGTACCCCTTTGGTTCAAGTGAAGACCATCCTGTTTGTACAAGTCCCACCTTCCCCAGAATGAGCCCCAATTATCCAAAAACCTGAAACCCTCCCTCCTGCACCATCTTTGCAACCACGTGTTTAGCTGATGTCCTTCCCTATTCCTTGCCTCGCTATCACTTGGCACGGGTAACAATCCAGAGATAACAACTCTGTTTGTTCTAGCTCTCAGCCTCCACCCTAGCTCCCTGAAATCCTGCCTTACATCCCTATCCCTCTTTCTACCTATGTCGTTGGTACCTACATGGACAACAACTTGAGGCTGGTCACCCTCTCCCTTCAGGAGCCCAAAGATGCGATCTGAGACATCACGGACCCTAGCACCTGGGAGGCAACACACCAACCGTGAATCTCATTCGTTCCCTACAAACCTTCTATCTGAGCCTCTAACTATCAAGTCCCCAATGACTAACACTCTCTCCTCTTTTCCCTCTTTTTCTTCTGTGCCAGAGACCTGGGCCCCACTGCTTGCCCCTGGGAAGTTGTCCCCCTCAACAGTATCCAAAACGGTATACATGTATTTCAGGGGATCCCTCCACTGACTGTGTTTTTTCCCCTTTCGAACAGTCACCCAGCTTTCTTCGTGCCTTGGAGTAATTGCTTCCCTGTAACTCCTATCTGTCACAGCCTCTGCCTCCAGAATGATCCGAAGTTCATCCAGCTCCAGCTCCTAGTCACAAAGCAAAAAAGAGATACTTACCTGATATGTCCCTGGTCTTTAAGGTTAGAGGAGGTGGTTGGGTGGGAGGCCCTACAGAGGTAGGGTCTCTGGTTGAGAAGACACTGACTTATATAGCAGGATGGAAATAAAAATAAGAAGTCCCTCCTTTCCCAGAAATCTCTGCTCTCTGACTTCAAACTTAAAAGCACAAATCAGTGACTCACCGCTCCCGGCAGGCCCCTGGTGCAAGCTCCCACCCTTCGGGTTGCTGTTGCCGCTGAAAAACAGAAATGCAGTCAAGAGGAAGAAGGAAGCTTAATTAAGGTTGGGGAAGCAAGGATCAGACAGGGCTCTTAGAGGGTTACCTGGTAGCCAGGAAGGAACTGAAGAATGGATTTAGGGTTAGAAGGGGGCAGGAAAAATCTTCAGCGGGTAGGATTAAGGAAAACCCTGAGGTATGATCATATTGAATGGTGGTGCAGGCTCGAAGGGCATAATAGCCTACTCCTGCACCTATTGTCTATTGTATTCCACTCCTTATGTGAGGAACAAGAGGATTCCAGAGGGAGGGTGCAACCAATGAGGATAATGGAGGGAACTTGTGCCTGGAGTTGGAGGAGATAGATTAGATTAGATTAGATTAGATTAGATTACTTAGTATGGAAACAGGCCCTTCGGCCCAACAAGTCCACATCGACCCGCCGAAGCACAACCTACCCAGACCCATTCTCCTACATTTACCCCTTCACCTAACACTACGGGTAATTTAGCATGGCCAATTCACCTAACCTGCACATTTTTGGACTGTGGGAGGAAACCCACGCAGACACTGGGAGAATGTGCAAACTCCACACAGTCAGTCGCCTGAGGTGGGAATTGAACCCGGATCTCTGGTGCTACTTCAGTATTCACGACTGAGGCACCTTGTCATTTTTGTGAGGGCAGTGTGAAACAGGATGATATGCTTGAAAAGCTGCTGTTAAGGAAGATGTGCTGAAACGTTTGAAAAATATAATGATAGCTAAGTCCCATGGGCCAGACAGGAGAGACTCTAGGTTACTGTGGGAAGAGATTGCCACACCTTTGGCGATGATCTTTGCATCCTCAGTGTTCACTGCAGTAGTGCCAGATGATTGGAAGGTTGAGCATGTTATTCCTTTGTTCAAAAAAAAAAGGGGAGTAGGGATAACCCTGGGAAATACAGACCAGTCTGTGGTGGGCAAAGTATTGGAGAGGATTCTGAGAGACTGGATTTATGATTACTTGGAAGATCATAGTTTGATTAGAGACAGTCAGCATGGCTTTGTGAGGGGCAGTTCATGCCTCACAAACCTTATTAAATTCTTTGAGGATGTGACAAAACACGTTGAAGGTCAATAGTGAATGTGGTCTATGTGGATTTTAGCAAGGCATTAGATAAGGTTCCCTGTGATAGGCTTCTTCAGAAAGTGAGGCATTGGATACAGGGAAATTTGTCTGTCTGTATACAGAATTGGCTGGCGGATAGAAGACAGAGGGTGGCAGTAGATGGAAAGTATTCAGCCTGGAGATCAGATACCAGTGGTTTTCCTCAGGGATCTATTCTGGGACCTCTGCTGTTTGTGATTTTTAGAAATTATTTAGATGAGGAAGTGAAATGGTGGGTTAGTAAGTTTGCAAATGAGATGAAGGTTGGTGGTTTTGTGGATAGTGTGGAGGGCTATTGTAGGTTACAACCGGACACTGACAGGATGCAGAACTGGGCTGAGAAGTGGCATATGGAGTTCAACCTGGAAAAGTGTGAAGTGATTCACTTTGGAAGGTCAAATTTGAATGCAGAATACAGGGTTAAAGGCAGGATTGTTAGCAGTGTGGAGGAACAGAGGGATCTTGGAGTCCATAGATCCCTCAAAGTTGCCACTCAAATTGATAGGGCTGTTAAGAATGTGAATAGTGTGTTGGCTTTCATTCGTAGGGGGATTGAGCTTAAAAGCCATGAGTTTATGCTGTAGCTCTGTAAAGCCCTGGTTAGACCACACTTGAAATATTGTGTTCAGTTCTGCTCGCCTCATTATAGGAAGGATGTGGAAGCTTTTGAGAGGATGCAGAGGAGATACACCTCAAAAAATAGAAAAAGAAGCTCCCTAGACTACACCTCAAAAAATAGAAAAAGACAGCTCTGATCTCCAGCATCTGCAGTCCTCACTTTCTCCTGCAGAGGAGATATACTGGGATGCTGCCTGGACTGGAGGGCATGTCTTATGAAGAAAGTTGAGGGAGCTAGGACTTTTCTCATTGGCGCAAAGAAGGATGAGAGGTGACTTGATAGAGGTGCACAAGATGATAGGCATTGAGTGGATAGCCAGAGAGACTTTCCCAGAGCAGAAACAGCAGTCACAAGGCAGCATAATTTTAAGGTGATTGGAGGAAGGTATAGGGGAGATGTCAGAGGTAGGTTCTTTATGCTGTGCTGGGTGCGTGGAATACACTGCCAGTGGTGGTGGTAGAGTCAGATACATTAGGGGTATTTAAGCAACTCTTGGATAGGCACATGGATGGTAGTAAAATGGTAGTATGTAGGTTAGTTTGATCTTAGATCTCACCATGGACCTGGGCAGCACGGTGGCTCAGTGGTCAGCACTGCTGCCTCAGTGCCAGGGACTCGGTTCTATTCCTGCCTCGGGTGACTGTGTCTGTGTGGATTTTGCACATTCTACTTGTGTCTGCATGGGTTTCCTCTGGGTACTCTGGTTTCCTCCTACAGTCTGAAGATGTGCAGGTCAGATAAATTGGCCATGCTAAATTTTCCCTTAGTCTTAGGTGCATTAGTCAGGGGTAAGTTTAGGGTAGGGGAATGGCTCTGGGTGGGTTACTCGTCGGAGGGTTGGTGTTGGCCTGTTTCCACGTTGTAGGGAATCTAATCTACTCTTACCACAAACATCAAGGGCCGAAGGGCCTGTACTGTGCTGTATTGTTCTATGGAGTGTGTGTTAACATATTAGTAGATAACACATAGATTAGCTGGTTGGTTGACCATGAGAGGAATTAAGTTTAGGTGATGTGAAGATATAAATGTCTTGGTCAGTGACAGACAGAATTTAAGTCTGATAAATGTGAGCTGATGCACTTTGGAAAAATGAAGAAAACAAGGGAGTACTCAATGAATGGTGGGATGTGAGGAAGCTCATGAACTGAGGGATCTGTTGGGGTGTTTACCCACAGATCACGGAAGCTGGAAGAACAGGTTAATATGGCATTTGAGAAAGCAGAGGAGATGTTTTTTTCAGTTGCCACGTAGATAATATGGGCAGGGAGATTGATTCTCCACAGACTTTTTGCTGTATGATGTGCACTTCTGGCCACCACACTCCATCAGAGGAATGTGATTGGACTGGAGGGCTGCAGATGAAATTCACCAGAGTGTTGCCTGGGACAGAACTTTTCAGTGATGAAGAGAGGCTTGATATACTCTGGTTTTCTTTGGAGCAGAGAGGGTTGAGGGTGGTGGTCACTACTGGGAGAGATGTATAAGATTAAGTGGCTTGGATAAGATGCATAAAAAGTCGAAGGGTCAAGAACTGGGGCTTAACTTGAAAGTGAAAGGCAGGAAGTTTAACCTAAAAAACAGGAGCAGCAAGAGGCCCTCTGGCCCATTGAGCTCGCTTCGCCATAGAACATAGAACATAGAAAAGTACAGCGCAGTACAGGCCCTTTGGCCCTCAATGTTGCGCCGACCGAAGCCTACCTAACCTACACTAGCCCAATAATCTCCATATGCTTGTCCAATGCCCGCTTAAATGACCATAAAGAGGGAGAGTCCACCACTGCTACTGGCAGGGCATTCCATGAACTCACAACCTGCTGAGTAATACATCTACCCCTAACATCTGTCCTATACCTACCACCCCTTAATTTAAAGCTGTGTCCCCTAGTAACAGCTGACTCCATACGCGGAAAAAGGTTCTCACTGTCAACCATATCTAAACCCCTAATCATCTTGTACACCTCTATCAAATCTCCCCTAAACCTTCTTTTCTCCAATGAGAAAAGCCCCAAGTGCCTCAGCCTTTCCTCATACGATCTTCCTACCATGCCATGCAACATCCTGGTAAACCTCCTCTGCACTCGTTCCAATGCCTCCACATCCTTCCTATAGTATGGCGACCAAAACTGCACACAATACTCCAGATGAGGCCGCACCAGAGTCTTATACAACTGCAACATGACCTCAGGACTCCGGAACTCAATTCCTCTACCAATAAAGCCCAGTACACCATATGCCTTCTTCACAGCACGATTTACCTGGATGGCAACTTTCAAAGATCTGTGTACATGGACACCAAGATCCCTCTGCTCATCCACACTACCAAGTAGTCTACCATTAGCCCAGGAATCCATCTTCTTGTTACTCCCACCAAAGTGAATGACTTCACACTTAGCTACATTGAATTCCATTTGCCACCTGACTGCCCAGCTCTGCAACTTATCTATATCGCGCTGTAACCTGCCACATCCTTCTTCGCTGTTCACAACTCCACCGACTTTCGTGTCATCCGCAAACTTGCTCACCCAGCCTTCAAGCCCCTCCTCCAGGTCATTTATAAAAATGACAAACAGCAATGGTCCCAAAACAGATCCTTGTGGAACACCGCTAGTAACTGCGCTCCAAGATGAACCTATACCATCAACTACCATCAACCTCTGTCTCCTTCCAGCCAGCCAATTCCTAATCCAAACCTCTAATGCACCCTCAATGCCATACCTCCGTAGTTTTTGCATTAGCCTTCCATGGGGTACCTTATCGAACGCCTTGCATATACACCACATCTACTGCTTTACCCTCGTCCACTTCCTTGGTCACCTTCTCAAAGAATTCAATAAGGTTTGTGAGGCACGACCTGCCCTTCACAAAACCATGCTGACTATCCTTGATCACATTATTCCTATACAGATGTTCATAAGTCCTATCCCTTACAATTCTCTCTAAGACTTTGCCCACAACAGAAGTGAGACTCACTGGCCTATAGTTACTCGGGCTATCCCTGCTCCCCTTCTTGAACAAGGGGACCACATTCGCTATCCTCCAGTCTTCTGGCACTATTCCCGTAGACAACGACGACATAAAAATCAAGGCCAATGGCTCCGCTATCTCCTCCCTAGCTTCCCAGAGGATCCTAGGATAAATGCCATCAGGCCCAGTGGACTTATCTCTTTTCATTCCAGTATTCCCCAGATCTCTTCCCTACGTACCTCAAGGCCATCCATTCTAATCACTTGTGACTCAATATTCGCATCAGCAACAGTGTCCTGTTCCTGAATGAATACTGATGAAAAGTATTGATTTAGTGTCTCACCAATCTCCTCCGCCTCCACACACAACTTCCCACTACTATCCTTGACTGGACCGATACCTACCCTCGTCATCCTTTTATTCCTGACATACCTATAGAAAGTCTTTGGGTTTTCCCTAATCCTCCCAACCAAGGACTTTTCATGTTCCCTTCTCGCTGCTCTTAGCTCTCTCTTTAGATCCTTCCTGGCTACCTTATAACTCTCAATCGCCCCAACTGAACCTTCACGCCTCATCTTTATAAAGGCCGCCCTCTTCCCTTTCACAAGGGATTCCAATTCCTTATTAATCCACGGCTCCCTCACAAGACCCTTTACTCCCTGCCTGACTGGTACATACTTATCAAGGACACCCATTAGCTGTTCCTTGAACAATCTCCACATATCATTTGTGTTCTTCCCTTGAAGCCTATTTTTCCAATCCACACATCCTAAGTCATGCCTCACTGCATCATAATTTCCCTGCCCCCAGCTATAACTGTTGCCCTGCAGTGCACACTTATCCCTCTCCATCACTAGAGTAAAAGTCACCGAGTTGTGGTCACTGCCCCCGAAGTGCTCACCTACCTCCAAGTCTAACACCTGGCCTGGTTCATTACCTAGAACCAAATCCAGTATGGCCTCACCTCTTGTTGGCCTGTCTACATATTGTGTCAGGAAACCCTCCTGCACACATTGGACAAACACCGACCCATCTAACGAACTCGAGCTATAGCTTTCCCAGTCAATATCTGGGAAGTTAAAGTCCCCCATAACAACCACCCTGCTACTTTCACTCTTCTCCTGAATCATCCTCGCCATACTTTCCTCTACTTCTCTCGGACTATTAGGAGGCCTGTAGAAAACTCTTAACAGGGTGACCTCACCTTTCCTATTCCTAACCTCCGCCCAAACTACCTCAGATGGCAAGTCTTCCTCCATCACCCTTTCTACTGCTGTAATACTATCCTTGACAAGCAATGCCACACCTCCCCCTCTTTTACCCCCATCTCTGACCCTACTAAAACATTTAAACCCTGGAACCTGCAACAACCATTCCTGTCCCTGTCTCTAATGGCCACAACATCGAAGTCCCAGGTACCAACCCATGCTGCAAGCTCACCTACCTTATTTCTTATACTTCTGGCATTGAAGTTTCCACACTTCAAGCCACCTTCAAGCCATGACTAATCTTAGAATACTACAGCACACAACAGGCCCTTCAGCCCATGATGCTGTGCTGAGCATTTATCTTAATCTAAAATCAGTCTAACCCACACACCCCTCAAGCATATGGACGGCAGTAAATTGTCTAGCAGTCACTTAAGTCTCCCTAATGTATCTGACTCTACTACCACCACTGCCATTGGATTCCACACACCCATCCTGAAGAAGGGCTCCTGCTCCTTGGATGCTGCCTGACCTGCTGCACTTTTCCAGCAACACATTCTTTAGCTCTGATCTCCAGCATCTGCAGTCCTCACCTTTTCCACACACCCACCACTCTCTGCATAAAGAACCTACCTCTGACGTCTCCTCTATACCTTCCTCCAATCACCTTAAAATGATGACCCTCCAAAGTGAAACCCATTTTTGCCCTGGGGAAAAGTAATCTGCAATGAGGAATTAAGAGGGCTAAAAGAGGTTATGAGATATTCTTAGCGAGCAATGTAAGGAGAATCCCAAAGCCTCTTATTCATATATAAGGAGCAAGAGGGTAACTAAGGAAAGGGTTGGCCCACTCAAGGGCAAAGGAGGAAAGATATGCGTAGAGTCAAAAAAAGATTCTTAATGAGTACTTTGCATCAGTATTCACTGAGCAGAGGGACATGATGGATGTTGAGGTTCGGGATAGATCTTTGATTACTCTAGGTCAAGTTGGCATAAGGAGGGAGGAAATGTTGTGTATTCTAAAAGGCATTAAGGTGGACAAGTGCCCAGGACCAGATGGAATCTATCCCAGGTTACGGAGGGAAGCAAGAGAGGAAACAGCTGGGACTTGAACAGATCTTTGCAGTATCCTTGAAAATGGGGAAGATCCCAGAGAATTAGAGAGTTGCTAATGCTGTTCCCTTGTTTAAGAAGGCCAGCAGGGATAATCCAGGTAAGATTAAGGAAGATACTAAGGGATAAGATATATATCTATTTGGAAGAAAATGGGCTTATCAGTGATAGGCAGCATGGTTTTGTGCAGGGAAGGTCGTGTCTTGCAAACCTCTCAGAATTCTTTGAAAGTGCGACAAAGTTGATTGAGGGAAGAGCTGTAGATGTCCTATACATGGAATTTGGTAAGGCATTTGATAAGGTTCACCATAGTAGGCTGATGGAGAAGGTGAAGTCGCGTGTGGTCCAGGGTGTTCTAGCTAGATGGACAGAGAACTGGTTGGGCAACAGGAGACAGTAGTAGTGTCTCAAATTGGAGAACTGTGACCAGTGTTGTCCCACAGGGATCCGTGCTGGGAACACTGTTATTTGTGACATACATAAATGATTTGGAGGAAGGTGTAGGTTGCCTCATTAGCAAGTTTGCAGATGACACTAAGATTGGTAGAGTAGCAGGTAGTGAAGGGGACTGTCAGAGAATGCAACAGAATATAGATAGACTGGAGAGCTGGGCAGAGAAATGGCAGATGGAGTTCAATCCGGGCAAATGTGAGGTGATGCATTTTGGAAGATGTGATTCCAGAGTGAACTATAAATGGAAAATTGAATACCCAGTTCTCTCTGTACATCAGGTCCATTGTTCTCTGAAGGTGGCAACGCAGGTCAGTGGAGTGGTCAAGAAGGCATATGGCATGTTTTCTATCATCAGGTGGGTTATTGAGTACAAGAGTTAGCAGATCATGTTAGAGTTGTATAAGATTTTGGTTTGGCCACGTTTGGAATACTGCGTACAGCCACATTGCTAAAAGGATGTAGATACTTTGGAGAGGGTACAGAGGAGGTTCACTTGGATGTTGCCTGGTATGGAGGGTGCTAGCTATGAGGAGAGGTTGAGTAGATTAGGATTATTTTCATTGGAAAGAAGGTGGTTGAAGGGGGACCTGATTGAGGCCTACAAAGTCATGAAAGGTGTAGACAGGATGGATAGCAAGAAAGTTTCCCCTCGAGGGGACGACTCAATTATTAGGGGTCACGAGTTCAAAGTGAGAGGGGAAATGTTTAAGGGAGATATGCAGTGGAAAGTTACTTACTCAGATGGTGGTGGGTGCTTGGAATACATTGCCAGTGGAAGTGGTAGAGGTGGGAACGATAGTGTTGTTTAAAATGTATCTAGACAGATACATGAATGGGCAGGGAGCAAAGGCATACAGACCCTTAGAAAATAGACAGGAGATTGGGATAAAGCATATGGATCTGTTCAGGCTTGGAGGGCCGAAGGGCCTGTTCCTGTGCTGTAACATTCTTTGTTCTTTGTATTTACTCTATCTATGCCTCTCATTATCTTGTACACCTCTAGCTAGTCACCTCTCCCTTCCTTCCCTCTAATGTAAAAAGCCCGAGTTCACTCAACCTTTCGTTACAAGACATGCCCTCCAATCCAGGCAGCATCCTGGTAAATCTCCTCTGTACCCTTCCTATAATGAGGTGGCCAGATCTTCTTGTGGACTCAGCTTCACTTACCTGTCCGCTTACCGTAACCCTTAATTCCTTCACTGTTCAAAAATCTATCTATCTTTGTCTTAAAAACATTCAGTGAGGCAGCCTCCACTGCTTCACTGGGCAGGGAATTCCACAGATTTACAATGCTTTGGGTGAAGAAGTTCGTCCTCAACTCTGTCTTCAATCTGCTCCCCCTTATTTTGAGGCTGTGCCCCCTCACTCTGTTTCCACTGGCAGGTGAAATTAATCTCTCTGCTTCTGTCTTATCTATTTCCTTCCTTATTCTATGTTGCTATAAGGTTCCCCCTCATTCTTCTTAATCCCAATGTGTCTAGTCCTAGTCTACATCCTCTCTTCATAAGCCAACCCCCTGAATTCTGGAATCAAACTAGTGAACCTCCTCTGCGCCTCATCCAGTGTCAGTACATCATTCCTCAAGTAAGGAGACCAGTACTCAACAGCATCCCATACAGCTGCAGAATAACCTCCCTAATTTTAAACTCTGTCCCAGTAGCAATGAAAGACAATATTTCATTTACCACCTTAATTATCTACTGTACCTGCAAACCAACTTTGATTCATGAACAAGGTCACCCATGTTCACTCTGCACAGCAACATGCTGCAGTTTTTTGCCATTTAAATAGTCTGTTTGCTGTTATTCCGATCAAAATGTATGACCTCACATTATGAATATGTACTGTACCTGTCCGACCCTTGCCCATTCACTTAACCTATCTATATTCCTCTGTAGACACTGTCTGCTGTACTACTCGTTTTAGAGTCATCTGCAAACTTTGACAGTATACTGCATTTCTAAATCATCTATATGTAAATTGTGAACAATTGCAGTCCCAACACTTCACCTTGAGGCACTCCACTCACCATGGATCACAAACCAGAAAAACACCATTTATCCCCACTCGTTGCTTTATTAGTCAACCAGTCTTTCATCCATGCGCATACATTACCTGTAACACCATGCAGCTTTATCTTGTACAGTAGCCTTTTGTATGACACCTTGTCAAATGTCTTCTGAAAAACCAGATACGCTGCATTCACCAGGTCCCCATTGTCCACTGCACTCGTAATGTCCTCAAAGAATTTCAGTAAGTTAGTTAAAGATGATCTGCCTTTCATGAACTCAAGCTACATCTGCCCAATTTCTATCCAGATGTCTTAGTATTTCTTCCACGATAGATTCAAGCATTTTCCCTCATTTAGAAGTTAAGCTAATGGGCCTATAGTTACCTACCTTGCCTACATCCTTTGTTAACCAGTGGTGACACATTTGCTGTTTTCCAATCTGCCAGAACCACTCCAGACTCCTGTGAGTTCTGGTAAATTGAGTGCATTTGCTATTTCTCCTGCCACTTCTTTTAGTACCCTGGGATGCATTTCATCATGGCTAGGAGACATGCCCACCTTTAGCCCCATTAGTTTGCTCAATACTACCTCTTTAGTGGTAATTGTTTTTTGGTCCTCACCTGCCATAGCTTCCTTGTCATCAATTATTAGCATGTTACTTGTGTCTTCCATGGTGAAGAACGACACACAATACCTCAGCTGTTTCCCATTATTAAATCCCTCTTCTCGCTCTCTAAAGGACCAATGTTTTCCTTCGCCACTCTTTTTTTTAATGTATTTGTAAAGATGTATGCTATCTGTTCGTATATTCTGAGTTAGTTTACACTCATAATCTTAGTCGAAGAGTGTGGTGCTGGAAAAGCACAGCTGGTCAGGCAGCATTAGTGGAGCAGGAGAGTCGACATTTCAGGAAGGGCTTATACCCAAAATGTTGACTCTCCTGGTCCTCGGATGCTGCCTCTGACCAGCTGTGCTTTTCCAGCACCACATCCTTTGACTCTGATCTCCAGTGTCTGCAGTCCTCACTTTGTCCATTTGTAGCTTTTCTCATGGCTTTCTGTTGACCTTTGTTTTAAAGATTTTTCAATTTCCTAGTTTGCCATTTAATCTTTGCCACTTTGTATGCATTCATTTTCAATTAGCTATCTCCTTTATTTCCTTAGTTATCTGTGGCTGATTGTCCCTTTTTCCTAGTCTTTTCTTTTCACCGGTACATCCTTTTGCTGAGTACTGTGAAAGATTGCTTTGAAATTCCTCCACTGTTCCTCAATTGTCCCACCATATAGTCTTTGCTCCTAGCCTACCTTAGCTAACTCCTCCCTCATCCCATTGTAGTCTCCTTTGTTTAAGCATAAGACACTAGTATTAGATTTTACTTTCTCACCTCTATTTGTACTTTAAGTTCAAGCATACTGTGATTGCTCCTTCCATGAGGATCTCTAACTGAGATCATCAATTATTCCTGACCAGTTCGAGGATAGCTTCCTCAAATAATATGTAATGGAACCTATCACGGATACATTCTATGAACCCTCCTCAAAGCTGCCTTGACTGACTTTGTTTGACCAATCAATACGTAGATCAAAATCCCCATAATAATTGCCATGCCATTTCTACATGCATCAGTGATTTCTTTATTGCCTGCCCCCTACGATGTTGTTATTTGGTGACTTATAGACTGTGCCGATTAATGACTTTCTCCCCCTGCTATTTCTAACTTGCCCCCACATTGATTCAACCTTTTTCTTCATAGAATCTATATCATCTCTCACTACTGCCCTGATTCACCCTTAAATGTCAGAGCTACACAACCTCCTTTACCTACCTATCTGTCTTCCCGAATAGTCTGATACCCCTGGATACCCTGACTCTTAATCATGATCCATCTGCGACCATGTCTGGAAAAGGGCTCTATATTGTTATACCTATTCATGATGATTAGATTAGATTAGATTACTTACAGTGTGGAAACAGGCCCTTTGGCCCAACGAGTCCACACAGACCTCTGAAGAGCAACCCACCCAGACCCATTCTCCTACATTTACTCTTTCACCTAACACTAGGGGAATTTAGCATGGCCAATTCACCTAACCTGCACGTTTTTGGACTGGGAGGAAACCGGAGCACCCGGAGGAAACCCACGCAGACACGGGGAGAATGTGCAAACTCCACACAGTCAGTCGCCTGAGTTGGGAATTGAACCCAGGTCTCTGGCGCTGGGAGGCAGCAGTGCTAACCACTATGCCACCATGCCTCCCAAACTAGTGATTTGGCCATCAAAACATTTATCTTGTTCCAAGTGCTGTGAGCATTTGGGTAAAGTGGCCTTATGCTAGTTTTTAATACCTTCTCTTTGAATCCTAACAACTCCACCAGAAGAAACTTTGTTTTCAAACATTCCACTTTTTCTGTCATTACCTGGTTTCCACTCACTTTAGTGCTACACTGCTCAGCTGCTGCTTGCTTTTTATTTACTGCCTTGATTCTCACTTTCCTTAAGATGTCACCCATTCTCATTTAACTCAGAGCCACCCATTAGGTTCCCAACCCCTGCCAAGCGAGTTTAAAGTCCACCCAACGGTGCTAGAAAAATCACCTGCAAGAATATCAGTCCCATCACTGTTTGGGTGAAGACTGTGCCTCTTGAGTAGGTCCCACCTTCCCCAGAAATTGTCTGTTATTCAGAAACCTGAACCCCTCCCTCCTAAAGCACGTGCTCAGCCACATATTAAACTGCCTAATCAGAAGATTTTTGAGGTCTGGGTTTTCAATCTGGCTCCTAACTTCGTAAATTCCGCCTTCACGATCTAATTTGAGGAAAGGTTTTGCACTGTGTGGGGTGGGAGTCTGGAATACACTGCCTGGGAGTGTAGTTGAGGCAGGAAATTTCACTTGCTTTAAACATTACTTGGATGAGCAGTTGAAGTTCACAGCATTCTAGAATGTGGGACTAGTGCGGGTAGTACCTGTCCAAATGTCATTTAAATGTCCTAATTGTACCCACCTCTATCACTTCCTGTGACTGCTCGTTCCATACATCATCTGCGGAAATGGTTGTCCCTCAGGTTCCTTTTTGAACCTGTCCCCTTTCTCCTTAAACCTGTGTCTAGTTTTGGACTTCCCTACCCTGGGGAAAGTATCTTAGCCATTTATCTTATCCATGCCCCTCATGATTTTATAAACCTCTATAAGGTCGCCTCCAAATCTCCTTTGCTCCAGAGAAAAATGCTCCAGTCAGTTTTTATCAAGCCTAAATGGTTTGAATTATAATATGTTTGTCAATCTTTTTTGCACCCTTTCCAGTTTAACAAATGCTTCCTATAACAGCGCATCCAGAATCATATGCAATATTCCAAATGTGGCCTTATTAATAAGAGAAGTGTGCCAAACACTGCCTTCACCACCCTGTATCCTTGTGATGTCACTTTTAAGGAACTATGTACCTGCAATCCTGGATTTCTATGTTCAACAACACTTCCCAGTACTGTTGAAGTCTCCCCAAGACCTTCAGTGGGTATCTCTTCAATCTTCCCTGTTTTTTTCCCTGAGATCATTCAATTGCCTGAAATAAAATTCTTACAAGCAGCCTATTAAAGGTTTAGTACCTTTATTTAAACATTCACTACAGTATCACAGTTACAGAGTAACAAGACACCAAGTCTAGTCTAACTAGAGGTTCCAAACCTCAGCAGTGTAACAGTACCAGTACTACGCTGTTCCCTCAGACTACTGCAAAAGTGGCACTTACAATCTTTAGTATTTATGCAAATTTTGCCCACTAAACATGTCAATCAAACTCATGCTGATGAATATGTTGTTGTTGTCCTCCCCCCCCCCCCCCATTGCTGCTGTGCTTGTGATGAACTTGTTAGTCTTTTGATCACATTATAAGAATAGTGATAACGAAACTGCCCTTGTACTGACTCAGGTGGCGACAATGTGTTGTTATCCTCTAAAGTTTGGTCACACTCATTATCTCATGTTCTTGTTTAAACCTGATTACTGACTTTTTAAAAAAATGTCTTTAACCCATACCTTATTGTTTTCCACCTCACATGCTTGGTCAGTAAACCCTTTATTCAAACCCCAATTGTCTTTCCTCGTAGATACTTGAAGTGATCTATCAAAGGCTTTTGGTCCTCCTTAGTGACTAATTGTTAAGTTTCATAGCTGCTTAAATTTGTTCTTATACAGAGCTGGACTTCCTGCTTTTCCCAGCAAAGTTATCATACCTAATACTTTTCCTTTTTGCTTAATTTCGAACATTCTTTGGGTTCTTTAATTTTATGCTTTCCCTCAGTGTCCCTTCTCAGTACCCTGTCATTAACAGTATATGATTTGGAGATGCCGGTATTGGACTGGGGTGTACAAAGTTAAAAATCTCACAACACGAGGTTATAGTCCAACAGGTTTAATTGGAAGCACACTAGCTTTCGGAGCGTTGCTCCTTCATCAGGTGGTAGTTGCCATACCTTTTCCACACCTCTATCGTCCCTGTCACTAGTAGATGCAGTCATAAGCTATTCAGTTAGAATCCTACCTTGATCCGTTGGGTCCAAGCATAAATTACCATTGTGGTCTTTTAATAGATCCCACTTTTTTCCTCACTGTTCCCTTCACCCTTAATATACCAGTAAATAACTTTGAATTTTTCTCTTATTTTATCTGCCAATATCCTTTTGCATCCCCTTTGAGCTTTCCTCATCTTTTTAGATTCCCTCTTACACATTCTATACTCTGGTTTCTTCTGTTTTGAACCCTTGGTGCCTTGCCATAAGCTATTTTTCTCTTAATCCAATGTTGTATATCCCCTAATAGAATTAATTGAAAGCATCTGCTCCCAGTCCACTCTGGCCAAATCATATCTGATCTTACTAAAATTAGCCTTCAGTTGAGAACTCTGATTTTGCATTCATCCTTGTCCTTTTCTACTACAATTCTTCTGGCATGGTGGCTCAGTGATTACCACTGCTGCCTCAGTTACCAGGGTCCCAGGTTCGATTCCAGCCTCTGGCAACTGTGTGGAGTTTGCATATTCTCCCTTTGTCTGCATGGGTTTCCTCTGGGTGCTCCGGTTTCCTCCCACAGTCTAAAGATGTGCAGGTCATGTGAATTGGCCACGCTAAATTGCCCATAGTGTTAGGTGTATTAGAGGGAAATTGGTCTGGGTGGGTTATTCTTTGGAGGATCGGTGTGGACTGTTTGGGCTAAAGGGCCTGTTTCCACACTGTAGGGCATCTAATCTAATATTGAATCTGTTGGAGCTTTCTTCAAGATGCAACCCCACTGATACTTTAACCAGTTGTTCAGCTTCACTACCTCAAATTAAGAACAAAGGTCAAAAAAAGGACAGCACTGGAACAGGTCCTTTGGCCCACCAAGAGTGCACTGACACATGATCCCTTTCTAAACTAAAAACCTCTGGCCTCTGTGCTCTGTATCCCTCTATTCTTTGCCTATTCATACATCTGTCAAGATGCCTCTTAAAATTTTCCATTGTATCAATTGCATCCAACACCTCTGGCAGCATTTTTTAGGCACTTGCTGCGTTCTGTGCAAAAAAAACAAGACTTTCCTCTCACATCTAATGAGACATTAAGTCCAGGATTGCTCCTTCTGTTGTATGGTCTTCTACACACTAGCTTTAAAAAAAACTGATCTGGATGGATTTTCAGAATTCCATTCCCTCTGAACCCATAAATTAGTGAGGTTGCTATTTTTCTGCCAATCATTTTACTATTCATTATTTGTGGCTGATGGAGATCTGTCTTTGAGTGTGGATGTTTCAGTGGGAGTGAGAATATAACAAAAATTATGTTGCTCAGAACGTGCAGAACTTCCAGGCTACATATCCATCACATTACTTCAAACTATTTAATACTTGCAGCAGTCTTCAAAAAATATTCTGCCATTTCAATTACTTTTCTCTCAAAACTAGGCTTGTAGAAGTGAAACAACATGAAGTATTTTTATATTGTCGTCATAATTGCCTTTTTCAGTTTAGATTAGATTAGATTACTTACAGTGTGGAAACAGGCCCTTCGGCCCAACAAGTCCACACCGCCCCGCCGAAGCGTAACCCACCCATACCCCTACATCTACATTTACCCCTTACCTAACACTCTGGGCAATTTAGCATGGCCAATTCACCTGGCCTGCACATCTTTGGACTGTGGGAGGAAACCGGAGCACCCGGAGGAAACCCATGCAGACACGGGGAGAACGTGCAAACTCCACACAGTCAGTCGCCTGAGGCGGGAATTGAACCCGGGTCTCGGGCGCTGTGAGGCAGCAGTGCTAACCACTGTGCCACCGTGCCGCCCACTTTGTGTCACTTTGTGTTTTACATTGTTTTATTTGTTCTCAAATTTGGGCAAGGGTGAACTGATCAAAACAACTCTATGCATTTGGGAAGTATCCAGATGAATTTCTGAGAGGTCATTGCTTCTTTTGTCAATGACTTGTGTCTATGACCTCTTGTCTTTATATTTCTGTCAACAGAAAGTTTTACCAGTCTCTCTCTCTCTTTCTCCCCCGCACCCCCCCCAAAGAAAACAGGCCACTGCTTTTGCACTTTGAGAGAGAGCAGGAAAAACCAAGCTAAGGGCTATATGCAATCCTTGTGCCTCTGCATATAGCGACTTGAAACTCAGGTAGTGTACGATGAATGGTGCTCAGGTATCCAGAGCAAGATGTTTCCCAAACATTTTAACCTCCAACAGCCATGTAATCTATGGAACTGGAGGTTTGGAAATGGCAGCTCTAAGTTAAGTCCTCCGAGTGGATACAATCCAGTTAGACATCGTTGACACATCATGAAATCAACTGTGTTGAATTTTTTTGATGGGCAAGTTTAAGCTAAATTTCCAATTAGAATGTTGTTTGCTTTCATTCTGTGTTTATAAAATAACTACTTTCTGAGATGATTCCAATTTGGCAGTCAGCACAGTGTAAGACTGCATGACTACATTGCAGATCAGATTAGATTATCTACAGTGTGGAAAGTCCACACCGACCCTCCGAAGAGAAATTTACCCTTGACTAATCCACCTAACAATGTGGGCAATTTAGCATGGCCAATTCACCTAATCTGCACATCTTTGGACTGTGGGAGGAAACCCACGCAGACACGGGGAGAATGTGCAAACTCCACACAGGCAGTTGCATGAGGTAGGAATTGAACCCAGGTCCCTGGTGCTGCGAGGCAGCAGTGCTAACCACTGAGCCACCGTGCTGCCCCTTCTATTTTTTTCCTAAAAATGACCGATATTCCAATTGCCTGCCACTTCAGCACACCATTGTGTTACCATGACAACACTTCGGTCTCAAGCCTGCAGTAGTACTTCAATAAGTTTAATGCGCGCTGGATGGATAACATCTCATCTGCTTGGGGACCTTAGCCTTTAGAACGTAATATGGAATTTCACAATTTTAGGGCATGACCAATTGTCCATCCTAACACCGAAGGTACTTAATGAAATGGGTTTCTTTCGTTTCAGCCAAATCATTTTCACCTACTTATTGCTCGCCCTATCCACTTCCTGTCCTCCTGCCTCACTGTAATTGACATAAATACCACCTTTTTCCTAAATGAAGTCAGTGCACTGGACTCTAAACATTTAAATCTGTTTTTCCTCTCATCCTGCCAGACCTGCTAGGTTTCTCAAACAAATTTTGGTATTTTCTTTTCCAGATTTCTAGCATCTGCAGTTCTTAATTTTGTTACATTTGGCAGTAAGTACAAAAATTAAGGGCATGTGGCAAAATTTCTCACTTAAGCCAATTAAAATAATCCTATCACAATTTGAAATGCCCAAGACGGCTACCTAAAACAGGAGCAGCACCATTGCAGAACTCGTCGTAGAAACAGACCCTTTGGTCCAACTTATCCATGCCAACCAGATGTCCTAAGGTATTCTAGTCCCATTTCCCAATACCTGGCCCATATCCCTCTTAAACCCTTCCTATTCATATACTCATCCATATGCCTTTTAAATGTTGTAATTGTACTAGCTGCCTCCACTTCCTCTGGTAGTTCATTCCATACACACACACACACACCACCTTCTGCATGAAAATGTTGCCCCTTAGGTCCATTTTATATCTTTCCCTCTCACCCTAAACCTATGCCCTCTAGTTCTGGACTCCCTCACCCTTGAGGAAAAGACCTTGTCTATTTATCCTCTCCATGTTCCTCAAGATTTTGTCTACCTGTATGAAGACACCCTTCAGCCTCTGATGCTCCAGGGAAAACAGCCCCAACTTATTCAACCTCTCCCTGTAGCTCAAATCCTCTAACCCTGGCAACATCCTTGTAAATCTTTTCTGAACCCTTTCAAGTTTCACAACATCCTTCTGATAGGAAGGAAACAAGAATTGCACACTACATTCCAACAGTGGCCTAACCAATGCCCTGTCCAGCTGCAATATGACCTCCTATTCTCAATGCTCTGACCATTAAAGGAAAACATACCAAACATTGCCTTCCCTACCCTATCTACCTGCAACTCCACTTTTAAGGAACTGTGAACCTTCACTCCAAGGTCTCTTTATTCAGCAGCAATCCCCAGGACCTTGCCTTTCAATGTATAAGTCTTGCTCTGATTTGCTTTTCCAAACTGCAGCGCCTCACATTTATTTAAATTAGCTCCATCTGCCACTCTTCAGCCCATTGGCCCATCTGATCAAAATCCCATTGTAATCTAAGATAATCTTCTTTGCTGACTACTACACTGTAATTTTGGTGTAATCTGCAAATTTACTAGCTGTACCTCCTAAGCCCACATCCAAATCATTTATAGATTAGATAACTTTTTTGTTTAGATTTTTTTTTAGATTACTTAGTGTGGAAACAGGCCCTTCGGCCCAACAAGTCCACACTGCCCTGCCGAAGAGCAACCCACCCATACCCCTACATCTACCCCTTACCTAATACTACAGGCAATTTAGCATGGCCAGTTCACCTGATCTGCATATCTTTGGACTGTGGGAGGAAACCGGAGCACCCGAAGGAAACCCACGCAAACTCCACACAGTCAGTCGCCTGAGGCGGGAATTGAACCCAGGTCTCTGGTGCTGTGAGGCAGCAGTGCTAATCACTGTGCCACCGTGCCGCCCACTTATATAAAGGACAAAAAGTAATGGACCCCAACACTGATCCTTGTGGCACTCCACTGGTCACAGGCTTCCAGTCTGAAAAACAACCCTCCACCACCACCCTCTGACTTCTATCTTTGAGCCAGTTCTGTATCCAAATGGCTAGTTATCTCTGTATTTCATAAGACCTAACCAGTCTCCCGTGAGGAACCTTGTTGAACGCCTTACTGAAGTCCATATAGATCCATTGCTTTGCCCTCATCAATCTTCTTTTTGTTACTATTTCAGAAAGCTCAATCACGTTCATGAGGCAGTTTCCCATGCACAAAGACATGCTGTCTATCCCTAATTGGTTCTTGCCTTTCCAAGTACATGTAAATCCTATCCCTCAGGAATCCCTCCAACATCCTGCCCACTATTGATGTCAAGCTCACCAGTCTATAGTTCCCTGCTTTTCCTTACCACCTTTGTTAAATAATGGCACCACGTTAACCCACCTCCAGTCTTCCGGCACCTCACCTGTGTCTATCGATGATACAAATATCTCACAAGTGACCCAGCAATCGCTTTCCACAGAGTTCAAGGGTACACCTGATCAGGTCCTGGGGACTTAGCCACTTTTATGTATTTCAAGACATACACCACCATGACCACCTGTAATATGGACATTTTCAGATGTCACCATGTATTTTGCCATATCTATAGCCTTCACAGTAAACACTAATACAAAATACTAATTTAGTATCTTCCCCATCTCTTGCAGCTCCACACAGAGGCTGCCTTGCTAATCTTTGCCTATTCTATCCCTATTTGCCAAAACTATCTCACGTCCCCCTTTTGCCCTCCTGATTTCCCTCAAGTTACTCCTCCTGCATTCATACTCTTTTAAGGATTCACTTGATCTCTACAGTCTATACCTGATATATACTTCCTCCTTTTTGTTAACAGCCATGTCAAATCAAAATGGGCTGTTTATTCCTGTTAATCCCTTCACATTTGTTAGTTTGAGCCTTGACTCCAGATTAGTTGCGATCACTGGCTCATATAATTTGCAAAGCATCAACCTACAATGTTACCAACCCTGAAGGAACCATAAACCAAAATGATCAAAATTGTGACTGTTATTCTTATGGTTACTTTAACTTGTTTATATGCTCCACTTGTACTGACAATAATGTCTGTTAATTTGTACTTAGTTAACATAAGGCACAACAATAGAGATTCAAGCATGCTTCACAATTCAATTAAGATCATGGTTGATCTGCTAATAAACTCAACTCTACATTCTTGCATATCCCTGATCTTTTAGCCTCTTGATCATCAAGAATCTAATCTGCCTGAAAAATATTTAAAGATTGGAATTCCTTCCCCAAAAGGCAGTGGATGCACAAAGACCCCACAGCCCTCTGAGAGTAAATATTTCTTCTTCTGTCTTAAATCTCCTCAATGTTAAACCATGACTCCTCAATCCACATCCTCCCAGAAGAGGACGCATTTTTGCAACATCCATTCGGTCAAGTATCCTCAGGATTTTGTTTCAATTAAGTCATCTGACTCTTATGAACTCCAGAGGATACAGGCCTAACTCCACTCCTCTTTCCTCATAAGGCAGTCTGCTCACTCCTCCAGATATTAACCTAGAAAACATTCTCTGAACTGATTTCTTCCCTAAGTACGCTGAACTATGTTGATAAAAGTAGTCCAGATGCAATCTTGCCAGTGCTGTGTAGAACTGGCAGATAAGGTCAAAGGTAATCCCAAGGGGTTATATAGCTACATTAAGATTAAAAGCATGGCTAGGGAGAGAATAGGTCTCATTAAAGATCAGCATGGCTATCTGTATGGAGCCACAGGCATGGGAGGAGTTCGGGGGATTTTTAATGAATATTTCTTCAGTAAATACTGAGAAGAGAATTGTGGATGCTAAGGAAATAAGGGAAACAAGTGATGATGTCTTGGACTGCATACATATTACCGGAGAGGAAGTGTTTGCAGCCTTAAAATGCGTTAAGGTGGGCCTGATCACGTTACCTTTGGATGTTTTTGGAGGCTAGGGAAGAAATTGCAGAGGCCCTTGTGAAGATTTTTGCCATTTGTGAAGTTCCAGAAGATTGGAGGGTGTCTGATGTTGTTCCATTGTTTAAGAAAGGTAGCAAAGACAAACTGGGGAACTACAGGCCAGTCAGCCTGATGTCAGTGGTAGGCAAGTTGTTGGAGGGGTTACTAACTGACAGGATCAACATTTGGATAGTCAAGGTCTGATTAGAGATAGTCAACATTGATTTGTACATGGGAAGTAATGCCTGACAAATCTGAGTTTTTCAAAGAGGTTATCAAGTGGATAGGTGAGGGTAGGGCAGTGGGTGTTGTCTGTATGCACTTTAGTAAGACCTTTGACAAGGTCCCACATGGCAAGCTAGTCAGAAGGTTAGATCACATGGGATCCAGGGAGAGCTAGCTAATTGTACTTTAAATTGGCTCGATAGTGAAAAGCAGAGGGTAATGGTTGAAGGTTGTTTCTTGGACTGGAGGCCTGTGACTAGTGGTATGCCACGGGTCCTGAGGAGTGTTGTGGAGCAGAGGGACCTAGGAGTACAAGTACCTCATTCATGGAAAGTGGCATCACAGGTAGACAGGGTGGTGAATAAGGCATTTAGCATGCTGGCCTACATTGGTTGCGGTATTGAATATTGGAGTTAGGACAATAAATTACAGTTGTATAAGTTGTTGGTGAGGCAGGATATTGTGTACAGTTTTGGCCATCCTGTTATAAGAAAGACGTAATTGAACTGGAAAGAGTGCAAAGAAGATTTTATGAGGTTATCACCAGGGCTAGTAGGCTTGAGTTAGAGTGAGAAGTTAGCCAGAATAAGATTTTTTTCCTGTGAAAAACATAGGAGTTTGAGGTGTATAAAATAGGATGAATGGATGTAGTCTTTCCCAGGGATGGGGAAATGAATACTAGAGGGTATAGTTTTAAGGTAAGGTGATTTAAGAAGGACCTGAGGGGCACCTTCTTGCAGAGAGTGGTGTTTATATGGAATGGGCTGCCAGAAAGAGGCTGGGGCCAGTACAATAGCAACATTGCAAAAATATTGGTATAAGTTCATAGATGGGAAGGGTTTCGATGGATATGGGCCAAATGTGGGCAATTGAAACTAGCCGAGTGGGTAGCATGGACCAGTTTGGGCCGAAAAGCCAGTTTCCATCTGTATTACTGTATGACTGACTGTATAACTGAATCATACCTCTCTGCTCTTGCATTGAATTTCCTCTGCAATAAACCACAATGTTCTGTAGGCTTTCCTGAGAACTTGCTATACCTGCAAACTAATTTTCTGTGATTCATGCACTAGGATACCTAGATTTCTGCATCTCAGAGCTTTGCTACCTCTCACTACTTCGATTATATGCTTTTTTTATTCTGTGAAAATGAACTGTTTCCTACTTGCCAACATCGTGCTCCATTTGCCAGATCTTGGTCACTCACTTTCTCTGTATCCTTTTGTAGATTTCTTATGTCCTCTTCACAACTTACTTTCAACAGCAAATTTAGCCACTATACCTTAGGTCCCTTCATCCAAATCGTTTGGATAATTTGTAAAGAGTTGAAGCCTCTGCACCAATTCTTGTGATACATTGCTTGTGACATCCTGCCAGCCTGAAAAGGATCCATTTATCCCAACTCTGTGCTTTCTCTTAGTTGGCTAATCTTCTATCCATGCCAATATGGTACTCCTTATGCCATTAATTTTTGTTTTCTGCAATATTCTTTGTGGTGCCTTATGTGCCAGATCAGGGAAGGGCACTTGTTGACTCTGATCTCCAGCATCTGCAGTCCTCACTTGTTCTTAGTTGATTATAACCTTACTACGAAGCCGCTTCCAAGAATGTCTACCTTTTTAAGAAGTTCTCCTCCATTTATTTTCGATATGACATTCATTCTGCTGGCTATTGGTACGGGTCCTTTTAAATTCATCAGAAGCTGTTTGTGTGGTGGTAGGTTTGTAGGCTACCATGATGCCTAAGGGCTGGAGTAGTCTGGCCGTCACCTCTGAGATGTCTTTGATGTATGGTACAGTGGCAAGAGTCTCTGGGCATGTTGTCTTCCTGTTTCGGTCTGTTGTGCAGGAATTGGCAGACTGCGCTTATCGGGTACCTGTTGTTCCTGAATATTGAACAAAGACACGCATGGGAATTCCTAGAGGCCTGGCATTCAAACTGGAACTCCATTAACAAACGTAGCAATTTGGACCCCATTTCCCAACCTCTTGGGAACGGAACTGGAAACGGTATCACATACCACAACAAATCAAGGCAGATATATAGCAAGCAGGATAGAGCATCAGCACTTCACCGGAGGCTGACTGATGTTAACTAGCATGGTGACAAAACGTCTGAGAACAAATCTACCAGCTCAGCAAGCAAACTTACAACCTGAGTTAGGAATATTTACAAAAGCATGGCAACCATGGAAGGATGACCACTCCCTCCTTAGATAAGATGTTCCATATGTAGGCAATGTTGACGTGATCAGTTGCTCAGGGGATGGCAGTTCCTAGAGAGCTATCTCCTTGACTCAGGAACCTTTTTTTCTAATGTAGCCTCCCAGGCTTTTGGAAACTCTTATTGATCTGTAGAAACATCGTTCTTTGACTGTTGTTGCCCCATGATGCACCTATTTTCTATCCCCCCCCACCACCATCACTCCAAACCAGTCTGGTTTGGAGACACATGACTCAATAAACATTAATGGCCCCATCTGAGCTGGCTCTGTATTCTAAGGGACCTCCCTCTGTTAGTGAGGTGCGGTGATCAGCTGGTTCACGTATCTGCTCCTGACCAGTTCATCTTTAGTCTGTACCACATATGCCAATGATTCTGTTTCAGCCACAACTAATGCTGGGATCAGAAACATGATTTCAAAATTTACAGACATTAAATTGGAGACTTTAGTTAATTTAGACTAAGACTGCAATAAAATACAATGCATCATTAATAACTTTGTAGAATGCATGCATAAGTGTTTGGAAAATAAGGTACAGACAGGGAAAAGAATCTTAAAGTTCAAATAGATTTATTGCAAAAAGTAGTTGCTTCTTGTCCAATGAATCCAACAGAGAATGCAGGAGAAACCTTTTTTTAATCCAAAGTGAATCACTATCACTTTGGGGGAATTATTAGGAAGGGACACTTAAGCTGGATAAGTACGAAGGAGAATGGAATGGAGAGATATTGCTGGATGATGTTGGCTGAAGAGGGGTTTGTGCTGAGTTAAAGTATCAGCTAGGCCCTGTTTCTGTTCTGTAATCTGTCAAATTCCATATTGATCATTATAATTATACAACTTGATGCCAAAAACAAATTCCATTGCATTGGGAGTTTACATATTAGTCATGCCACCAGGAGATCAGCAGGCTTGTCTCAAACTGAACAAATATTGTTGAAGATTCCTGAAGGAGTGTTTTATCTCTCAAGAAAATATAGAGTACTGTAAATTGTGTTTGTATTTGTTGGATGACTAGGAAAGACTCTAACATCAATTGAAAGGAGGAACTGAAATGGTTTTTTTGAAATTCAAGGGAGGCTCATCCTACCTTATGTCATCTCATCTCATTTTTGTCTCGAGCAAGGGAATAATCCCAGAGCCAAAAACAAAACTTGCTGGATAAACTCAGCAGCTCTGGCAGCATCTGTGGAGAGAAATCAGTTGATCTTTCAGGTCAAGCGACCCTCAGTTCTGTTCTGAGGAAAGGTTGCTCAACCAGAGACGTCAACTTTTTCTCTCCACAGATGCTGCCAGACCTGCTGAGCTTTTCCAGCAATTCTTATTTTCGTTTCTGATTTGCAGCATCTGCAGTTCTTCCTGTTTTTCATAATCTCAGAGCATTGGATTGGAGTGTGAGAATAACAATCAAAAGATAATTTTGAGATGGCTATGGGCTACAGTGTGTGAGGAGAACAATGTGCTGAGGTATGCACAAGAACTTGGAATTTTGGTGGGGGTGGTAATTCATTGCCAAAGGGAAAGGAGGTGCTGCCTTCTATATCAACTTTTCAGCCTCCAAAAGCTGGTGAATGATGAAGGCCTTAATGGGGTAAACAAGTTATGATTGTTTGGTGAGTTTTAAGATTGTATCCCTCCTTAATGCAGGCAGTTTAACTCACTATTGCATTTAATCTATACTTTAGAGTGTGGCGTTACTTGGTATGACTACATGTAACATTTATGATGTTTCTAAGCTTGAATTATAATTTATTAAATGGACACAACAAAGCCGAGCAGATGTGTTGCAGCTGTAGCACATGGGATATGATGAATACCAGTGTTATGCACAGTAACCAAATATTCATTAAGTTACATTTTGATTTTTCAAGAGATGAGTACCACTGGCGAGGCTAACATTTGTTGCTCACCCCTATTGCGCTAGATTTGAATGGCTTGCTCTACATTTCAGAGGCCAGTTAAGGATTAGCTACATTGCTGTGGGTCTGGAGTCACATGTATGCCAGATCAGGTAAGGATAGCAGATTTCCTTCCCTAAAGGACATTAGTGAATTACATGGGCTTTTACAAGATAAATGATTAGCTTCATTGTCTATTTGTAAGGATAGCTTTATATCTCAGATTAATCACGATTTAAAATTCCATCAGCTGCTGTGGTGGGATTTTAAACCATTGAAACTGCAGCATTAGACTGGCAGTCGACCCACTGACATGGCTATTCTGCTGCTATCCCACTCGAAATGGTGAAACCATAAATGTGACCTGATGCGCTTGGGCACATCCAACAAGACAAGGGAAATTGTGATATCTTGATCAATTGGACCAATATTCAGAGGAATAACAGATGGAATTTAATTTGGATAAATGAGAGAGATTGCATTTTGGAAAAACAAACTAGGGCAGCACCTATACAGTTACTGGGTAGTATTGTTTGAACCTGAGGATTCAGGTACATACTTCTTTGGAAGTTACGTAACAGGTAGACAGTGGTTAAGAAGGCATTTAGAACGCTTGTGTTCCTGTACTAAATGGTTTGAACAATGAATTGGTATGTCATATTGAAGTTGTACGGGGTGTTGGTGAGACCACTTTGGGAGTGTACAGGTCTGGTACCCCGGCTAGAGAGGAATAATGTTCAGAAAAAAAAATTACCATGTTGCTGCCAGGATTGGAGTTATAAGGATAAGCTTGGATGCTTTTCACTGGAGCTTGGGAAGTTGAAGTGTGACTTCTTTTATAGAGGTTTATGAAACAATGAGAGGCATAGATAAGTTGATTCGCCAAGGTCTTTTCCCGAGGGTAGGGAGTTCCCTAGGGTGGGCGGCACGGTGGCACAGTGGTTAGCACTGCTGCCTCACAGCGCCAGAGACCCGGGTTCAATTCCCGCCTCAGGCGACTGACTGTGTGGAGTTTGCACATTCTCCCCGTGTCTGCGTGGGTTTCCTCCGGGTGCTCCGGTTTCCTCCCACAGTCCAAAGATGTGCAAGTTAGGTGAATTGGCCGTGCTAAATTACCCGTAGTGTTAGGTAAGGGGTAGATGTAGGTGGGTTGCGCTTCGGCGGGGCGGTGTGGACTTGTTGGGCCAAAGGGCCTGTTTCCACACTAAGTAATCTAATCTAATCTAATCTTAAAAAAAAGGTCATGAGGGACAACTTTCAGTAGTTTGTATGTGGAATGAACTGCCAGAGGAAGTGATAGATACAGGTACAACATTTAAAAGACATTTTAGACAGGTACATGAATCCGAAGGGTTTAGAGATATGGGCTAAACACAGGCAAATGAGGCAAATTTAATTTAAGATTATGGTTGACATAGACTGGTTGAACTGAAGCGTGGCAACAGATGCTGTGACTGACCATGGGAAGCACCTCTGATCAGAGGGACCTTGGTCTGCATGTCCCCTCATCTCTCCACATATCAGGACAGGTGGATATCATGGTTTAAAAAGGCATAGGGTATACTTGCCTTTATTAACAGAAGTACAGAGTTTAATAGCAGGGAAGATATGCTGGAATAATGTGAGATATTTAGGCCAAAACTAGAGCCTTGTATGTAGGGAGAAAGAGAAATGCGATAGCACTGAAGAGGGTGCAGATAAGATTTAGCAAGATATTGTCTGGACTAGAGAGTTTCATCCCTGAAGAGAGAATTATATAGGTTGGGGTTGTTTTCTGAGTTGTTTGAGTGGGATATGATTTGAGATGTATAAAATTGTGTGGCATAGATAAGGTCATGCAGCAAGGACATGGACAAAGGATCTGTTGCTATGCTGACCAACAAATACCAAACTATATTAATCTCAATTATCTGCAGTAGCTTCATAACCTACTATGTCCAAGCATTTTAAGGGCTTGTAAAGATGTATCTCATATTGTGAGAGTCCCTGCCATCACTAGACAGCCTGTTCCATACTTCTACAATCTGCTGGTTGAAAGCATTTTTCCTCCGATCCCTCTAAACCACTGAATCCTCCCCTTTGTATGCCCTCTGGTCTTATATATATATGTTCCATGGGGGAAAGAAAGCATCCTACAATCTACTCTATCTCCACCTTTCTTGATTTTGTACACCTCAACTGATTCCCCTAAACCATCTCTGTTCCAAGGAAAACAAACCTATCCTATTGATTATTTCTGTATAACTGAGACTTTTTTTTTACAGACAATATCCTGGAGAATATTCTCTGCTTCTGCAAGATGTGGAATCATGTCCTTCCGATAGTGTGGCAACTAGAACTGCCATCTGTGCCCTAGCCAGTACTCTCGTATTCTATGCCCTGGCTAATGAAGGCAAGCATCCTGTATGTCACCTTCAGCACCCTATCTAACTGTGCTGACACCTTCAGGAATCTATGGACTTAATACCAAGGTCTCTTTGTTCCGCAGTGTGCCTCAGGGACCTCCCATTTATTATGTAAATCCCTCACTTATTAGATATCTGAAAATCAATCACTTCAGATTTATCAGATTAAATTCCCTCTGCCATTGCTTATGATTAGATTCCCTACAGTGTGGAAACAGGCCCTTCGGCCCAACCAGTCCACACTGCCCCTCCGAAGAGTAACCCACCCAGACCCATTTCCCTTTGACTAATGCACCTAACACTATGGGCAATTTAGCATGGCAAATTCACCTGACCGGCACATCTTTGGACTGTGGGAGGAAACTGGAGCACCTGGAGGAAACCCACACAGACACGGGGAGAATGTGCAAACTCCACACAGGCAGTCACCCGAGGCTGGAATCGAACCTGGGACTCTGGTGCTGTGAGGCTAGTTTATCAAAATTAGACTGTAGAGCCATCCTCTTCACTATCAACCACACCCACCAATTTCCCTGTCATCTGCCAAATCCTACAAGGCTGAGAGTTGAGTGCTTAACCAGTACAGATGCTATTGACCTTTTATGATTCTATGAATGCAGCTTGAGCAGTAACCCAAAGAAAAATTATCTGAATGCTTGTTTAGAGGAAGCAATTACACCCCCTTGGCTCAGGTCTTCAGATTTAGTGGGCGATTCAGGACAGGAGGATGTAACTGAGGGAGACAGTTTTGGGGAACCAGAAGATAGCATTGGAAGAGTCTTAACTCTTCCAACTAGCCAGTTATTTATAAGAGTAGGGGTAGCAGGGAAGGGAAGCAAAATGGTAGCATTTTACAGGGGTAAAAATGGTTATGGTGGGGTCTGTATTATTAAAGAGAAAGTTGGGAATTCTACTCAAGGAGATAGTGCATGCCCATTGCCAAGGTCCAAGACTTGTTGGATCCAGTTGTCGTGATCATTGTAGATGCTGATAATCTAGATTAGACCAAGAAGGAGATTGTACTCAATGTGTGAGAGTTTTGAACTGATATAATACAAAGATAATGTCTGGATGATTATTGGAGCCATGACCAATTTGTATAGAGTAAATAAGATTCAAGACTGAAATGTGAGCCTCCGATTGATGGAGGGGAAGTGGATTTTGTTTCACAGGGTGTTGTCAATTCTGAGGAAAAATGCAGCTGTATTTGAACCGCACTGGAATGCGGTATTCTTGTGTGTAAAATTAAGGTAGACGTCTGAGCTTTAAGTCCATCTGCTTAATCACAGCCCTTTAAGCTGAAGGATGTGATGGGGTAGGATGGGTGTAGGCCCAAGGTTGAGTGATATTTGGAAAGTTGAAGAGAAAGGACAAAGTAATGATGCCGGGTAATATCCAAAATATTCAAAAGCATTGCTACAGGGGTTGAAGAAAAAAATGCAGATTGAATGTTGGTCCTCTGGAGAGTACATATGGGGAATCAATAATGAAAATAAAGATATTGTTGATTTAATTGAACACACTTTACACTTCCTCCCTCCTCCATATGTAAGGGTTCAAACAGCCCTTCAAGGTGAAGCAGTGGTTAACCAGTGAAGGGGAAATGAGGCGTAGACTAATGACCACTTTGCAGAACACCTACGTTTGAATGCAGATGTCCGTGGGCTTCCAATTGCCTGCCACTTCAACACACCACCTTGTATCCTGACCAATATTTGTGTCTCAGGCTTGCTACAATGCTCCTGCAAAGCTCAGTGGAAGCTTGAACAGCAGTTTCTTTCTTTTTAATTGGGAACTCTACAGCCTTCTGGACTCAGTATCGAGTTCGACAGCTTTCTGGTTTGAACTGTCCCATGTCATTACCCCTACTCGTCCATATACAGGCATTATCATATTGTCTGCTATTACACACTGCCTGTTGTTAGCCACTAGCATCCCGATTTATAAACTATTCACCCTCCCAACCTGATTGATAGATATCTGCTCCTTTGTCTATCCAACTGTTCCTCTTCTCGGCTCGATCTCCAACTTTTGCTGACTCCTTTACACCACCCATCCCCACCCCCACCCCACCCCACCCTAAGCCAACTTCTGCATAAAAAACATTTTCCTAGCCACCATCAGTTCCAAGGGTAACTAACTGAAATTTTAACTCTGATTTCTCTCTGCCAGTGCTGCCAGATCTGCTAAGCTTTTCCAGCAACTTCTGATTTTATTTTACATTTGTTTTCAAGATAGAGGATACAAAAGGCATCCCAGAAATTGGGAGAGAGGAATTTAAAATTATTCACCAGAGAAAAGAGACAAAAGAGATTACTGGAACTAAAAGTTGATGGATCCCATGTCCTGATTAATTTCTGACTAGGCTGTTCGAAGCAGTGATTACTCAAAGTAGATGTATTGGTTTTAATTTCTAAGTATTACCAAGATTCAGAAAGGTCCTGTCAGATTGGAAAGTAATGAATGTGATATATTTGTTCAAGAAAGGAGAGATAAAGCCAGACTGGTCAGAGAAAATGCTAGAATTTGTTGTTCAGGAGGTTATGGCAGGACATTTAGACAATTTCAATGCAATTAGGCAGAGACAGCAAGGTTTAGTGAAAGGGCTTGTGTTTGAGCTTCATTAGAGTTCTTTTGAAGAAGTTGAAAAATGTGGTGCTGGAAAAACACAGCAGGCCAGGCAGCATCCGAGGAGCAGGAGAGTCGATGTTTCTGGGCATAAGCCCTTCTTCAGGAATTCTTCTTCCTGAAGAAGGGCTTATGCCCGAAACATCGATTCTCCTGCTCCTCGGATGCTGCCTGGCCTGCTGTGTTTTTCCAGCACCACATTTTTCAACACTAGTCTCCAGCATCTGCATTCCTCACTTTCTCCTTCTTTTGAAGAAGTACAAACAGGGTAATCTGTGAAAGTCCTGTAGTTGGATTTCCATAGGCCAGACTATTCGCCACAGTAAATGTTGTTTAAACAAAACAGGAGCTCACAATGTGTGGAGTAATGTAATGTATGACTATAAGGTTGGTTAATTAGCTCAGAGCAAACCAGCATAGATCGGTCATTTTCAGATTGGTAGGCTGACTTTGAGTGCCAGGGATCAATGCTGGGGTCTCTATTTTATTCACTTTTATGACTCAAGGTAGAAATGCAATTTGTGAAGAGGACGTAAGGAGTCTGCAAAGGTACATAACAAGGTGGCACAGTACTCAGTGGTTAACACTGTTGCTTCAGTGCCAGGGAGCTTGGTTTGACTCCACCCTTGGCAACTGTGTGGAGTTTGTACATGATCCTTGTGTCTGCGTGGGTTTCCTCCAGGTGCTGTGGCCTTCTCCCACAGTCCAAAGATGTGCAGCTTAGGTGGATTGGCCATGCTAAATTACCTATAGTGTCAAGGAGTGTACAGATTAGATGGACTAGCTATGGAAAGTGTCGGTTTGTGTGGATAGGGGAGGAGGGTAAATCTGGGTGGAATGCTTTTTGGAGAGTTGATATGGAGTGGTTGGGCTGAATGGCCTGCCTCCACACTGTAGGATTCTTGAATAACATGTAGATGTTTGGAAGATGGTACAATATGGGAAAGTATGAAGCCTGGAAAAAAAGTAGAAAAACAATATTATTTAAACTGCAAAATTGCAGAACTGGGGTAGAGAGGTTTGTGGATGTTCTACTTCAAGAATCAGAAGAAGTGCTTAGGAAGATAAATGGACTCTGTGTGTTTATTGCAAGGGGAATTGAATATAAAAATGGCAGTTTTCCTACTGCTGTAGGAACCTTGGTGAGACCATATGTGAAGTAGTGTGTATAGTTTTCAAGTCAGTGTCCAATTAGTATGGAGACAGGCCCTTCAGCCCAAACTGATCCTTGTCACCCTACATATCTGTCCATGTTAATGCTATTTCCCTGCACTGGCTCAAATCCTTTCCTATCCATCTATTTAGAACATAAAACAGTACAACACAGGCCCTTCAGCCCTCGATATTGTGCTGACCTTTTATCCTACTCTAAGATCAAATTAACTGACATAACTTTCCTGATGAAGAGCTTATGCTCGAAATGTTGACTCTCCTATTCCTCTGCTGTCTGACCAGCTGTGCTTTTCCAGCACCATGCTTACTGACCCTGATCTCCAGCATCTGCAATCCTCACTTTCTCCTCCATCCCCTTCAATTTTCTATCATCCATGTGCCTATCCAAGAGTCACTTAAGTGTCCCCATTATCTGACTCTACTCCCACTGCTAGCAGTGCATTTCACACACCCACTACACTCTGTTTAAAGAACCTATGTATGACATCTCCCCTAAACCTTCCTCTACTTAAAATTATGCCCCTTGTGATAGCCATTTCCACTCTGGGGGAAACAGTCTCTGGCTATCCACTCTATCTATGCCTCTCATATCTTGTATTGTGGGCAGCGCGGTGGCACAGTGGTTAGCACTGCTACCTCACAGTGCCAGAGACCTGTGTTCAATTCCCGCCTCAGGCTGTGTGGAGTTTGCACATTCTCCCCGTGTCTGTGTGGGTTTCCACTGGGTGCTCCAGTTTCCTCCCACAATCCAAAAAATGTGCAATTGCCCGTAGTGTTAGGTGAAGGGGTAAATGTAGGGGAATGGGTCTGGGTGGGTTGCTCTTCGGAGGGTTGGTGTGGACTTGTTGGGTCGAAGGGCCTGTTTCCACACTGTAGGGAATCGAAGTTCTATCGAAACACCTCTGATTCTTCTTTGCTCCAATGTGGAAAGCCTCAACCTATCTTCATAAGACATGCCCTCCAGTCCAGGCAACATCCTCGTATATCTCCTCTGCAGTGTCTGTAAAGCTTCCACATCCTTGCTATGATGAGGCGACCAGAACTGAACACAATATTCCAAGTGTGGTCTGACCAGGACTCTACAGAGCTGCAGCAGAACCTCGTTACTTTTAAGCTCACTCCCCCACAAATGAAAGCCTACGCACGATTCACATTTTTAACAACCCTATCAACTTGGGGTGGCAGCTTTGAGGGATCTATGGGTATGGACCCCACGATCCCTCTGTTCCTCCACACTATCAAGAATCCTGCCTTAACCCTGCATTCTGCACTCCAATTCGGCCTTCCAAAATGAATCACTTCACATGCTTTCTTTTTTTCGCCTGCCACTTCTCAGCCCTGTTCTGCATCCTGTCAATGTGCCGTTGTAACCTACTTCAGCCCTCCATACTATCCACAACACCACCAACCTTCGTATCATTGGCAAACTTACTAACCCACCCTTCCACTCCTCATCCAAGTCATTTATAAAAATCATAAAGAGCAAAGGTCCCAGAACAGATCTCAGTGGAACACCACTGATCACTGAGCTCCAGGCTGAAAACTTTCCATCTACTACCACCCTCTGTCTTCTATGGGCTAGCCAATTCTATATCTGGTCTGCCAAATTTCCTTGTATCCCATGTCTCCTTACTTTCTGAATGAGGCTTCCATTATCAAATGCCTTGCTAAAATCCATGTACACCACATCCGTTGCTGTCCCTTTATCAATGTGTTTTGTCACATCCTCAAACAATTCAGCAAGGTTTATGAAGTATGACCCGCCCCCCTCCCCCTCAAAGCCATGCTGACTGTCTCTAATCAAACTATGCTTTTCCAAGTAATCATAAATCCTGTCTCTCCGAATCCTCTCCAATACTTTGCCACCACAGACGTAAGACTGACTGGTCTGTAATTCCCAGGGTTATCCATATTCCTTTTCTTTAAACAAGGAAATGACATTTGCCACCCTCCAATCATCTGGTCCTACTCCAGTGGACAGTGAGGACTCAAAGATCATTGCCAACAGCGCAGCAATCTCTTCCCTTGCTTCCCATAGTAACCTTGGATATATCCTGTCTGGCCCAAGGGACTTATCTCTCATTATGTTTTTCAAATTTCCAGCATATTCTCTGCCTTAACATCAAACTGTTCGAGTATATCAGTATGTTTCACACTGTCCTCACAAACGACAAGGTCCCTCTCAGTAATGAATACTGAAGCAAAGTATTCATTGTGGACATCCCTTACCACCTTGTATCCATTGTGGACATCCCTTACCACCACTCCAGGCACAAGTTCCCTCCGTTGTCTCTGACTGGTCCGAGCTTCACTCTGGCCATCCTCTTGTTCCGCACATAAGTGTAGAAAGCCTTGGGGTTTTCCTTAATCCTACCTACCAAAGCTTTTTCCTGCCCCTTTCTCACTCTCCTAATTCCATTCTTCAGTTCTTACCTGGCTCCCTTAGAACCCTCTAAAGCCCTGTCTGATTCATGCCTCCTCGACCATAAGCTAGCTTTCTCCTTCCTCTTGACTAGATGTTCCACATCTCTTTGTCATCCAAGGTTTTTTTACCTGACCATCCCTTCCTTGCCTCAGTGGGAAAAACGTACTCAATGCTCCAAATGCCTCTTAAATGTTAATGTACCCACCTCAACCAGTTCTGCTGGTAACTAGTTCCATATGTATACCACCCTCTCTTTTTTAAAGAAAGAAAGCTTGCTCCTCAGGTTCCCTTTTTATTCTTTCCTCTCTAAGTTTAAACTGATTCCCTCTAGTATTCGATTCCCCAATCCTGGGAAAAACACTGAGTGTATTCACCCTATGTATGTCTCTCATGACCTTATGCACTTCTATAAGGTCCCCCCTCAGTCTCCTATGTCTACAGAAAAAAGTCCTAGTTTATTCAACCGCTCTGTATAACTCAGTCCATTGAGTTCAGGCAACATCCTTGTAAATTTCTTCAATCTTTTTTCAGGTTTGATAACATTGTTCCAATAACAAGGTGACCAAAACTAAACACAGTAATCGGAGGGTCGATGTGGACTTGTGCGGTTGAAGGCCTGTTTCCACACTATGTAATCTAATCTAATCTAAAACCGTACCCCAAGTGTGGCCTCACTGATGCCCTGTATAACTACAACAAAACTTTCCAACTTCTATACTCAGTGCCCTGACTGATAAAGGCCAGTGTGCCAAAAGTCTCCTTCCCTGCCCTGTCTACCTGGGACTCCACTTTCCGAGAACTGTGAACCTGAACTCCAAGGTCCCCCTGTTCTGCTACACTCCTTAAGGCCCTACCATTCACCATGAAACTCCTGCCTTGATTTGACTTTCCAACATGAAAAGTCTGTCACTTACCTATATTTAACTACATTTGTCATTTCTTGGTCCACTTTCACAGCTGATCAAGGTCCTGCTGCAACTTCTGGTAACTTTCCTCCCTGTCCACTATACTGTTTATTTTAGTGTCATCCACAAACTTAGTAATCGTGCCTCTTACATTGCTGTACTTCTTGTACCACTAACCTCGCTCAAGTATGCTGTTTTGGAAAATGTAGGGGTTGTTGGATTCTCAGGGGAATGTAGTACGGACAGCCAAGTTTCTGGTATTGAGACTGGCTCTAATGCAATGAGGGATATGTTGGGTTCCAAGAGATCAATTGTGTTAGGAGTCTCTCTAGTCCGAGGTACAGACCGATGTTTCTGTGGCCAATAGCGAAAACTCAGAATGGTGTGTTGCTTCCCTGGTGCTAGGATCAAGGATGTCTCAGAGGGTGCAGAATGTTCTCAAGAGGGAAGCGGGGCTAACAGGAGTTCATTGTCCACGTTAGAACCAATGACATAGGAAGGGAAAAGATTGAGATTCTGAAGGGAGATTACAGAGAGTAAGGCAGGAATTTTAAAAACTAGGTTCTCGAGAGTAGTAATATCTGGATTACTCCCGGTGCTATGAGCTACTGAGGGCAGGAATAGGAGAATAGAGCAGATGAATGCATGGCTGAGGAGCTGGTGTATGGAAGACGGATTCACATTTTTGGATCATTGGAATCTCTCTTGGGGTAGAAGTGACCTATAGAAGAAGGATGGATTGCATCTACATTGGAATGGGGACTAATATACTGGCAGGGAAATTTGCGAGAGCTGCTTGGGAGAAATTAAACTAGTAAGGTGGGGGGGGTGGGACCCAGGGAGATAGTGAGGAAAGAGATCAATCTGAGACTGGTATAGTTGAGAACCGAAGCGAGTCAAACAGTCAGGGCAGGCAGGGACAAAGCAGAGAACAAGGTAGGACTGATAAATTAAACAGCACTTATTTCAATGCAAGGGGCTTAACAGGGAAGGTAGATGAACTCAGGGCATGGTTAGGAACATGAGACTGGGATATCATAGCAATTACAGAAACATGGCTCCGGGATGGACAGGACTGGCAGCTGAATGTTCCAGGATACAAATGCTTCAGGAAGGATAGAAAGGGAGGCAAGAGAGGAGGGGGAATGGTGTTTTATGATAAGGGATAGCATTACAGCTGTGCTGAGGGAGGATATTCCTGGAAATACATCCAGGGAAGTTATTTGGATGGAACTGAGAAATAGGAAAGGGATGATCACCTTATTGGGATTGTATTCTAGACCCCCTAATAGTCGGAGGGAAATTGAGAAACAAACTTGTAAGGAGATCTCAGCTATCTGTAAGAATAATAGGGTGGTTATGGGAGGGGATTTTAACTTTCCAAACATCGACTGGGACTGCCATAATGTTAAGGCATAGTATTAGATTACATAGTGTTAGATGGAGAGGAATTTGTGTGTACAAGACAATTTTCTGATCCAGTATGTGGATGTACCTACTAGAGAAGGTGCAAAACCTGACCTACTCTTGGGAAATAAGGCAGGGCAGGTGACTGAGAGGTGTCCATGGGGGAGCACTTCGGGGCCAGCAAACATAACTCTATTAGAGTTAAAATAGTGATGGAAAAGGATAGACCAGATCTAAAAGTTGAAGTTCTGAATTGGGGAAAGGCCAATTTTGACGGTTATAGGAAAAACTTTGAAAAGCTGATTGGGAGCAGATGTTTGCAGGTCAAGGGACAGCTGGAAAATGGGAAGTCTTCAGAAATGAGAAAAAGTGAGTCCAGAGACGGTATATTCCTGTTGGGGTGAAAGGAAAGGCTGGTAGGTATAGGGAATGCTGGATGACTAAAGAAATTGAGGGTTTGGTTCTGAAAAAGGAAGCATGTTTCATGTATAGACAGGATAGATCGAGTGAATCCTTAGAGTATAAAGGCAGTAGGGGTATACTTAAGAGGGAAATCAGGAGGGCAGAAAGGGGACATGAGATAGCTTTGACAAATACAGTTAAGGAGAATCCAAAGGCTTTTTACAAATACATAAAGGACAAAAGGGTAACTAAGGAGAGACTAGGGCCCCTCAAAGATCAGCAAGGCAGCCTATGTGTGGAGCCGCAGGAGATGGGGGAGATAGTAAGCAAGTATTTTGCATCAGTATTTTCTGTGGAAAAGGACATGGGGAAGATATGGAATGTAGGGAAATAGATAATAACATCTTGCAAAATGTCTATATTACACAGGAGGAAGTACTAGATGCCTTGAAATGCATAAAAGTGGATAAATCCCCAGGACCTGATCAGGTGTGCCCTAGAACTCTGTGTGAAGCTAGGAAAGTGATTGCTGGGCCTCTTGCTGAGATATTTGTATCATCGATAGTCACAGATGAGGTGCTGGAAGACTGGAGGATGGCCAACGTGATGCCACTGTTTAAGAAGGGTGGTATGGACAAGCCAGGGAACTATAGACCGGTGAGCCTGACCTCGGCGGTGGGCAAGTTGTTGGAGGGAATCCTGAGGGATAGGATGTACATGTATTTGGAAAGGCAAGGACTGATTAGGGATAGTCAACATGGCTTTGTGTGTGAGAAAACATGTCTCACAAAGTTGATTGAGTTTTTTGAGGAAGTAATAAAGAAGATTGATGAGGGTAGAGTAGTAGATGTGATGTATATGGACTTCAATAAGGTGTTCCACAAGGTTCCCCATGGTTAGCAAGGCTAGATCTCACAGAATACAGGGAGAACTAGCCATTTGGATACAGAACTGGCTCAAAGTAGAAGACAGAGGATGGTGGTGGAGAGTTGTTTTTCAGACTGTGACCAGTGGAGTGCCACAAAGATCGGTGCTGGGTCCTCTACTTTTCGTCATTTATATAAATGATTTGGAAGTGAGCACAAGAGGTATAGTTAGTAAGTTGCAGATGACACCAAAATTAGGTCTAGTGGACAGAGAAGAAGGTTACCTCAGATCTTGATCAAATGGGTCAATGGGCTGAGAAGTGGCAGATGGACTTTAATTCAGATAAATGCGAGGTGCTGCATTTTGGAAAGCAAATCTTAGCAGGACTTACACACTTAATAGTAAGGTCCTAGGGTGCGTTGCTGAACAGAGACCTTGGAGTGCAGGTTCATAGCTCCTTTGAAAGTGGAGTCGCAGGTAGAGAGGATAGTGAAGAAGGCGCTTGATATGGTTTCCTTTATTGATCAGAGTATTGAGTACAGGACATTGGTTAGACCACTGTGGGAATAGTGTGTGCAATTCTGGTCTCCTTCCTATCGGAAAGATGTTGTGAAACTTGAAAGGGCTCAGAAAAGATATACAAGGATGTTGGAAGGGATGGAGGATTTGAGCTACAGGGAGAGGCTGAACAGGCTGGGGCTGTTTTCCCTGGAGCGTCGGAGGCTGAGGGGTGACCTTGTAGAGGTTTACAAAATTGAGGGGCGTGGATAGGATAAGTAGACAAAGTCTTTCCCCTGGGGTGGGAGAGTGCAGAACTAGAGGGCATAGGTTTAGGGTGAGAGGAGAAAGATAGAAAAGAGACCTAAGGGGCAACTTTTTCACACAGAGGGTGGTACATGTATAGAATGAGCTGCCAGAGGAAGTGGTGGAGGCTGGTACAATTGCAACATTTAAGAGGCATTTGGATGTGTATATGAATAGGAAGGGTTTGGAGGGATATGGGCCGGGTGCTGGCAGGTGGGACTAGATTGGGTTGGGATATTTGGTCGGCATGGACAGGTTGGACCGATGGGTCTGTTTCCATGCTGTACATGTCTATGACTGTATGAATCCCCAAGTCTTCGTGTCTTTCTCCATTGTAAAACCAGGAGAAATATTCATTGAGAACTTCATCCATCTCCTGCGTTCTACACATGCCTATCCACTTTGGTCCTTGAGGAGGTCACTGTGTCTTGTTATTCTTTTGACTTTAATATAATAAAATTAGAATTCCTACAGCATGGAAACAGGCCCTTTTGCCCAACAAGTCCACACCAAACATCCGAAGAGTAACCAACCAGACCCATTCCCTTATCCTATATTTGCTCCTGACTAATGCGCCTAACGACAGTATGGGCAGTTTAGTATGGCCAATTCATCTGACCTGCACATCTTTGGATTGTGGAAGGAAACTGGATCACCAGGAAGAAACCCATGCAGACACTGGGAGAATCAAACCTGGATCCCTGGCGCTGTGATGCAGCAGTGCTAACCACTGAGCCACCATGCTGCCCCTTAGAGAACCTCTTTGGATTCACCCTAATCTTAGCCAAGCCTATCTCGTGCCTCCTTTCTTTGCTCCCCTCATTTCCTCATTCAGTAAGCTCCTGTATTCTGTGTACCTTGAGGATTTCCTTGATCCCAGCTGCCTGTACCTGAGCCATGCCTTCTTTCATTCTGGTCAAAGCTTCAATATCTCTTGTCATCTAATTCCATCAAAATAAGTCTTGCCCCAGTTTAGATCTTGACCCAGTGGACCAGTTTGTCCCCCTCCATAAGTACTTTAGAATTAATAGAACTATGATCCCTGAATGTAATGTGCTCTCCACTGTCACCTTCACCACCTGTCCAAATTCCACCCCATCTAAGCACTTAACACTCTGGCAGTCCCAGTCTGTTACAAAAATTTTAAATCCCCTCCTATGACAACTCTATTGCACCTGTAACTCTCCCCAGTCTCCCTGCATATTTGTTCCTCTAATTCACATTGACTATTTGGGGGCCTATAGTACAACCCCAATAACATCACCATCCCCTTCTTATTTCTTAGGTCCACACACACAGCTTCACTGAATTATCCTTCACTTATTTCCCCTCTGTTTTACTGCTGTGATACTCATCTTCATCAAAAATGCAACTTCCCTTCCCCTCCTTCCACCACCTGGGTCCCACCTAAAGCACCTGTACCCTGGTACGTTAAGTTGCCAGTCCTGTCCCTCCCATAGCCAAGTTTCTGTCATAGCTGTAATATCAGAGGCCCATATACCTATCCACACCATGAATTCATCAGCCTTATCTGTCAACTTTCTTGCTTTGAAGATCATAGAATCCCTACAGTGTGCAAACAGGCTGTTTGGCTCAACACGTCCTCACCAATCCTCTGAAGAGTTGCCCATTTCCCTACTCTATTACTCTACTTTGTGATGTAACTGAAACTTTTGCTATAAATTCTGTGCCTTACGATTGTGTCCTCCACAACTACCTGATGAAGGAGCGTCGCTCCGAAAGCTAGTGTGCTTCCAATTAAACTTGTTGGATTATAACCTGGTGTTGTGGGATTTTGAACTTTGTCCACCCCAGTCCAACACCGGCATCTCCAAATCATGACTCTACATTTATCCTGACTAATGTACCTAATCCACATATTCCTGAATGTATGGGCAATTTAGCATGGCCAATTCACCTAACCTACACATCTTTGGATTATGGTAGGAAACCGGAGCAGCTGGAAGAAACCTATGCAGACAGTTGTCCGAGGCTGGAATTAAATCTGGGTCCCTGGTGCTGTGAGGCAGCAGTACTTGCCCTTCATCCAAAAGCATTCCCGATTTGTGTTTGCCTGACCTGTGTCTTCAACGTAATACTTCTGATCACTGTATCTCTCTCTTTCAAGCCTTGCCTTTGTCTCCCTGCTATTGAGGATCCCACCCCCTGTCAATCTAGTTTAAACCCTCCCTTGCAGCACTAGCAAACCTGGATGCCAAGATATTGGTTCCCCCTCCAGTTCAGTTGCAACCTGTCCCTCTTGAACAAGTCGCATCTGAACCAGAAAAGATCCCAATGATGTAAAAGTCTGAATCCCTGCCCCCTGCACCAATTCTTTCATGACACATTCATCTGCCATTTCCTCCTGTTTCTTACCCTCCCTAGCATGTGACACTGAAAGTAATCTGGAGGTTATCACCAATGAGGTCCTGGTTTTTAACCTCACTCGCAATAATCATTGCAGGTCCTCATCCCTATTTGTATGTATGTAATTTGTGCCAACGTGCATAAGAACTTCTGGCTGCTTCCTCTCCCCCTGGCATGTTCTGGAGCTCCTCCAAGACATCCCTACTCCTAGGGGGCAATGCACCATCCTGGATTCCTGTTTGCAGCCACAGAATCTCTTATCTGTCTCCCTCATTATTGAGTCTCCGATCACTAAGGTCCTGTTTACCTTTACCCTTTCCTGCTGTGTCCCAGAGCCAGTTGTAGTGCCAACAACTTGTCTATTGCTGCTTTCCTCTGAACGGTTAACACCACCCCCCCCCAAAAAAAAAGTATACTTATTCATGGAGAAGTACAGCATGGAAACAGACCCTTTGGTCCAACTCGTCCATGCCGCCCAGCTATCCCAATCTGCCAGCACCCGGCTCATATCCCTCCAAACCCTTCCTATTCATATACCCATCCAAATGCCTTTTAAATGTTGCAATTGTACCAGCCTCCACTACTTCCTCTGGCAGCTCATTCCATCCACGTACCATCCTCTGTGCGAAAAAGTTGCCCCTTCGGTCTCTTTTCTATCTTTCTCCTCTCACCCTAAACCTATGCCCTCTAGTTCTGGACTCCCCAACCCCAGGGAAAAGACTGTCTATTTACCATATCCATGCCCCTCATAATTTTGTAAACCTCTATAAGGTCACCCCTCAACCTCCGACGCTCCAGGGAAATCAACCCCAGCCTATTCAACCTCTCCCTATAGCTCAAATCCTCCAACTCTGGCAACATCTTTGTAAATCTTTACTGAACCCTTTCAAGCTTTACAACATCTTTCCGATAGGAAGGAGACCAGAATTGCACGCAATATTCCAACAGTGGCCTAACCAATGTCCTGTACAGCTGCAACATGACCTCCCAACTCCTGTACTCAATACTCTGAACAATAAAGGAAAGCATACCAAACGCCACCTTCACTATCCTATTTACTTGCGACTTCACTTTCAAGGAGCTATGAACCTGCACTCCAAGGTCTCTTTGTTCAGCAACACTCTCTAGGACTTTACCATTAAGTGTATAAGTCCTGCTAAGATTTGCTTTCCCAAAATGCAGCACCTCGCATTTATCTGAATTAAACTCCATCTGCCACTTCTCAGCCCATTGGCCCATCTGGTCCAGATCATGTTGTAATCTGAGGTAACTTTCTTTGCTGTCCACTACACCACCTATTTTGGTGTCATCTGCAAACTTACTAACTGTACCTCTTATGCTCGCATCCAAATCATTTATGTAAATGACAAAAACGTAGAGGATCCAGCACCGATCCTTGTGGCACTCCACTGGTCACAGGCCTCCAGTGTGAAAAACAACCCTCCACCACCACCCTCTGTCTTCTACCTTTAGAGCCAGTGCTGTATCCAAATGGCTGGTTCTCCCTTTATTCCATGAGATCTAACCTGTCTCCCTTGGGGAAACTTGTCGAACGCCTTATTGAAGTCCATATAGACCTCATCTTGTTTACAAGGGGAATGGCCAGAGGGGATTCCTGTACTTTGTGCCTGCTCCCTTTCTTTCCTGGTAGTCACCCAGGTATTCTCTGCCTGCACCTTAGTTGTGACCACCTCACGAAAACTCTTCCCTATTAAAAGGGACTTCTTTGCAAACAATGCAGAGGAGAATCTGTGGTTATCTGGGTTGGAGCTGTTTATCGTAGGAAAGGTTTAGCAATTTGAGTCTATACCCATTGATGTTTAGAAGAATGAGAGATGGTCTTGCCAAAACTTATTAGGTTCTGAGAGAAGTTAAGACAATGGATGCTCCGAAGGTATTTCCCCTTAGAGGATAGAACTCGGGTTAACAACCTTAAAATAAGGGGTTTTCCGTTTAACACAGACGAGAAAATTTTCTGAGAATCATAAGCCTATGGAACATTCTTCCTAAGAGTGTCATTCAATATTTTTACAGTGGGAAAAAGTAGATTCTTGCCTGGAGGCTGAGCCCCAAAAATGGAGTTGGAAGTCGCAATCTGAGCTGTAACTATATTGAATGGTTGAACAAGCTTAGGGGGGCAAATTGGCCTATTACTCCTAATTTGTGTGTTTTAACATTTGGATTTTAATGTACATGAAAGCTGCTTGTACAGCTTTCATGTACATTAACATGAACATGACATCCCAGTAACACTGAACATGGTTTGTAATGACTGTCCTGATGAAGGGCTTTTGCCCGAAGTGTCGATTTTCCTACTTCTCGGATGCTGCCTTACCTGCTGTACCTTTCCAACACCACTCTAATCTAGACTCTGATTTCCAGCATCTCACTTTTGCCATGGTTTGTAATGAGCTCATGTGCAGGTTCACACTCTGGTAACAAATATTGAAATGGTGAGTCCACTACTGTTGTTGCAGGCAGGGCATTCCATGTCCTTTACTCTGAGTGAAGAACCTACCTCTGACATCAGTCCTTTATCACCACCTCTCAGTTTAAAGCTGTGTTCCCTTGTGCTAGCCATCCCATCAGAGGAAAAAGGCTCTCTCTGTCCACCCTATCTAATCCTGTGATGGTAATCTTGCCTCGATAGATTAATGGGTTACAATTACTTCTTGTCTGGGTGCCACTGATGTTCTCATGCTGTCAGTGATATTCCATTGGAGCAGTGAAAATGCAACATGCCATTTACAATCCTCTGCATATCTGTCATAGTGTCCAGAAGCTGGTCAGTCTGCTACTTCTATCTGGCTTTACTTACCAGTAGTTATCCTTTGCATTGAGATTTGTCTTGGGATATTTTCAAAGAAACGTTCTTCAGCATGGGGGAGAGACTTCATCAACTTTACTCAGATATTTTGAAGCTTTTCAACACACTCTGGATTAGAGGCCCTTTCACTGAGAGCTTGCTGCTTATCCATTCGGAGCAAGTTATGACTTTTTTGATTTCTCTTTTCCAGTTCCTCTATCTTCTCTTGCAGGCTAGACTTGATAGCTGGACCTCTCACTGGGTATATTCTCACATCCTTGTGTACTTGACATGATATTCACCCCATATGCAAGATCTTTGAAAATATCTTCCTAATTTGTAAATTCTTTAGGCAGTGACTCAAAGTTGTGTAAAATACAGTACCTCTTTTCTGGCATGTGAAGTGTTCTTCGTCCAAGCTTTTGACTGATTTCAGCTGAGCTTTGTGTCCGTGTATTAAGTGCTGCTCTCTGGAACCGAAGATCCTTTTTCTTCCATCTCCTTTTTTTTCACTGGGCTCTCAGTCAGCTCACATGGCCTTGTACTGAGTGTTATTCCAGCACAGGGCCTCAACTTCACCACCTACATCATTTTCAAATCATGGTCTTGAGCAACTTCCCATAGGTCTTCGCAGCCTGAGATCTTGCACATAAGGGTCATTGTCTTCACATTCATTTGATGCCTTCCTTCAGCCAATGTTGCAACAGAACAGATCTTTTACCTTGAAACTTGATGTCAAACTGCTCTAGTATATGAGTTAATGCTTCAGAATGGTGGGGCATGGGGTGGCACGGGTTGAGTGGTTCACACTGCTGCCTCATAACGCCAGTGACCCAGGTTCTATTCCAGCTTCAGGCTGTGTGGGATTTGCACATTCTCCCTGTGTCTGCTTGGGTTTCCTCCAGGTGCTCCAGTGTCCTCCCACAGTCCAAAGATGTGCTGGTCAGGTGAATTGGTTCTGCTAAATTGCCCGTAGTGTTAGGTTTATTAGTCAGAGGTCAGGGAATGTGTCTGGGTGGCTTACTCTTCGAAGGGTCGGTTGGGCTGAAGGGTCTGTTTCCATACTGTTGGCAATCTAATCTAACCATTGCCTGACATCTCAGCATTTATCTTCAACTGTTCGCTTTTTCTCTTTCCAGCAAACAACAGCATGTAAAGTTGTGTGGCTTAATAAAACATAGAACAGTACAGCAAAATACCTTTGACCCTCCATGTTGTGCTGACCTTTTATCCTACTCGAAGATCAAACTAACCTACAGACCCTTCATTCTCCTATCTTCTATGTGCCTGTCCAAGAGTCGCTTGGATGTTCCTAATGTCTCTGACTTGACTACCACTGCTGGCAGTGCAGTCCACTCACCCATCCCTCTCTGCGTAAAGAACCCACCTCTGACATCCCCCATAAACCTTCCTCCAATCACCTTAAAATTATGCCTCATTTCGTGATAGACATTTCCATCATGGGAAAAAGTTTCTGGCTATCCACTCTTTTATCTGTGCATCTCATCGTCTTGTACACCTCTATCAAGTCACTTCTCATCTGTTCCTCCACTCTGCCAAGAATCTACCTTGAACTCTGTAATCTGCATTCAAATTTGTTTTTCCAAAGTGAATCACTTCGCACTTTTCCAAGTTGAACTCCATTTGTCACTTATCAGCACAGTTTTGCATCCTGTCAATCCCTACAACAGCCTTCTACGCCATCTACACACCAACCTTCATATCATTGGCAGACTTCTTAACGTACCCTTCCATTTCCTCATCAGTCATTTATAAAAATCAGAGCAGAGGTCCCAGAACCGATCCTTGCGGAACACCACTGGTCACTAAGCTCCAGGCTGAATACATTCCATTTACCACCATCTTTTGTCTTCCATGAGCCAGCCAATTCTGTATCCAGACAGCCAGACTTCCCTCTATTCCATGCCTCCTTACTTTCTAAATGAGCCTACCATAGCGAACCTTACCAAATGCTTTGCTAAAATTCACGTACACCACATTCACTGCTCTACCTTCATCGATGTGTTCAAAGAATTCAGTAAGGTTTGTGAGGCATGTCCTGCCCCCCTCAAAGCCATGCTGACTATCTCTAATCAAACTGTGATTTTCCAAGTAATCAAGAATCCTGTCTCTCAGAATCATCTTCAATACTTTGCCCACCACAGACTGACTGGTCTATAATTCTCAGGATTATCCCTATTCTCTTTCTTGAACAAGGAATAACACTTGGACCCTCCAATCATCGGGTACTACTCCAGTGGACAGTGAGGATGCAACAATCATTGCCAACGGAGCAGCAATCGGATTTATTTATCCTTATGTCTTTGAAAAATTTCAGCATATCCTCTTTCTTACCATCAGCTTGTTCTGTTTTACATATAGGTTTACATCATTCTCAGAAATGTCACGGTTCCTCTGAATGAACATTGAAGCAAAGTATTCATTTAAGGACCTCTGACTCCAGGCGCAAGTTCCCTCTACTGTCCCTGATCGACCATACCCTTACTCTGGCCATACTCTTCTTCCTATGTGTAGAAAGCCTTGGGGTTTTCCTTAATCCTACCTGCTGAAGCTTTCTCCTTCCCCCTTCTAGCTCTTCTAATTCCATTCCTCAGTTCCTTCCTAGCTACCTGGTAACCCTCTAAAGGCCTGTCTGATCCTTGCCTTCGCAGCCTTTAGTAAACTTCCTTCTTCCTCTTGTCTAGATTTTCCATATCCCTTGTCACCCAAGGTTCTTTCACCCTACCATCCCCTCCTTGCCTCAGTAGAACAAACCTACCCAGCACAATCAACACTTGCTTCCTAAACAGCCTCAATTTCTGTTGTGCATTTCCCTGGTCCCAATTTAGGCGCCCCAGTTCCTGCCTAATAGCATTGTAATTCCCTTTCCCCTGGCAGAGTTGCTGAAGTAGGCAGCACTGCTGCCTCATAGCGCCAGGGACCCAGATCCGCTTGCAGCCACAGACTGGAGTGTGGAGTTTGCACATTGTCCTGTGTCTGCGTGGGTTTCCTTCCACACTCCAACGGTGTGCAGGTTAGGTGAATTTGCCATACTAAATTGCCTGTAGTGTTAAGGGATATGTAGGTTAGGTGCATTAGTCAGGGATAAATGTAGAATAATAGGGTAGGGGAATGGGTGTGCATGGGTTACTCATTAGGTAGTCAGTGCAGAATTATTGGGCTGAAGGGCCTGTTTCCCCATTGTAGGGATTCTAAGGTTCTATTCCCAATACTATCCCATAACATCTCCTAACTCTCTCCATGAGTATAGTAAAGGTCGTGGAGTTGTCATCACTAACATCGAAATGCTCTCTCACTGAGAGATCTGACATCTGACCTGTCTCATTGCCAAGTACCAAATCCATTATGGCCTGCCCTCTAGTCAGCCTATCTACATATTGCATCAGGAATCCTTCCTGGACACACTTGACAAAAACTGCTCCGTCCAAACGATTTGAACTAAGGAGGTTCCAATTAATATTTGGGAAGTTAAAGTCACCCATGACAATAACCTGTTACTTCTGCATCTTTCCAAAATCTGCCTCCCAATTTGCTCCTCCGTGTCTCTGTTGCTGTTGGGGGCGTGGGGGGAGGAGTGTGGTCTGTAGAAAACTCCCAGTAAAGTGACTGCTAGTTTCCTGTTTGTGATTTCCACCCAAATGGAGTGTGGACAAACCCTCCTCGATGACCTCCCTTTCTGCAGCTGTGATGCTGTCCCTGATTAGCAATGCCACTCCTACATCTCTTTAAATTTAGTGTATGCTTGTTTTTGGGGGACACTGCAGTATTTACATCCAAATGTTGATTTTGCTGCATAACTTGTTGTAAATTGTCCTGAACACTTGGACTATCTTTAATTAGTTCTCTTCTCATCAATACACTTCAGATAATTGGCAGTCTCAGTCCTTAGACAAGTAAAACAGTCTTTTTCTTTCATTGGGATGTGGGCATCACTGGCAAGTTTATTTCTGTCCATCCCTAACTGTCCTTGAATTGAATGGCTTGCAGAGGCCAGTTAAGACAATAGACAATAGGTGCAGGTGTAGGCCGTTCTGCCCTTTGAGCCTGCACCACATTCATTATGATCATGGCTGATCATCCTTAATCAGTATCCTGTTCCTGCCTTATTTCCATAACCCTTGATTCCACTATCCTTGAGAGCTCTATCCAACTCTTTCTTAAACAAATCCAGAGACTGGGCCTCCACTGCCTTCTGGGGCAGAGCATTCCACACACCCACCACTCTCTGACCACATTGTTGTGGGTCTGAAGTCACATAGGCCAAAGTTGCTAGTAATGGCAGTTCACTTCCCTCAAGGGCATTGGCAGTATTTAATAACTAATGATAATTATCTTGGTCACCATTGTAAATGTTTAAATTGAACTTAAACTCCAATAGCTTTATTGGTGGAATTTGAACCCATGACCCCAGTGTATTAGCCCTTGTACTTCCAATATCTTGAGAATGAGCGGCTCATTGGCACAGTGGCAGCACAGCACTGCTGCCTCACAGCACCAGGGACCCAGGTTCAATTCCCACCCTGGGCAACTGTCTTGTGGAGTTTGCACATTCTCCCCGTTTCTGTATGGGTTTCCTCCGGGTGCTCTGGTTTCATCCCATAGTCCAAAAATGTGCAGATTAGGTGAATTGGCCATGCTAAATTGTCTATAGTGTTAGGTGGATTAGTCAGGGGTAAATATAGGGGGGGGGTGGGTTTCCCTTCGGAGGGTTGGTGTGGATTTGTTGGGCCAGAGGGCCTGTTTCCAAACTGTAGGTAATTAAAAAAAAAAATGAGTTTCTCTTCTCTGAGCAGATGTGATCTCTCAGGGTCTCTTCTTCCTAAGACAATCTTAGACCTAAGACCTCTGTTGAGGTCATTGTTCCATTATCCAAAATCAGAACATTTTTGTGCATTTCATGCTAAAAGGTTCAAAGTTGATTCATGGACTACAACATTTTTTCAAAACTGGCTTTTCCGCTTCTGTGTAAGGGTCTAGGATTGAATACAACTTGTTTCACTCTCTCCCAGTACTGACAGCAGAGTGGTAATTTTATATGTTTAGGTTTCTTGTTCAGTTTTGACAGAAAGAAAACAAGTCTGCCGTGAGATGAGACGTCAGGTCTTGACAGTACAAATCTTTGTTCATCTGCTTGGGTTAGCACTGTCACCTGCGGGCAGCTGATTCCAGGGCAGTACACCCAAACTTGTGGGTGGAAACTTCCTTTAAGACCATAAGAAATAGGAGCAGGATGGAGACTGTTCACCTTGAGCCTGCTCTGCTATTTAATAGGATCTTGGATGATCTGATATTCCTCATGTCCACTTTCCTGCTTTTGTCTGTAACCCTTGATTCCACTACCGATTAAAACCTATCTCAGCCTGAAATACACACACAGACACACAAGGATTTTGCCCCTCCAGCTCTTTGGAACTTCTTGCTATAAATATCCAACTCTGAGGGAATTCCTCATCATTCATTTCAGTCTTAAGTTGGTGCCATTTTATACTGAGACTATTTCCTCTGTTCCTAGACACTCTCAAGACACTTCTCTGCTGCTCCATTCTTAGTCCCCAGAGTCACATAACACAGAAGAGACCCTTTGGCCCATCAGTCTGTACTCATCTATCTACGCTAAATCCCATGATTCTCTCACCTTTATTTGGCCAAGAGGAAACCTGTACTGAGACTGTATACTCTCAGCTCTGCCAGATGTTTGAGTAGCTTGTTCCCATCTCCAGTCCCTGAACTACTAGTGGTTGGTGCAGCAGGGCAGCTTCTACCAACATCTGTTACCCAAGAGATGCCAGGAGCCCCACACTGAGCAGCATAAGACTCTCAGCACCAAGGTTGGCAGCTCCAGGTTAGCGATTGAGTAGCCTTTTAGATAACCTTTTAGATGGGTTGACCAGTTGCCCTCATGAGCTTGATGTGACTGCTGATAGCCGGTTCACCCAGATGCTACCTCCTGACATCGTGTTCTACATGCCACCACCTGAACATCCTGAACTAGCCTGGTGAGGTTTTGTAATCAACCTGATAATTAACTCAACAGCTACTTAATTGGAGGGGCAGTAGTCCTCTGATGACAGACCCCACCCTCCTGTTGACATCTTATTCTAGAGGCATTGGAAACTAGTGGTGCCCACTGGCAATATAACTTTCACATCATGCCAATATTCCTTCCCAGCCCTACAAGACCCAGCCTGGAGGTGTGCATAAGCATTGATTGGTTGAGCAGTTAAAAAATATCATGGATGGAATATAATGTGAGAAGATTTGAGGATAACCACTTTGATCAGAAGAACAGAAAAGCAGTGTACTACTGAAATTAAATATTTTCAGAATGCTGCAAAGGAGGACGGGCTATCTTCATACATGAAGTATAAAATAATGTACTGGTGAGACTGTACTTGAGAGAGTACTGTGCACAGTTTTGGTCTCTTTTGTATTAATCACATGATGTGGGCAGAGAGACAAGCATTTACTGTCTGGACCTAATTAAGAGTCAACCACAACGCTGTGGATCTGGAGTCAAATATAGGTCAGACCAGGTAAAGTTGGGGATTTCCTTCCCATAAGAATGCTAGGAATTCAGGTATTCCAAGTTGGAGGGCAGGAAGAAATTGTGGCTGTTAGAGATGCTCCTTTTTCTCTTGAGGTATCTTCAGTGTTGGAGTCAATCTTTGAATTATTGGAACAGTAATTACTGTTTTATAAGCTGTTGCTTTGTTTTGGAACTTTGGGGGAAAATGATCAAAACAACAGCACTTTGAAAAGGAAGGGAGAGAGTGCAGATACCATGTGGGAGGTGGAAAAACCAGCCTGGAATGTTCACAACTGACAGCTTCTGCTGTTAGTTTCAAGTATGTCTGGTCTTTTTTTGGAAGAACTCCAAACAGTGAAATTCACAGCTGACCTGGTCGTAACCTATGTGGGGAGCAGTCTCAGGGCTTTTTTTTAAAGAGTGTAACCCTGACATGCTCTTTTGTAAATCTACAGTACTGAGTAGAGTAGATTTTTTTTTTAAGATGATAGATTTTATTGAGATCTGTCTCTTGATTAAATTTGAAAAATATAAAACATTAGGTACTAAGTCACCCTGAAGCAAGGTTTTTATTGCAGTAAGATGGCCTGCTATTTTCATAGAATCATCGATTCCCTACAGTATGAAAACAAGCCTTTCGACCCATCAAGTTCACATCGAACCTCCGATGAGTAACCCACCCAGACCCATTCCCCTACATTTACCCCTAACTAATGCACTTAACCTACACATCCCTGAACACTATGGGCAATTTAGCATGGCCAATTCACCCAAACTGCACATCTTTTGGATTGGGGGAGGAAACCCGCGCAGACACTGGGGCAATGTGCAAATTCCATGCAGACGGTTGCCGGAGTATGGAATCAAACTCTGGTCCCTGGAACTGAGAGGCAGCAGTGCCAACCACTGAGCCATCATGCCTTTCAACATCTGGAGGTTCTTCCCGTCTGATTTGGGAAGTTAGAGAATTGCAATGTTTCTGATTATGTCTGCAGGAAGTGTGCTTGGTTGTAAATTATATCAGTGTGCTTTGATCGCTGGAGCAGCAGTTCAAGTCACTGAGGAATTTGTTGGGGGCCAGAGGTATGTTGGATGGCAGTTTAGGGAAGGTAGAAAAACCGCAAATAGAATGAGGTAAATGAATTACCTCCAGGCAAGGTGAAAAAGGGAGAGGTAGTGCAGACGTATCCTGTGGCTATCTCCATCTCAAACAAGTCTGTTGTTTTGGAAAATGTAGTGGGTGATGGGTTCTCAGGGGAATGTAGTGCTGACAGCCAGGTGTCAGATACAGAGACTAGCTCTTATGTTACACTGGGTACGTCCTGTTCCAAGCAATCGATTGTGATAGGTAACTGTCTGGTCCGAGCCACAGGCAGACATTTCTGTGACCGACAACAAGGCATCAGAATAGTGTGTTGCCTCCCTTGTGCCAGAATCAAGGATATCTGAGGGTGCTGAATGTTGTCAGAGAAGAGGGACCAGCAGGATGACATTGTACATGTTGAAATTAACAATGCAGGAAGAGGTTTGGAAGAGAGAATGTAGAAATTAGGTCCTCGAAGGTAGTAATATCTGGATTACTCCCGTTGCTACAAGCTAATGAGAATCAGAATGGGAGGATTGAGCAGATGAACATGTGCCTGAGGAGCTGGTGCAGGGGTGAAAGATTCACATTTTTGGATCATTAGAATCTCTTCTGGGGTGGAAGTGATCTGTATAAGAAGAACAGATTGCACCTGAATTGAAAGAGGGCTAATATACTGGTGGGGAGATTTATTAGAACTGCTCAGGGTGACTTAAACTAGTAAGGAAGGGATGTAGGACCCAGGCAGATAGTGAAGAAAGAGATCAGTCTGGGACTGGTGTTGAGAAAAGGAACAAGTCAAACAGTCAGGAACAAAGGAGAGAACTAAGTAGAACTGATAAATGTATAGGTAAGGCAGATAAATTCTGCATGGTTGGGAACATTGGACTGGAATATTGTAGCAATTAGGGATGTGGCTCAGGGATGGATAGGACTGGCAGCTTAATGTTCCAGCCTACAGATGCTATAGGAAGGATAGAAAGGGGGCAAGAGAGGAGGGGGGAGTGGCGTTTTTGAATAAGGATAACATTATGGTTGTACTTAGCATATTCCTGGGAATACGTCCAAAAAAGTTATTTGGGTGGAGCTGAGAAATAAGAAACAGATGATCACCCAATTGGGATTGTATCATAGCCCTCACGCCCACTCTCCCCCAAAATAGTCAGTGGGGAAATTGAGAAGCAAATTTGGAAGGAAATCTGTTATCTTTTAGAATAATAAGGTAGTAATGGTCAGGGATTTTAACTTTCCAAACATAGACTGGGGCTGCCATAGTGTTAAGGGCTTGGATGAGAGCAAGTTAAGTGTGTAAAAGAAAAAGTTTACATTTGAGTACGTGGATGTACCTACTGCAGAAGGTGCAAACCCTGACCTCCTGGGAAGTAAGGCAGGTGACTGAGGTGTCAGTGGAGGAGCACTTTGGGGCCAATTCTATTCGTTTCATAACAGTGATGGAAAAGGATTGACTGGATCTAAAAGTTGAAGTTCTAAATTGGAGAAAGGCCAATTTTGATGGGCAAGAACTTTCAAAAGCTGATTGGGGCAGATGTTTGCAGGTAAAGGGACAACTGGAAAATGGGAAGCCTTCAGAAATGAGATAATAAGAGCCCAGAGAGAGTACGTTCCTGTTAGGGTGATGGATAGTTCCCCAGGACCTGATTACATGTACCCTAGGACTTGTTGGGAAGCTAATAGTGATTTCTGAGCCCCTTGTTGAGATTGTTGTATTGTTGATAGCCACAGGTGAGGTGCCAGGTGACTGGAAGTTGGTGAATATACATACAGAAGGTGGTAAGGAAAAGCCAGGGACCACAAGTGACCCTGATGTACTGCTGGGCAAGTTGTTGGAGGGGATCGTGATGGACAGGATTTTAATGTACTTGGAAAGGCAAGGACTGATTAGGGGTAGTCGACATGGTTTTGTGCATGGGAAATCATGTCTTTTAACTCAATTGATGCTTTTGAAGAAGTAACAAAGAAGTCTGAGCAGTGGTCGTGATCCAAATTGACTCCAGTAAGGCGTTCCACAAGGTTCTGCACGATAGACTGGTTCGCAAAGTTAGATCACATGGAATACAGGGAGAACTAGCCATTTGGATACAACTGCCTCGAAGGTAGAAGACAGAGGGTGGTGGTGGAGGGTTGTTTTTCAGACTGGAGGCCTGTGACCAGCAGAGTGCCACAAGGATTGGTGCTGGGTCCACTACTTATTGTTATTTATACAAATGATTTGGATGCAAGCCTAAGAATTATAGTTAGTAAGTTTGCAGATGACATCAAAATTGGAGACATAGTGGACAGCGAAGAAGGTTACCTGACAATTGTCAATAATTTCACGATCACCATCTTCATTCAAAATTGTTATTGACTTCAATTTCTGCCATCTGCCATGGTAGGATTCCCGAAACATTTCCCAAATCTTTTTAATTGGAATAAGGCAAATTCTAATGGTATGAGACAACTTTCAAAAGTCAATTAGAGTAGACTGATCACAGGTTAAAGAACATCCTGACAAGTGGGAGGCATTCAAGAATATGATGATGAGTGTTCAGGGGCCATTTTGTTCCTGTTAGAATGAAATGTAAGGCTGGTAAGGTTAAGGAACAATGAATGAATGAAGCTATTGAGGTTCTTGTCAAGAATAAACTGGAATCTTATTTTAAATATAGGCAACTTGGTTCAATTGAGTCTCTTAATCAGTAGGAGAAAGTGAGGACTGCAGATGCTGGAGAATCAGTTGAGAATTGTGCTGGAAAAGCACAGCAAGTCAGGTAGCATCCAAGGAGCAGGAGAATCGACATCTCAGGCATAAGCCCTTAATCAGGAATGTGGCAGAACCGGGTAGTGTGGGGTTCGGAGACTGAGGTTGGAGGTGTGGGTGGGAGATTCCCTGAGGTGATGAGGTTGTGGATGGTCTGGGAGATGATTGGTGAGGTTGTAAGCGAGGGGACAGTCAGAGGTGGTGTCTGGCTTTTGTCCGAAATGAGACAGTGTAGATAATGTCCAAATAGTTCTGGTCGAGGAATCCTGAATTTGGAGTTAAGTATATGAGAGTTTGGTGTACTTGCATTCCTTGATGTCGGGGGGGAAAAAGCATTTGTTGAGTGTGTGGATCATTCTCAGGATGAAGAATAGCAGAGGTCCTTTGCAAGTCTACAAAAGTGTGGCCCTGAACTGGACCAGGGCTGACTGCAGGGAGAGTAGGTTGTGGCACATGGCTGCGAATGTGGAGCAGACGATCCAGAGGGAGAACCACTTCTGGAGGCTTTGGATTTGCTGTTACCCAGTCAGGTCCAAATTGTGATGGTCTGAATGTAGTCTGGAATCCACATGGGATGAGTCGGTTGCATCAGCATGTGCTGAGGAAGGAAACTTTGGCTGGAGTAGCGGGTTTGCTACTCATCATGATTGATGAGGTTGAGGGCAGAGGAGGATGCAGTGAGAGGGAGAGAGAGAGAGAATCGGAGATCCTTGTGGAGGGAGGGGCAGAACTACTTCAAGGTGGGCATCCTTGGAAGAGGCTTTGCAGTAAGGTTATAACAAACAGGAGAAAGTGAGGACTGCAGATGCTGGAGATCAGAGTCAACGAGTGTAGCAATGGAAAAACACAGCAGGTCAAGCAGCTTTCAAGGAGCAAGAGAAATGATGTTTCAGGCATAAGCCCATCATCAGGAGTGTGTGGGTATTCTTAAGAAAGAAATCAAGACGACAAAGTGAGGATATGAGATAAAATTGGCAGGTAAGGTTAAAGATAACCCGGGAATTCTACAAATACATTGAGCAGGTGGATAACTAGAGAGCTGGTAGGGCCTCTTTAAAGATCAAGGTGTTGCCTTTGTGTTGAACCCCAGGAGAAGGTGCAGATTGTAAATGAATATTTCGCGTCAGTTTTAATTGTGGAGAAAGAAATGGAATCTGGAGAATACAGAGAAATAAATTGATATTTTAAAAACAATTCACAAGATGGAAAAATCTCCGCGACCTGATTTAATGTATCTAAAAATATTGGGGAAGTAAGGGAGAAAATTGTGAGATCCCTTGCAGAAATAATTGCACTACAGGTGAGGTGCCTGATGACTGGAAGGCAGTTAATCTTGAAACTTTTGTTAAGAAAGGTTGTGAGGAAAAACTGATGAGCTATAGACCTGTGAGTCTGACTTTGGTTATGGATAAATTGTTGGAGGTGATTATAAAAGGTAGGATTTCTGGATGTTTAAATGGGCAAAAATTGATAAGGAATAGTCAGCATCGTTTTGTGCAAGGAAAGTAGTGTCTCACAACCTGACTGGAGTTTTTTGAGGAAGTTACCAAAACGATTGGTTATGGCAGAGCCATAGACATTTATTTAGATTTTAGTGAAGTCTTTGCCAAGGTTCCAATTGGTAGAATAATTAGTGAAGTTAGGTCACATGGATTCAGGGTTTCAGGGTGACTTGCCCATTGGATACATAATTGGCTTAATGGCAAGAGCGTGGTGGTGGAGGATTGCTTTTCAGACTAGAGGTCTGCCACTTGTGCTGTTCCAAAGGGATTGGTTCTGGGTCCTCTTTGGCAAATATATAAATGGCTTTGGATGAGACTATAGAAGGTATGGTTAGTAAGTTTGCAGTGGCAGCAAAATTGGTGGCATAGACAATGAAGAAGGCTTTCAAAGATACATAGGGATCTTGATCAAGTGGGTCAATGGGCCGAAAATGGCAGATGGAGTTCAATCTGGATAAATGAGCTATCACATTTTTGTGCTGCAAACAAAAGCAGGGCTTATACAGTTAATGGGTAGGGCCTTGGTAGTGTTGTAGAACAGAGAGACCAGGGGTTCAGAGGGACAGTGCTTTGAAATTTATGTCATATAAGTGGTTCAAAATGCATTTGGCATGCTTGCCTTCTTTGCCCAGTCCTTAGATTATAGGAGTTTGGAAGTCATGTTGAGATTGTGTAGGACATTGGTGAGGCCTCTTGTGAATTACAGTGCCCAGTTCTGGTTGCCCAGTTATTGGAAGGATATTATAGAGCTGGAGAGGGTTCAGAAAAGATTGGCCAGGATGTTGCTGGGTGTGGAAGGTTTAAGTTACAAAAACAAAAGCTGGATAGGTTGGGATCATTTTCACTGGAGATTGAGGTGTGAAATGATTAGAAGTTCATAAAACAGAAATATAGGTAGAGTTAATGACAGTTGTCTTTACCTTGGATGGGGGATTTCAAGACTAGGGGGCACGTTTTAAGGACAGAGATTTTTAAAATTCATGAGGCAAATATTTTTCACAACAGGTAGTTCGTGAGAAATGAACTTCTTGAAGTGGCGGATTTGTGTACAATACAACGTTTAAAAAACATTTGGGTAGATACACGAATAGGAAAGATTCGGAGGAATACGGGCCAGGAGCAGGCAGGTGGCGCTAGGTTTGTTTGGAGCATATTTGGCATGGACTGGTTGGACTGAAGGGTCTGTTTCCATGTTGTATGACTCTCTCATGCCTTGAAGCCACCTATATAAGGATATATTAGTTTGGAAGCATTTCAGAGTCGGTCTACTCCATTTGATTGCAGCTTGTCTTATGAGGAAAGATTGCACCTGTTTTCATTAGAATTAAGAATGAGAAATTATCATTTGAAATATGATTGAGGGAGCTTGACAGGATGGATGTTGGGAGAATGTTTTTCCCTCTGAGGAATCTCGAGGTGGGGAACACAGTTTCTGAGATAGGGATATGAAGATGAGGAATAATTTTGTCTGAGTTGATATGTTTTTGAATTCTCTACTCCAAGTTCTGTGGAAGCTGTTCATTCCCTCTATTCAAGGATGAGATAGATAGACTTTTGAATTGGTGGTTTGTGGTAGCAGTCAGCAAAGTTGAGGCGAGCCAGTAATTAGATGAGTCTCGCCTTACTGAATGATGGAGCAGGTTTGAGAGGTTGAATGGTGAACTATTTCTTATGTTCTTGATAAACCAAGAGGAAAAATCAGTAAAACTGGTGAATGCCACCTACTGGTCCAAATCATCTAGATACATTTGGATCCAGCTCATTCATTTCCAAGTATTGCTGTTTTCATTCCCTCTGAAGTTTTTACTCCTACCTGAGGAGTGTAATTATGCTAACCTTTTTTATAGAATCCCTATGGTGTGGGAATAGGCATTTTGGCCCAACACATGCTCCCTGCCCACCAAATCCCTATAACTCCGCAACCCTGGCTAATGCACCTATCTCTCGCATCCCTGGACACTATGGACAATTTAGTATGGCCAATCGACCTAATCTGCACATCTTTGGACTGTGGGAGGAAACTGGAGCACCAAGAGAAACCCATGCAGCTACTGGGAGAATGTGCAAATTCCACACAGACAGTTGACTAAGTTTGGAATTGAACTCTGTTCACTGGTGCTTTGAGGTAGCAGTGCTGACCACTAAGCCACTCTGCTGTCAATCTTGTTCTCCTGTTCATTTTGTTCATTGGTGTTCCCTGTAATAAGCAAACTGTTTGCAACTCATGATAATGTGAGTAAAATGCGGATGAGACAAAATTAATTTGTCCCTCTGAGTATGAAGAAAACGGCAGCTGGAAAAGGCCAGCAGGTCTCTTTAGTTGAATCCACATATGTGTAACATCCTGTACAACGTATACTCTCATCTACTGGGATAATAAAGTGAAGAACTGCAAATGCTAGAGATCTCAAACAAAACATAAATTGCAGGAGAAGCTCAGTAGGTCTGGCAGTATCTGGAGGAAGAAAGCAGAGTTAAAACTTTGACTTTGTCAGAACCAGGCGAACCAGAACTCGGAAACTGAGAGTCAGTTTGTGGTTTATGGGAAAAATGAAATGACAATTTGGCTCTGATTGTAATGGATGATGGGGGAAGAGTAAATCAGGAGATGAGGAACTTTTAAGGCAGTGCATTAGTTATGGGTGACTTTAATCTTCGTGCAGGTTGAGAAAACATTGGCAGAGGTAGCCATGTGGAAGAATTCAGTGTATTTGGGACAGCTCAGAACAATTTATTGTGGATATAAACAGTGATCAGGTAATGAGAGAGGTTTACTAAATAATCTCAGTAGATGTTCCCCTAATGAACAATGACCATTTTCAGTTTCAGACTGAGAAATGTGGGTCAGAAATAACTATGCCTTATTTAAGAGGGGTTAGAGAGGACTGGGAATGGAGTTTATATAAGACAGTTGAGGCACAGTGGCAGATTATTAATAAAATAGCTCAAAGGTTATACCCAGAAATGAAGAAAGATTCTAGGAAGAAGATCTATGCTTATCCAAGTAAGTTCAGGATAGGAACAAATTTGAGGAAAAAAGATCATACGTTGGGAAAAACTAATGGTAAGATTTAAAATAACCAAATAATTAGAGGAAAAAGATAAACCTTGATGCTTTACTTGAAAGTAATATCATTAATGCACAGTAAGTAAGTGAACACAGGCCCTTTTAGAGACCAAGTTTGGGGAAAGAAATAAACAAGTAGGAAATGGCGGGAGTAGAATAGATACTTAGCATCAATCTTGATGGTAGAAGGTATTAATAACATTCCAAGAATACTAAATAAACAAGGGGCAAAATGAGCGATAATACCACAAATATAATGAGCAAAATTGCGTAGGAAACTAATGGGACAAAATGCCAACATGTCCACTGGATTTGATCGGTTGTATTCGAGAACTCTAAAGGAAGTAATTACAGAAGTAGTGGGTGAACATATCTTCCAAATTTGTCTGACAATTTTCATGAAATTATTTGAGATAAAGCAGCACAGACAAAAGGGGACCAGTAGATGTGATATATTTGGCTTTCCAAAAAGTGTATGGTAAGAGTAGTCAATTTGCAAAATTCTTCACTGTAGAGGGTTGTTGACTGGGTCACTAAGTGCTCAAAACTGAAGTACATTTTTAATCATTCCTGAAGAAGGGCTCATGCCCGAAACGTCAATTCTCCTGCTCCTTGTATGCTGACCTGCTGCACTTTTCCAGCAACACATTTTCAGCTACATTTTTAATCAGTAAGGGAATCGAGGACTGAGGGAAAAGCAGAAGTGAAGTGGATTATCTGGTTAGTCATTATCTCATTGAATGGCAGAATGGCCTGATTTTGCTCCTTTGTATGGTCCTGTAATCTTAGACCCGCATACAGGAAGCCTTGTAGATTCTAAGTGTATGATAATGGTGTACCAGTTGGCATGGGTCCCCTGGGTCATGATGGCGGAACATTCTAGAGCATGCAGACTGACTGCGATAGAAATCAAAGTATAAATTTAAAGCATTTTCTATATAGAAATACCTTGGAGATAGATTAATATGAGAGTCAAATATAGATGGAATGCATCAGAATTGCAAAGTATGCAGTTTTTACCTTGTTTTGATACAGGTGAATTTGTTTTGAATTTTAAGAATGGAGATTCCATCTATTCAAATTCTGCCCACACAATCGGTTTTGAATTAGTTAAGGCAAACTCTTGTGATCAAAGATTAGGTTGAAGAATGCAGACATGTTATTTGGTTAAATTATCAACAAGTGAGTACATAAGTCCATCTGTTCAGCTATGAAGATATCCAAAAGCAGGTGGACAACATGTCAGAACAAGAACTTGTTACACTGGAGTGCAACAGTTAAAGAATTTGTCTGTTCAGAGATATAGTGCGAACCATTAGAAACCAACATGCTGCTTATCAGCAGTCACAGTCCATGCTAATTGATGAGAAAAAGAACTTGACACACCTTTTATGTCCTCAAAAATATCAGTGTACTTCGTGTCTTTAATGTATCATCTTTGAAATGCATTTACTTGTTACATAGGCAACAAGAATACCTTAAAATAAGGTATTCGTTTGTGTCCACAATCAACAAAATGGTCATAATTTCTTTCAAAATACACAGCTGAATTCTTTTCGTCATGTCCCAGATGACAGTAAAAGGCTGAAAGACATTATTTTGAAGAAGCACAGTAGGGTTGTCATTCTGCCATTTGATTTAAACTGAAAGCTTAGAGTTTTATGTGCATTGCACTGCTGACCAGTCTAGGGGCTTCCTGACAATATTACTTTGTGGGGGAGGGGATTGCAGGGTAGCGTAGTAGGAAGTATCGCGGTACTGTTGCAAATCCCTTCAATCTGCTCAGCTCTGTTCGGAAAGATTATGGCTAAATTTCTACACTAGCTGTTCTTCCCCACCCTATCCTTATGTTTTACTTGTTATCTTTCTCAGCAAACTTTGTATTTCAACAGTTTTTTGCAGAACCTCAGGATGTCCACAAAGTGTTTTGCAGCCAGTGAAGTACTTTTTCAATTGTAGTTGCTGATGCTTTGTAATCAAGATAGTGGAATCAAGGGTTATGGAGATAAGGCAGGAAGAGGATACTGATTAGGAATGATCAGCCATGATCATATTGAATGACGGTGCAGGCTCGAAGGGCTGAATGGCCTACTCCTGCACCTATTGTCTATTGTCTATTGTAATTGGCTCAACAGTTTATCCTGATGCAGTCTGACCTGGGGAAACAATTCGACCTCTTCAAATATTTTATATATCTCAATAAGATTATTTTCTTTTATTACTATCTTTATCAAATTTTACTTGATCCCTCCTATTGCACCTCATTGGGATAGTGAAAATCAAGCCATCTTATTCCCAGAATCTTCACAGTAGTTAGTGGTGGAGGGTTGTTTTTCAGACTGGAGGCCTGTGACCAGTGGAGTGCCACAAGGATCGATGCTGGGTCCACTACTTTTCGTCATTTATATAAAATGATTTGGATGTGAGCACAAGAGGTATTGTTGGTGAGTTTGCAGATGACACCAAAATTGGAGGTGTAGTGGACAGCAAGGAAGGTTACCTCAGATTGCAACAGGATCTTGATCAGATGGGCCGATGGGCTGAGAAGTGGCAGATGGAGTTTAATTCAGATAAATGTGAGGCGCTGCAGTTTGGAAAGGCAAATCCGGGCAGGACCTATACACGTAATGGTAAGGTCCTAGGGAGTGTTGCTGAACAAAGACCTTTGAGTGCAGGTTCATAGCTCCTTAAAGTAGAGTCGCAGGAGATAGGATAGCAAAGGCAACATTAGGTATGCTTTCCTTTATTGGTCAGAGTATTGAGTACAGGAGTTGGGAGGTCATGTTGCAGTTGTAGAGGACGTTAGTTAGGCCACTTTTGGAATATTGTATGCACTTCTGGTCTCCTTCCTATCGGAAGGATGTTGTGAAACTTGAAAGGGTTCAGAAAAGATTTACAAGGATCTGAGCTATGGGGGAGGCTGAATAGGTTGGGGCTGTTTTCCCTGGACCGTTGGGGGCTGAGGGGTGATCTTCTAGAGGTATATAAAATTATGAGGGGCATGGATCGGATAAATAGACAAATTATTTTCCCTGGAGTTGTGGAGCCCAGAACTAGAGTGCATAGGTTTAGGGTCAGAGGGGAATGGTATAAAAGAGATCAAAGGGGCAACTTTTTCACACAGAAGAGGAAGTGGTGGAGGCTAGTACAATTGCAACATTTAAAAGGTATCTGGTTAGGAATATGAATAGGAAGGGTTTGGAGGGATATGGACTGGGTGCTGGCAGGTGGAACTAGATTGGGGTGGGATATCTGGTATGGGTGAGTTGAACCAAAGGATTTGTTTCTGTGCTGTACATCTCTATGGCTCTAGGCGGCACAGTGGCTCAGTGGTTAGCACTGCTGCCTCACAGTGCCAGGGACCCGGGTTCAATTCCCACCTTGGGAAACTGTCTGTGTGGAGTTTGCACATTCTCCCTGTGTCTGCGTGGGTTTCCTCCGGGTGCTCCGGTTTCCTCCCACAGTCCAAAGATGTGTAGGTTAGGTGAATTGGCCATGCTAAATTGCCTATAGCGTTAGGTGAATTAGTCAGGGTAAATGTAGGGGAACGGGTCTGGGTGGGTTGCTCTTCGGAGGGTCGTTGTGGACTTGTTGGGCCGAAGGGCCTGTTTCCACACTGTAGGGAATCTAATCTATGACTATTTTGAACTAGCATGAAGATTTTCCCAATTTATCTCTCTTTTAGAGTTGGGTTGACAGAAAACACAGACCAGATTTGTGTATCTAATGAGAATTACTCTTTGTTACAAATTGATGAAGTTTAACTCCAGATGAACAGTTATGAGCAGGTTGATATACAGCTCTACTAGTTAAAACTCTAACCCCTTTATAAATACTCCGTCTGCACACGCATATAGACAGATACAAGAAAACATAGATTTCAATAGTTCCTGTCTAGACTGTTTGTTGAGAAGCCCCCTTTTCTGACCAGAATGCAGCGGTTAAATATACCTTCACTTGATTTGAAGGAGGCATGTTGTGACTGCTTTGTACTTTTGAAGGCCTCTGAATTATTAAATGACAGTCCCTGCTTACAGCATCCAGTGAATGAAAATATACTCACCGTCTTCAGGCTTGAGGTGCTTTTTACTGCAGAATTCTGATTATTTCTGACCGAAACATTCACCCACAAGCTGTTCAGCTACCCAGGAGTCAGTCGCATGATTGGCTGGCAGGATGCCTTTGTGCCAGTGAAATGGTGACTAGTCATCAATTAACTACTTATTGCCAACCAAATCCACATCTGTGGATTTTTGTGAAATCAAATCTCAACGGAAAAGCCATCCAAAGTTTTATATATCTCTGTTGTAAATTCTGGATTATTTCATTTCCTATTTGGCATCGCTTATCTCCAACTAAGCAAGTGGGCAACAAGTTGGAAGATGGAATCGCATGTGACGTTATGGCCTTTGGTAGGTTGAATAGTGGACCTGAATATTATTTAAATGGAGATGGCGAGCAGAAGGCTACTGCAGACTAAACATTAGCATCCAAGTTCAATGGCAATTAAAACGTTTGTTGTTATCTCAAAGACAGAGGAGTGTAAAAGTAGGGAGGTTTTGCTAAAACTGTAAAAGGCACTAATCAGACCACAACTGGAATATTCTGAGCAGCTTTAATCTGCTTTCCTAAGGAAGGATACACTTGCATTGGAACCTGTCCAGAGAAATTTCACTCAGCTGATATCATGTACGAAAGGACCTGTCTTATGATGACAGATTAAATTGAGCATGTACTCACTGAAAGTTCTAAGAATAAGAATTGATCTTATTGAAATATCCGAATTCTTTAGAGACTTGACAGGACAGTTGCAGTATGTTGGAGACAAAATTGATTTGGTCGTGCAAGAGACATGGTAGCTGTGGAAGCATGTTTCCTGACTGGAGGTCTCTGGCCTTTGCTTTTCAAGAATTAGTGCTGGGACCTCTGTTTATGACTCGGATGGAAATGATGCCTGCAAGATTATCAAACTACCTACGTGATCATTGGTGAAGTTGTGGATAGTCAGGAAGTTTATTGAAAAATGCAGCATGAGGTAGACCAGTTGGAAAGTTGGACGGAGAAATGGCAGATGGAGCCTAATCCAGACAAGTATGAGATATATTCTGCTGCCTCACAGCGCCAGAGACACGGGTACAATTCCCGCCTCAGGCGACTGTCTGTCTCTGTGGAGTTTGCACATTCTCCCTGTGTCTGTGTGGGTTTCCTCTGGGTGCTCCGGTTTCCTCCTACAGTCCAAAAAGAAAAAGTGTAGGTTAGGTGAATTGGCCATGCTAAATTGCCCGTAGTGGTAGATGTAGGGCCTGTTTCCACACTAAGTAATCTAATCTTTTTTTTTAAAAAGATGAATGCAAGAAGAAAGCATACAGTATGCCTCACCACGCCAGGGATCTGTATTTGATTCCAGCCTCAGGTGACTGTCTGTGTGGAGTTTGCATATTATCCCAGTGTCGGTGTGGGTCTCGTCAGGGTGTTCAGTTTTTTCCTTGCACAGTCCAAAAGATGTGCAGGTTAGGTGAATTGGCCATACTAAATTGCCCTAATTGTTCAGGGGTGTGGAGGCAAGGTACGTTAGTCAAGGAGTAGAATGGGTTTGGTGTCTGGATGGGTTACTCTTTGGAGGGTCAGTGTGGACTTGGAGGGATTCTGTGAACATGATAAATGGTAGGACTCTGAAGCATTGATATACAGAGGTATTTTGGGGTTCAAATCTGTAGTTCCCTGAAAGTGGCAACATACTTGCCTTCAGTTGGGGCATCGCATTTTTAAAGTTGGCAAGTCATGTTGCAGCTTTGTAAGACTCTGGTTAGGCCACAATTGGTGTATTGTGTGCAGTTCTGGTCACCACACTACAGAAGAATGTGGAGGTTTCTGACATGGTGCAGAAAATGTGTACTGAGATACTGGTTTGGAATCTGTTGGCAAACCGGAATAGCTTTTGCTAGAGTGGCTGAACCTGAGGGGCAACCTGATAGAAGTATTTAAAATTGAGACGCATGGATGGGGTAGGTAGTCAGTCTTTCTCCCAGGGTGGAAAAATCAAATACTAGGGACACAGATTTTATTGTGAGATGGGACAATCTTAAAGCAGATAGTGTTAAAATCTTTCCTCAAGCTGAGCGTGGTAGGTATCTGGAATGTGCTGCCAGGGTAGGGATTAGAAGCAGGTGCTGTCGCAACATTAAAGAGGCATTTTGACAGATGTGAGCAGGTAGGGAATAAAGGGATATATTCCATGTGCAGGCATATGAGACCGTTTTAGAATGGCATCATGGTCAGCAAAACCACGGTGGGCCAAAGAGCCTCTGCTGCACTGTACTGTGTTCTAAGGGGTCACGCATTTAAGGCAGATGGGAAGGAATTTCTTTTCTAGGTAGTGCACCGGTGGAATTCTTTATCACAGAGGGCGGTTGATGCTCGATTGTTCAGCGTATTCAAGGCAGATTTTAACTCAGTAAGGGAATCAAGCTTTTTAGGGGAAAAGACTGGAAAGTGGAGTTGAAGGTCAGCCATTAACTCATTGAGTGGCAGAGTAGACTTGTGGGCTGAATGGTCGTCTTCTGTTCCTGTGTCTTACGGTGAGGAAATTACGGTTGATTATTATAGTTGAAGCTTTTTGTCCTTTACCTGTTCTTCGAAGATTTAAAAATGCTATATGCACCTCTTGAAACTGGGATGTTTTGGTCAATCACTTGGAAACCAAAGAAAACCATAGGTTTTTATCTTCCCAGCTTTGGGGTTATAGTACAGCATTGTCCATTCTGCCCATGCTGCACATTGCCGTTGTGAGGAACCTCAGCAGATGCTTAGGGCTATAATTTTGGTTTAAATCTGTGCACTGAGTGGTTTATAGCTCCCAGAGCAGAAAACCTTGAGCATTGTTCAGCATCTGTTTCTAAACATCATTTCGAGGGCCGTGCAATTAAAGTAGTTCAACCTGAAGTAAAGGGGCTGTTGGATGAGACATCTGTTGATGTGAGTCACTGAGGTTGACATGAAGAAGGGGGATGGTGGGGAGAAGTTAATGAATTTATTTTTAATTCTTTGCCAAGTACTGCTGTTTTTTTGTGGTGTGAGAGAGAGGGAGGCTGACCAAGTTGGTTTTGCATGTGAAACACAAATACTGCTGAGGGATTGGCCTCTGGAATTCCCAAAAAGAACATCAGTGAGGAAATTGTTGTAACACTGGGCGGCAACAAAGCTGTGTTATTTAATTGAGTTTCAGATGATGTCTGAAATCACGCTGTATTTGAGATACAGTAACATGAAGAAATTGGCAGGTTGTAATTTTGTTCTGACATGTCAAAGTTACATTTGTCCACTTGCTGCTGTGATGTCACTGGCAGCAAATTTCATCAAAATATGAGAAAACTGACACAATCCCTTGAGTAATTCCAGAAGTTTTATACACACCATGCATTGTATAGATTAACTTCGGTCCCTGGTTAGTTTGTTTATACTTAACAGGATTAAGTTAATGAGAGAACTTGGCATTGCAAATACATCTGTAAATATTTTTGCAGATGGTTTTGAAGTATTCCACAATAATAATATGTGACTGCTGCTTCAAGATTCAGATGCTAATGTTATGTGATATAATAGTGATCTATTCTGACACTGAACTAGCGTTTGATCAGTTGTGTTCCTTTGCTGTCCGTTCCTCAGATGAGGGTTGAATGAACCCTTTCTCATGGGCTGCATTGCTCACTTTTAAGTTGTAGTCAATGTGAAATAAAGCCTCAGCATGTGGCTGAACAGTTTAATTGGCTTCTGACGCAACAGCAGGCTACAGCCTCCACAGCAACCCTTCAAACTCAAGTTAGCAACAGCTGAAGTACAACATCACCATTCTGTCACCCAGAACGAATGGTATTTGGCCAAACTGAGATGTTGATTTATCCTGTGCTTCAGTGAAACTTGAGATCTGGCTGTATTTTGGAGTGAAAGTCTTGGACAGCAATGTTGGCAGTAGATATGCAGAGTTTGTGTGGAGTGTTTGACTGTGTTGTGAAGAACACAAGAAACAGGAGTAGGCCACTCAGCATACTTTGTCGACTCTGCCAGACCATAAGATCATGGCTGATCTGACAAGATTTTAACTCTTCCTCCTTGTCTGTCCCTCAACCCTTTTTATTTCCTTGTCGAACAAAAACCTATCCAACTCCACCTTGACTGACGCAGCTTTTGCTGCTTTTTGGGGTAGAAAATTCCGAAGACTGGCAATCGACTGAATGAAGAAATTCCTCCTTACCACTATCTTAAAGAATTCAAATGAAGGCTGCCATTCTTAATCATTTGCTAAGCCTCCATGCTGGCGTTTTGATTCATGTACGAGGACAGAATGTTTTGCAATTGCTCTCCACTTGAATAATTTTCCGCTTTTTTATTCTTCCTGTCAAAGTGGACAATTGTGTGTTTTTCCCAGTTTATACTTGTTTGTGCCAATTTTTAAATAGAATCCCTACAGTGTGGAAACAGGGCTTTTGGCCCAACAGGTCCAAGCCGATCTTCCGAAGAGTAACGTACCCAGACCCAGTTCCCTACCTTATTAACCTATATTTACTCCTGACTAATGCACCTAACCTACACAGCCCTGAACAATATGGACAATTTAGCACTGCCATAGAACAGTACAAGCCCTTCGGTCCGCTGTTGCGCTGACCTACGAAGTGATCTGAAGCCCATCTGACCTACTCTATTCCATTATCATTCATATATTTATCCAGTGACCATTTAAATGCCCTTAAAGTTGTTGAGTCTCCTACTGTTGCAAGTAGGGCATTCCATGCCTTTACTACTCTGAGTAAAGAACCTACTTATGACATCTGTCCGATTTATTTATCACCCCTCAATTTAAAGCTCATGCTAGCCAACACCATCCAGGAAAAAGGCTCTCACTGTCCATTGTATCTAATCCTCTGATCATCTTGTGCACCTCTATTAAGCCACCTTCTCTCGAATGGAAACCGCCTCAAATCCCTCAGCCTTTCCTCTTAAGACCTTCTCTCCGTATCAGGCAACATCCAGATAAATCTCGTCTGCACCTTTTCCAATGCTTCGACATCCTCCTCTTAATGCGAGACCAGAACTATATGCAATACTACAAGTGTGGCCACACCAGGGTTTTGTACAGCTTCAACATGACGTCATGGCTCCGAAACTCAATCCCTCTACAAAATAAAAGCTAACACACCATAAGCCACCTATCAACCTGGACGGCAACTTTCAGGGATCTATGCACATGGACATAGATGTCTCTGCTCATTCACACAACCAAGAATCTTATTATTATTCCAGTACTTTGTCTTGCTGTTATTCCTTCCAAAGTGAATCACCTCACCCTTTTCCACATTAAACTTCATTTGTCACCTCTCAGATAAGCTGCAGAGCTGGGCTATGTCCCTCTGTAACTGGCAGCATACCTCCATACTATCCACCACTCCACTGATTTTTGTGTCATCCGCAAGTTTACTAACCCATTCTTTTATGCCCTGAAGTCATTTATAAAAATGACAAACAACAGTGGCCCCAAAACAGATCCTTGCGGTACAGCACGAGTAACTGAACTCCAGGATGAACATTACACCTCAACCATGAACCCCTGTCTTCTTAGAGCAGGCTAATTTCTGATCCAAGCCACTAAATCACCCTCAATCCCATGCCTCTGTATTTTGTGCAATAGCCGACTGTGGGGAGCCTTTACTGAAATCCATATAAACCACATCAACCGCTTTACCCTCACCCACCTTTTTGGTCAACTTCTCAAAGAACTCAGTAAGTGAGGCATGACTTAGTTTTAACAAAACCATGTTGACCAGCCCTAAGCAAATGAATCCTTTCTAGTTCATTATAAATCCTGTTTCTCATCGTTTGCAACAGTTTGCCCATAACCAAAGTTAGTTCACTGGTCAATAATTACCAGGGTTATCTCTACTCCCCTTCTTGAATAAGGGGACAGCATTTGCTATCCTCCAGTCAACTGGCTCTATTCCTGTAGACAGTGACGCCATAAAGATCAAAGCTGGAAGGCTCTGCAATCTCCTCAGCTTCCCCAGGGAATCCTAGGATAAATCGCATCTGACCCAGGGGGCTTAGCAATTCTGGAATGTGTGAAAAAAGATGACACCACCTCCTTTATGAGCCTCAATCCTGTCTAGTCTAATAGCCTGTATCTAAGTATTCTCCTTGACACTACTGTCTTTTTCCAGTGTGAATACTGATGAAAAATATTTATTTAGTGCTGCTGTTATCTCTTCAGACTCCACACACTACTATCCTTGACTGGCCCCAATCTTAACCTAGTCATTCTTTTATTCCTGACATACCGATAGAAAGCTTTAGGGGTTTCTACCTGCTAAAGACTTCTCATGTCCCCTCCTGGCTCTTCTTATCTCTCTTCTTAGGTCTTTCCTGGCTATCTCGTAACTCTCAAGCACCCTAACTGAGTCCTTACATCTCATGTTTACGTAAGCCGCCTCCTTCCTCTGGACAAGAGATTCAGCTTCTTGTGTCACCCATGGCTCCCTCACCCGACCGCTTCCTCCCTGCCTGAATGGGACATAGTTATCAAGGGCACGCAGTAGCTGTTCATTGAATAATTTCCACATTTCAAACGTGCCCATCCCCTGCAGTTTCCTTTCCTACCCTATGCATCCTAAATCTTGCCTAATTGCCTCCTAATTGTCTTTCCCCCAGCTATATGTCCTGTGGTATATACCTAAACCTCTGTCGCTAAAGTAAACTTAACTGAATTGTGGTCACTATCACCAAATTGCTCACCTCCCTCCAAATCTAACACCGGGCCTGGTTCATTACCCAGTACCAAATCCAATATGGCATCGCCCCTTGTTGGCCTACCTACATACTGTGTCAGAGAACCTTCTGCGCACGTTGGACAAAAACAAACCCATCTAAAGTGTCGAACTATAACTTTACAAATATTGACTGGCAACACTAAAGTCCCCCATAACAGCTACCCTGTTACTTTAACTCCTATCCAGAATCATCTTTGCAATCCTTTCTTTACTTCTCTGGAATTTTTCAGAGGACTATAGAAAACTCCCGATCCCCAGGGTGTCCCTCCTTTCCTGTTTCTAATCTCTGTCCGTACTACCTCAGTAGACGAATCCTCATCAAACGTCCGTTCTGCCACTGTAATCCTGTCCTTTACTAACAATGCCAAACCTCCCCCTGTTTTACCACCTTCCCTGTTCTTAACTGAAATGTCTAAATCCACGACCCTGCAACAACCTTTCCTGTACCTGCTCTATCCAGTCTCCAAAATGGCCACAACATCGACATCCCAGGTACCAACCCATGCTGCAAGTTCACCCACCTTATTCCGATGCTCCAGGTGTTGAAGTAGAGACACACTTCAAACCAGTTGGCACACTCTTGCGAACTTGGAAACCTTATTTATGACCATTTTCATTAGAAAACCTGTAGTTGGGGTGGACCTGATTGAGGTCAACAAAATCATGAGCGATATGGACAAGGTGAATAGCAAGAAACTGTTCCCCAGAGTTGGGGGTCTCAATCACTAGGGGTCACGAGCTCAAGGAGAGAGGGGAAAAGTTTCAGGGAGATATGCGTGGGAAATTCTTCATGCAGAGGGTAGGTATATACCCTCTGCATGGAATGTGTTGTTTACAGAGGTGATAGAGGCAAGTGCAATAGCACATATAAGATGCATTTAGACTGATACATTAATGGGCAGGGAGCAGAGGGATACAGACTCTTGGAAAATAGGTGACAAATTTAGATGATGAGGGCCTTTTTCCTCAGATGGTAATGGCTAGCACAAAGGGATTTTGCTTTAAATTGAGGGGTGATAGGACTGATGTCAGAAGTTGTTTCTTTACTCAGTCATATGGGCATGGAATGCCGTGTCTGCAACTGTAGTAGACTCACCAACTTTAAGGGCAATTAATTGGTCATTGGATAAATATCTGGACGATAATGGAGTCGTGTTGGTTAGATGGGCTTCAGATTGGTTTCACAGGTCGGCACAACATTGAAGGCTGAAGGGCCTCTACCGTGCTGTAATGTTTTATGTTCCATGTTCTAGCATGCCTCAGTTATTACCCATTCTCTCAAATCTATCATAAATCCATCTTTTGGCCCATCCAGCCACATTAGCCTGAGGTTTTCTGAGCTTCAGATAAGTCGTCTCCTAAGACAAATTAAAGGAAAAATTGACAAATTCTTTAACCTTGGACTTCTAATGGCACATGAACCCAGTTCAAAGTGGATTTGAGATACTGTGGAGGAATAAAAAGCTGTGTAGATGACCGTCTTTCCTCACTTAATGTGTTGTATATACACAGCAATCACAAAATCTTTAGAATCCCTACAGTGTGAAGCAGTCCATTTGGCCCATTGACTCCACACCAACTCTCCAAATAGCATCCCACCAAAACATATGCTTGTACCCAGTCCTTGTAATCCTACATTTCCCAGCCAATCCACTTAAATCTGCACATCTTTGGACTGTGTGAGGAAACTGGAAACATGGGGAAAATGTGCAAACTCCACACACACAATCGCCCAAGGGTGGAATTGAACCTGGGTCCCTGCCACTGTGAGGCAGCAGTGCTAACCACTGAGCCACCGTGCCACCCTGTGTTTTGCTTAATCTGGTCCATTATAATGTCATAGAGCCATACAGCATGGAAACGGACCCTTTTGTCCAACTCCTCTGGTGAATAAGACACCTGACCTTTGTCCCATTTGCCAGCTTTTGGCTCCTACCTTTCTGTTTGGATACTTATCTAGATGCCTTTCACGTTGTGTAGTTGTACCCACCTCCACCATTTGCTCTGACAGCTCGTTCCACATGTGCACCATCCTCTGCAAATGATGATAGGAGGTTATATCCTATTAAAGTCATTATGTTCCCCATTGCTTCCCTCCTGACCTCCTCAAGGGCTACTTCAATAGCATGCTGCAGCATTGATCCCACCCAACCTCTGCTGTTCCTGCTTGGTATTCCTCATCCTGCCCACTTGCTGTCTAGCTCCTTAACACTCTGCCCCCTGTACTGTTGTTTTTGGGGATTTTGGGCAAAGTTGCTCAGCAGAGGCCATCTACACTTATAAAGAATGCAACTAAACGTTAAGTGAGGAAGGACTGTCTTCACAGCTTTTTATTCCTCTTCCGTGTCTCGAATCCGCTTTGAACTGGGTTCATATGCTATTGGAAGTCCAAGGTTAAAGATTTGTCAATTTTTCCTTTAATTTGTCTTTGAAGAAGACTTATCTGAAGCTTTTTATTTCCCTGGTGGAAGCAATGAAGGAAATTGGGGAGAAACTATGTACAGCATCATTTTCACATGCTCAGTTAATGGCGCAGATTACCGTTTGAAAAATCTCATACTCCCAGACAGTCTTTAAATTCTTGCCAAGATGGAATAGATTTAGACAAGCTGTCAGCTGAGTATGATTTGTTGCGAGGTAAAGTTATTCATAGAACAGGAATGAACAGGCTGAATGCTGAATCAATCCAGCTGCATTAATATCCCACATTAAAAGTTATATGAGTAAAAATAAGCAGCAGCTCCTAAATTTTTGGGTTACTCGTAACCATAGTAAAAATTGAGTCATAACCACTGTTTTGGTGAATGAAGCAGAGTGTCTGTTCATTTGCTTGAGAAATATTTTTCTGGCTTCTAATTGTATCATTCTGACCTGGTGCCACTCAGTTCTTAACAGAGGGTGATGTTTCACATGTCAGTCTACAGGTTGGAGAGGGAAGGAAACTCTTGTCATGTTTAAATTTGCAACTTTTGGGATTGTTGATGAATTATCTGTGATGACTGCCTTTGTGTGAACATTGTTAATAACTATGGCAATGCACATTATTCCAATTTACATTGAATATCAACAATTATTAACCAGGCAGCTCAAATTGTTTTGAATGCAGAAAGATAGTTGTTTGCCAAGTCACAGCTGTTGCAGTCTCCCAGTGCCTCCCATGGATGCTGCGCTAACCCACTGCAGTGTTGGGCAGGAAGTTTGGCAAACTCCTCAGGTTGTACAATGTTGGTGCAGGCTGTGTATTCACAAATAGAAGTCAGGACTGCAGATGCTGGAGAGTCCTGATGAAGGGTCCTGCCTAACATGTCGACTCTTCTGCCCCGCGGATGCAGTCTGACCTGCGCTTTTTCCAGCGCCTCACTTTATCGACTCTGCATACTTTCAAATCCCTCTGCTAGCACAATGTTACTGCAGGCTGTGCACTCCCAAGCTCCTGAACTAGCCCACAGTTGCTGCAGACTGCATATTCGTAATCCCTTCAGCTAGCATAATATGGCTCAATGCTGTTATTCACAAATCCCTCGGTGAATACAGTTGCTGCAGGCTGCATATTCACAAAGTTAGACTTTCTGTTTTCACTTATGGAATTAATTGAGCTCAGTTCTCTCTTTGCCACTCCTTCAGTGTTAGTATTCCTATCCTTAGTGAGTATTTAAGACTTGTTTGATGCCATATATCTTGTTATTCCCTTACATGAAACAAAGCACTTCACATGCTGACGGTCTGATGAAGAGCCAGCCGAGGTGAAATGTTAGTATCTGTGGGCTATCAGATGGGCTGAGTTTGCCACCAATTTTCTGATCTTGTTATCCAGCTTGACTAGAAATCCTGTGACCTCCTCCTGCTTCTCTTCTCTCACTATAAGCATACAGGAAGAGGTAATTCAGTAAAGTCAGTGCTGTGGTTAACAACCATGACCACGAACTCTGTACAGGATATTGCTGAGGCTAGTTTTGGAGTACCGCATCCAACTCTGGTCTCCCTGCTATAGGAAAGATAGGAAGAAATGGTTGAAAAGCTTTACAAAGATATTTTCAGGATTGAAGGATTTGAGCTAAAGGGAGAGGCTAAATAGATTGGACCTATTTTTCCCTGGAGTGTCAGAGGTTCATAGCTCCTTGAAAGTAGAGTTATAGGTAGATAGGATAGTGAAGATGGTGTTTAGTATGTTTTCCTTTATTGGTCAGAGCATTGAGTACAGGAGTTGGGAGATCATGTTGCGGCAGTACAGGACACTGGTTAAGCCACTTTTGGAATACTGCGTTTAGTTCTCGTCTCCCTCCTACAGGAAGGATGCTGTGAAACTTGAAAAGGTTCAGAAAAGATTGACAAGGACGTTGCCGGGTTTGGAGGCTTTGAGCTACAATGAGAGGCTGAATAGGCTCGGGGTGTTTTCCTTGGAGTGTTGGAGACTGAGGGGTGACCTTGAGGGGCATGGATAGGATACATAGCCGAGGTCTTTTCCATAGGGTGAGAGAGTCCAGAACTAAAGGGCATGGGTTTCGGTTGAGAGGGGAAAGATTTAAAAGGAACCTTAAGGGGCAACGTTTTCACATAGAGGGTAGTGCGTGTATGGAATGAGCTGCCAGAGGAAGTGGTGGAGGTTAGCACGGATGCAACATTTAAAAGGCATCTGGATGGGTATACGTATAGGAAGTGTTAAGAGGGATATGGGCCAAGTGCTGGCAAATGGGACTAGATTGGGTTAGCATATCTGGTTGGCATGGACGAATTGTACCAAAGGTTCTGTGTCAGTGGTGTACATCTCTAAGACTCTGTATTATGATTGACACAGACATGGTGAGCTGAAGGATATAGAACCTTTGGCCCTTGATGTTGCGCGACCTGTTAAACCAATCTGCAGCCCATCTAACCTACACTATTCCATTATCATCCAAATGTTTGTCCAATGACTATCTAAATAACGTTGGTGTGTCTACTACTATTACAGGCAGGGTGTGCCATACCCTTACTGCTCTGAGTAAAGAACCTACCTCTGACATCTGTCTTATGTCTATCACCTCTCAAATTAAAACAGTGTCCCCTTGTGCTAGACATCAGCATCAGAGGAAAAAGGCTCTCACTGTCCACCCTATCTAATCCTCTGATCATCTTATATCTCGAAGTCACCTCTCAACCTTCTCTCTAACAAAAACAGCCTCAAGTCCCTCAGCCTTTCCGCATAAGACCATACCTCCATGCCAGGCAGCATCCTGGTAAATCTCCTCTGCACCCTTTCCAATGCTTCCACATCCTTCCTGTAATGCGGCGATCACAACTGTATGCAATACACCAAATGCAGCCACACTGAGTTTTTTGTACAGCTGCAACATGACCTCATGGCTCTGAAGTTCAATTCCTCGACCAATAAAAAGCTAACACACCATACGTCACCTTAACAACCCCTTCAACTTGGATGGCAGCTTTCAGGGATCTATCACCGAGATCTCTCTGCTCATCCATGCTACCAAGAATATTACCATTAGCCCAGTACTCTGCATTCCTGTTATTCCTTCCATAGTGAATCACCTCACATTTTTCCACATTAAACTCCATTTGCCACCTCTCATCGCAGTTTTGCAGTTTATTTGTGTCCCTCTGTAACTTGCAACCTCCTTCGGCACTATCCACAACTCCACTGACCTTTGTGTCATCTGCAGATTTACTAACCCATCCTTCTACACCCTCGTGGAGGACACTTATAAAAATGACAAATGGCTAGTGGCCCCAAAACAGAACCTTGCGATGCAGCCCGAGTAACTGAACTCCAGGATGAACGTTGCCCCTCAAGTATCACCCTCTGGCTTCTTTCAGCTAGCCAAATTCTGATTCAAACCACTAAATCACCCTCCATCCCATGCCTCCATATTTTATGCAATAGCCTACTGTGGGGAACCTTATCAAATGCCTTACTGAAATTCATATACACCATATCAACCGTTTTACCCTCAACCACTTGTTTGGTCATCTTCTCAAAGAACTCAGTTTGTGAGGCACGACTTAGTTTTAAGAAAACCATGTTGACCAGCCCTAAGCAAATTATTCCTTTCTAGTTTGTTGTAAATCCCATTTATATAATCTATTCCAGCAGTTTGCTCAAAACCCAAGTTAGTTACCAGGGTTGTTTCTACTTCCCTCCTTGAACAAGAGAGCAACGTTTGTTATCCTCCAGTCTTCCAGCACTATTCCTGCAGACAGTGATGACAAAGCTCAAAGCCGAAGACTCTGCAATCTCCTCCCTGGCTTTCCAGAGCATCCTCTGATAAATCCCATCTGGCCCAAGGGACTTATCCATTTTCACACTGTCCAGAATTGCTAACAACACTTCCTTATGAACCTCAATCCCATCTAGTCTAATAGCCTGGATTTCCGTATCCTCCTTGAAAAATTATCTTTCTCCTGTGTGAATACTGACTACAAATATTCATTTAGCACTTTGTCTATCTCTTTCGACGATGTGTGCAATTTCCCACTACTGTCCCTGACTGGCCCTACTTTTACTCTAGTCATTCTTTTATTCCCAGCATACTTATAGAAAGATTTTGGATTTTCCTTGATCCTACCTGCCAAAGTTAAAAATCACACAACAGCAGGTTATACTGGATTAGTGGTGCTGGAAGAGCACAGCAGTTCAGGCAGCATCCAACGAGCAGCGAAATATATAGTCCAACAGGTTTAATTGGAAGCACTAGCTTTCGGAGCACCGCTCCTTCAGGTGGTTGTGGAATATAAGATTGTAAGACACAGAATTTAGAGCAAAAGTTTACAGTGTAATGTAACTAATTTTATGTATTGAAAAAGATTTGGATTGTTTGTTAAGATTCTCTCTCATCTGTGAGAATGACCATGTTGGTTTCAGCTTTCATATATAAATCGCAAAACTTTTTTTTTTGAAAGTTACATTCTCAAGTGAACTTTAACAATTGGTATCTGTCAGCCCAGGTAATGTATTGAAGGTGTGAGCTCCCCTGTGTGATACTTCTGTGGCTATAAATGTGGTATCTTACAATGTTATACTCCATCACCTGATGGAGGAGCACCGCAAACTAGTGCTTCCAATTAAACCTGTTGGACCATAACCTGGTGTTGTGATTTTTTAACTTTATACATCCCAGTGCAACACCGGCATCTCCAAATCATGACTACCTGCCAAAGATGTCCAACGTTTCCTCCCGGCTCCTCTTAGCTCTCTCCTTTAGGTCCTTCCTGGCTAACTTGTAACTGTAAAGTGCCCTAACTGAGTCTTCACTACTCATCTTTACATAAGCCTCCTCCTTCCTTTTGACAAGGGATTCAACTTGTTTTGTAACCAACGGCTCCCGTGCTTGACAACTTCCTCCTGCCTGACAGGTACATACTTATTAAGGGCATGCAGTAACTGTTCCTTGAACATGCTCCTCATTGCAATTGTGCCCATCTCCTGCAGTTTCCTTCCCCATCCTATGCATCCTAAATCTTGCCTAATCTCATCATAATTGCCTTTCCCCCAGCTATAACTTTTCCCCTGCATTATATACCTTTCCCTTTCCATTGCTGAAGTCTGTTATTCTGCTGTACTGTTCTATTGTATGTTCTACTGTTCCATTAGCCTGTCTGAATCTTTATGGTAGCTTGATGTTTCATGTGCTTAGGACAGATGTACAAAGTGTAGTAAGGGCATGGAGTGCCCTACCTGCAGCAGTATTTGACTCGCTAACTTTGAGGGCTTTTAAATGGTCACTAGATGCATATATGGATGATGATGGAATAGTGTAGGTTCGATGGGCTTCCGATTGGTGCAACATTGAGAGGTCAAAGACACCGTACTGTGCTGTAATGTTCTATGTATCACCAAGTCCTTTTGTGTTGTAGCTTTCCGCAGATTCTTCTAACTTTCACGTTTTCTCAATACTGTAGTTGCTGACCTGTTTGTCCACTTAGTTAACCTACCTATATCTCTGTGTAAACCTTTTCTCCTCACCTTGGAATGAGTTCCAGATACTGTTTGGCCTCAATACTCAAGTATTTAATTAATAGATTAATTAAAGAAAGCTAGCTTGGATTTGTTGATGAAAAGTTGTGTAACTAACTCAGTTTTTTTTTCAATGCAGCAACCAAAAGGTTGGTCTGATATACATGGAGTTCCAAAGAACATTTGATAACAAGCATACAGCAGAATTTTCAGCAGGTAGAAAGGAAGGGGCAGTAGCAGCATGGATAGACATGTGCTTGAGTGACAGGAAGCACAGACCATGGTGCATTTTTTGGACTGGAAGAAATTATGTATTGCGGTTCTCCAGGTGTCAGTTTTTGAACCTTGGCTTTTCTTGATTTATATTATCAGTGTTAAGAGTTAATAGGTAACAGAGTTAATAGTGGGGATTGAGACATGGAAGTATGATATTGAAGCCATCATAGAAACATGATTGAGGGAAGGGATGGATTGGCTACTCCACAATATGGGCTGTAGGATCTTTAGGCAAGACAGAGGAGAGTGTAAAAAGGGTGATGGTGTAGCAGTACGAATTAAGGAGTCAACTACTGTAATAAGGAGAGATGATATATTTGAAGGGTCCTCAAAAGAGCCTTTGTGGGAAGAACTTAGGAATGTTAGGGGGGGCTGCTAAATTATTTGGAGTGTATTCTAAGTCCCAAAGAGTCAGCAGGAAGTAGAGGAACTATTATGTTGACAGTTCAGAGGTGTGTAAGTACGGTATTAGGGGATTTCTACTTTCCCATTATAAACTGGGATAGTTATAGTACTAAGAGTTTAGGGGGTTGGATTTCTTTGAAATGCATTTGGGAGAGATTTTGTACTAATATGTAGACAGCCCAACAAGGGATGGTGCAGTGCTGGAGAAAGAAGCTGGGCAAGTATTCGGTGCCACAAACTCTGTGTGAAGCTGCAGGATATTGGAAGGGTGTTGACTGAAAGCCCATTGGCCTTTCCTCTGCGAAAGGAGAACGTAGCTATAGAATTCAGGAGAAGGGGACTATGAGGAACTTGCACACTTTGATATATGAAGTAGGGAGGTATTGGAGCTCTGTTGGGCTTAAAAACAGGCAAACCCCTGACCTGGATGAATTTTATCTCTGGGCTTCTGAGAGATGCAAGGCAGGAAGTTTTTAGTTCCCCTCTGGTCACCGAGGGAGTGCCAGCTCATGTAGTTCAACTTTTAAAGAAGGGTGGAAAATATAAACCATGAAATTCCAGACTGGCGGGTTACATGTCAGTGATAGGAAAAGTATTGTAGAAAATTCTGAAGGAGCAAGCTAATACCCATATCTATACCCCCTTGGAAAACCACAGGTTTATTAGGGATAGTCAGCAGGCTTTGTCAGAGGGAGGTCATGCCCAACAAATCTGTTGTGTTTTAAAAATGTGATGAAGTATATGAATGAGGGAAGTTCAATTAATCTAGTTTGTATGGATTTTAGCAAAGCTTTTAACAAGGCCCCACATGGGAGAATGATTTGAGAAGGTTAAAGCATGTCGAATTGAGGGAAACTTGGTGAGATGGATCAGAAACTACCTTATTAGGCAACAAAGGGTAGTGGTTAGAAGGCTTGCTCCCAGGGCTCATCTCCATCTGCTTTTCTTTTGAATTTTTTTTTGGATTTCTTCGTTTTCTTCATTTTGAGACTTCCCTTTTAATGAAGAGCTCAGTTCCAGCAGCAGCAAGTGGACCCAGCAGTGCAAACTTGAGCAGACCCAGAAGTGCAGCTTTATGACAGTGATGTTGGAGGCAGGTCTGGTTTCCCAGTGGCTGCTACTTCCAGCATAGATTCGTGGAGGCAATGGTGGAGAGGAGTTTGGACGAAGTTGGAGATCCAGCAGTGGCAGTGAAGGTGAGCTGGGCCTGAAGTGGACTGTTGGTGGAGGCAGAATGAAGTTTGACCCCATTTGGTACCTAAAGCATTGGTAGCATCTATATTGATGAGGTCCAGAGAGGACTCATAGTGGTGAGGTGGTGCCGAAGAGTGGCGACCTTTGTTCCGTTGGCAGCAACATGGTGAAGGGGACTCGTGCTTGGCCAGGCCCATGACGGATCACTTAACAAAAAGGACTGTAAAGTTGGACCCTTTTTTTCCTTATTCCTTCACTTTTCTTTTATTTTGTGTTTAAAAATGGTGCTGGAGAATGGTGACACTATACAACACCTTTCACTGTATTTTGTAACAAGATACATGTGACAATAAAGATCAATACTGGGATCCTTATTGTTTGTTATATATCTAAGTGATATTGATGAAAATATGGGGGAGTGTTTACTCATTTAGTGTCATTTGCAAATTTGCTTGAGTGGTTAATGGTGAAGATGATGGTAATACAAAGTTAAAAATCACACAACACCACGTTATAGTCCAACAGGTTTAATTGGAAGCACACTAGCTTTCGGAGCATTGCTCCTTCAACAGGTGATAGTCGGCGCGTTGCTCCGAAAGCTAGTGTGCTTCCAATTAAACCTGCTGGACTATAACCTGGTGTTGTGTGATTTTTAACTTGTTACACCCCACCTTTTACACTGCCATCTCCAAATCATGATGGTAGTAAGTTACAAGAAAATATTGATGGGTTTGTTGCATGGGTGGACTGGTGGCAGATAATCATAAGATAATGCACTTTGGAAGAAGAAACAAGATGAGAGAATATTTAATGTATGGCAGGACACTGGGTAGCTGAAAGGAGCAGAGGAATAGTTGAATAATTATTCACAGATCATGGATGTCAGCAGAACAGAATAGGATCGTTCAGATGGCATAGGGGAATTCTGCTTTCATCAGTCATGGCACAGAGTATAAGAGCAATGAGCTAGTGTTTGAGTTCTATGGAGCATTGGTCAGGCCACAACTGGACTACTGTGTTCAGTCCTGGTCACCTCACTATAGGAAGGAGATGATAGCAGAGGAGGGGATGCAGGGGAATATCACTAGAATGTTGCCTGGGATGGAAAAATTGTGCTTTAAGGAGAGGTTGTTTTCTTCAGAGCAGAGAAGGCTGAGGGGGGACTTGATTGAGATGTATAAGATTGAGGGTTATGGACAGGATGAATAGAGAGCAGCTGTACCCGTCAGTTGAGGGGTCAATCGTGAGAGCACATAGTTTAAGCGTAAGGGGCAGGAGGTTGAGGCAATTTGGGGGGAAAAAAACATTTTCACTCGGGTGGGGGGGGGGGGGAGTCTGGAATGTCCTGCCTGGGAACGTAACAGAGGCTAGAATCTTTAACCCCTCTCCTTTCTTTTTAAAAAAAATCTTTTGGATGAGCTTCTCAAGTATAACATTTGAGGATAAGATGGGACAGGTGAAGGAATTTAGGGATTAGCACGCCTTTAGTGGTAGTTATGGCATAGAACATAGAACATAGAACAATACAGCACAGAACAGGCCCTTCAGCCCACGATGTTGTGCCGAACTTCTATCCTAGATTAAGCACCCATCCATGTACCTATCCAAATGCCGCTTAAAGGTCGCCAATGATTCTGACTCTACCACTCCCACGGGCAGCACATTCCATGCCCCCACCACTCTCTGGGTAAAGAACCCACCCCTGACATCTCCCCTATACCTTCCACCCTTCACCTTAAATTTATGTCCCCTTGTAACACTCTGTTGTACCCGGGGGAAAAAGTTTCTGACTCTATCTATTCCTCTGATCATCTTATAAACCTCTATCAAGTCACCCCTCATCCTTCGCCGTTCCAACGAGAAAAGGCCGAGAACTCTCAACCTATCCTCGTACGACCTACTCTCCATTCCAGGCAACATCCTGGTAAATCTTCTCTGCACCCAAAGTTTCCACATCTTTCCTAAAGTGAGGCGACCAGAACTGCACACAGTACTCCAACTGTGGCCTAACCAAAGTCCTGTACAGCAACATCACATCACATCACTGCAGTGTATACTCAATGGGCCAAAGAGCTTTTTCTGCACTGTATGAATCTATGAACAACATAGCAGGTTATACAGGATGCAATTTAAAAATTTGCAGTTGACATAAACTTTGAAGTCTTGGGTAGAATAGGTAGGAACATAACTTCAAATGGGTGTTAAAGTGGGAGATTTAATGCAGTGTGAAGTGATTACTCTTGGTAAAAAGAGTAAAGAGAGGCAATGTAAAATAAAACGTACAATTTTCAATTGGCAGAAAAACCTGGGTTTATATGTGCACAAATAGTTTACGGTGGTGGGACAGCCAGATAGCCTTGTCATGACCATCAGGTGCATCCCTGATATGGTCTCTAGACCATTGATTAAGGTAGCTCATGTAGCCTTTACTTTGTAATGGTTCCTGTCTAAACATGACGTCAGTGAGGTTGTAGCTGGCTGCCTTCCTGAACTGCTGTATGAAGACCCACAATGCCTGTAGATACTGGAGATCTGAAATAAAGGTGCTGGAGAAACTCATCTGGTCTGGTAGTGTCTGGAAGCAAATGTTGGAAGGCAAATCAGGGCAGGAACCATACATTTAATGGAGTGTTGCCAGATCAAGCGACCTTTGTAGTTCTTTGAAAGTGGAGCCACAGGTAGACAGGGTAGTGACTAAGGTGTTTGATACGCATGCTCTTATTGATCAGTCATTGAGTTTAGGGTGTAGGTGGTCATGTTGCTGCTGTATAGCACATTGATTAGGCCACTTTTGGAATACCGGTCTCCTGACTATAGGATGGATGTTATGAAAGTTGAAAAGATCCATAAAAGATTGACAAGGGGGCTATTTTCCCTGGAGCGTCGGAGGCTGAGGGGTGACCTTACAGAAGTTTATAAAATCATGAGGGGCATGGATAGGGTGAATCAACAAGGTATTTTCCCCAGACTAAGAGAGTCCAAAACTAAAGGGCATAGGTTTAAGGTGAGAGAGGAAAGGTTTAAAAGGGACCTAAAGGGCAACCTTTCATGCAAGTATGGAATGAGCTGCCAGAAAATCATCTGGCTGGGTATTTGAGTAGGAAGGTTTTCGAGAGATATGGGCTACATGCTGGCATTTGTAACTAGATTAATTTAGAGGATCTGGTCAGCATGGACAAGTCAGACCAAAGGGTCTGTTTCAATGCTGTATATCTCTGAGTCGATGATATTACCTGTTTGGTTATGTTGAAGTCGTGGCGTCAACTTTGCTTCTCTCTCTCGGATACTAAAGCCATAGCACCTGCTGAGTTTCTCCAGTAATTGCCATTTTTATTTTAGTTTATTGCAAACTGATTGCTCCTAAGGTATAGAGTGGTAAAATTGTTAAACTTGATATCTGTACTTTGTTGTTAAAACAATTACCGAGCGGACAATAGCATTTTGGGCCCTCTTTGTAGAGGGGGTTCGCCATTATTTTTCCTCTGCTAGAACATTTTTTGATTTGCTTAGAGCAGAGATGGATGAGAGAGGACTGTTTTGAGGTGTACAAAATTGTGGGGCACAAATATGGTAGATGGGGAAAGGCTCCTCTCCTCAGTTGAGGGGTCAGTTACTTGAGGACAAAGATTTCAAGGGGATTTAAAGAAAATCTTTGCACCCAATGGATGACCTCACTGCCTGAAAAGGTAGGAACCACCACATCATTTAGGAAGTATTTCCATGAATACTTGATACTCAGCAGGCAATATTGCAGGCTAAATGCTTGTGAGTTAGAGTAGATTGGTGCTTCAATACCAGCAAGAGCACATTGGGCTAAAAGACTTCTTTCTGTGCTGTAAATCTAATCCTCTGATTGTCCGAAAGCAAAAGAAGCGAAGGATGATACGTAGGCTCGTTGAAGAATGTTGCTTGAAAATAACTCCGAGGTTCGTGTGACACTGTCTGAATTGAGTTGGATGTTTTGGACTTAAGTTGGAGTAATGTATAGCAGATGAAAAACCAGGAAATGTCCCAACCCAATGTCACAAACCAGTTGAAACTCTGGGCCAGTTTCAGGTTGTAAGGCCTGGTTATAATGAGATGTTATCTCAGAGACTGCTATTTCTGGTGTCATTTTACAGTTACTCTGGATACTTGCACCTGGGTCCGCCCTCCTCCGTCCCAGCAGTTTTAATGCGCACGCACTTTTTGAGCGTGTATCTGATAACTCCTTTCACCTGAAGTCTCTTCTTTAAACATTTTTGAGCAGCTCTTGTGGCTGAGTATGCAGTACTTCTCTTGTACAAGATACATGGTGTTGTATTGACTGTTGGTTGAAAACACTGCTGAAAGAAAAGTAAACTGGTTTTCTGAAGGCCGAAAGTAACTGCAGAGAACAGCTGGTGGTGGTCTGAAGGATGTCTGAAGGCTTCTGTCTATCTTATTCACAGCTCTAAATTGTTGAGCTGCATGAAAACAGTTGTTGGCAGGCAGAAGACCTGGTGGGTGAATGATTATACAAACAGTTGCATGAACATACAATTAGGAATAGGACTATGCCATTTGGCCCCCTTTATCAGTCTCTCCTGTCTGTTACCTGTGTGTCTTTGACCTTGTCAGTGAAGAATCTAACTCGCCTTTACTGCTCACAGGTTTAGGGATGACTGGCAAGTGGTAGGCCTTCAAATATAAGATAACGAAAGTTCAATAGCAATATATTCCTGTTAGATTGAAGGGTAAGGCTGGTGGGAGTAGGAAACAATGGATGAATAAAAAAATGTTGAGGGACTGATCAAGAATAAGGAGGTATATGTCTGGTATAGGCAACTGAGCTCAAGAGTATAAGGGGAGTAGGGCATTCTCAAGAGGAAAATCAGGAGGGCAGAAAGGGGATTATGACAGCCTTGTCAGCTTAGGTTAAGGACAATCCAAAGAGATTCTACAAGTATGGCAAAAGAGCAATGAGAGAGAAATTAAAGCCCCTGAAAGATCCAGTGGGATTGTCTATTTGTAGAAACACAGGAGCTGGAAGAGATACTAAATGAATATTTCACTTCACTTTTTACTGTGGAAGATGACATGGAAGCTAGGGAACTCTAGGGGAATGAACATTGTCTTGAAAATACTCTACATTAGAGAAAAGGAAATGCTGAAGGTCTTAAAAAGCACCATGAGCTGTATGTGCTTGTTACTTATGGTCAGTCTGTATTGCATGCAAAACATGTAGTGAAAAGGTATGGGTAGTGAGACCTGATCATGTGTATCCCAGGACATTTTTGGAAGCGAGGGAAGAAATTGCAGGGCCTCTAGCAGAGATATTTGTATCCTACAGCCGTGGGTGAGGTACCAGAAAAGTGGAGTGTTGCTAATGTTCTGCCTTTGTTTCAGGAAAGCTACAAGGAAAAGCCTGGGGAACTATAGACCTGTGAGTCTGTTGCAAGTTGTTGGGAGGGGATTTTGAGAGGTGGGATTTACATGCATTTGGAAAGGTAAGGACTAATTAAGGATAGTCAGCATGTCTTTGTACATGGGTAAATCATGCCTCATAAATTGAGGATGTCGCCAAGAAGATTGGGGATATGAGAGCCTTGTCAGTGAAGGTTGGGCTGGTAGAAGTTGGAAACTGCTCCCAGAGCGGTGGGTATTGTCCCCATGGACTTTAGGTAAGGCCTTTTGAAAAGGTTCCATGCGTAGACTGGTTAGTAAAGTTAGGTCGCATGGAATTTAGAGAGCTTGCCAAATGGATACAAAATTGGTTCGACTGTAGGAGAGAGTAAGTGGTAGTTGGAGCAATGTTGTTTTTCTCACTGGTGTTCCATGGGGATCACTGCTATGTCCATTGTTGTTTGTCGTTGTTATAAACTATTTTGAAGCGAATTTGATTTGATTTATTGTCACATGTACCCATACCTTTTCACTACTTGTTTTGCATGCAGTACAGGGTGACTATATGTAACAAGCACATACAGCTCATAGTGATTTGAGCAGAACGAAGCGTACAAAGCTGCAGTTGCACAAGAGGTATACAAAAACAAGTTCAACATTAAATTTGAAATTTGTCGATCAAATGTGAAGCTGGAAAAAGCACAGCAGGTCAAGCAACATCAGAAGAGCAGGAGAATGAATGTTTCGGGCAAGACCCTTCATTTTGATGAAGGGTCCTGGTCAAATCTTTGATTCTCCTGCTCTTCTGATGCTGCTTGACCTGCTGTGCTTTTTCCAGCTTCACATTTGATTGACTCTGACCTTTCAGCATCTGCAGTCCTCCAGGTCCATTCAACAGTTGAATAATAGCGGGGAAGAAGCTGTTCTTGAACCTGCTGGTATGGCAGCGAGAAGTGTAGATGGAGTCAATGGATGGTTTGGGCTTTAGTTGTAGTTTTGTATGGACCTAGGCAAAGCAGTTGCTGGACCAAGCCATGGTGCATCCAGACAGAATGCTTTTGATGGTGCATCTATAAAAGTTGTTGAACCCTTGTAGTTATGCTGAAATTCCTGAGCCTCCTGAGGAAGAAATGTTGTGCCGCCTTTACTGTTGCATCGACATCGGTGGTCCAGGTCAGATTTGTTGATTATTGTCACTTCTAGGAACTTGACACTATCAACCCTTTCCATCTCCACTCCATTGATGTAGATAGCAATGTTGTCCTCATTTCTTTCCTGAAGTTGATGATTGGCTCTTTAGTTTTAATGACATTGAAGGAGAGGTTGTTATCTTTGCACCATGTCACCAAGCATTCTATTTCTTACCTGTATTCTGACTCATGCTTGACTGAGATCTGACCTACAACAGTTGTGTTGTCAGTGAACTTGTAACTGGCATTAGGATTAAATTTGGCCACACAATCATGACTGTACATGGAATATGGTAGGGGACTGAGTATGCATCTTTGTGGAGTGCCAGTATCGTGGAGGAGGTGCTGTTGTCCATCTTTACTGATGTCTGTAGGTCAGGAAGCTGAGGATCCAGTTGCAGGAGGTAGAGGAGAGACCAAGGTCTTGGAGTTGGAAGATCACAGTGTTGAAGGCAGAGTTGTGGTATCCTCCTTATCCAGCTATTGCACAGATGAATCTAGATTAGATTAGATTCCCTACAGTGTGGAAACAGGCGCTTCGGCCCGATAAGTCCACGCCGACCTTCCGAAGAGTAACCCACCCAGACCCATCTCCCTCTGATTAATTCATTTAACACTATGGGCAATTTAGATTAGATTAGATTAGATTACTTACAGTGTGGAAACAGGCCCTTCGGCCCAACAAGTCCACACCGCCCCGCCGAAGCGCAATCCACCCATACCCCTACATCTACATCTACCCCTTACCTAACACTACGGGGAATTTAGCATGGCCAATTCACCTGACCTGCACATCTTTGGACTGTGGGAGGAAACCGGAGCACCCGGAGGAAACCCACGCAGACACTGGGAGAACGTGCAAACTCCACACAGTCAGTCGCCTGAGGCGGGAACTGAACCCGGATCTCTGGCGCTGTGAGGCAGCAGTGCTAACCACTGTGCCACCGTGCCGCCCACTAATTTAGCATAGCCAATTCACGTAACCTGCATATAGATTAGATTAGATTCCCTACCATGTGGAAATGGGCCCTTTGGCCCAACAAGTCCACATCGACCCTCCAAAGAGTAACCTACCCAGAACCATTCCCCTCTGACTAATGCACCTAACACTGTGGGCAATTTGGCATGGCCAATTCACCTGACCTGCACATCTTTGGACTATGGGAGGAAACCGGAGCACCCGGAGGAAACCGACACAGACACAGGGAGAATGTGCAAACTACACTCAGACAATTACCTGGTGACTCAGTAAATTTGCAGACGATACGAAGATTGATGGAGTTGTGGTTAGTGAGGAGGACTGTTGTCGGCTGCAAAGGGACTTAGATATGATGCAGAGCTGGGCTGAGGAGTGGCAGATGGAGTTCAACCCTGTCAAGTGTGAGGTTGTCCATTTTGGAAGGACAAGTAAGAATGCGGAATACAGGGTTAACAGTAGGGTTCTTAGTAAGGTGGAGGAGCAGAGGGATCTTGGGGTCTATGTTCATAGCTCTTTGAAAGTTGACACTCTGGTGTATAGAGCTTGTAAGAAGGCCAATGGTGTATTAGTGTTCATTAGCAGAGGGATTGAATTCAAGAGTCGTGAAGTGATGTTGCAGCTGTACAGGACCTTGGTAAGGCCATATTTGGAGTACTGTGTGCAGATCTGGTCGCCTCACTTTAGGAAAGATGTGGAAGCTTTGGAGAGGGTGCAGAGGAGATTTACCAGGATGTTGCCTGGAATGGAGAATAGGTCGTACGAGGATAGGTTGAGAGTTCTCGGCCTTTTCTCATTGGAACGGCGAAGGATGAGGGGTGACTTGATAGAGGTTTATAAGATGATCAGGGGAGTAGATAGAGTAGACAGTCAGAGACTTTTTCCCCGGGTACAACAGTGTGTTACAAGGGGACATAAATTTAAGGTGAAGGGTGAAAGGTATAGAGGGGATGTCAGGGGTAGAGAGTGGTGGGGGCATGGAATGCGCTGCCTGTGGGAGTGGCAGAGTCAGAATCATTGGTGACCTTTTAAGCGGCAATTGGATACGTACATGGATGGGTGCTTAAGCTAGGACAAATGTTCGGCACAACATCGTGGGCCGAAGGGCCTGTTCTGTGCTGTATTGTTCTGTGTTCTATGTTCTATGTTCTACCTGAGGCTGGAATTGAACCTGGGACCCTGGTGCTGTGAGGCAGCAGTGCTAACCACACAGCCATCGTGCCATCATATCTTTGGATTGCGGGAGGAAACCGGAGCACCCCGAGGGAACACATGCAGACAGGGGGATAATGTAGAAAATCCACCTGAGGCTGGGACCAAACCTGGGTCCCTGGTGCTATGAGGCAGCAGTGCTAATCATTGAGCCTTGGGTAAGGGAAATGGCGTCTGCTGGGGGCTTGTTGTGATGTTAGGCAAATTGCAAGGGATCGAGGCAGGCTAGGAGGCTAGTGTTCATGTGAGCCATGACTAAATCCTCGAAGTAATTCATAAATAGAGTAGTAGCTGAGCCATGTTTCTTGTGTTTTCTTTAGGAAGAGGATGGTGATGGTCTTCTTGAAGCATTTGGGGATTTTGGATTGTAGCCAGGAGAAGTTAAAGATGTCAGAATACTTCCACCAGCTGGTCCACACAGGATCTGAGTGCATGGCTGGGGACTCCATCTGGGCCACAAAATAGTTAGTAATTTTGCAGATGACACCAGAATTGGTAGTAGACAGTAAGAAATATTATCTAAGATCGCGAAAGGATCTTGATCACAGTGCTAAGGACCTGGGTTTGATTCCCGCCTCGGGCAACTGTGTGGAGTTTGCACGTTCTCCCTGTCTCTGCATGGGTTTCCTCTGGGTGCTCCTGATAGGTGCATTACATAGCTATGGAGAAGGAGAGGATTAGGCAAAATAGGAGGATATTTAATTGGGGAAGAGGAAACTATGATGCGATTAGACATGAGTTAGGAAGCATGGATTGGGAGCAATTGTTCCATGGTAAAGGCACCATAGACATGTGGAGACTGTTTAAGGAACAGTTGTTACAAGTGATGAATAAATATGTCCCTCTGAGACAGGCAAGAAGTGGTAAGATAAAGGAACCTTGGATGACGAGAGCGGTGGGGCTTCTCGTCAAAAGGAAAAAGGGAGCTTACATAAGGTGGAGGAAGCTAGGGTCAAGCTCAGCTCTAGAGGATTACAGGCAGGCGAGGAAGAAGCTCAAAAATGGTCTGCGGAGAGCCAGGAGGGGGCACGAGAAAGGCTAAGCAGGAAGGTTTAGGGAGAACACAAAGGCATTTTACACTTATGTGAGGAATAAGAGAATGGTCAAAGAAAGAGTAGGCCCAATTAGGGATAGCATAGGGAATTTGTGTTTGGAGTCTGAGGAGGTAGGGGAAGCCCTAAATGAGTTTTTTGCTTCTGTCTTTACGAAAAAAACGAAATTTGTAGTGAATGAAACCTTTGAAGAGTTGGTGTGCATGCTGAAATGGATAGAAATAGAGGAAGCAGATGTGCTGAAAATTTTGTCAAACATTAAGATTGACAAGTCGCCAGGCCCGGACCAGATTTGTCTTCGGCTGCTTTGGGAAAGGAGAAATGCAATTGCTTTGCCACTTGCGAAGATCTTTTCATCCTTGCTCTCCACTGGAGTCGTACCTGAGGACTGGAGAGAGGCAAATGTAATTCCTCTCTTCAAGAAAGGAAATAGGGAAATCCCCATCAATTACAGACCAGTAAGTCTCACGTCTGTCGTCTGCAAGGTGTTAGAAAGGATTCTGAGGGATAGGATTTATGACCATCTGGAAGAGCATGGCTTGATTAAATGCAGTCAACACTGCTTTGTGAGGGGCAGGTCATGCCTCACAAACCTTATCGAGTTCTTTGAGGATTTGACTAGAAAAGTTGATGAGGGTCGAGCTGTGGATGTGGTGTATATGGACTTCAGCAAGGCATGTGATAAGGTTCCCCTTGGTAGGCTCATTCAGGAGGTCAGGAGGAATGGGATTCAGGGGAACATAGCTGTCTGGATACACAATTGGCTGGCCAACAGAAGACAGCGAGTGGTAGCAGAAGGAAAATATTCTGCCTGGAAGTCAGTGGTGAGTGGTGTCTTCCACAGGGCTCTGTCCTTGGGCCTCTACTGTTTGTAATTTTTATTGAATGAGGGGATTGAAGGATGAGTCAGCAAGTTTGCAGGTGACACAAATGTTGGAGGTGTCGTTGACAGTATAGAGGGCTGTTGTAGGCTGCAGCGAGACATTGACAGTATGCAGAGATGGGCTGAGAGGTGGCAGATGGAGTTCAACCTGGATAAATGCGAGGTGATGCATTTTGGAAGGTCGAATTTGAAAGCTGAGTACAGGATTAAGGAAAGGATTCTTGGTAGTGTGGAGGAACAGAGGGATCTTGGTGTGCAGGTACATAGATCCCTTAAAATGGCCACCCAAGTGGACAGGGTTGTTAAGAAAGCATATGGTGTTTTGGCGTTCATTAACAGGGGTATTGAGTTTAAGAGTCGTGAGATCTTGTTGCAGCTCTATAAAACTTTGGTTAGACCGCACTTGGAATACTGTGTCCAGTTCTGGTCGCCCTATTATAAGAAAGATGTGGATGCTTTGGAGCGGGTTCAGAGGAGGTTTACCAGGATGCTGCCTGGATTGGAGGGCTTATCTTGTCAGGAGAGGTTGACTGAGCTTGGACTTTTTTCATTGGAGAAAAGGAGGAGAAGTGGGGACCTAATTGAGGTATACAAGATAATGAGAGGCATAGATAGAGTCGATAGCCAGAGACTATTTCCCAGGGCAGAATTGACTAACACGAGGGGTCATAGTTTTAAGCTGGTTGGAGGAAAGTATAGAGGGGATGTCAGAGGCGGGTTCTTTACACAGAGAGTTGTGAGAGCATGGAATGAGTTGCCAGCAACAGTTGTGGAGGCAGGGTCATTGGGGACATTTGACAGACTGCTGGACATGCATATGGTCACAGAAATTTGAGGGTGCATACATGAGGATCAGTGGTTGGCACAACATCGTGGGCTGAAGGGCCTGTTCTGTGCTGTACTGTTCTATGTTCTCTGTCCTGTTTCCGTGCTGTAAGGAATCTAATCTAACCTATAATCTAATTGGGCCAATGGGACAAGCAGTGGCAGATGGAGTTTAATGTAGATAAATGCGAAGTGTTGCATTTTGGTAAGACAATCGAGGGCAGGACTTGTACAGTTAATGGTCAGGTGGGGAGTTCAGGTACATAGTTCATGGATAGTTACATCGGTAGGAGGTTGTGGTTTATAAAATTATGAAGGGCATGGATAAGGTGAGTTGCCAAGGTCTTTTCCCTCGGATAGGGATTTCAAAACTTGAGGGTACAATATTAAGGTGAAAGGAGAAAGATTTAAAAGGGACCTGAGGAGCAACTTACTCACACATATGTGACATGAACTGCCAGAGAATGTGGTAGATGCAGGTACAGTTACACATCTAAAAGACATTTGGACGGGTACATGAATCTGAATGATTGAGAGGGATATGGGCCAAATGCAAGTAGATGGCACTAGTTTAGTTTGTGAAACTTGCTTGGCATGGACAGTTTGGACCGAAGTCTGTTTCTGTGCTGTATAACTATGTTCAATGATGCTGCCGTGGGAGCAAGAAAATTCCACCAATCAGTGGCATTCAGAGAAAACAAAAGCTCTCCTAACCTCTGTCTAAAATGAGAAACCCTTATTTTAAAGCTCTGTCCCCTGGTTGGAGTTTCTCCAAAAGAAGAAACATCTCTTTATCATCCACTCAAATCTCTCTCAGGATCTTGTATGTCTCTATAAATAAATTTCTCATTCTTTTAAATCTCAATGGATTCAAGCCCAAACTTTGCTCAGAAAACAACTTCCTCACCCAATGAATCATTCAAGTGGAGCTTCTTTGAACTGTGTCTAATACAATCATGATGTGGAAGTGCAGGTGTTGGACTGAAGTCACACGGCGCAGTTTATGGTCCAACAGGTTTATCTGAAATCTCAGCAACTTCACCAGAGGAAGGAGTTTGTGATTTCAAATAAACCTGTTGGACTCTAACATGGTGTCGTGTGATTTTTGACCTCATACAATCACATCCTTATTGAATTAAAAGAATAAATCTATTCATAGTGCCCCAGATGTGGTCTCACCAGCATCAATGTGGTCTCAGTATGATTTCCATTGACTATTTACCTGAGATTGGGCAGAAGACAGGTCACCCTTGTCTCCACAGTCAAGCTCTGCCAGCCCTGCACCAAGCACACATCCAATTGGAAATTGCAAAACCCATCCTTGCACTGGCAAGTCTCTTTGAGGCGAACATATTGGTGGGAATTTGTTGAGAAGGCAGGAACTGGCCCACCTCGTATTTGATAAACATGATGTGAAAACCCAGCCCAACATGCATTTCTAATTTTCATAGCTGTTCTGCTCAGAAACCAACAAAAAGCTGCTGTCTAGCCACACTGTCTACTTACTGTCCAAAGCAATGCCAGAGGGTCTCACTTATCTTATAATGTTCTAGTATTCTGTTTTTCCATTTAGTGGATCTAGTTGGCTGACATCACTTATACATTCTATCTTTCTCTCTTACTGGGGCTGGATTAATAATCAAGTTAAAACAAAATTGTGTTGCCTACGCTTGGCAAATCAGGCAACCTCTGTGGAGAGGGAAACAACATTACTGTTTTGGGTTTCATCAGTGAGAACCGTGGTGGAGCTATTCATGTATTGACATGAATGGACTTAAACTACATAACTCTTTCCCTTATGTCGTGGAAATTTTGCCCTTCAAATATTTATCCGATTCCATTTTGCAAGATCCTATGACTCTAATTCCACCATTGTCTTGAAAGAAAGCCCTTCCAGACTTGAATTTGTTTCGAATTGACTCAGACCTCCAAAGTAACTTTAAGAATGGAATCCACATTAATCTTATTCTGACACTCTGAACATTTTTGGCTCTGAGTATTCTAACCATTGCCAAGTAGGTTTTTAGGAAACTGGGATTACACTAGCAAGAATTAACCGGATCTGGGCTTGTATGAATGGGATTGCAGCCAAGATGGAGAGGAAAATAGATGTTGATGCAGTAACATGAGCTGGCCTTGCTGATGCTTTACTCCCATGTTGATGCAGTTCTGCATGAGAATCCACTCTTTCCCATAACAGTGAATGTATTCAGGTTTAAGCCCCTTCAGATCCGCTATTGTGCACTGCCACTTTCCAGAATTGTGGATTGAGCTGTACTTTCTATTACATCTAATTAGCTCACAATGGCCACATTTTACTCAAATTATGTAGAACATAGAACAGCACAGCACAGGCGCTTGGGCCCACTATGTTCTGTCAAACACTTATCTTAATCTAAGATCAGCCTAACCTACACAATTTATTACCGTGCATGTGCTTGTCCAGCAGTCGTTAAGTCTCCCTAATGGATCTGACTCTACGACCACCGCTGGCAGTGCAATCCACACAGCCACCACTCTGGAAAAAGGTGTAGGGTAGATGTCAGAGTTAGGTTCTTTACACAATCACCTTAAAATTTTGACCCCTCATGACAGCCGTTTCTGCCTTGGGGAAAAGTCTCTGGCTATCTACTCTATCTATGCCTTTCATTACCTTGTACATCCCAATCAAGTCACCTCTCTTTCTTTCTTCCTCTCCAACTTCTCTTCATTAGACAAGCTCTTCAATTCAGGCAGCATCCTGGTAAATCACCTCTGCACCCTATCTAAAGCATCTATATCCTTCCTATAATGAGGCGACCAGAACTAGGCACATTATGGTGGTCTAACAAGTGTGGTCTAACAGAGTTTTATACAGCTGCAGCAAAACCTTGCGGCTCTTAAACACAATCACCCTGTTAATGAAAGCCAAAACACCATATGCCTTCTTGACAACCCTATCAACTTGGGTAGCAACTTTGAGGGATCAATGCACATTGACCCCAAGATTCTGCTGTTCCTCCACACTGCCAACAATCCTGTCTTTAATCCTGAATTCAGCATTCAAATCCGACCTTCCAAAATGAATAACTTCACATTTATCCAGGTTGAACTCCATCTGTCATTTCTCAGCCCAGCTGCGCATCCTGTCAATGTCTTGTTGTCGCCTGCAACAGGCCTCCACTCTATCTACAGCACCACCGACTTTTGTGTCATCGGCAAACTTACTAACCCACCCTTCCACTTCCACTTCCTCTTCCTCATCCAAGCCATCAAAACTACAAAGAGCAGAGGCCCAAGAACAGATCCCACTGGTCACCGACCTCCAGGCGGAATACTTTCCAACCACTACCACTACCACTACCACTCACTGTTTTCTTTCAACCAGCCAATTCTGTATCCTGACAGCCAAATTTTCCCGTATCCCATGCCTCCCAAGGTTCCTACCGCGAGGAACCTTACCAGATGTCTTACTGATATCCATATTCACCACATCCACTGCTCGACCTTTAGTCGACTTGTCTTGTTACATCCTCAAAGAACTCAGTAAGGCTTCTGAGTCATGACCTGCCCCTCACAAAGCCATGCTGACTATCTTTAATTAAACTGTTGTTCCAAATCGTCATAAATCCTATTTCTCAGAATCCTTTCCAGTACCTTGCTTACCACAAATGTAAGACTGACTGGTCTGTCATTCTCAGGGATTTCCCTATTCCCTTTCTTGAATAAAGGACTAGCATTCGCCTCCCTCAACTCGGGCAGTACTACTCCTGTGGAGAGTGAGGATGCAAAGATCGTTGCCAGAGGCGCAGCAATCTCATTCATTCCTCGCTTCCTGTAGTAAACTTGGATATTTTTGGTCCGACCCTGGGGCCTTCTCTATCTCGATGCTTCCCAGAATTTCCAGCACATCGACTTCCTTAATATTAATCTATTCAAGCCTATTAACCTGGTTCTCCCTATCAACAAGATCTCTCTCTCTCTAGCGAATATTGAAGCAAAACACTCATTTAGGACGTCCCTCACCTCTTCAGACTCCAGGCTCACGTTTGCTCCACCATGCCTGATCGGCCCTACCGTCTCTCTGGTCATTCTGTTATTCCTCACGTACGTGCAGAACATCTTTTGGTTTTCCGTAATCTTTCCAGCCAAGGCTTTTTCGTGCTCCCTCCTAGCTCTTCTCAGTCCATTTTTCAACTCTTTCCTAGCTATCCTGTAATCTTCTCAATTTGTGCAGATCCTTGCTTCCTTTGTTTTGATGAGAAGCTCCTCTGCTGTTGTCACCCAAGGCTCCTTCACCTTACCATCCCTTGCCTGTCTCAGTGGAGTGAAGTTATCCAACACTTTCAACAAGTGCTCCTTAAACAGCCTGCACGTTTCAGTTGTGCCTTACCGGTAGAACAATTATTCCCAATTTATACTCCAGAGCTCCTGTCTTATAGCAGTATAATTTCCTCCTAACCCAATTGAATACCTTCCTATACTGTCAAGACCTTCCCATACTGTTTGTTCCTATCCCTCGCAAGCTCCAAAATGTTCCTCAGATGGTGATGGCTCACAAGAGCTTTAAATTGAGGCATGATAGAATAGTGGACAGATGTCAGAGGTAGTTTCTTTACTCAGTAGTAGAGACGTGGAATGCCCTGCCTGCAACAGTAGTAGACTTGCCAACTTGACGGGCATTTAAATGGTCATTGGATAAACATATGGATGCAAATGTCAGTGTAGATTAGATGTGCTTCAGATTGATTCCACAGGTCGGCACAACATCAAGGGCCGAAGGGCCCGTAGTGCACTGTGATGTTCCACATTCTCTCCATGACTATAGATAAAAATGAGGCAGTTGTGGTGACTGTCAGTGAAATGCTCTTCCACTGAGAGATCTGACACCTGGTTTGGCTTGTTGCCTTGCACCAAATCCAATGTGGCTTCCCCCACTAGTCGGCCTATCTACATAGAATGAGGAATCACTCCTGGACGCACCTGACAAAATCTGTTCCATCCAGACCATCTGCACTAAGGACGTTCCAATCAATAATGGGGAAGTTGAAGTCACCCATAACAACAATACTGTTACATAGATACCTTTCCAAGATTTGGTGTGCAATCTGATCTTCCATTTTCCACTTTGACAAAGCAGACAGAAATGAAAAAATAGCAAACTGTGAAATAGATCCCAGAAGCAGATCTCATTTCAACCTTCATAGCATTTGTCATATTTCATTTCATGTAATCATAAAGACCTCTGCACCAAAAAAGCCCGTGGCCTATTGCATCCATACTATTTCTAATCCCATTTTCTACACTCGTCCCATAGCCTTGTCTGCCTTGGCATCACAAGTGTGAATTTGAATACTACTGCAATGTTATGACACTTTCAGTCCCTAGCATCCTTGCGGTCAGTGAGTACTAAACTCACCATACTCTGAATGAAAATGTTTCTCCCTCACATGTCTGGCTGGTTTTAACACCCTCTTGGGGTGGTGTAGCTCTTTGACTCGTTTTATACACGCTCAGGATGTTGTAGCTCTGACTACCTTTCATTTTTTGAGCATTATGTTTGGTTGATGAAAGCCAGTGAAATAACATTATTTTCAATCCCTGTTGACTATTATGAAGTTTATAGTTGGAGACGGAGTGGGTAGGCCTTAGGAACTTTAATCTGTGTTTGCACATGTGTCAGGTGAGAGTTCATCATCTGTACTGTCATTGCTTGTCCTTAGACCTGGAAAATATTAATCCATCAATCAACAATTATAGAAAACAGATTATCTGGTCAGGTATTAACATGTGTGTGCATTAACTGCCGTGTACCTTCCATCATAAAAGTGAGGATACTAAAGAAGTACTTCCTCGACTGGAAAATGCTTTGAGGTATGCAGTGGTTATGAAAGATACTATATATGTGTGCATCTTTATTTTCTTCAGTCATACTTTGTATAATCTGTTCCAGCTTGGAGGTAATGTATTACTCTATCTCCTTTAACCGCCCTTCCACTTTCCAAAATAAAATGAAGAACTACTGATCCTGAAGATGTGCAATAAAACCGGAAGTAGCTGGAAAAACTGAGCAGGTCAGGCAACATCTGTGGGGAGAAAGAGTTAATGTTCGAGACCTGTAACCCTTCTTCAGAACTGGTATTCACTGTCACTCTGGGCTTTATTTTCATCTATCTGCTCACACCCTCTCATCTCTTCGCATATCTATGAGTTCTTCCTAACTACAGTCCACTCTAAAGGAGGGTCACTGATCTCATAATGTTAACTCTGCTTCCTCTCCACAGATCCTGCTCAATTTGCTCAATTTCTCCATCATTTTCTGTTTTTGTTTCAGATCTTCAGCATCCTCCGTTCTTTGTTTTATTTTAGTGTTTTAACTCACTGTTACATTTCTTCCAGGTATGCCCAACTTGAAGTTCTGCTCCTCTGTCGGATAGGATTTTCATTCTAATCTCTCTTGTTGACCATTATTACTCCCCGTATTTGTCAAGGTATTTGTCAAAACTCGCTTCCACAGCAACATCCCATTCCTCAGTGACTTTGCTGGCTCAGGTTCACCCCATGTAGATTACAACTGAAGTTTTGTCCTTTGTCCACCCACATTGACTAGTATCTCTGATGTAAAATGCTCCTTAGATAGCTGTTCTCACGACATCTTGAGATGCGCACTCAATGCTGGGCGCTGCCATAAACGCAGTCTTGACATCTCTATCAACACCACTTCATGCTGTTTCAGAGCTGTCCTGCCCCATTCCATTTAATCTCTAGTCCATTCAATATTCTAACAACAAACTTTCTCTCCTCCTCGAATTTTCCTTTTGCAATGACCACGAGTCATTTTTCATGGTATTCCTTGTTCTTCTAATTACTCCCTTGTATCGCAAAAATAGAGCAAAATGACGTCTCATCATTTTAGTGTCACTGCATTTTCACTTCCTACAATTTTATCGTGTGTGTGTGTGTGTGTGTGTGTGTGTGTAGGAGAAAGTGAGGACTGCAGATGCTGGAGACCAGAGCTGAAAGGTGTGGTGCTGGAAAAGCGCAGCAGGTCAGGCAGCATTCGAGGAGCAGGACAATCGACATTTCGGGCATGAGCCTGAAGAAGGGCTTATGCCCGAAATGTCAATTCTCCTGCTTCTTTGATGCTGCCTGACCTGCTGCGCTTTTCCAGCACCACACCTTTCAACAACTATCATGTGCGTATGTCAAGATTAGGATCAAAATACTTTAGAAATCTCCCTCCTACTTTTACTAGAATCAGCGTTTTATGTTCAAAGCTGGTAGCAATATGTATTGTCTGAAACTGGGGTGGGAAAAACATTGAAAATGCCACCTTTAAGTGGAAAGCATGTTGCTAGGTGAGTCATATTTGAAGAATGTAAATGGTAACTTTGAAGTTGCAGTTGCCTGTCAGTGTCATACAGTAACTGTGATGCATGGATATTTTTAGTAATCATTTGTAGTAGTTTCCACTAACTGAGCTAGCCAGCTCTGTTGTGAAAGCTGGTTGCAGGACCCTAAATAAGCAGAGCTTCCAATAACAAGCAACAGTGTTGTGAAATTTGGCTGAAGGATTGAGAGAAATTGTGCTTCATTTTATAATCTGCCTTCTCCTGGTCTGTAGTTTGTTGAAAGCAGTTTGCTTCCAGTTTCCACAGCACTACACACTCACACTCTGGGGTTAACTGTAATTAGTGGAGATGGCATTGAGACATTTCCTTTTGCTGTTTCTGGCTTGGTATAAAGTTCACCGACTCCCAGTACTATGTTATTGTTTGAAGGATATTTTTCAAATGTTGTACTGACAATGGTATCTTATGGCCTTTCGGTTTGTCTGGAGCAGAGAGGAGCTTGACGACAGCTTTCCTTTTCCAATTTACCAGGAGTTATTTTTGCCTCTGCAACCACCTCTATTTCTAAGGCCCAGGTCAAAGTCTGCCTTCTCTTGACACTGTCGTCCTCTTCCCTTCTTTGTTTTAGATTTGTTCTATGCTCTGGTCTGGGTCCTACACTCTCTGGCTTGTTCCCTCCCTCCTCACGTACAAATCTGTCTTGATTCATTTTCTCCTTGCTCTTTGCAATTTGCAATCTGGACGTCATAGAAGTGTATAGCATGTAAACCGGCCCTTCAGCCCAACTTGCCCAGGCTGCCCACTTTGCATAATTTAAACAAGTCCCATTTGCCGACATTTTAGTTTGTATTCCTCCATGCCTATCCCATCCATGTACCTGTCTAAATATGGCTTGTATGACAAAGTTGTAGTCTCTTCCATCACTACCTCTGGCAGCCTGTCTCATACACTCAATGCTCTCTTTTTATTTTTAAAACATTGCCCCTCTTGGCCATTTTGTATCTTTCCCCTCACCTTAAACCTATGCCCTCTAGCTTTAAACTCTCCTACCATGGGGAAAAGCTGTTGACTATTTATCTTATCTGTGCCCCTCCTGGTTTTATCAACCTCTATCAGGTTGATAAAACCTCAGTCTCCTATGCTCCAAAAAAAACAGTCTAAGCCAATCTAACCTCTCCTTCTAACTCCAATCTTCCAGTTCAGGTAGCATCATATATTGAACACTTGAGAACAATTGAGACAATACCAGTTTGCCTTTTTTAAAACCATCTTTAATGTGCACAAAGTTAAAAATCACACAACACCAGGTTATAGTCCAACAGGTTTAATTGGAAGTACACTAGCTTTCGGAGCGACGCTCACAATCACCTGATGAAGGAGCGTCACTCCGAAAGCTAGTGTACCTCCAATTAAACCTGTTGGACTATAACCTGGTGTTGTGTGATTTTTAACTTTGTACACCCCAGTCCAACACCGGCATCTCCAAATCACATCTTTAATGTGAATATTGATGAAATGGAGAGAGATCACAAACGTTCCGTCTCGCACTCATCAGGACAAACAAGACTGCAAATTTCAAATGGTCATTGCATTTTATGCTATAGAGAGAGATTTGCCAATGTATTGCCTTGACAAGAAAGCAATGAGGAATTATGGGAGAGTAATAAGGGCATTTGAATTGTTATTGGATAAACATATGAATGATGATGGAATAGCGTAGGTTAGATGGGCTTTAGATTGGTTTCACAGATCGAGGGCAGAAGGGCCTGTGTTCAAACAGCTGAATAATTGAGGGAGGGCACAAGGCTCAAGCATGCTCCTTTCATTTTTAGTGAATATATCCCTGTGTCTGAATGTATGTTGGTTCTTGGAAACATTAAATGAGCCATTAAGCAAGCTTCGTTGTTGTCAGTGTAGCTATTAGCGTACAGGATATTCAGCAAGTGCTGCCCAGTTGCTTGCAGTAGACATTTTGTTTTGGAATTTGCAAGCACATTTTGTTGAGTATGGTCCTTACTCTGTATTACTAACAGCCAAAGGAAAAGCATGGCCTCATTCATTGGTATGTACATCTTAACTACCTGGCAGCACACTGGCACTGAAATCCCCACACCATGTATTTTCTGGTATTGCAGCCAATCTTTGTTTTGCCTGATGGAATTATCCTATCAGTGAAAGATATCATTTGCATAGCCACTGCTTAGCAGCAATATGAAATAAACTTGTTCAATGTTTTGAGATACTTTGGGATTCAAGGGCAATTTGAGAAAGACTGGTACCTTTCAGAAGTGAAAGTGATTAATTGCCATTTGGGCTATTTGTGATGTTACAGGATTCACAGCAAACAGTGATATGACCATCTTAGTTCAGTGTGCTGCAGGACAGATTTCATGTGAGTTATTTCTGTCAACCTTGCAAAATGTGCAATTGACTTGAGCCCTATTTGAGACTGCTAATAACACTAATCCGATGTGTGGAGCAACAAATCCAAACATATATATTGATCAGTGAAGGTGTGTTTGCCATAGATCACACTAGAGAACAAAGTGAGTTTTTCAAACATGTTTAGGAAAAGGAGCAAGTTTGACTCCTCCATCTTAAGAACATAAGATATACAAGCAGAATTAGGCTTCATTGTTCAATTCATGGCTATTATGTTTCTCATCCTCATCGTTCTGCCTTCTCCCTGGAACCTTTGATCTCCTTAATAATCAGGAATTTTAAAATTCCGCTCAATGACTTGGCCATCAGAGCCCTCTGTGCCACTGAATTCAACAGGTTCACCACCTGGCTGAAGAAATTTCTCCTCATCTCGGTTCCAAAGGATCACTTCATTCTGAGGCTGTGCCCTTGAGTCCTAGTCTTTCCTCCTCATGGAAACAGCTGCTACATCTCCACTCTATCCAGGTCTTTCTGTATGTAGAAGTCTCAATGAGATTCCACCCATCCTCCCCTTCCCCCACCCTTTCCTTCTAAAATCCATTGACGACTGATCCATTTTTCTCAACCATTCCCCATATGTCAGCCCTTCATTTTTGAGGTCTTTCCTCTGAACTTCCTCTGAACCACCTCTAATGCCAGCATATATTTCCTTAATATCGGGGCCCAAAACTGCTCCATGTTCAAAATGCAGTCTGACCCAGAGCCTTGTACAGCTTCAGCAGTACATTCTTGCTCTTATATTCTCGCCATTTTGAAACGAATGCTAAGATTGCATTTGCCTTCCTAACTGTCAACTGAACCTGCCTGTTAACCTTAAGACAATTGTGAACTAGGAATTCTAAGTCCATTTGTACTTCAGATTTCCAAACCTTTCTCCATTTAGACAATTTACACCTCTATTCTTCCTTCCAAAGTGCATGCTCTCATGCTTTCCCCTATTGTATTCCATCTGCCACTTCTTTGCCCACTCTCCTAGTCTGTCCAAATTCTCCTGCAGCTTCCCACCTGCCCCTTCACCTGTATTTGTAAACTTACCATGTACTTCCAAGTATTCTGCAATATCATTGTTAATATTGAACTCTCAAATCTTACCAACGACTAAGGTCAGATTAACTGGTCTATAATTTCCCCGTCTTCTGCTTCCCTCTCATCTCAAACAGGGGTGTTATGTTAACCATTTTCCTGTGCACTGGGACCTTCCCTGACTCCAGTGATTTAGTGACTAGACATCAATGTCTCTTCAATCTCCTCAGCCCTTCGGATCTCTGGGGTGTGGTCCATCTGGTCCACATGGTTTATCCACTTTGAGATCTTTCAGTTTCCCCAGCATCACCTCATTGGTGTTGATGACTATATTTGATTCTGCCCACAACTCTTGAAGTTCTTGTATGACTGCTATCTTCCATGATGAAGATTCGTACAAAGTATTTATTCGGTTCCTCTGCCATTTCTTTGTCCCCGTTACTACTTCTCCAGTCTCATTTCCAGCTACACAATGTCCAATCTTGTGTCTCGCTCGACACGCACGCACGCACGCACGCACATACACGCGCACGCGCACATACATACACACACACACACATACACACACACACATACACACACACACACACACACACATATACACACACACACACACACACACACACACACACACATATATACACACACACACACACACACACATATACACACACACACACACACACATACACACATACACACACACATACACGCCTTATAATGTCCCTAAGAAAATTCTTCTATCTTACTAGCTGGCTTATCTTTCATTCTCTTCCCCTTTTTGCTTTTTTAATTTATTCTGGTTTCATAGACTTGCCAGCAATCATCATTACATTCATATGCTTTCTCTTTTGTTCTCATGCTGTTTGTGACTTCCCTCACCATGTTTGTCTCCTCCTCCCTGAACATGTTTCTTCTTCCTTGTTGAATTTATGCTGTATTTCCTGATTTACTCCAGAAACTCTTGCTTTTGCTACTGTAATATCTTCCCTGCTATCTGGGCAGCTTCTCCCTTATGTCTTTGTCATTATCTTTACTCAGTTGTAATGCCAATACATCTGATTCCAGCTTTAAGAAAACAGCCGCAGAGTGAGTTCTATCATGCCATGTTCACTGTCTGCCAGGAGCTCCTTCACCTTAAGTTCCCAAATCAAGTCTGCATCATTTCATATTGAGTGCAAATTGTCTGCGCTCTCATAGGGTCTTCAACCAGCTTCTCCAAAAGAAATCATCTTTATAGGTATGCCAGGAAGACCTTTTCTTGGGATACTCCACCCACTTACTTTCGCAGTCCACCTGACATTGAAGTCCCCCTGATTATTGTAGTAGTACCTTTCTTAAATACCTTTTTCTACCTCTTGATTTATTCACTGTCCCCCATGCTGATGAGAACATAGAACATTACAGCACAGTACAGGCCCTTTGGCCCTTGATTTTGCGCCAACCTGTGGAACCAATCTGAAGCCTTTCTATCCTACACTATTCCATTTTCATCCATATGTATATCCAATGACCATTTAAATGCCCTTAAAGTTAGCGAGTCTACTACAGTGCAGTCCATGCCCCCACTACTGAATAAATATACCACCTCTGACATCTGTTCTATATCTATCACCCCTCAATTTAAAGCTAACTCCCTTCATGCTTACCATCACCATCCATGGAAAAAGGCTCTCACTATCCACCCTAACTAATTCTCTGATCATCTTGTATGTCTCTATTAAGTCATCTCTCAACTTTCTTCTCTATAATGAAAACAGCTTCAAGTCCCTCAGCCTTTCCTCACAAGACCTTCCCTCCATACCAGGCAACATCCTCGTAAATCTCCTCTGAACCCTGTCCAAAGCTTCCACATCCTTTCTATAATGCGGTGACCAGAACTATACAAAATACTTCAAGTGCAGTCACACCAGAGTTTTGTACAGCTGCAGCATGACTTCGTGGCTCCAAAACTCATTCCCTCTACAAATAAAAGCTAACATACCATATGCTGCCTTAACAACCCTATCAATTTGGGTGACAACTTTCAGGTATCCATGCACATGGACACTGAGCTATCTCTGCTCATTTATACTACCAAGAATGTTACCATTATTCTTTATTCCTGTTGCTCCTTCCAAAGTGAATAACCTCTCTCTTTTTCGCAATTACTCCATTTGCCATCTCACAGCCCAGTTCTGCAGCTTATTTATGTCCTTCTGTAACCTGCAACATCCTTCAGCACTATCCACAACTCTACCAATGTTAGTGTCATCTGCAAATTTACTGACCCATCCTTCTATGCCCTTATCCAGGTCATTTATAAAAATGTCAAACAGCAGTGGCCCCAAAACAGATCCTTCCAGTGCACCACTAGTAACTGAACTCCAGGATGCACATTACCCATCAGCACCACTCTGTCTTCTTTCAGTTAACCAATTTCTAATCCACACCACACAATCACTTTCAATCCCATGCCTCTGTATTGTGTACAATAGTCTACCATGGGGAACATTATGTAATACCTTCCTGAAATCCATATACCCAATATCAACTGGTTTACCCTCATCACCTTCTCAAAGAACTCAATAATGGTTTGTGAGGCACAACCTACCCTTCACAAAAACATGTTGACTATCCCTAATCGACTCCTTCCTTTCTAGTTGATTATAACCTTTTCCAACACGTTACCCGCCACTGAAATAGGGCTCACTGGTCTAGAATTACCAGGGTTGTTTCTACTCTCCTTCTTGAACAAGATTTGCTGTTGTCCAGTCTTCAGGCACTACTCCTGGAGACAACATAAAGATCAAAGCCAAAGGCTCTGCAGTCTCTTCGCTGGCTTCCCAGAGGATCCTAGAATAAATCCCATCTGGCCCAGGCAGCTTAGCTATTTTCACTCTTTCCAAAATTGCTAACACCACCTCCTTGTCAACCTTAATCCCGTCTGGTCTCGTAGCCTGTATCTCAGTATTCTCCTTGACAAGATTTTTTTCCAGTGTGACCAGAACTGAGGAAAAATATTAATTTAGCACTTCTCCTCGGACCCCGTGCATAGCTTCCCACTACTGTCCTTTACTGGCCCTAATGACTCTAATCATTCTTTTATTCCTGATATACCTATAGAAGGCTTTAAGGTTTTCCTTGAGAAGTCGTTGGCATGTCCCCTCCTGGCTCCTCTTAACTCTCTTTTTGGTCTTTCCTGGTGAACTTGTAACTCTCAAGCTCCTTAACTGAGCTTCACTTCTCGCCCTAACTGAGTTTTCATGTCTCATCCTAATGTAGGCTGCTGCCTTCCTCTTGACAAGAAATTCCACTTCTTTAATAAACCACAGTTCCCTCGCTTGACCACTTCCTTCCTGCCTGACAGGTGCACACTTGTCAAGGACACACGTTAGCTGTTCCTTGAACAAGCTCCACATTGCAGTTGTGCTCATCCCCTGTAGTTTCCTTCCCCATTCTATGTATCTTAAATCTTGCCTAATCATGTTGTAATTGCGTTTCCCCCAGCAATAACTCTTGTCCTGTGGTATATAGCTATCTCTTTCCATCGCTAAAGTAAATGTAGCTGAAATGTGGTCACTATCATCAAAGTGCTTGCCTCCCTCCAAATCTAACACCTGGCCGGGCTCATTACCCAGTACCAAATCCTATGTGGCCTCGCCCCTTGTTGGCCTGTCTACATACTGTGTCAGGAAGCCCTCCTGAACACACTGGACAAAAACTGACCCATCTAAAGTACTCGAACTATAGTATTTCCAGTCAATATTTGGAAAGTTAAAGTCCCCTGTAACAACTACCCTGTTACTCTCGGTCCTTTTTTTTTATTTTTGCTATCCTTTCCTCTACATCTCTGGAACTATTCGGAGACCTATAGAAAACTCCCAACAGAGAGTCCTCTCCTTTCCTGTTTCTTACCTCAGCTCATACTTCCTCAGTAGACGAGTCCTCAAACACCCTTTCTGCTATCATAATACTGTCCTTGACTAACAATGCCACACCTCCCCCTCTTTTACCACCTTCTGTGCTCTCACTGAAACATCTAAATCCCTGAACCTGCAACAACCATTCATGTCCAGGAGACCTGTACACAACTTACATCAGTCTTTTTTTTTCCCTTTTGTGGGTCCTGAACTCCACCTACGCACTTTCTGCACCTTCTGACCTTATCACTTCTATTGATGTAATTTCATTTCTTACTAACCTGGCAACCCTGCTCTGTCTGCCAACCTGACTGTCATTTCAATAGGAAGCATATCCTAAGGTATTTGGTCCCCTTGCAGCTGTGTCTCTTTGCTCAAAACCTCATTCACACCAATTTCAATCTCATTTCCCTTGTTTCTACTGCACACATTCAATTACAATGCCTTCAATCCTGTGCTAGTCGTGCCCCTCCTCTATTGTCCCCTTTATCTGTTAGGCCTGAAGTGAGACTCCTGGCCTTTTCATGCACTATCACATTACTTGTTCTGAAAACTTTAATAACCTCTCCTGACCACTGAAATAACTTGACAGAGGCTGGTCTCCAAGATGTCCTTTTATTTACACATGGAGAATCTTTGACACTGATCCAGCTCCCTCAGGGCTGGCTCTGAGTAAACAGAACTCTGTGATTGGTGCTATTCTGGTCCAATAAGGGAAACCTTATTGAGAGTTCCACCTGAGTGACCTCATTACAAGGGCTACAACCACCCCTGCTCCCCCACCCCTCCTCCCAAGGTTACCCTGATGTGTCGTCAGTTCATCTGCCTTATTCTGGATGATCCTTTTGTTCAGGATAAGGCCTTTAAATTCCTTCTATTATTGAGTTTCCCTGCACTTTGGCTCCTTGGTACAATATTTGGAGGTGCCGGTGTTGGACTGGGGTGGACAAAGTTTAAAAATTGCACAACACCAGTTTATAGTCCAATGGGTTTATTTGGAAGCACTAGCATTTGAAGTGTTGCTTCTTCATCAGGTCAAAAGTTAGTGCTTCCAAATAAACCTTTTGGATTATATCCTGGTGGTGTGATTTTTTTTTAACTTGTACAATATGACACTAATGCACCATGTCCCTTCCATTTGCTTTCTGGTAACTTCAACTCCATCAACCGGCAATCCTGCCTTCGCTTTTATATGTCATTTGTTTTAAATTTTCTGTGCAATTGAATCCACTCCCTCTAGTTATTTATTTATTTTAAAGCACTGTTCAAAACTGAGTTTCAACCTGAACAAGACGCTAGGCAAGCTCAAAGTGGACACTTGTCAGTTTGAAACTTTGAATGGATTTTTGGAATCCATTCAAATTTGAGCAGGATGGAAAGGGAGATGTCACATCATGGCTAAAATACGTTGCAGTCCAACATGACACAGAATTGCACACATCTGAAACAACGGCTGTAAATGTTAGAACTTGGATCACATAGTAGAATTTAGTGGAAAGCAGCTGCTGCCAGACCTAGAAAGATGGTCAGCACAAATCATTTCAAATTCTGTAAAGATCAAAGTATGTTTGAGTGGACAGCAGGAAGGAGAGTAGGGTTGGGTGATTGGAGACAAATTCTAGACATTTTTGTCTTTGATGAATGGTATCTTCATAATATATACACAAAAGCTTTCATAAGACAGTATTGTTTGGCTAGATCTATCTTTTGTACATTAATACTGTGAAAGGGCCAGAGGATGAAGGACATGTGCAGCAATATCGATGCTATCTGTCTCTAATTCCAGGTGAAGATCTGACAGGATGTAGGAGGAGAAGGAGAGACCAGTTGAAGGGCTTTGGTCCTCTGGAAGGCTCAGACCATCCCTGGGTGTCTGACATTATACAGCATTTTAACGTCCAATTATCTGTTAAAGTGCCACAGAAGTGCAGTGTAATTTCATAATCACTTTGAATTGGATGAAATCTGCTAATTTCAAGTCTCTCAAGCAGCTTGAGTCTCCTGCACTGTCGTTTTGAGTTCCAGATTGGTTCCAACAGGCCATTGGGCCCTTCTATTGTGTCTGTACTGGCCCTGTGAAGGAGCAATTCAGTGAGTTCCCCATAACCTGACCCATTCTTCCTTTTGAAATAATAATTCAAATTCTTCTTGAACATGCCCTCAGAATACTGTCAGGCAATAAAATTCTAGATCCTAACCACCCATTATGTGAAGATGCTCCTCTTATCACCATTGCTGCTTTGACTAATAAACTTAAACTGGTGTCCTCTCTTGTTGATTCTTCCATCATAGGGAACAATTTCTTCCTCCCTACTCTACCCAGACCCCTCACGATTCTGTAATCCTTGATTAAACTCAACCTTCTCTTCTCCAGTGAAAACAGTTCCAGCTTCCCCAACCTATCCATGTAAAGACAGTTCCTCACAGATTTATAGAGGTCGAGAGTACAGGAAAAAAAACACCCTTTGGCCAACTGACACTGTGCCAATCCAAAAAACAAACCCTTATCCCTTGAACCCATTCCCGTGAGTCATTTATGAATTCATTCTAGTTGCCTTTGTATCTTCCTAAATTGTGTTGCCTGGAACTGGACACTGTATTTCAACTCTGGTGTAAGTGGTGTCTTTTACAAGCTTAGCATCTGCTCCTTGCTCCTGTACTCTATTCCCTTGATAGCAAAGTTAAGGATATTGTGTGCTTTATCAACCACTTTCTCAATCTGTCCTGACCCCAGAGATTTGGTTGGCTGGATGGCCAGTTTGCAATGCAGAGTGATGTCAACAGCATAGGTTCAATTGTTATGGAGTAGGCCAGACCCCTCAAAACATTTTTAAGCAGGTAGCCCAGACCGTAACTTGGCTATTTGTTTTAGCTAAGTGTATAGTGGATATTCTTGGAGTAAATTAGCTGGTTCGACTGCAAAGTTTTAAACAAACAAATTATTTAAAATCCCAAATGAATTATCCTATCCAAACCTGAATTACTGATGCTGTTCCAAAAGTACTTGAAACAGTCCCAGTACACACACCCCTCAGCACAAAGAGTAAAAATGATACAGGCTGCTTATAGTTTGCAAAGTCAGAAGGGCAGAAGGAGAGTGAGAAGACCTTCCAGCCTTTTCCACACACAACTGCCATTGGACTCACTAAAGTTATGGACTGAATCAAAAACTCTAAACGAAGGCCAGCGACACAGCTAGCTGGCCACTCCCCTTTGATTATACTTTTTTAAGATGTGAAAGTCTTGGGCTGGAGATATTATCTGTTATGGGGTATACAGAGAAGGTTGCGATAAACCAGTCAAGCTTCAAACATGATGGAAAGGGAGGTTAAGTTTAAAAAACCTCCAGGGCATAGCAACCTTGTAAAAAGAACCAGTATTGTGACGCAATTCCCACTCCGGCTGAGATTGCCATCAAGGTGTCTCATTCTCAAACCTTCCCCTTGCGCTGAGGCTTGGTGACCCTCAGCACCTTTTCTTTCTAATGGGAGAGCAGCCCTATGGTTCAGTTAGACTATGTCAACTTCATCTGTCTATGATCAATGCACATACACCCAGGTTTCTCAGCTTTTTAAATGAAGTGAATGTGGAAAAAAAAGACTGAAGGAAATTTTAGTTGAACATGATTTGCCCTTAAATTTGGGTTTCCACAAATGCCAGTCCAGAATCATACAGCACCGAAGAACCATAGAATCCCCAAGTGGAAGGAGGTAATTTGGCCCATCAGGTTTGTATCAGCACTCCACAAGGCATCTCGCCCAAACTGAGACACCACCCTAATCTCTACTTGCTCTTGAATATTATAACATATCTTGTGCTCATCCACGTGGTTTTTAAAAATTGAGAGGTTTCCTGCCTCAACCCCACCCCCTGGGCAATACATTCCAATGCCTGGATGAAAATAATTTCCTCAAATACCCTCTTAAACCTCGTGCCTTTCACTTGAAAATGATGCCTCCTTATTTTTGACCCTTCAATTAAGGGGACTAGTTGTTTTCTATTCATCCTGTCCTTGCCCCATAAAATGCTGTACAGCTTTATTAGATCCCACCTCAATTTTCTGTGCTCCAAAGAACAAACTTAGCTGAAATGTTCCATCCAAGGCAACATCCTGGTGAAACTCCTTTACAATCCTCCAGACCAATCACATCCTTCCTACAGTGCAATGACCAGAGCTGCACTCAGTACTTGAGTTGTGGCCTAACCAAAGCTCTGTACATTTCCATCATGAACTCCCTGTTTTTATGATCTATGCCTCAACTGGTGAAGGTGAGCATTCCATATGCCTCCTTAACTACCCTATTAACCTGTCCTTTCACCTTAAGGTGTGTATGGGCAAGCGCTTCAAGATCCCTCTGTTTCTCTGAGCTTCTTGGTGTCCGGCCATTCTTTTTACTTCCAAAGTCCATCATCTCCCATTTATTGGATTTGAATTGCATCTGCACTAAATGCATGTGACCAATCCACTCAATTTGAAATTGCTTCAGGTTATCAAGGTTATACAGGAACCTGACTGCTCTTTATCCTGTGCACTAAATAGACAATGATGTATAGAAAATGGGAGAAATGAGAGAATAAGCTCAGATGGCATTTTTCATCTCCTCGAAGTAAAAGATTTGTATATCTGTATTTGACTGGAATATCCACAATAGCTTTCCACCCAAAGCTTTTGAGGCTGGGAGCTTTAGCTAAAGTTTTGGAATTGAGAATAGTTAATTTTACATTGGGTTAAGGGATTGAACAGTTGTGGAACCAACATGGAAGGAATTAAAATATGGATCAACACCTAATGAAATGATGGTACAGACAGAAGGGGCTGAACGGCTTCATTATATAAGCAGTTTAAACATACATTTGCTTGTTTATTTCTACACAAATTTGCTTGTAATGTTCAATACTCCCCTTCCTGAAGGTGCATTATGTAATTGTCAATTACTCCATCTGTAGATTGCAAGTGGAATGGAATTCCAAAAGTAGCAGCCTGCAATGTCTGTCTAAGAGTGGCAGCATTGTCCCCTTGAGATGAGTCAGACTGGTGGCTCTCAATTGGTGGAGACAGGACAGTCTAACAAGTCGCCACTCTTGAACAACCACAGCCAGCAAAGCCTCAGCCTGCAGCCTGAGAGAATGTGCAGCCCAGAGACTGTGCCTGCAGCTCCCAAAATTGGAGGGCAGACTCCAAGTCCACAGCTCCCTCTCTGCATGGATGGTGACTGGGAGAGCCGGGAGGAGCTGCGGCTGCGGGAGCTGGAGGAAGCTCGAGCACGTGCTGCCCAGATGGAGAAGACCATGCGCTGGTGGTCTGACTGCACGGCCAATTGGCGGGAAAAATGGAGCAAAGTGAGGGCAGAGAGGAATAAATCTAGGGAGGAGGTGAGGCAGCTGAGACAAAAGCTGGAGGCACTGACTAAAGAACTAACGACAGTGAAACGGGAAAAGCAGGAACTATCCAGCGAGAACGAACACCTGCGGTTGGAGGCTGAGCAAATAAAGAATGGTCAATGCGATGAGCAAATACAGGAGAATAAACTAGCATTGGAGGAGGAGAGCGAGAGTTTAAATGTTCCAGAGCAGGAACCAGTGCGAGATATGGAGACAGTGAAAACGTCCAAAAACAAGGTGAGCTTCTTAAAATATTTTGGGACAGTGTGTTGCTTGTGACTTTATTAATAGGGGCTTTACATTTGTTCATCTCAAGTTCCAATGATACTGTTTGATTTCTTTTTGGTCTATTTAGCTGTAACTGACAATTCCCTGCACTGTCTGCCTGAATTTCTACCTATGTTTTGTTTCTCCCCTAATTTCCCCTCTTGCCCTCTCTGAAATCATCTTGTCCACAAGACCCCAGCTCCTGCCTTCTCAAACCTTTTCCCATTACACGGAGCTTTTCCAGATCACAATATCATTGATATGTCCCTCCTCCATCATGCAGCTGAGTGGGACAGCTTCTACCTGGTTCTATTCCTGTCTATCCAGTGGCAGTGCATTCCACGCACCCACCACTCTCTGTAAAGAACCTACCTCTGACATTTCCCCATACCTTCCTCCAATCACCTTTAAAATATGACCCCTCAGGACTGCCATTTCTGTCCTGAGGAAATATCTCTGGCTATCTACTCTCTGTGCCTCTCATTACCTTGTACACCTCGATCAAGTCACTTCTCTTTCTTCTCTCCAGTGTGAAAATCCAAGCTCACTCAACCTCTCCTCATAATCCAGGAAGCATCCTGGTATATCCGTGGGCGGCATGGTGGCACAGTGGTTAGCACTGCTGCCTCACAGCGCCAGAGACCGTGTTCAATTCCCGCCTCAGGCGACTGTGTGGAATTTTCACATTCTCCCCGTGTCTGCGTGGGTTTCTTTCGGGTGCTCCGGTTTCCTCCCACAGTCCAAAGATGTGCAGGTCAGGTGAATTAGCTAGGCTAATTGATGAGGGTCGAGCTGTGGATGTGGTGTATATGGACTTCAGCATTTGATAAGGTTCCCCATGACAGGCTCATTCAGAAGGTCAGGAGGAATGGGATTCAGGGGAACATAGCTGTCTGGATACAAAATTGGCTGGCCAACAGAAGACAGCGAGTGGTAGTAGAAGGAAAATATTCTGCCTGGAAGTCTGTGGTGAGTGGTGTTCCACAGGGCTCTGTCCTTGAGCCTCCATTGTTTGAAATTTTTATTGATGACTTGGATGAGGGGTTTGAAGGATGGGTCAGCAAGTTTGCAGGTGACACAAAGGTTGAAGGTGTCATTGACAGTATAGAGGGCTGTTGTAGGTTGCAGCGGGACATTGACAGGATGCAGAGATGGGCTGAGAGTTGGCAGATGGAGTTCAACCTGGATAAATGCGAGGTGATGCATTTTGGAAGGTCGCATTTGAAAGCTGAGTACAGGATTAAGGATAGGATTCTTGGTAGTGTGGAGGAACAGAGGGATCTTGGTGTGCAGGTACATAGATCCCTTAAAATGGCCACCCAAGTGGACAGGGTTGTTAAGAAAGCATATGGTTTTTTCGCTTTCGTTAACAGAGGTATTGAGTTTAAGAGTTGTGAGATCTTGTTGCAGCTCTATAAAACTTTGGTTAGACTACACTTGGAATACTGCGTCCAGTTCTGGTCTCCCTATTATAAGAAAGATGTGGATGCTTTGGAGAGGGTTCAGAGGAGGTTTACCAGGATGCTGCCTGGACTGGAGGGCTTATCTTATGAAGAGAGGTTGACTGATCTCGGACTTTGTTCATTGGAGAAAAGGAGGAGAAGAGGGGACCTAATTGAGGTATACAAGATAATGAGAGGCATAGATAGAGTCGATAGCCAGAGACTATTTCCCAGGGCAGAAATGACTACCACGAGGGGTCATAGTTTTCGGCTAGTTGGAGGAAAGTATAAAGGGGATGTCAGAGGCGGGTTCTTTACACAGGGAGTTGAGAGCATGGAATGTGTTGCCAGCAGCAGTTGTGGAAGCAAGGTCATTGGGGACATTTGACAGACTGCTGGACATGCATTTGGTCACAGAAATTTGAGAGTACATACACGAGGATCAATGGTCGGCACAACATCGTGGGCTGAAGGGCCTGTTCTATGTTCTATGTTCTAATCCTCTGCACCCTCTCTAAAGCATCTACATCCTTCCTATAATGAGGTGACCAGAACTGGACACATTATTCCAAGTGTCATCTAACCATGGTTTTCACAAAGCTGCAGCAAAACCTTGTGGCTATAAACTCCGACCATCCCCCCCCAATTAATGAAAGCCAAAACACCATATGCCTTCTTCACAACCCTATCAACTTGGGTGGCAACTTTGAGGAATTTATGTACATAGGCCCAAGATCCTGCTCTTCCTCCACACTGCCAAGAATTTTGTCTTTAACCATTCATCATTCAAATTTGGTCTTCCAGAGTAAATAACTTCAAATTTATCCAGGGTGAACTCCCATCTGCCACTTCTCAGCCCAGCTCTGCATCATGTTAATGTCTTGTTGTAGCCTGCAACAGGCCTCAACACTATCCAGAACACTGCTGACCTTTGTCATCAGCAAACTTATTAACCCACCCTTCCACTTTTTCATCCAAGTGATTTATAAAACTACAAAGAGCAGAGGCCCAAGAACAGATCCCCACTGGTCACTGACCTTCAGGTGGAATACTTTCCATCCACTACCATTCACTGTTGTCTTTTGGGTAAAAACAATGACTGCAGATGCTGGAAACCAGAGTCTAGATTAGAGTGGTGCTGGAAAAGCACAGCGGTTCAGGCAGCATCCAAGGAGCAGGAAAATTGACGTTTTGGGCAAAAGCCCTTCATCAGGAATACAGGCAGAGAGCCTGAAGGGTGAAGAGATAAAAAAACTGTTGTCTTTTGGCCAGCCAATTCTGTATCCAGACAGCAAAAATTTCCTGTATCCCATGCCTTCTAACTTTTTGATTGAGCCTACCATGGGGAACCTATTCAAAAGCCTTGCTGATATCCATATACACCACATCTTCTGCACTACCTTTAGTCAACTTGTCTCATTACATCCTCAAAGAACTCAATAAGGCTTGAGGTATGACCTGCCCCTCACAAAGCCATGCTGACTTGCTTCAGTCAAACTGTTGTTCCAAATAGTCATAAATCCTATCTCTCAGAATCCTTTCCAGTACCTTGCTTACCACAGACTGACGGTCTGTAGTTCCCAGGGATTTCCCTATTCCCTTTCTTGAACAGAGGAACAACATCTGCCTCCCATCAGCTAGTACTACTCCCGTGGAGAGTGAGGATGCAAAGATCATCGCCAGAGGCACAGCAGTCTTATTCCTCGTTTCCCGTAGTAACCTTGGATAAATCTGGTCTGGCCCTGGGACTTGTCTATCTTGATGCTTGCCAGAATTTCCAGCACATCCACTTTCTTAATATCAATCTATTCAAGCCTATTAACCTGGTCCACAGTGTTCTACTATCAACAAGGTGACACTCTCTCGTGAATAGTGAAGCAAAAAACTCATTTTGGGCATCCCCTACCTCTTCAGACTCAAGGCACACATTCCCTCCCCTATCCCTGATCAGCCCTACCCTCTCTCTGACCATTCTCTTATTCCTCGCATTAGTGTAAAACGCCTTTCGGTTTCCCCTAATCCTTCCCGCCAAGGCTTGTTCGTGCCCCCTCCTAGCTCTCTTCAGTCTATTTTCGAGCTCTCCTAGCTACCCTGTAATCCTCTAAATCTGTGCCAGATCCTTGCTTCCTCAACCTTAAGTAAGCTTCCTCCTTCCTTTTGACGAGAAGCCCCTCTGCTATTGTCATCCAAGACTCCTTCACTTTATCATTCCTGGCCTGTCTCAGTGGAGCAAAGTTAACCAACATTCGCAATAAGTGCTCCTTAAACAGCCTTCACATTTCTGTGCCTTTCCCGTAGAACAGTTATTCCCAATTTATCGTCCACAGCTCCTGTCCCATAACAGTATAATTTCCCCCTCCCAATTAAATACCTTCCCATGCTCCCTGTTCTCAAAATAATTGTGTGAGTAGTCCAGTGTTAATCTTCAATGCAAAATACACCAAATGTTTCCATATTAATCCCTGCCTGCTACCTCGTCAGATGACCTCATTACCTTATATAATCTTTCAAAGATTATTTCAAATCCTCCCTGTTCAAAGGATGGTTGGGGTTTGTGGGTAGTGCTCAGACAGGTGGTGTGGGCAGTGGGGAGGGTTTTCTGGGATTGCTAAACGATCTTGATTGGGTGAGTCAATGGGCTGGAAAGTGACAGGAGTTCTTTGTGGATGGGTGCAAGGTGTTGCATTTTGGTACAGCAAACAAACATAGGACTTTTACAAGCGATGTTGTGGCCTTGGTGAAGCAAGGGATCTAGGAGTTGGGGTAAGTTGTTCTTTGGGGTTCATGTGATGTGGACAGAGTGGTTGCATGTCGTTTGGCATGCTTTCCTTTGGGTGTGGGGGTTGGGGAGCTGTGTTGAGGTCACGCATGATGTGGTGGGCCCTCTTCTGGAGTGCTGTTTCCAGGCCTGGTCACCCAGTTATAGGAAGGATATTATTAAAGCTGGAGAGAGTTCAGAAGAAATTTACCAGAGTGTTGCTGGGAGTGGAAGGTTTGAGTTATAGAGAGGGGCTGGGACTTTTCTTTTACCGGAGTCTAGGAGGTTGAGAGGCAATTTTGTAGAAGTTTAGAAAATAATATTTGGTACATGTGGAGTTAATGGTAATTGTCTTTTCCCTTGAATGGGGGATTTCAAGACTTGGGGGCATGGTTTTAATGTGAAAATGTGCAGATTTAAAAAAAGATATGAGGCAATTTTTTGTTTACACATGGTTTGTCTATATGGAATGACCTTCCTGAGGAAATGGCGGATGTGTGTACAATTACAGTGTTCAAAAGTCATTTAAGTCAGTACATGTCTGCAAAAGGTTTGAAGGGATATGGGCCAGCAGCAGGCAGGTGGGTCCAGTTTAGTTTGAGATTATGTTCGGAATGGACTGGTTGGACCGAAGGATCTGTTTCCATGTTATGTGACTCTATGTAACCTAATGACACCACTTGATAAGAGTGCCTTAAAATGCAGAACTCCAGCAAAAGTGCAAAGAAAATTGTTGCAATCCTTATAGAGAGTAAGAACCTATAAAAAGAAGTTCAGTTGATACCTGCAAGACTCACCTGTCACAAAATCACATGTTCGAATGTTTGCTGCAACGAGTGACTATGAATAAATTTGCCTCTCTAAATGGAGATGACTTTTCTCTTTCTTTGTTTTCTCAAAGTGGCTTCCCCACCACTCAGGGTGGCATGGTAATTCAGTGGTTAGCGTTGCTACCTTACAGCGCCAGGGACCCAGGTTTGATTCCATCCTTGTGTGGAGTTTGGGCATTTTCCCTGTATCTGCATGGGTTTCCTCCAGGGGTTTCGTTTTGTCCCATAACCCAAAGATGTACAGGTTAGGTGAATTGTTCTTGGGAAATGCAAGGGAGTGGTTGGGAGGGGTGGGGTGCTCTTCAGAGGGTCAGTGTGGACTTGATGGGCCAAATGGCTTGCTTCCACACAGTAGGGATTCTGTGATTACTGCAGTTTCTGTGTCTATCTCTAGCACCCTTCTTGTAAATTGGAATCACATTAGCTGTCCTGTGTCACTTCCCCTGTTCCTTGAAAGGAACTTACGTTGTGTCCTAGCTTCCTATGATTCAAGTACTAGGAAACTCCGATCCCTGCGTACCTCAGAGCTCTTCAATCTCTCTCTACCTTATCACGAAATGCTACTTCACTATTCTTCCCGTCAAAGTGGAGAAATTTACAATTTTTTCTACATCTGTCTATGACCCTAACCATTAGAGTTCATCTCATACTCTAGCTATTATAGTTTATCTCTCTTGTCTAACTGTCATTTTAATCTCTCCAATACTCTATCATCGGAGTTTCTGTTTCATACATTATCAGTTGGAACTTGTGTCTCAAAAACTCTAGCCTTTTGAGATCATCTGCCTGGCACTCTGTCCTTCTAATATTGATATGGCCATCAAGTCTACACCAACCCTCTGAAGAGCAACCCACCTTGACCTCTTTCTTTCCCCCCCCCCCCAAATTATCCCCACATTCTGGCATTTTTACAGCTAATCCACCTAACCTGCTTATCTTTGGACTATGGGAGGAAGCCAAAACACCCAAAGGGAAGCCTGTGCAGACACAGAACAAACATGCAAACTCCAAACAGTTGGAATCGAACCTGGTCCTTGGCTCTGAGGCAGCAGTGCTAACCACTGAGCCATCAAGGTTCCTCCCTCTGGTCCTCCAGCCATCAGGGTGCCTCCCTCTGGTCCTCCAGCCATCAAGGTTCCTCCCTCTGGTCCTCCAGCCACCAAGGTGCCTCCCTTTGGTCCTCCAGCCACCAGGGTGCCTCCCTCTGGTCCTCCAGCCACCAGGGTGCCTCCCTCTCATCTCTTCAAGCCTTTGGAATTCATCTGTCTAGCATTTGAACTATTGGAGTTAAATTCTCTGGTGTTTGAAGTCTTGAAATTGAACTCTTCATATTCTGTCTGTGTTTTATCACCTGGATGCTGTATTTTCCACGTGTACTTTTTGTTTTTGGCAGCACGCTAATTTTATGCCAAATTCAATTGTTGCAATTCAAGGATACAACACAGCATGAGCTTCTCCAGAATGATTAACAATTGGTAATGAACACTGGTCCAGCCAGTGAGGTCCATATCCTGTATGTGCAGAGAAAAGTCTCAATCATAGCAGGGAGGTTTTGCAGGAGCTGTGTTGGATTTTGGAATAACATGTGCAGTTCTAGTCACCACATGACAGGAAAGGTGTGATTTCACTGGAGCAGGTGCAGAGGAGATTCATCAGGATGTTTTGGACCATTTCAGCTTTGAAGAGAAGCCGGATAAACTTGAGTAGCTTTTTCTTTGGAGCAGAGAAGATTGAGGGGATACTTGACAGAGATGTGTAAGATTGAGGGGCATGGGCAGGGTGAATAGAAAGGTGGTGTTCCCCTGAGTCAAGAAAAAGGGGCATACTTTTAAGGTGATAGGCAGGAGAATTAGTGGGAATTTTAGGAAAATGTTTTCATCCAGGAGGTGATGGAGGTCTAGAATGGACTGTCTTGGGAGGATATTTGAGGTGGGAAACCTCACAATCTTTAAAAAGTACTTGGAGTGAGTATTGGAAATATCAGAGATGTACTAGGAGAGGACATTGTGCAGGGCTCCTACAGTGAGGTAGAACTCAGTGATTGCATCTTTTCTTTCAATGATGAGGTTAGACTATAGACCTCCCAATAACCAGAAGAAGATGGAGGAACAAGTATGTCAGCGGATCACAAAGATGTAAAAACAATAAAATTGTGATAATGGGTGATTTTAACTTTCCAATCCTATGACTCCCTTAGCACCAGGGACAGAATTTGTTAGATGCGTCCCCAGGTTGGATTTTTGAAACAATATGCACATAGTTGGCCATACCAAACCTTGCACTGGGGAATAAGCTTGGCCAAGTTATTAAGATTTCAGTAGGAGAGCATTTGGAGAACAGGTAGTTAAATAGTCATAGTGCAAGTGCTAAACTGGAGAAAGGATAAATACAATAGTATTAGGTATGAACTGGAAAAATTGGATTCAAAGAGTCGTTTGATGGTAAAGCCATACGTGAAGTGTGGAAGTCTTAAAAACCAGTTGACCAGAGTTCAGAACCAGCAAGTTCCTGTGAGGATGAAAGTTAACAATAGCAAAATTTGGAAACCTTGGATGATAAGAGGTTTTCTAAGTTGAGAAAAGGGAAACATGTAATGTTTAGGAATCCGAGATGAGGCGAGGCCTTTGAGCATAAAAGAAGCAGAAAATAAAGAAATTAGGAAGGCTAGAAGGGACCATGAAATATCCTTGGCAAGTAGGATTAAAAGCATTTTTTACATTAATTAGGAACAAGAGGGTAACTCCGGGACAAAGGAGGGAATTTATGTGGAGCCAGAGGAAGTGGATGAATTCCTTAAGTACTTCGCAACTGTATTCAAGGAGAAAGGCATGAAAAATAGTAAGATTTGAGGGGTATGTTGATATCCTATGGCATGTTGGTATTGAGGAGGAGGAGGAGATGGTGTTAGCTGCCTTGAAAAACATTTTAAGGTAGCTAAGTCAGTCCCCTGATAGAATCTCTCCCTGAATACTAATTGAGGCAAGGGAGATTGTCAAAGATAATTTGTATCCACTTCAGTCACAGGCGAGGTCCCAGATGATTGGAGACTAGCCAATGTTATTCCTTTATTCAAGAAAGGTCATGTCAACAACCCAGGAAATTTTAGGCTGGTAAACCTTACATCAGTCGTAAGGAAGTTATTGGGGAAGATTCTTAGGGACAGGATTTACATGCATTTGGAAAAGAATAGACTTATTAGGGATAGTCAGCATGGCTTTATACAGAGGAGATTTTGTTTCTCAAACTTGATTAGGTATTTTGAGGAAGTGACGAAGATGATTGAGGGCAAGCCAGTGGATTTTGTCTACATGGATGTTACTAAAGCAAAAATAGAAATTGCTGGAAAAACTGCAAGTCTGGCAGCATCTGTACAGAGAAATCAGAATTAAATGTCTAAAGAAAGGTCACTGGACTTGAAATGCTAACTGATTTTAGATTAGATTCCCTACAGTATGGAAACAGGCTTTTCGGCCGAACAAGTCCACACCCGCCCTCTGAAGAGTAACCCACTCACACCCATTCCCCGATCCTATATTTACCCCTGACTAATGTACTTATCACAATGGGCAATTTAGCATGGCCAATTCACATGACCTGCACATCTTTGGACTATGGGAGCTCCAGCATCTGCAGTCCTCACTTTCCCCCTGTGGGAGAAAACCGGAGTACCCAGAGGAAACCCTCACAGACACGGGGAGAATGTGCAAACTCCACACAGTCGCCTGAGGCAGGAATTGAACCTGGGTCCCTGGCACTGTGAGGCAGCGGTGCTAACCACTGAGCCCCTCCACAGTTTCTGCCAGACCGCTAAGATTTCCCAGCCATTTACTGTTTTTGTTTCGGATACACAGTTGGCTTGGTCATAGACAGGGTAGAACTACCTTTTGTGACTTGAGGCCTGTGACCAATGGTATTCCCCAAAATTCAGTGCTGGGACTTGTGTCTGTAATGTACATACATACATGGTTTGGATGAAAATGTAGTTGGTCTGATTAGCATGTTTGCAGATGACATGAAAATTGGTAGAATTGTGGATAGACAGGAAGGTTATCAAAGGATGCAGCAGGATATAGGTCAGCTGGAAAGTTAGGTACAGAAATGGCAGGTGGAGTTTAATCCAGACAAGTGTGAGGTGACGCATTTTGGGAGGTCAAATGCAAGAGGAAAATATACTGTAAAAGGCCGGACCCTTAGGAATGTTGATATACAGAGGGCTTTTGGGTGCAAGTCCACAGCTCCCTGAAAGTGGCAACATAAATAGATGAGGTAGTAAAGAAGAGTAAATGACAGGTTTGCCCTTATCAGTCAGCACATTGAGTGTAAAGGTTGGCAAGTCTTGTTACAAGTGTATAAGGTTTTGGTTGGGCCACATTTGCAGTACAGTGAACAGTTTTGCTCGCTGCGTGAGAGGAAGGATTTGTGGAGGCTTTGGATTCTAAAAAGGTTCACCAGGATGTTGCCAGGATTGGAGTGTATGAGTTGGGCGGAGAGGTTGGACAAACTTGGACTGATTTTGGGGGGGGGAAGGGGTGGCAACCTGATAGAAGTACCCAAAATTATGAGAGCCATCGACAGAGCGGATAGTCTGAGTTTCTTTCCCAGGGTGGAAACGTCAAACACTAGGGGGCGTGGCTTTAAGATGAGAGGAGGGGAGTTTGAAGCAAGTGTGTGAACAAAGTATTTTTACACAGAAGGTAGTAGGTGCCTGGAAGCACTGCCAGTGGAGGTGGTAGAAGTAGATGTAATAGCAAGGTTTAAGATGCATTTAGACAGACACCTGAACAGGCAGAAGATAGAGGAATAGGGACAATGTACAGGCACGTAGGATTTATTTAACATCATGGTAGACCCAGATTTGGGTGGGCCAAATGGCTTGAGCCTGTGCTGTACTGCTGTAAAGGTTGTAACCATACAAGCTGTGGGTCAAGTGGAGATTGAGTAGTTTTTGTCAGTGCAGACTTGAAATCCAAAGGGTTTGTGAATATGAATATTGACTGGATGGAGATCCATCAGCTTAAAAGAGCAGAGAGTGATACTCCTGTACAAGTACATATGCTTTTAGCTGCAATTTTTTCATTTATTGTGCAGGATGTTGAATTAATGGAAGCCATTATCAAAACTAAGCAAGAGAGCACAGAGGCCTGGGACCAGCGCAGTACTCACAGTGCGCGCACTTCCCTCAGCCGCCATGAGAGGAATCGCATCCTGTGGGATGAAGTGACAATCATTGAAGAGGATGCCACTAAAGTCACAGCATTGCAGCTGCGTTTAGACGAATCCCAGAAAACCCTCCAGAAAGAGAGGGAGTAAGTATAGGAGGTCCAAACTTCTCCGTTTAACTTTTGATCGTTTATCAGTCCCTGTTATCTAAACATTCATGACGGGCTGTGCATTATTTAAAGTGTGGGTTTAAATGCTAGTGCATAGGTATGAGCTGGTAATCCAGGCTAATGCCCCAGAGTAGTGCTCGGGGCAGTTGCAAAGTCGGAAGAGCATATTTTTCAAGAGTTAATAAACTTAGATCCCATGTGTTGTTTTTGGTGGATAAGAAAGATCCCATGATACTATTCTGAAGAAGAGCAGGACAGTTCTCCTGGTGACCTGACCAGTATGTATGTCTCATTATGAAACTAGGTAATTTGGTCACAATGAGTTGTACTAGGGCACTGTATCATGGGTAGAGCATTGTTCTGGGGCAGTGTGTGGCGTCTTAGATCAAATGATATATTCCATATCCTTCGATTGTGACTCCTGGTTTTGGACTCCCCTGCCAATGGGAGCATCCTTCCTACATCTGTCTAGTCTTGTTAGAATTCTCTAGGTTTCTGCGATTTCTCCTTCATTCTTTTGAACTCCAGTGAACATAATCATAACTAATTCAAGCTCCCTTCATAATTCAGTCCTGCCATCCAAGAAATTAGTCTGGTAAACTTTCACTCCACTCCATGTAGCACGAACATCCTTCCTCAGATAAGGTGGCTCACTGGTTAGCACTGCTGCCTCACAGTGCCAGGGATCCAGGTTCGATTTCAGCCTTGAGCAACTGTCTGTGTGGAGTTTGCACATTCTCCCCATGTCTGTGTGGGTTTCCTCCCACAGTCCAAAGATAAGCAGGTTGGGTGAATTGGCTGTGCTAACTTGTCCATAATGTTCGTGGATGTGTAGGTTAGATGCATTAGTCAGTGGTAAATGTAGAGCAATAGGATAGGGGGATAGGTCTAGGTTGGTTACCCTTCGGAGGCTTGGTGTACTGGTTGGGCTAAATGGCCTGTTTCCACACTAGGGATTCTATGTATTCTGTGTTAAACTGCACACTCTGTTCCAGGCGTGGTATCAACAATACCAATAGTTGTGACAAGGCATTTCTCTCACCATGAATGTCAACCTTTTGCCTGCTGCCATTTGCCACCTTCAGTGCCTGCATGCTTGTTACCCATTCCACTCTTGTAATTTATAGCCATTCAGAAACTAAACTGCCTTTCTACTTTTGCTCCCCAAGGAGTCAACCTCACATTTATTCACTCTATGCTGCATCTATCATGCATTTGCCCACTCATTCAACTTGTCTAAATCACAATGAAGCATCTGCATCCTCCACACAGCTTAATCTCCCATCAAGCTTTGAAACACATTGTGGTAAATGAGTTGCATTGGTACCCAGTTCCAGATACACTAAAAAATGGAACTTCTATGCCTGTTGAGTTTGCCAGCTTCAAAAAGTGTAGGGTGCCTCTTCAGCAAGAGGACGGAGCCAGGCACCGGCAAGAGGATAGGTTCAGGTAGGAGCAAGAGTATGGGGTCTGCACCAAAGACCATGTTGGCACAGATTGGTGAGCCGTGTATTCTCAACAGATGGATGTGATAGAATATGAAGGAGTGAGCCGAGCAGGCTGGAAAGCTGCTTCTCAATACACTATTTTGAAGAATTATGGAGGGGAAAGCAGTGTTATCACAAACTTTGAAATCCAAGTTTTGTAATTGTGCAAATTGGTTTGAACTGAAGAGAATGTTTTACAGTAATTGTAACTGTACAGTCTTTCTCCTTAGGGACAAGAGCGCACTCAGTAAACACATTGAGAAGCTGGAAGTGGATGTCAGCCAGTGGAAACTCAAGTATGAAGAGCTGAACAAATCGAAGCAGGAGGTGGTTAAACAGGTAAAGTTCAGAACAGTGAGGAGCCACTTAGTCAGACAGGCATTTTTTTATAGATACATGCTCACAATTGACAGCACGTTGTGGCTGAAATGCCGCTAAAATTAGCTTCACAATTGCAACCTTGCGCTTATATTTTAATCTGATGTAGTGAGAAGATGGTTGCTACACTTCAGTATTTACATTGAAGTTTTCGATACATTGAGCTGAATTTTCGGAAACATGCATGATCCCTCATTTCCCATGTGACCCTTGTCGTGCTAGATGAGACCTCCTATCCCCATTTTGAAATGCATTTTCCCAGGAAGAATTCCTGACTCAATTTGTACATAGACCAACGAGGGGGAGGCCATATTGGATTTGGTGCTAGGCAATGAGCCAGGCCAGGTGTTAGAACTCGTTGGGGAGCACTTCGGTGGCAGTGACCACAACCACCTCACCTTTACCATAGCCATGGAGAGGTATAGGAGCAGACAATATGGTATTTAATTGGGGAAGGAGAAAGTGTACTGCTACTAGGAGCTGTGAAGCATAGGTTGGGAATAATTGTTCCACAGGAAATGCACAACAGAAATGTGGAGGCTGTTTAAGAAACACTTGTCGCAAGTATTGGATAACTTTGTCCCACTGAGACCGGCAAGGAATGGTAAAGTGAAGGAGCCTTGGATGACCAGAGAAGAGGAGCCTGTCATCAAAAGGAAGAGAGAAGCTTACTTAAAGTTAAGGAAGCAAGGATCTGGCGTAGCTTTAGAGGATTGCAGGGTAGCTAAGAAAGAGCTCAAAAATGGACTGAAGAGAGCTAGGAGGAGGCACGAGAAAAGCTTTGGTATGAAGGATTAAGGAAAACCCAAAGGCATCCTACACTTGTGTGAGGAATAAGAGAATGATCAGAGAGCGGATAGGGCCGATCAGGGATAGTGGAGGGAAAGTGTGCCTGGAGTCTAGAGGCAGGGGAGGTCCTAAGTGAGACTTTTGCTTCAGTATTCACTTGATTCACAGTGAAAACACCATGGACAGCGTTAATAGGCTTGAACAGATTCATAGTCAGGAAGTGGATGTGCTGGAAATTCTGGGAAGCATCAGGATGGAGATGTCCTCAGGGCTGGGCCAGATATATACAAGGTGATGACAGGAAGCGCGGAATGAGATTACTGTGCCTCTGGCAATGATCTTTGCGTCCTCACTCCTCAAGGATGATTGAAGGGAGGGAAATGTTGCTCTTCTGTTCAAGAAAGGGAATAAGGAAATCCCTAGGAACTATTACAGCCCAGTCAGTCTTACGTCTGTGGTAAGCAAGGTACTGGAACAGATTCTGATAGGATCTATGACTATTTGGAACAGCGTTGTTTGGTTAAAGATGCTCAGCGTAGCTTTGTGAAGGACCAGTCATTCCCTTCAAGCCTTATTGAGTTCTTTGAGGATGTGAAGTTGACGAAGGTCGAGCAGTGGATGTGGTGTATATGGATTTCAGTTAGGCATCTCATAAGGTTCCCCACAGTAGGCTCATTCAGAAAGTTAGGAGGCCTGGGATACTGGGAAATTTGGCTGTCTGGACACAGAATTGGCTGGTTGAAAGAAGACAGCGAGTGGTAGTGGATGGAAAGTATTCCACCTGGAGGTCAGTGACCAGTGGTGTCCCACAGAGATCTGTTCTTGGGTCTCTGCTCTTTGTACTTCTTATAAAAGACTTGGATGAAGAAGTGGAAGGGTGGATTAGTAAGTTTGCTGATGACACAAAGGTTGATGATGTTGTAGACGGTGTTGAGGGCTGTTGCAAGCTGTGACAAGGCATTGACAGGATGCAGAGCTGGGCTGAGAAGTGGCCGATGGAGTTCATCCTGGTTAAATTTGAAGTTATTTGCTCAAGAAGGTCACATTTGAATGCTGAATACTGAGTTATAGACAGGATTCTTGGAGGAACAGCAGGATCTTGGGTTCCACGTACATAGATCCCTCAAAGTTGCCACCCAAGATAATAGAGTTGTTAAGAAGGCATATGGTGTTTTGGCTTTCATCGACAGGGGGATCAAGTTTAAGAGCCACGAGGTTTTGCTACAGATCTATAAAACCCTGGTTAGACCACACTTGGAATATTGCGGCCAGCTCTGCTCATTATTGGAAGGATGTAGATGCTTTAGAGAGGGTGCAGAGGAGATTTACCAGGATGCTGCCTGGATTGGAGGACATCTCCTCTTATGGTGAGAGGTTGAGTCAGCTAGGGCTTTTCACGCTAGCTTTCCATTTGCTATTTTTTGTCCATATCTGCAATAATGGGGTTGCAATGATGGAGATGATCAGCAGAGGGAGGTATTGTAGCAGACAAGGCAACGTGCTGTTGTGTAAATCCTCCTTGATTGTTGCAAACAAGAATGGTCAGGAAATGAGAGTTATTCTAACTATTAAGCCCATGTGCATCTGGACTGTGGCTTTTGCTCAAAGGAGCAGTGCAGGGCTTGCAAAAATGTTTTGTGACCTAATTTCCTTAGATGTAGAATGAGCTATTTTAACTTGCATTTCTTTCACTTGGAATTTAACTTCATCTTTTCAGTACTGGAGGTGTTTCCATCTAGCTATAGTGTTTATTGCTCCTGAAGGGGCTGTATATTGGTAAAGTTAACATGCCACAGGGCCTGACAGATTGTTGGGTTAGGCAGTGTTGAAACAGTGAGGAGTAGGCCACTTAACTCGTTGAGCCTGCTCTGCCATAATCATGGCTGATCGTTGAGCTCAATATCCTAATACCGCCTTGCCATATCATATGGGCGGCACGGTGGCTCAGTGGTTAGCACTGCTGCCTCACAGCGCTAGAGACCCAGGTTCAATTCCCGCCTCAGGCGACTGACTGTGTGGAGTTTGCACATTCTCCCCGTGTCTGCGTGGGTTTCCTCCAGGTTCTCCGGTTTCCTCCCACAGTCCAAAGATGTGCAGGTCAGGTGAATTGGCTATGCTAAATTGCCCGTAGTGCTAGGTAAGGGGTAGATGTAGGGGTAGGGGTGGGTTGCGCTTCGGCGGGGCGGTGTGGACTTGTTGGGCCGAAGGGCCTGTTTCCACACTGTAAGTAATCTAATCTAATCTAAAGGGATGGGCCAAGTATTGGCAAAGGGGACTAGATTAATTTAGGATATCTGGTCAGCATGGACGAGTTGGATGGAAGGGTCAGTTTCAGTGCTGTACATCTCTATGAATCTATGAATCTCTTAGAGCTATTTCTATTTCTGCCTTGAAAATCAATGATGTTTTTGGTCCTGATCACATTCTGTGGTAGTGAATTCTATAAGCAACTCACTCTATGGCTGAAGAAATTTCGACTTCTCTCAAGCTAATCTCCTGTGAATACAATCCTAACCAATTTGATCTCTCCTCATACATCAGTTCCACCATCCCAGAAATCAATTTGGTAAACCTCCATTGCAGTATAGCAAGAACACTATTCCTCAGATAAAGATACTGAAACTGCCCACACTATTCCAGGTGTGCCCGAGCCATTGCCCTATTAAAGTGCAGCAAGATATCCTTGTTCCCGTACTCAAATCCTCTCACAAGGTGGTCACCATATGGTTTGCCATCTTTACTGCCTGCTGCACTTGGGCTGTTACTTTCAGTGATTGTTGCACAAGGATGTCCAGGTCTCATTAACTTTCCCCTCTCTTGATTTGCATTGATTGAAATAGTAATCCTTCCAATTTTTGATATCAAAGTGAATAACCTCGCATTTCTATCCATATTATACTGCATCTGCTGTGCGTTGCCCAGTAAGCCTATCCAAAGCTTATTGCATTGTCTGTGCATCCTCCTCATAGCTCACCCCACCAACCCTATCCCATGCCATACTGTGTCATCTGCGTATATTGAGATACTACGTTTAGTTCTCTCATCCAAATCATTAGGATATATTGTGAATAGCTGGGGTCTTAGAACAGAGATTTTTTTACTGAGGAAGGGCCACTGGACCCGAAACGTTCACTTTGATTTCTCTTCACTGATGCTGCCAGACCTGCTGAACTTTTCCAGCAAGTTTGTTTTTGTTATCAATCCCTGTGGTACTTTTACTAGTCACTGCCTGCCATTTAGTAAAAGGTGACTTTATTCTGACTGTGTTTCCTATCTGAGAACCAACTTTCTATCCATAAGATTCATCATGTGTAGAGTCTGTGAGGAGGTTGGGGGGATGGGTGCATACTTCATTATCTCAGCTTTGTGGTAAATAGCGATTCTGAAGTTTTAAAATCCCTACCTTTTAAGGGCCTGATGTAATTGTGTAGAACTGTGGTCTAGGTCTCGATACGGTGATTGGACTGAGTGGCTTGAAGCACCAAACGTTTTCTCATACTTTCTTTTTCAGTTTGTTCATGGGAGGTTGGCTAGGCCGAATGGTCAGTGTTTATTGCCCAACTTAATTGCCTCAGAAGGAGGTGGTGAGCTGCCTTGAACAGTTGCAGTCCTCTGTATAGGAATACACAAAATGTCATAAGGAAGGGAGTTCCAGGATTTTGACCCAGCAACACTGAAGGAACAGTGATATACTTCCAAGACTGAGTGGTGTGTGACTTTAAGAGAAACGTGTAGGTGGTGGTGTTCCCATATATGTGTCAAGCTTCTTGAGTGTTGTTGGAACTGCACTTATCCAGTCAAGTGAAAGATATTCCATCATTCTCTTGACTTTTGCTGTGTAGATGTTGAGCAGGCTCTGGGCTATAAGGAAATGAGTTGCTCATTGCAGAATTCCATAAAGTGCAGTTTGAGAAGATTTGATACATCACATCTGCTCCAAACTTCAATGAAATTATGGCTGATCTGATAATTCTCAATTCTACTTTCCTGCTTCTAGTGTCAGTATGTTTTTCTTAGATAATTTGGTCAAAATTGTTCAGTAATCCAGCTTTAGTCTAACTAGTGCTTTGTATTGTTTTAGCAGAAGCACCCTGTTTTTATACTCTAATACCTTTAAAATAAAGACGCACATTTCAATGCTTTCCATGTTGCCTGTTGAGCTTTAATGCATGCTTTTTGTGATTCGTGCATTCAGACCCAAACAACAGTGATCCCAGCATGGATCCCTGTGGAACACCACTGGTCACAGGTCTCCATTTTGAGAAACTCCCTTCCACTACTACTGTCTCCTGCTGCTAGCCAGTTCTCTATCCATTTAGCTAGTACACCCTGGACCCCATGTGACTTCACCTTCTCCATCAGCCTACCATGGAGAACCTTACTGAATTTCATGTACGTGACATCTACAACCCTTCCCTCATCTATCGAAGAATCACTTCCTCAAAGAATTCTATTAAGTTGGTAAGTCATGATCTTCCCTGCACAAAACCATGCTGCCTATCACTGATATTCCGATTTTGAAGAAAATGGGCTTAGATCCTATCACTCAGTATCTTCAGTGGCTTCTCTACCACTGACATCAGGATCACTGGTCTATAATTTCCTGGATTATCCCTGCTACCCTCCTTAAACAAGGAGACAACAGTAGCAATTCTCCAGCCCTCTGAGACCTCACCCGTGTTCAAGGATGCTGCAAAGATATCTGTTAAGGCCTCAGCTGTTTCCCCTCTCGGTTCCTTCAGTAACCTGGAATAAATCCCATCTGGACCTGGGAACTTGTCCACCTTAATGCCTTTTAGAATACCCAACACTTCCTTCCTCCTTATGCCGACTTGAACTAGAGTAGTCAAACATCTATCCCTAACCTCAACATTAGTGTTATCCCTCACTTCGGTGGTTACCAGTACAAATTATCCTTTAAGAATCTTGCCCATTTTCTCTGACTCCATGGATAACTTTCCTCCTTGTCGCTGAGTGGGTCAACTCTTTCTCTAGTTACCCTCTTGCTCCTTATATATGAGTAAAAGGCTTTTCCTTAACCCTGTTTGCTAAAGATATCTTATGTCCTCTTTTAGCACTCTTAATTCTTTGTTTCAGATTGGTCTTACATTCCTGGTATTCTTCCAGAGCTTCATCTGTTTTCAGTCACCTAGGCCTTTTCAATGCTTCCTCCTTCCCATTAGCTAGTCTCACAATTTCACCTGTCATCCATGATCCCCTTATCTTACCATTTCAATTCCTCATTTTCACAGGAACATTCTAATCAACCTCTCTTTAAAAGTCTTCCACATTTCATATCACAAATTGTTATAACATGGGAGGTAGATAACAAACCTTTAAGAGAAAGGAGGCTTAACGTTGTAAATAGTTGTTGTTTAGATTAGATTAGGTTAGATTCCCTACAGTGTGGAAACAGACCCTTCGGCCCAACAAGTCCACACTGACCCTCCAAAGAGTAACCCACCCAGACCCATTTCCCTCTGACTAATTGCACTACGGGCAATTTAGCCAGGCCAATTCACCTGACCAGCACATCTTTGGACTGTGGGAGGAAACCGGAGCACCCGGAGGAAACCTGCGCAGACACTAGGAGAATCTAACCTGGCACCCTGCTGCTGTGAGGCAGCAGTGCGAACTACTGAGCCTTGTTTAGAGTTAAAGAATAAAATTGTTGTTTTTTTTCTTTGACAGTTTGAGGCAAGGTGAGCTTTTCTGTGTGTTTGGTTTAATTAGCAGAGGGGTTATCCACTGTGTTATAACACTGGTGCACAATACATGGAGCACTGCCCTCATTCCATGAATAAATTTAGAAAAAAAAGGAATGTCACTTAGATGAGAAATCTTTTTTTACTCAGGATTGTGAACCTTTGAAATTCTCTACCTGGAAAGCTGTAAAAACTGCCTTTGAGTATCTTTAAGGGAGTGGTTAATAAATTTCTAAATATCAGTAGTGTATGGGAATGGGGTGGATAAAATATATTGGAATGTTTGAGCATCCATGGTTGTATTGAGTGGTAGGGCAGACTCGATGGATTGAATGGCTTACTCCTACTCCTATATTCTGATGCTGACAGGGTTACATTTGCCAATTTATTATTTCCAACGCCTAACTCAAGCCAGGTTTGGTTCCTTTGATATAACTGAGTTTTAGAGGGCATTTAGGAATCAGTCAACCATATTCTGTGGGTCTGGAGTTGCATTCAGGCAGGTTTTCTTTCCTAAAGAGTATTAAATAACCAGATGAGTTTTTATAACAGTTTTCAAATTTCACAATCTGCTGTGGTTGGATTCAAACTTGCATTTCCTTGCTCTCTGAATTACCATTTCAGTAATGATACTGTGCACCGTTGTGATCACCTGTTAAATGCACCACCTCTAATGCTGAATCTCCTTAATGAAGGGCAGAATTCCTGGTGGATCAGAATATTAAGTTTTCTTGGTAAATAGTTATGACTTTCTATCTCAGCTAGCAGGTGTGATGTCATCTAAAGTTTTCTGCGCAGTCCTATGAGCTTCTCAATAATTTTTCAGATTCTGCATTTATTTTATAATGCACAGTTTCACTTGGTCTGGCAGCATCTGTGGAGAGAAATCAGTTAACATTTGTGGTTGATTGACCAGAGTTCTGAGAAATGGTCAATCAACCACAAATGTTAACTGATTTCCCTCTGGATGCTGTCAGACTCACCTGAGCATTTCCAGCTATTTCTGTTTTTGATTTACAGTTTCCACTTGAAGTCTAACACTTTAATTACTGTATTAATTTGATGGTTTTCTTCAACTGCCAAATAAATTTCCTTTTGAAATGATTCTCCTATTCCTTGTAAGCAGCAAGTTCCACGTTATTACCATAAGGTGTAGGAATGAAAGTAAGCTGTTCAGCCCATTGAAGCCACTCTGCCATTCAATGAGAGAGTGGCTGATCTGGTATTCCTCAGTTTCACTTTCCTGCTTCATCCCAACTCAGCCTTGAATATATTTAGTGACAGAGACCTTACAGCCCTTTTGATGAAGAATTTGAAACATTCACCACCCTTAAAGGGGTTGAAACTAAAATCTGTCTTGCCTGTCTTAAATAGGTGACTCCTTGGTCTGAGATTATACCCTCTGGTCCTATGCTCCCACAAGCAGAAATGATCTCTCTGCATCTAACATGTCAGGCTCCCTAGGAATCTTGTTTATTTCAATAAGGTCTCCCCTTTATTCTTCAGAATGCTATTGAGTACAAACTAACACATTTGACATTTTTAAGAAAATCCCTCCATACGAAGGATCAGCATCATCCTCGCACTTCACTGTTCTCCCTAGATTAGTTTTGCCATCAACACCAAGTTGTTTACATAAATCAGAAAATGTAAGAATCCCAACACTTTATCCCTGGGGATCACTTTCAGCTTGTCTCCAATCTGAGAAATTCTCATCTGTACATACTTTGTTTCCTATACTTTAGCCACTTTCTCTTCCATGCTGCCAAGAACTCATCAATCCCAAACATATTTAGTTTGCTAACCAACCTTCTATGTGGTTCCATATCAAATGTTTTCTGCAACTTGAAAAAACACCCATAGGACTTCCCTCATCCACTGCCTGTGTCACCTTGTTAAAGAATTCAATTGAATTGGTCAGACCAGTCCTGTCCTTGATGAAGCCATGTTGACTGTCTAATACTTTAAAGGAAACAGGAGGCTGAATTTTAGAAATAAAGGGGCGGCATGCTGGCTCAGTGGTTAGCACTGCTGCCTCAGCGCTAAGGACCTGGATTCAACTTCAGTCTCAGTGTGTCTTTGTACATTTGTACAAAGTTTGTACATTCTCCCAGTGTCTGTGTGGGTTTCTTCTGGGTGCTCTGGTTTCCTCTCACAATCCAAAGATGTGCACATGAAGGGCTTTTGCCCAAAATGTCAATTTTCCTGCTTCTCTGATGCTGCTTTTCCAGCACCATACTCTTGGCTCTGATAACTCCAGCATCTGCAGTACTCACTCTGCCATGCTAAATTGCCCATAGTCTTCAGGGATGTGTGGGTTAGGCGCATTAGTCAGAGGTGAATGTAGAGTAATAGGGTAGGGAAATGGGGCTGGGTGGGATACTCATTGGAGGGTCGGTGTGGACATGTTGGGCTGAAGGGCCTGTTTCCACACTGTAGGGATTCTAAGAAAGGTACACACTCGTGGGATGAATGAACAATTTCAAACTGTCTCTAATTTGTTAATGCAACAATCAGAGTTGACCTGTCTCATACGAGGGTGCATGCCTTTAAGTTGAGAGGGGGAAAAGGGAGATGTGAAGGGCAAGCTTTTTTTAAAGAGTGGAGCATGCTACCAGGGTGTTGGTGGAGCCAGACACGATAATGATGTTTATGGGACTTTTAAATAAACACAGAAGTATGCGAGTCTTACAACACAGGGGTGAACCACAGGTGTTAATTAAACCAAATGCTCAGAAAAGCTCACTTCTCCTTTATAATCTGTTAAAATATGAATGGCCAAGAACTCCCAAATTCCACTATTTTAAAGAAAATAATATCAATTTATTCTTTAACTCTAGAAGTGAACATTAAATAACAACTATTCACAACTCTCCGCCCCCTTTCTCTTAACTACTTATTACTTGCCTTCAACTCTATAACAGTATGCCGTTCCAAACAGAGACTTTTGAAATTATTTGTAATTTTAATAAATCTCTCAGTGGCTGTCATCTTCGGTATCGTTCTTCCGGCTGAAGATCTCTCTGGGTTTTCGTCTTTCTTTTTACTGTGAATATATTTCATATGAAAAGAGACCTTTGATAGGGAATGCTTCCTAATTTTTTGGGTCTCTCTCTCTCTCGAGTGCAATTGTTCTCTCTGCGATTTTCAAAATGTCCACACTTTTCTATCCCCATCACTGGATTGTCTCTGGTTCAATGTTGGCAAAACAATAAATTCAGACTTTATTGGGTTTTAGTGTCCTAGGGTACAATTAATACTGGTTAAATTCAAATTGTTTTCAAAACAGTAACCAAACTCAGATATTCCTTTCACAGCCAAATGTTATATTTTCAATTTTCCAGTACACTCTGGAACTACCATCCAGTTGTATACACAGGTGCTTGTAAGCTGTCACTTCAGAACAGCATTCACTCTCTCTTAAAGGTACAGTACACACCTTCAACGTTATAACCCAAGGAATGGAAGGATATGCACCACAGGCAGAAGGGATTAGTTCATTAGTCATCATGTTCAACACAACAGCAGGGCCCATTCCAGTGCTGTGCTGTGCTATTTAGGAATTGCTGACCGATCCATCAAGCTTGTGATGGACCTGGCTTGTGTTGATTTAGTTTTCTTCATATAATGTTCTGCTTCTTGCCCTTGTCCCAGGGCTCTCTTCCTGCTCAAGGTGGAACATACTTGAATGAGCCTGTTAAGCATTGGTGATTTTGCTCTTTGCCTTTAAAATCAAGGCAGCAGAGGTTGTACATTAAGTCCCATTTAAAGTGGAACCAGAACCTAGATTCCTGACTCCAGCTCTTTACTTCAGTCTCGGCACAAACAGTAATTTCACTTTGATTACACTAATTTCCTTCAGGATTTAAATGATGGACTCAGGCTCACTTCCAGTAGCAGAACTGAAACAGCAGTAAATTCCTGCAGTTTAACATGGTGGAAACAGTGATGGAACAAAGAGGAGGCTGCACTAACAGTCCCCTTTATAGTCTCCCCTCCTAGGCAGATCATTATCCACTCCTTTGTCTATCCAATTGTTCTCTATCCTTGGGCTATATCCCTACCTAGATTTTACTCCTTAGCCCCTACCCTACCCTGTCTTCTGCATATACAGGTAAATGAACATTGTCCTAACTATTATCAATTCTGAGGAAGGGTCATTCAACGAAATGTTAACTCTGATTTCTTTCCACAGATGCTGTCAGACCCAGTGAGCTTTTCCAGCAATCTGTGATTTTGTTTCTGATTTACAGTTCTTTTGGTTTTTATTGGCAATGATGAAACACATGGGCCTTGTATCTAATTAGGAATACTAATCCACTCAATCCCCAAAGCCATTCTATCCTGGAATTAAATGTATAATTTAATAGTTTGTCAGGTCTCAGAAAAATCAGCTTCCAGGTATGGCATGCAATGGGAAAGCATTTCAAACACTGTTGTTAATTGGAATGGGATGAACATAAGTGTTCTGCTAAGGCTGTAGGGAAAGGGGTAGTGGCTGGTGGAAAAGTAGAGAGACCATAATCATATCAATCATGACCATGTCTAATACCGAAATAAGTTTGGGGGCCTAATGCTGTGCCCCCCTCCTCTTGATTCATATGTGTACATGTGGAAGATTTTGCAAGGAGATGTGCCTCCACTCAGAGGCCATTTCTTTTGCATGCTTGTTACAAATACAGAAAAGAAACTGCCTCTGACTGGAAGAACAGTGAATGTCCCTTGTCTCATTCACCATGAGACCCATAATGGTGGGAGCCATGATTGATCTCCCGAGCTAGCTGACTGCAGTCAATGGATTGCTTGCTGGATGGTTGAGTGTGTTCAGGGTCAAGGTAATGAGAGAGACTGAGGTTAAAGCAGGGAGCAGATCATGAGAAAATGAGAGTCTGCGAGTAGCAACACCACCTTATACACCTTTTGTATCTTGTGTGCCACCAACTATTTTGTGAAAAAATTCCTGGTCCCACAAAACAAAGCTCTATTTGTTCCAAGAGGTGTATTCTACATTTACATACATTTAGCATTCTAATAGTGATTAATGAAAAAAATTTAAGAATCTTTAAAAATGCATTGACTTCGAGAATGTTTTGTTGATGAATTTTAAAAGACAAAGTGAGATAATGATTTGTCATTCGTGAGAAGCCTGCAGGTACATTTCATTGGTTCCCTTTCATGTTGACTGTTAATATATTCTCATTCTTTGCCAGTCTCATTTTCTTTACACCACCAGGTTCATTTGAAAAAGTCACCTGACTTGCATCAATTTCATTAAGTTCTATATCTATTTTGTTGTCCAAGAAGCCCTGTTTCTAAATAAAAACCAGAAGAACTGCAGATGCTGTAATAAAAGCAGAAGTTGCTGGAAAAGCTCAGCAGGTCTGGGTGTGTCTGAGAAGGGAAATCGAAGTTAATGTCTCTGGTTCTGTGACCCTTGCTCAGAACAGTTCTGATCCAGCAACTTCTGTTTTTCTAAGCCTTCCTAACTTTTCAACTTTGTTTGAATATGCCTCCCACGTACCCAAAGCAGTTCCTCCTCAAGATCACCCAGTGTTCCATTCCAGTTTGTCCTTTCAGTCTTCAGTTTCATTTACCCCTGGCTAGATCTCCTCCATATGTTGCGAAATATCTTTTTATTTGGAACAAATGTACCACTAGAAGTACAGAAATGGATTCTGGAGAATAGTCGGCAATGTGACTCAGTGAGTGATCAGTAAAAGTCTCATTTCAGTGTGCAGTGTTTGCACGCTGTAGTAAAATGAGCACATACCTTCCATACACCAAGGATCAACTAGTGGTGGAGAGGAGTTTGAATGCTAACTCCCCCTCTGCTGCCCAAAGAGGTCACGAGATCAACACTGAGTTGTTCAATAAACCAATCATAAGTCACAAATAAGCACTAATGATCACTTTCTGAAGGATTCTTCCACCAAAGGTTCCTTTGATGAGGATAGGAATTAATGATTTTCGCCACTACTGGTGCACTCTGGAACTGTAAGTGAATACCTGACTCGGTCACTGGCCCCTCAGAGCTGATTGTCAATGACAGTTTGTTTGCTGACAACTGTGTCTGGTGACATTGCTTGGGTGCCACTTTACAACAAAGCCTAACTGTTGACCCCAGGCTACGAGAATGATTCCGCTTTAGAGTCTGCGTTCCCATGTTTAATTAGTATTCTATGGGTGGGGAAAGTTGTATCTAAAAGACAGAGATGTGTATTAACTTAACCTCTGACAGCATTCATGCCATTTGTACCAACACCTGACAGACAGCTGTTCAATAGCTGTGAATCTGACCTCGAATCATAGTAATTATTATTCCAATCAACATAGTGTTTGAACATTTAAGATCTGATTCCTTTTAGGTTTTCTGCTTATGACTGCTGTCCCAGACCATGAAGATGTTGTCATTTCAGGAACAGATAAGTGTGTGTAGAAAGTTAACAAGGCATTGTCACAGCACAGAGTCTTAGCAGAGGTATTTCCATGCTTCTGAACACTATTACATTCAAACTTTTCTCAGTTCTGCTGAAAGTTAATTGATCTGAAAAGTAATAACACTGTTTTCTCCACGGGCACTACCTGACCTCCTGAACATTTCCAATATTTTGTGTTTTTGCTTTGTTTCCTTGATAGGCCACTCTGACAAGACCCCTCAAGATCTTGTATGGTTAAGTTAACTCTTGCTGTTTGTGGGCGCTTGCTGCCTCACAGCGCCAGAGTCCCGGGTTCAATTCCCGCCTCAGGTGACTGACTGTGTGGAGTTTGCACATTCTCCCCGTGTCGGCATGGGTTTCCTCTGGGTGCTCCGGTTTCCTCCCACAGTCACAAAGATGTGCAGGTTAGGTGAATTGGCCATGCTAAATTGCCCATAGCCTTAGGTAAGGGATAAATGTAGGGGTATGGGTGGGTTGCGCTTTGGCGGGTCGGTGTGGACTTGTTGGGCCGAAGGACCTGTTTCCACACTAATGTAATCTAATCTAAAAAAAACTAATCTAAACTCCAGTAGATACAAGCTTAATTTGTCTAATAAATCTCAGGAGGTGATTTAGACAGGATTTAAAGAAACTGTTTTCACCCAGAGGGAAGTGGAGGGCTCTGGAGTGCATTGCCTGCGAGATTGAAATATAACCCCTCAATGTTTTAAAAAATACATGGATGAACATTTGAAGTGTCATAATATTCCACATGGTAGGCTGCTCTGTCAACCATATGTTTGTCCAATGACCGTTTAAATGCCCTTAAATTTGGGGAGACTACTGTTGCAGGCAGAACGTTTCATGCCCTTATTACTCTGAGTAAAGAATCTACTTCTGACATCTGTCCTATGTCTATTACCCCTCAATGTAAAGCTATGTCCCTTTCTGCTAGCCATCACCATCTGAGGGGAAAAATCTAAACTATCTAAACCTGTCATCTATTTCCCAAGGGTCTGTTATCCCTCTGCTCCCTGCCCATTCATGTATCTGTCTAGCTACATCTTAAATGACACTATCATGCCAGTCTCTACTACCTCTGCTGGCAACGTGTTAAACTTTCCCCTCTCACCTTGAACTTGTGACCCCGAGTAATTAAGTCCCCCACTCTGGGGAAAACCTTCTTGCTACTATTGTGGAAGGGTGGCACGGTGGCTCAGTGGTTAGCATTGCTGCCTCACAGCGCCAGGGATCCAGGTTCGATTCCAGCCTCAGGCGACTGTCTGTGTGGAGTTTGCACATTCTCCCCATGTCTGTGTGGGTTTCCTCCGAGTGCTCTGGTTTCCTTCCACGCTCCAAAGATGTGCAGGTCAGGTGAATTGGCCATGCTAAATTACCCAGAGTGTTAGGTGAACATTGTATGTTAGTCAGAGGGAAATGGGTTTTGGTGGACTCTTTGGAGGGTCGGTATGGACTTGTTGGGCCGAAGAGCCTGTTTCCATACTGTAGGGGAATCTAATCTAAATAACTCAATGTTCTATAAAAAGAAATTACCAGGAGACACAGAAAATCCTTCATGAATTTAAACTTTAATCTTGCAAAATCAAAGCTGTGGCTGACAGGAAAATATCTTCCCTGACTGTCCATAATTTCTTTGTTCTTCTCCAGTTATACAATTTGTTGGACCTGCGCTTATGAGATACCATTAGCATAGCCAAACACGCTGACTTGCTTTGTCTTTCTAAACTAATCATTGTCCGCTGCACTGGTTCCCTCCATCAAGCTTAACCTATCATGTTACAATATCATCCTCTTCAGCATTAGCTCATTTCCCAGTGATTTAACTAACCTATCAAAGTTCCATTATCTGTTACTGAAGCCCTGTGACATGATCCCAGGTGTACATTGCAAAAGTAAGTTAACTGCATTACTGCTGTAATAACTTCCATACTACCCACCTTGTCTCTACCTCTCATGACTTTGTAGACCTCAGTCAGGTCCCCCATCAACCTGCCCTTTCTAATGAAAATAATCCTAATCTACTCAACTCTCTTCATAGCTAGTGCCTTCATACCAGGCAACATCCTGGTGAGCCTCCTCCGCATGCATTCTAAAGCATCCACATCCTTTTGGTAATATTGGCGACCAGAACTACATACAGTATTCCAAATGCGGCCGAACCGAAGTCCTATACAACTGTAACACAACCTGCCCACTCTTGTACTCAGTATCCCAATGAAGGTAAGTATGCTGTATGCCTTCTTGACCATTGTATTGACCTGCATTGCCACCTTCAGTGTACAATGGACCAGAAAACCTGGTGTTGTCTCTACTTCAATTTTCCCCAAAGCTTTTCCTATTTATTGTATAGTTCGCTCGTGAATTGGATCTTCCAAATTGTATCATCTTACACCATGCTGCCTATTACAGATAAACCCAATTTCTTCCCATTAGATCCTATCCCTTAGTACTTTCTCCAGCAGATGTCCGGCTCACTGGTCTATAATTGCCTGATTACCCTTTCTATCCTCCTTAAACAAGGGGACAACATTAGCAATTCTCCAGTCCTCCAGGACCTCACCTGTGTTCAAGGACACTGCAAAAATACCCGTTTAGGACCCAGCTATTTCCCCTCTCGCTTTCCTCAGTAACCTGAGGATTTGTCCACCTTTTAATGCCTTTTAGAATACCCAACACTTGCTTCCTCCTTATGCCGATTTGATCTAGAGTAATCAAACATCTATCCCTATCCTCAACATTTGTCATGTCCTTTCCTTGGTGAATACCAACTCAAAGTACTCGTAGAGTCTTAGAGATGTGCAGCACAGAAATAGAACCTTCGGTCCAACCTGTCCATGCCGACCAGATATTCCAACCCTATCTAGTCCCACCTGCCAGCACTTAGCCCATGTCTTTCCAAACCCTTCCCATTCATATACCCATCCAAATGCCTTTTAAATGTTGCAATTGTACCAGCCTCCACCACTTCGTCTGGCAGCTCATTCCATACATGTACCACTCTCTGCCTGAAAAAGTTGCCTCTTAGGTCTCTTTTATATCTTTCCCCTCTCACCCTAAACCTATGCCCTCTAGTTCTGGACTCCCCCCACCCCAGGGAAAAGATTTTGCTTATTCATCCTATCCATGCCCTTCAAGATTTTGTAAACCTCAGCCTCCAACACTCCAGGGAAAACAGCCCCAGCCTATTCAGTCTCTCCCCATAGCTCAAATCCTCCAACCCTGGCAACATCCTTGTAAATCTTTTCTGAACCCTTTCAAGTTATACAACATCTTTCCGATAGGAAGGAGACCAGAATTGCACACAATTTTCCAACGGTCGTCTAACCAATGTCCTGTACAGCTGCAACATGACCTTCCAACTCCTGTACTCAATACTCTGAATAATTTCATCCATTTTCTCTGACTCCATGCATAACTTCCATCCTTTGTCCTTGAGTGGACCAACCTTTTCTGTAGTTACCCTCTTGCTGCTTATATAAGAATAAAAGGCTTTGGGGTTTTTCTTAACCCTGTTTACTAAAGTTTTTATTTCTCTTAATTCCTCATCTCAGAATGGTCCTACGTTACCAATATTCTTATAAAGCTTTGTCCGTCTTCAGTTGCTTAGACCTTATGTATGCTGCGTTTTCCCTCTTAACAAGTCTCTCAATTTCACCTGTCATCCATGGTTCCCTAACCTTGCCTTTTCTCGCACTCGTTTTCACAGGGACATGTCTGTCCTGCAACCTAATCAACTTCTCTTTAAAAGCCTCCCACAAATCAAATGTGGATTTACCCTCAAACAGCTGCTCCCAATCCACATTCCCTAGCTCCTGCCGAATTTTGCTATAGTTGGCCTTCCCCCAATTTAGAAGTCTTCCTTTTGGACCACTGTCATCCTTGTCTGTGCTTATTCTAACACTTACAGAATTGTGATCATGATTTGCAAAGTAATTCCCTACTGAAACTTCAACCACCTGGCTGGGCTCATTCCCCAACACCAGGTTCAGTATGGCCACTTCCCAACTTGGACTGTTTACATACTGTTCTAGAAAACCCTCCTAGATGCTCCTTACAAATTCTATTCCATCTAGACCTCGAACACTAAGTGTATCCCAGTCAATGTTAAGGTAATTAAAATCTATCACCATCACCCTATTGCTCCGACATCTTTTCATAATCTGTCTGCATATTTGTTCCTCTATCTCACGCTTGCTGTTGGAAGGCCTGTCGTGCAGCCCCAACATTGTTACTGCATGCTTCCAATTTCTGAGCTCTGACAATGTTGCCTCACTGCCCGAGTCCTCCACAGTGCCCTCCTTCAGCACAGCTGTGATATCCTCTCTGACCAATAATGCAACTCCTCCACCCCTTTATTTCCCTCTCTATCCCACCCGAAGCATCTATATCCTGGAATATTTAGTTGCCAATCATGCCCTTCTCTCAACCAAGTCTAGTAATAGCAATAACATTTTCCCAGGTACGAATCCAAGTCCTAAGTTCATCTGCCTTGCCTACTACACTTCTTACATTAAAACAAATGCACCTCAGACCACCTGTCCCTTTGCTCCCTGCTTACTCTTCCCCTTAGTCACACTGACTTCATTATCTAATTCCTTACAGGCTTTAGTTACTATCTCCTTCCTGTCCACTTGATTCCCATCTCTGTGCCACATTAGTTTAAACCCTCCCCAACAGTGTTAGCAAAAGCACCCCTTCAGACATTTGTTCCAGTCTGGCCCGGGTTTAGACTGTCCGATTTATAATAGTCCCACCTCCCCCAGAACTGGTCCCAGTGTCCCAAAAATCTGAACCCCCACCCCTCAAGCCACTGATTCATCCTGCCTATTCTTTCATTTCTACTCTGACTAGCACATGGCACTGGTAGCAATCCTGAGATTATTACATCTGAGGTCCTACGTTTTAACTTGGCTCCTAACTCACTGAATTCGCATGTCCCTGTGAAAACGGGGGCTAGAAAAGGCAAGGTTAGGGAACCATGGATGACAGGTGAAATTGAGAGACTAGTTAAGAGGGAAAACGCAGCATACATAAGGTCCGAGCAACTGAAGACAGACGAAGCTTTATAAGAATATTGGAAACGTAGGAATGTAGATGAAAGGCTGAGATCTTTTCTGCAGGGTGAGGCAATTCAAAACTAGAGGGCATAGGCTTACGGTGAGAGGGAGAAATTTAACAGGAACCAAGGGGACAACTTTTTCATGCAGAGGGTGGTGCATGTATGGAATGAACTACCAGAAGAAGTGGTGGGAACTGATAGAATTATAGCATTTAAAAGGCACCTGGATGGGTATATGAATAGGAAGTGTTAAGGGATATGGGCCAAATGCTGGCAAATGGGACTAGATTAATTTAGGATGTCTCATCAGCTTGGAAGAGTTGGACTCGAGGGTCTGTTTCTGCATTGCACATCTCGATGACTCAACCAACCATATAATTATGCACAAACATGTACTCTGTACACACTGATTCTAACATGGTGCACCATTAATTCATGAACTAATGAACTGCAGAAATTTACTAGGGCCCCTTAGATAGTACCTTCCAAACCCATGACTTCCACCATGTAGACAAAGGCAGCACATGCATGGGAACATCATTACTTGCAAATTCCCCTCTAAGCAACTCAATGGTCTGACTTTGAGATATATTGCCATTCTTTCTGTATCGCTGGGTCAAAATCCTAGCATTATAGTGTAAGACTCGAGGTGGAGGTATGGTCTGTAAGGAAAAGATTGTGTGTAAGATAGATTTGAGACCATAGAGAAATGATATTGGCTTGCTTGCATTCAACAGAAGCTTTGTTCGTGGTGGTATTTAATTGTTGAACTTATACTGTTTGGGTAGCCAGCTATACTGTTGGTTTATGATCCTTAACATTTTGTACAATGCCAGTGCACTTATTATTACCTGGATGTTATTATCTGCCTAATAAGTATCATAATTTCTCAATATTTTTTCTTGATTCGTGCAGGGCTGTCATTACCTGTCAACACCATAAAGGTCATTGGTGACCCTGCTACCCAAGGTTGAGCTGTGGCCCATTTGTGCTGATGACTACAGCTTGTAGAAAAATAGAGCAAAAATAACAGAAGATTGCTGTACAATAACAATACTGGTAGAGGCAGGAGAATGATGGGAGTCATTTCAGCTCTGTAATCTAATCTCAAGGTTCAGATGATGGTTTATGAATCACTCGAGCATTGCTTTACTGCTTTATGATATCTCCTGAATCCATTGATTAAGTTACCGTCTTGAGATTGCTCCCAGGCAGAGTTTCTGTTGATGTAAATGATAGCGCAGCAATGCTGGAAGCTATTCATTATCTCAATGGACGATGTTAGCTGTGTAGAAGGCCTTCAGTATTTAACTCCTTCCTCTTCACCAGGAATTATACCTACCTGCTAGTTTAAGGACATCCATTAAGCCAAGCTTTGTGGCGAAACCTGTATAAGTTCAATGATTATACAATGATCTTCCCATGGTTCTTTTATAATTGAATTCTGAAAGTATAGACTGGAAGAAGTATGCTGTGGATTTTGATATGTAAGTACGTAAAGAAATTATGAACGTATTTATTGATATTTGCCATGTTCTTATTCAGAGACTCTCTCAAAATAGTCTTTTAACTTTTTACTGATAACTTAAAATTTGAATTTCAAAGCAAAAATTGTTTCAGTGGTGTTAATGTGTGATTTCTGATTTTAGCTGAACATTTTAAAAGAAGTCCATCAAGATGAGTTGGGTCGGATATCTGAAGACCTGGAAGATGAACTGGGAGCTCGGTCCAACATGGATAAGAAGCTTGCAGAGCTGCGAGCTGAGGTACTCGATAGCGGCATGTCTGCCTGTTATCAGCTGTATAATTTTAGTACGGGTTTCAGGCAACTTAGGAATTGAAGTAGACCCTCTCTCCCTTAAGTCTGTTACTATTTAATTCCGTTGTTGCTGATTAGCAACTGATTAGTACACCTTTGTTCCATTTCTATTGGCAGAGTACCCTTACCTTTCAAAGTATGTACTGATATTTGTAGTTCTCATTTGCAGTAGCCCTCCTTGACCCTATCTCACCTCAATCCTTTCAGACCTGTAGTATGTGGAGTTTAGAAGAATTAGAGGTGATTTTATTGAACCATGCAAAGTTCTTCTAGGGCTCGTAGGTAGAATTATCTGCCTGGCAGGAAATAGAAGGTGGGGGATGAAATTCTAGAACCAGAGAATACAGTCTCAATAAAAAATAGGAATGTGTGAGGAATTTCCTCAGTGAAGGTGGTGATTTTTCTTTTTAAGTTTTTCTACCTGAGGGCTGTTCTAATCATAATTCAATCAAATTCTAGGTAGTGAAGGTGAAGGCGATAATATTTGAAAATGGCATTTAAGTACATGATCAACCATGATGTAACTGAATGCTGGTCTGAAATTGAAAAGCCAGATAGCCTCCAATCCTTTAGTGCAAATGAAAACATGGCACTGTATGGTGCACTTGTGCAACTCAGTTCTCAACCACCTGCTGCCATCCTGTACCCTTCATCCTTCAGTCTTCTTCTTTCCTTGCAGTGTTTAATTTTCTCTAACAGGCAGATTTTAACCCTACCTTCTAGTTGGCTGATGGTTTGAACTCTAGTGTGATGCTGGAAAAGCACAGCAGGTCAGGCAGCATCCGAGGAGCAGGAAAATTGACGTTTCGGGCAAAAGTCCTTCATCAGGAATGAGGTTGGGAGCCTCTGGGATGGAGAGATAAATGGGAGGGGGTGGGGCTGGGGGGAAGGTGGCCGAAAGTGCAATAGGTGGATGGAGGTGGGGATAAAGGTGATAGGTCAGAGAGGAGGGTGCAGCGGATAGGTGGGAAGGAAGATGGACAGGTAATGAGGATAGTGCTGAACTGGAAGGTTGGAACTGGGGTAAGGTGGGGGGGAGGGGAAATGAGGAAGCTGGTGAAGTCCACCGTGATGCCATGGGATTGGAGGTTTCTGAGGCAGAAGATGAGGCAGTGGGTTCTTCCTCCAGATGTTGGGTGGTTAGGGAGTGGTGACGGAGGATGCCCAGGACCTGCACGTCCTTTGGGGAGTGAGAGGGGGAGTTGAAGTGTTCAGTTGTGGGGCAGTGGAGATGGTTGGTGCGGGTGTCCTGGAGATGTTCTCTGAAGTGCTCTGTGAGTAGGCGTCCAGTCTCCCCAGGGTAGAGGAGACCGCATCGGAACAATGGATACAGTAAATGACGCGTGGAAATGCAGGCGAAACTTTGATGGATGTGGGGCCTTGGAGGGGAGGGAGTCAGGTTTGGGCCGAGGACTTACATTTCCTGTGGTGGCAGTTGAAGGTGCCAGGAGGGGAGGGTGGGTTGTTGGGGGGCCTGGACCTGACCAGGTAGTCATGGAGGGAATGGACTTTACAGAAAGGGGATGGGGTGGAGAGGGAAATATATTTCTGGTGGTGGGGTCTGTATTTGGTGGCAGAAATGGCAGAGAATGATGCAAAGTGGAAGATGAGGACTTGTCGGGGGGGAAGGGGGGACCGGGTTCTGTCCTTGTTGCAGTTGGAGGGGTGTGGTTAGAGGGCAGAGGTGTAGGAAGTGGGTGAGATGTGCTGGAGGGCATCATCAACCACTTGGGAGGGGAAATTGCGGTCTTTAAAGAAGGAGGCCATCTGGCATGTTCTATGGTGGAACTGGTTCTCCTGGGAGCAAAAGCAGCAGAGGCAAAGGATTTGGGAATAAGGGATAGCATTTTTGCAGGAGGCAGTGTGGGAGGTGTAATCCAGGTAGCTGTGGGAGTCACTGGTTTTGTAGAAAATGTCAGTGTTGAGTCAGTCACTGTTGATGGAGACAGAGAGGTCCAGGAAGGGGAGGGATGGTTTAGGTGAATCTAAAGTCAGGGTGGAATGTGTAGAAGTTGATGAACTGTTCAACCTCGTCATGAGAGCACGAAGGGGTTCCGATGCAGTCATCAGTGTAGTGGAGGAAAAGGTGGGGAGTGGTGCCGGTGTAACTTTGACTAGAGCCTTAGTAAAATCCAAGTAAACAACATCCATTGTCCTAACTTCATCAACCATGTTACTAAGACGTGCCCTTCTCCTTGGTGAATGCCATTGCAAAGATACTCATTTAGGCTCTTGTCCATATACTCTGCCTCCAAGCACAAATTCCCTCCTTTATCATTGAGTGTCCTAGCCTCTCCCCATTTATCTCTTGTGTTTAATATATGTATAAAATACCTTGGAATTTTCTTTAACCCTACTTACCAAGGTCATTTCATGATCCCTCCTTGGTTTCCTAATTTCCTGTCTGAGTTCTTTTCTGTTTTCTTTACATTCCTCATGGACGCTGTATTATTTTATCTTCCTAAACCTGACATATGGTTAACTTTCTCTTTTTGGCTAAATTCACAACCTCCCTTGTTATCCAGAGGTCCCTTGCCTTGCCATCCAAGTCCTTCCTCCTTACTGGAACATGCCAATCCTGAACTCTGATCAGTAGGCCTTTAAACAATTCTCACATGTTACACATGGACTTTGCTGATAACAGCTGCTTCCAAATAACTCTGCCTTGCTTCTACATAATACTGTTGTAATTTACCCTCCTCTAATTTAGCACTTTCCTCAATTTAGTACATTCCTGCAAGGTCCAGACTGCTGCTTATTCATAGATACATTAAAACTTCAGGAGTTGTAATGACTGTGTTGGTTTGTTTCCAAAATGCTTTCCCACTGTAAGGTCAGTCACCTCCCCTCTAGTTGGACTCCACATCCATTTCAAGAAACCCTCTTGGATGCACCTAAGAAATTCTGCCCCTTCTAATCCTCTTGCTCTAAGGAAGAGCCTGGAATGCGTTGTATGGGAGGGTAGTTCAGATGGGAAACCAAAGCCTTTTCAACTATTCATCCAAGTACTTTTAATGTTGTAACACCTAAGGCAATATCGGGGAAGTTAAAGTCACTCAGTATGACAACCCCTTTGATTTTTCAGCTTTCCATAGTCTGCCTATGTTTGTTCCTCAATGTCTCAGTGGTATGATCCCAGAGTTTATAGTACTGCTGTACCTTCTGTACTGCATAATTCTTTGATTTTATGATGTTGGAAGAGCCTGGAATGCATTGTCTGGAAGGGTAATTGAGGTGGGAAACCTCAACCTTTAAAAGTATTTGGATGAATACTTGAAATGATGTAACACCGAAGGCTATTGGCCTATTGCGAAAAAGTGCAGACTTGATGGCCAAAGGCCTATTCTGAACTCTGATTAAGTAATTACAATACGTATTACTGACTTGATTGATGTACTGTTGCCAAATGTTTGGATGACAGAAAAGCAGGCAAGTGTTGAGGATAGCACAAGGAGTCTCCACAGGGATGTAAACAGGTTAAGTGAGTGGACAAAAACTTGGCAGGTGGCATATGATCTGGGGAAATGTGAGGTTGTTCATTTTAGCAGGAAACATAGGAATTGAATAGTATTAAATCTGGGAAAGGCTGCAGAACGCTGCCAGAGGGATTTGGAGGTCCTTGTTTATAAATCACAAGAGGCGAGCATCTGGCTTAAGAGGGTAGTAGGGAAGACTAATGGAATGTTGGCCTTTGCTTTAACGGGAATGGAGTATGAAACTAGGGAAATCTTGCTAAAACCACCCAAAGCAGTATTTGGAAAACAGCTGGAATACTGTGAACAGTTACATCTCCTTACCTAAGTAAACATTATTGGAGGCAGTCCCGAGAAAGTTCACTAGGTTGCTTCCTGGTCTGAAGGCAATGTCTTATGAGGAGTGTCTGAGTCGATTGGGCCTTTACTCATTGGAATTTAGAAGAACAAGTAACGACCACAAAATTCATAAGGGTTTTGGGGTAGATATGGAAAGGTTGTTTATCCTGGCAGAGTCCAGGTTCAGAGGACATAGCATTCGAAAAAGGGATCACTCTTTTCAAATAGCAATTGGGAGGAATTTCAACTGCCAGGCCTGAGATGTGCTACCACTCTGATTTGAACCCCCTCTTCCCCTGACCCCCTCTTCCAGTTCAAAGCTTTGCAGTTTGAATGGATTAGCCATACTAAATTGCCCTGTGGTATCCAGGAATGTGTAGGTTTGGTGATTTGTCCAAAGAAAATGCAGTGTTATGAGGATAGAGTGGCTGTGGGGGTTGGGGGAGGTGTTGGGAGGGGGAAGGCAGGGGAGTAGGGGGGGGAAGGGATGCTATCCAGAGGGTAGTGTGGACTGGAAGGGCTGAATGACTGTTTCAATGCTGTAGGGATTTTTTTTGAAGTACCTTTGTTCAAAGTGCTGCACAAGCTGGTTGCATCATTAAATACTGTCTTTATACTACTGTCCAGTTGAATGGTTTTGTACCTTTTCTGGCTTTCTATTGTTTTGACTGTTTGTGTAGTCAGAGTTCCCCTGTTTTGCTGCTGATTATTCTATGTTGAACTGTGCTCGCTGTCAGCTTCTCACTCTTAGGATTTAGGGAGTTGATTTTTATGTTGCAAGATACGATCATGTGTGGGACTTGACATTTATAACATGAGTAGTCAATTTGCTTATCCTAAAACTGTACAAGATGTCGTGAGCAGGAAGACCGTGTAGTTCAAAGTCCAGGAGAGGCAGAGACCTAAAACTGTTTTTGCTGTAAAAGATAATGCTTCGAAGTGAACAAGACACATCAGGTTATCTTTATCATCCTCCTTTTAGAAAACTTTCATTTCCGTTAAACTGCATTAATCTAGTAGATAACTGCCTAACCAAAGGAGTTCTTTTCTACATGTTTTTAGTTCTCCAAAACTTATACATTACGGATGGTTTAAAACCTGAAACCATTACAAATAGATTTTGCACCCACTAAAACATACTGTTTGTGCCTAATGATCCATAGCCTGCTAATTACACATTCAGGTGCAAAGTTGGGCAAAATTCAGAGCACAGTTGTGACAGCAGTGGAAAACCTATTGCAAAAATCTCGTTCAGAATTCCTAATATTAGAAATAACTTGAGTTCAATGTTTAAAGTGTTAAAAGTACATCAAATGGAAATATCTGATTGCGAAACTGTCAAAAAGCCCTGAAGTAAATGCAATTCAAAAAAACCAAGTAATTAATAAAAATAGAGGAAGAAATCTGTGGTGATCCGAACAGAAAGCAGTCAACTGATTCAGCTTGAGACAGGAGAAATACTTGCAACTGAGGCATCCATAGTAATGAGGCCTTCAATAAAAAGTGAACATTCACTTAGCCAAACATCTATGGTAAGAATCCCCATAAAATGTTACCACAACAACAAGTAAATGGAACACTGACACCCAAAGTGAATTCCAAAAAATTGTGACGTAGCTTGTCGGTTGGTTTTGAAAGAAGTGATGATGGATTTTAATATTGTGATATCAAAGATGACCTAGAGTAATTAAAAAGTACAACTGAGTTAATTACCTCTGCCACTCCAAACAATAGTGTTAAATTAATGGTGCTCTCTTTGTTTAATTCTTCTTGCAGTGAGGTTTGTTTTTGTTTTAAAATGTGAAATCTTAAGACAGCTGTGTCAGTTGATGCTTGAATTGCTCTTTAAACAATAGTGATCCAAAGCAGAATCATAATTTAAAAATTATTAAATCAAAAAACAGTGACAATTGAAAATATAGATCTAAGGTTTTAAAGCCTGATGCCAAGGATTTTAACATTTTGTCAGCCTTTGTCGGTCTGTAGGCAAAAAGAATGCTGTAAATATGACTAAGCTTTTAAAACCATAGAGCAGGCAAAATCAGTCAACTAGCCTTATCCTGTTCTAAAAGTTTCTCGAAATTGCATGAAGTCCAAGGTGAAACATAGGAGGCTGTGGACAAGTGAGGCTATGAACCAACATCTCCATTGTTTAACTATAGGAAGTGATGGTCCTTTTCCCCACTTCTGGGTCAGTGAGAAAATCCGTATTGAGGAAGGTACACTGGCTGTAGGTGTCAGTACTGGGATATATTTGTGTCCACAATGTATTGCACAACAATGTGACCAAGGAAGTGGACGAAGGTAAAGCAGTAGATGTGGTGTATATGGATTTTAGCAAGGCGTTCGATAAGGTACCCCATGGCAGGCTAATGCAAAAACTACGGAGGTATGGCATTGAGGGTGCATTAGAGGTTTGGATTAGGAATTGGCTGGCTGGAAGGAGACAGAGGGTAGTAGTTGATGGTATAGGTTCATCTTGGAGCGCAGTTACTAGCGGTGTTCCACAAGGATCTGTTTTGGGACCATTGCTGTTTGTCATTTTTATAAATGACCTGGAGGAGGGGCTTGAAGGCTGGGTGAGCAAGTTTGCGGATGACACGAAAGTCGGTGGAGTTATGGACAACGAAGAAGGATGTGGCAGGTTACAGCGGGATATAGATAAGTTGCAGAGCTGGGCAGAAAGGTGGCAAATGGAATTCAATGTAGCTAAGTGTGAAGTCATTCACTTTGGTAGGAGTAACAAGAAGATGGATTATTGGGCTAATGGTAGACTACTTGGTAGTGTGGATGAGCAGAGGGATCTTGGTGTCCATGTACACAGATCTTTGAAAGTTGCCACCCAGGTAAATAGTGCGGTGAAGAAGGCATATAGTGTACTGGGCTTTATTGGTAGAGGAATTGAGTTCCGGAGTCCTGAGGTCATGTTGCAGTTGTATAAGATTCTGGTGCGGCCTCATCTGGAGTATTGTGTGCAGTTTTGGTCGCCATACTACAGGAAGGATGTGGAGGCACTGGAACGGGTGCAGAGGAAGTTTACCAGGATGTTGCCTGGTATGGTAGGAAGATCGTATGAGGAAAGGCTGAGGCACTTGGGGCTGTTTTCATTGGAGAAAAGAAGGTTGAGGGGAGATTTGATAGAGGTGTACAAGATGATTAGGGGTTTAGATAGGGTTGACAGTGAGAACCTTTTTCCGCTAATGAAGTCAGCTGTTACTAGGGGACACAGCTTTAAATTAAGGGGTGGTAGGTATAGGACAGATATTAGGGGTAGATTTTTTACTCAGCGGGTTGTGAGTTCATGGAATGCCCTGCCAGTAGCAGTGGTGGACTCTCCCTCTTTATGGTCATTTAAGTGGGCATTGGACAAGCATATGGAGGTTATTGGGCTAGTGTAGGTTAGGTAGGCTTCGGTCGGCGCAACATCGAGGGCCGAAGGGCCTGTACTGCGCTGTATTTTTCTATGTTCTATGTAATGTTAAGTCTACAAGCAGGGAATGACATTGGTGTCTGCTGGACACTATGCTTGCTGCCAGACAACTAGGTTTGCTTCAGATTTTAAGATGGAGCTAAGCTGAGTGTTGACTACACTGCCATGCCTCCTTAGCCACAATGTCCTAGCATACACAACCATGTTTCCAAGGAACATCCAATTCATAGGTTTAAAAAGACTTACTTTTGTCTTTTGTGTACTTAGGACTTGTCAGTACTTTGCAGTCAATAAAGCTCTTCTGATATTTGATCACTTTTGTAATGTGTGCACAGAATGATCCCACAAACAGCAGTGCAATAATGGCTAGGTAGTTTGTTTTAATGATTCTGATTGAGAGAATTATTGACCAGGACTTCAAGCTTTCTGGCTGCTCTTTGAAATAATGCCAAGTATACCCACCTGAAAAGCAGATAGAGCTAATGTTAGACATCGCAGGTAAGCAACAATACAAGTTCTGTGCCCAGCTCCCATCTAATGCAGTAATTGCCCTACTAAACTTACCTCATTACTTTATGTGCACAGATGGAGAGGCTTCAGGCAGAGAACACAGCAGAATGGGGCAAGAGGGAGCGACTTGAGACTGAGAAGCTGAATCTTGAAAGAGAGAACAAGAAGCAGAGGGCACAAATTGAAGATCTGGTCGAAGTATTGGCCAAAAAGAGGAAGCAGGCAGCGAGTGCCCTGGACACTGATCTGAAGACCATTCAGACTGAGCTTTTTGAAAAGAATAAGGTAAAGGAATAGTGCTTTTGTGATGATTTACTGTAGTTGTGACAGTCAAAAAGATGTCTGATCTGATATTGATGTCAGAGCAATAATCTATCAAGACCCAGACGATAGACATCATCATGGCTGCAGAATATTTTCTCACCTGCTTTCTGGCCTTGCGCGATAGTGGTAGCAGAGTTTTGGAAACAATAAATAAAGCAGTAAAATATTGCAGACTACCCAAAGCCTGCAGCAGAGGGAAGGACAAAGTTTTGGAAAATAATTTCTGCAAGCAATTTACGGTCGAGAAAACTAGTCCAGGACTGAAACGAGCCAAGTATGTTCAACCTGTGATTCAGCTTCACCAGTATTCTCTCTAATCCTAGCTGCTTTCTCTCTTGTACATCAAGATATAGATTACTGCAGGGAGCTCAGGCTGAGAACTAAACTTTCACATTAGTTGCATTATTGTAATAGACGGTAAAATGCAGGGCACCAATGGGCAATAAATTAAATGTAAAACGTTTGTCTCCTATAATTCTATTTTCAATTATGTCAGAGGTAGGTTCTTTACTTCCACCACCACCGCTAGCAACACATTCCATGCATTCACAACTCTTTGCGTAGAGTCATTAGGGACATTCAAGCGACTGCTGGACATGCACATGGATAGCAGTGAGTTGAGGGGTGCGTAGGTTAAGTTACTTTATTTTACATTAGGACACAACATCATGGGCCAAAGGGCCTGTTCTGTGCTGTACTTTACTATGTTCTATGACTTTATCTCTGCCACCGTGCCGTCCAGAAGAGAACAGTGGTTAGCACTGCTGCCTCACCGTGCCAGAGACCCGGGTTCAATTCCGGCCTCAGGTGACTGACTGTGTGGAGTTTGCACATTCTCCCCGTGTCTGTGTGGGTTTCCTCTGAGTGCTCTGGTTTCCTACCACAGTCGCAAAGATGTGCAGGTTAGGTGAATTGGCCATGCTAAATTGTCCATAGTGTTAGGTGAAGGGGTAAATGTAGGGGAATGGGTCTGGGTGGGTTGCTCTTCGAAGGGTCGGTGTGGACTTGTTGGGCCAGAGGGCCTGTTTCCACACTGTAAGTAATCTAATCTAATATTGTAATCTAATCTAATCTTCTGTCATATATATAGATGACTTAATCAACGATGTGGACTTCCAACCTTCAGCATACAGATTCTTTTTATTGCATAAACCGCAGTGGAACACAGTGATGAAACTGTCCTGGGACAGTGCAGGAGGATCATCTCAATACTCTTGTTAATATAGGTGGAGGTTTGTCAGAGTGGGGGGAAAAGGAGCAAAAGACATGTGTCTGAAAGTAAGGGAAAGGACAACTAGTGCCTGGCAGCGGGATGTTGAAATATTGATCTATGTGTGGTGGGGAGCAGAGTGATATCAGTGTTTTTTTTAGATTTAGAATTAGAATGGCCACAGTGTGGAAACCGCTCTCCCCCCCCACTCCCCAGTGCAACCCACCCAGACACAATTCCCCCAACCTATATTTACCCCTGACTTAATGACAACACTATGATCAATTTACCATGGCCAATTCACCTAACCTGAACATCTTTGAATTATGGGAGGAAACTGGAGCACCCGGAGGAAACCCACACGACACGGGGAGAATGTGCAAACTCCACACAGACAGTTGCCCAAAGCGGGAATTGAACCCGGGTCCCTGGTGCTGTGAGGCAGTAGTGCTAACCACTGAGCCACCGTGCTGCCCTATAGTATGATGTAGGGGTGCAAGGATGAGGAGGATACCTCGTGTCTTGGTCATCAGGGCAAGAATAAAGCCCAGAGACGATTGGTTGGGTGGGTGAGGGAAGAGTTACATTTGGGTTGAGTTTCATGTGGGATGTAGAGTGTGTGGTGTCTGTCACTTGGGTTGATGAATGGGGGAGGTGTCAGTGGTGCTCAAGGGTAACGGCTAGAAGTGGTAGAATTGGAATCTGCAGATGGGTGTTGTGTAACGGCTGCTATTGGTGGTATTGGTGCGGGCATAGTTCCTCGTAGGTCTAAATTGAAGCAATATCCCTTCTGATCCTGATGTAACATCAGGGTCTTCCCACTAGTTAATTAGCAACTAAAAAGGGGAAACATTGCCAAAGATGTTGGGAGAGTCCTGTATCCTGATGTTGTTCCTTGGTGTGATCTGAAAATAAGAAAGTTTTAAATGAACAGCAATGGAGGCTATGTCTCTTCTACCATGTATTGCTTCTGTATCCTGCTTGATGCAATGCAAGGTACTGGCAGGGCCATACACTGTAATATCTTAAAGGAGACAGTTTGTGATCTGTCTGTGTAAATATTGTCCGTGTTGCTATGCAGTTGTGCGCTGCCTGGCTTCTTGAAAACGCTACCTCTGAGGTATGACCAGTGAGGAGTAGTGAGAGCCAAACAGCAAAAAAAGAAGAGAGTCAGGTCGAAAGGTACTTGACTGCAGGCAAATAATGAGTTCTCACTTCTTCTCTATGACTTTACCTTTCAATACCCACCCTCACGTAGATGTGGACCAAGTATGCGTAGGTGGGGCAGAAAAACTGGAATATTACAGATATTTCCTATTTACTATGAGAGTACTGGCATGAGATTACCAGTGTGCTACCTAAGGTTGTCTTTAAAGGTGTACATATGAGTTTCTGTTCATTACTTAAAAACAGTAAACAGCTTGCTAACTGTCTCAGTATTAAAGTGGATATTGAAATTGGGCTTTCAAAGCAGAGATCGGCACTGTTGAAGGGGTGGATGGGGTGGAATTTGAAACATAGTTAAAAACACTCATTTTTAAAAAACCTGGTGGGATGGAAATGATTGAGTAATGAGTGAGATAAAGCAAGAAAGTACTTTAAGTATATTATAGGCAAAAGAACAACTGGAGAGAGAAAAGGGCCCCTCAAGTACCAGAGTGGGCATGCATGTGTAGAACTGAAGGAGATGGGCGAAGTTCTTAATGAATATTTCTCCCCTATGTTTACCATGGAGAAAGACATGAAGACTTGGGAACTTGGAGAAGTTAGTAAAGATATCTTGGGGACAGTCTATATCACAGTAAAGGATGTGTTAGAATGCATGAAGGTGGATAAATTTCCTGGTCCTAACCAGATATATCTAAGAACCCTGCAATAGGGTAGAGAAGAAATTGTGGGGGCCCTGGCTGATATTTTTGCATCATCGTTAGCCACGGATGAGGTACCAGAAGACTGGGAATTGGTTTAGCTCAGTTGGTTGGATTATTGGTTTAAAGAGCATCGTGATACTAACAGCATGGGTTCAATTCCACCGGATTGTGGTTACCATGAAGGACTCTATCTCCTTCTCAACCTCTTCCCTCAGCTGAGGTCTGGTGGCCCTCGGGTTAAATCACCACCAGTCACTTCTCACTAATGAGAGAAGCCCCTATAGTCTGGTAAGATTATGGAGACACAACGAACAACAACCAGGAGACTGGAGGGTAGCAAATGTTGTGCCATTATTCAAGAAGGACTGCAAGAAAAGCCTGGGAACTATAGACCAGTAAGCTTAACTTCTGTGGTGGGTAGGTTACTTGAGAAGTTTGAGGGACAAGATATACATGTAATTGGAAATTAAAGGTTTGATTAGGAGTAGTCAGCGTGGCTTTGTGAGTGGGAGATCATACCTCACAAATTTGTTATGGTTCTTTGAGGAAGTGACCAGGAAGGGTGATGAGGACAGGGCAGTAGATGTAGTGTGTTTCTGGCTTTCAGTGAGGCCTTTGATAAGGTTCTACATGGTCGGCTGCTCTAGAAGGTTAGATCGCATAGAATCCAAGGGGAGCTGGCAAATTGGATATAAATTAGTTTGATCATAGAAAACAGTAGGTATTGTTGGAATGGTGCTTGTAAGACTGGAGACCTGTGACTAGTGGAGTGCCTCAGATTACTGTTCTTTATATCAGTGATTGGTTTGGGGATGACATTAAAATAGGTGACATCATGGGCGGTGAGGAAGATTATCATAAATTGCAGCAAGACCTTGATCAACTGGCGAAGTGGGCCGAGGAATGGCAAATGGAGTTTAATGTAGATAAGTGTGAGGTCTTTCATTTTGGAAAGTCAAATCAAGTCAGGAGCTTCATTGAGCTTCATATGGCATTAAAGGAGTGTAGCAGAACAGAGGGACCTTGGAGTTCAGGTGTATGGTTCTCTGAAAGTAGAGTCCCAGGTACAGAGGGCAGGGAAGAAGGCTTTTGACACACTGGCCTTCATCAGTGAGAGCACTGAGTATAGAATTGGGAAGTTATATTGTGGTTATACAGGACATCGGTGAGGCTGCACTTGAGATACTGTGTTCAGTTTTGGTCACCTTGTTATAGGAAGGATGTTATTAAACTGGAAAGAGTGCAGAAGAAATTTACAAGGATGTTGCCTGGACTCATTTGTCTGAGTTATTGGGAGAGGATGGACAAGCTAGGACATTTTCCTATAGACATAGGAGACTGAGGGGGAACCTTATAGAGGTGCAAAAGATTTTGAGAGGCATGGATAGGGTGAATACATTCAGGCTTTTTCCCATTGTTGGGGACAAGAGGGTAAAAGGTAAAGGTAAAAGGGGAGAGGGAAAAAAGGGGCAACTTTTTTATACAGGAGGTACACATGTGGAATGAGCTGCCAGCAGAAGTGGTTGAGGCAGGTACATTAACAACATTTGAAAGACATTTGGACAAATCCACAGATAGGAAAGGATTGGAAAGAAATATGCCAAGTGCTTGGAAATGTGGTTAGCGTGAACAGATGTTTTGGTCAGCATGGATCAGTGTGGGCCAAAGGGCCTGTCTCCATGCCATAGGACGCTGACTGTTTTTTTTAATTGACAAGCAACATGAATTCGACTGGGACAACACTACTATTATAGGACAAGCCAAACAGAGAACAGCCAGGGAATTCCTAGAGGCATGACACTCATCCACAGATTCAATCAATAAGCACATCGACCTGGACCCAATATACCGACCTCTGCAACAGACAGCTGGAACTGACAACCGGAAACGGCAGATTCAAACCACTATAAATGCTGGAGGAAACATCACAGAAGTGCTTCACAGGAGGCTCCCAAGCACTGAGGATGTCACCTCAGTGGTGATGAAATGTCTGCAACACAAATTCCCAACTCGGCGAACAGAACCACAACAACACGCACCCGAGCTACAAATCTTCTCACAAACTTTGAGTGTAGAGTCCTGTTTCACTCAGCTGGTCAGGATGAACCTGACAAAAACCACTGCATCATTGTCCAGACTTCCTTTGCAAAGGTATTTCCAGCAGGAAATGTGTGACAAAGACACTTTAAGGACAGCACGTGGTGGTTCAGATAAACTGAGTGTACGTATAGGCTCTCACCCCCAACTAAGCGATATCTTAAATTGTTTGAAAGTTCTGGTGATGTGGTTCATAAGGAGAAGGTGTCAGCAATTCTGGCAAGTGTGAAAATAGATAAGTCCCCTGGTATATGGATTTCAGTGAAGTGTTTTATAAAGTTCTTAATGGTAGGCTATTGCAGAATATGCAGAGGCATGGGGTTGAGGGTGATTTAGCGGTTTGGATCAGAAATTGGATAGCTGTAAGAAGATTGATAGGAAATGTTCATCCTGGAGTTCAGTTACTAGTGGTGTACCGTAAGGGTCTGTTTTGGCACCACTGCTCTGGGTTAGTAAAGTTGCGGATGACACTAAAGTCGATGGAGTTGTGGATAGTGTGGACGGATGTTGCAGGTTACAGAGGGATATAGATAAGTTGCAGAACTGGGCTGAGAGGTGGCAAATGGAGTTTAATGTGGAAAAGTGTGAGGTGATTCACTTTGGAAGGCATAACAGGAATAAAGAGTACTGGGCTAATGGTAGGATTCTTGGTAGTGTGAATGAACAAAGATCTGTGTCCATGTCTATAGATCCCTGAAAATTGCCATACAGGTTGGATAGGGTTGTTGGGGCATACGGTGTGTTAGCTTTTATTGGTGGAGGGATTGAGTTTTGGAGCCATGAAGTCATTTTGCAGCTGTACAAAACTCTGGTACGGCCGCACTTGCAGTATTGCATATAGTTCTGGTCGCTGCATTTATAGGAAGGCTGTGGAAGAATTAGAAAGGGTGCAGAGGAGATTTAGGAAGATGTTGCTTGGTGTGGAGGAAAGGCTGAGGGACTTGAGGCTATTTTCCTGAGAGAGAAGGTTAAGAGGTGATTTATACAGTCGGCCATTAATAGAGGCATGCAAGATGATCAGAGGATTAGATAGGGTGGACAGTGAGAGCTTTTCTCCCTTGGATGGTGATTGCTGGCACGAAGGGACATGGCTTTAAACTGAGAGGTGATGATAAAGGACTGATGTCAGAGGTAGGTTCTTTACTTGGAATGCCCTGCCTGCAACAGTAGTGGTCTCACCAACATTAAGGGCATTTAAATGGTCATTGGATAGACGTATGGATGAAAATGGAATAGTGTAGGTTAGATGGGCTTTAGATTGGTATCCCAGGTTGGTGTAACATTGAGGCTGGAGGAACTGTACTGTGCTGTTATGTTCTATGTTCATTCTGCCAAATAACTTTGATCTGCTGAGGGAACCATGTGACAGGATCAACCCTCTCCTTTTCCCTCAGGATCTCTAACAATACCATGTGCTGACCACTTCCAGAAGAACCTGTGGTCAAAGGTGTTTTTCTTTGCAAATTTCTCCATGAAGGGCAGGTGATGCAGAATGGTCCAACTCCTTGAAGCTTACCATGGCAATGAGGCCAGTCATATCAATGGCAAGTATGGAGTGCATCTTGGTTTTTATGTATGAGGGTGGATGTGCAGGCTGACGCAGTCATACAGAAAGGTGGCCATCAGGATGAGGATGATCCCCCTGGTCATCCAGACTTCATTTGTACATGGAGTCCCTGTTCCACGTAGATCTCCAGACAAAGTGGAAGATGGTTCAGATGACTGAAACTGCCAGACCTGTGCCACATACAACAGCAGAGAGTGCCTTGCACCTGATGATCAGGTTTTTACCTGCAATGGAGACAGAGAGCTGCTCCAAAAAGACCAGTTTCTGCTTCACCTTATCAATGTGTCCCTTCCAAGATTTTGCGCCTGCCTCAGCCCTTCCACACCATATTCTCAGCAATTTCCGGTAACCTGTCCTGATGGTGAAGGGGATATAGGATCGGTCCGCCCAGTTTCCAAAGGATACTGCCTTATTCTTTCCTCAATTTACCTTTGTTCCCGAGGCTGGTTTGAACTAGTTGCAGATGCTCATGAGTCTGTGCACTGACAGCGGATACGAGCTGTCATCCATGTACAGGGAGGCTTTGACCTGGCCTCTGCTGCCTGGAATAGTCACCCCTCTTAAGCTTGCATCCTTCCTGATGGATTCAGCAAAGGGCTGTATGAAACACCCACCCAAGACAGGCCCTGCCTGACCTCCGATCTGATTGGAAAGTGTTCTGATTCCCGCGGATTGAGATTGCAGTTATGATATTGGATGTAGTGCATACTGATTCAACTGCAGATTCCATTCCCAACACTGACTTTGAAGAGCACATCCCACACGTAGGTGTACTATCCTGTTAAAGTCCTTCTCCTGGTCCAGGTTGATGAAGCAGGTGTCCACCCACCTGTCCTGCACATAGGCTTCCATATCCCTCAGGAATGCGAGGCTCTCCGAGATCATCCTGGATGGTACGTAACAGGTTTGGTTAGGGTGAATCGCTGATCCTATAGCAATGACCGTAGACACCATTCTGTAGTCTTCTGCAGAGATGAGAAGAAATTACTTCTCCTCAAGGATCATAAATCTGTGGTGTTCACTCCTCCAGTGTGTGATGGAAGATAGGATACTGAACAAATAGACGGGAGGTAGTAATGGGTTGAAGGGTTACAGACAGCAGGCAGGAAGTTGGAGCAGAGGCCCAGATTAAATCAACCATGATTGATTCAAAAGGCAGAGCAAGCTCTTTCAGTAAATAAATGCTTACCATTTTAATCTCTGACAGTAAGTAAATCACTTTCTTTTCCTGTCCTCCTGATCTTTCCTTCTATTTTCTCCCTCTACCTGTTTGTCATTTCTCTCTCTTTCTGCATTCAAATTTGAACTTCCAAAGTGAATCACTTCTCACTTTTCCAGGTTGAACGCCATCTGTCACTTATCAGCCCAGTCCTGTCAATGTCCTGTTGCAACCTACAACAGCCCTCCACACTATTCACCACTCCTCCAACCTTCATGTCATCAGCAAACTTACTAACCCACCCTTCCACTTCCTCATCCAAGTCATTCATAAAAATCACAGAGTGGAGGTCCCAGAACAGATCCCTGCAGAAAACCACTGGTTCCTGAGCTCCAGGCTGAATACTGTCCATTTTTTACCACCCTCTGTCTTCTATTGACCAGCCAATTCTGTATCCAAACAATCAGATTTCCCTGTATCCCATGCCTCCTCACTTTCTGAATGAGCTTACAATGGGGAACTTTATCAAATGCCTTGCTAAAATCCATACACACCACATCCACTGCTCTACCTTCATCAATGTCACGCCCTCAAAGAATTCAATAAGGTTTGTGAGGCATGATCTGTCTCCCTCAAAGCCATGTTGACTGTCGCTAATCAAACTATTTAATCCACATCTTTAAATAAATGGTGAAAATCGCCTGGAGATCTTTGTGCCTCTCAAAGCATTATCAGCAAGTGCTGCCTCCATACTGAAGATTTATTTTAACAATGCTGATGGTGATCAAAATCTGCACAGAAATGGTAATGTTTAGCTGCCCAGTTATTACTGGAGAGACCAGTTTGGCTGCCAAGCCTGATGCAAGTAAATAATCGAAACTAGCAGTTAGTGTGCCTCAATTCTGTCAAAAGGGAAGCAGTAAACTCTCGCTAGCCTTTATGTGATAGAACCAAAAAGATTGTTTAGGCTGGCTTTCTGACAGTTTAATGATAGAGTTCGGTAACATGAGGAAGAATTCTGTATGTGAAAAATTGCCTCCTTGATACTGTGTCCTTTGTACATTGTCCTTTTTTATGTTCCATTAAAAGGCCCACACTCTACTACTCCACAGTTACACTTTTGTTGATCCAGTGTTTGCTACCCCTCCATGGACAGAGCCTCACTATACAGTGCAGGCAGTGACACATATTGTCATGGCAACGCCTACCTTTTCACCGCTTTTACAGATGTGTACTTCAAAAGACCTATTTAAAGAAGCTTTTCTCTGATGTTTGATAAAACTGCTTTTCACCTGATCATCTGGAGCTTGTGCCAGTTGGATACTTATTGCCTGTCTTAGTTTATACAAGAAAGCTCCTGTGTTTGTGTCGCAAAAACAAATTGCTAGCAAAACTCAGCAGGTTTGGCAGCCATGTGGGGAGAAAGCAGAGTTAATATTTTGAGTCTAGTGATTCTTCATCAGAGCAGTTCTGAAGAAGAGTCATCAAACTCAAAATATTGACAACCATCACGTTCCAACTCCACTTTTGTTTTACTGTCAATTCCTGAGATGATAAATGATATCAGGCACTGAACTTTTTTTTAATGTTTGTTCAGGGACCTCAACTACTACTTTCATCTGATTTTGATTCTGTGTGGGTTTTTGTCCTTGCCATTCTGCAGACATCATAAAATGAGCTGTAAGTGCAAACTGGACTGAGTACAGCCTTGCTGAGGAAAGTGGTGCAGAGAAAGAGACATACTCATGATCTGGCCACAAACTCAATACGGTGTTTAAATTATGAGGATGTGGGTGTATTGTACCTTTAAGGGAGTTAAAAGTTAACAGTGACTGCACCAAGTGTTCTCAATAAGATACAATGTAACCTGTGCTCCCGCTGCTAGGATACCTAGGGTAGCTGGTTGCCTGGAACCAACAACACAAATTTGAATTTAAACTGATTGGCCTAATTATACCCCGAAAAATACCAAACTCCAATCCAGTTTGAATTTAGTATATTGACAGTCTTAAAAACCAATGACCCAATCCGATGCTTTTGAGGTATAAGATCGGGGAAAATTAAACTGTTGAGAAGAGAACTGCCAAGCTACCAGCGCGTAAAGACAGCCTGAAAAATAACACTCTTAAAAGTACCTTTATCGATCACAAACCGGTGAAGCAGAATCTCCAAGAAGAAGACAGGAATACTGAAAAAAAAACTGAAAGCTGCCTAGTTTTGAGATAAGATTTTTGTTTTAGAAATCCTAATTGGGGATTTTATCGGGCTGTTATTGTAAAGGAGAAGTTAAAAGATAAATTAGAGAAAGGAGTTGTAAATAGTTGTTAGTTAATTATTCTCTGTTATACTTTGAGAAATAAAGTTGTTAGATTTTACTTTAAATCTTGAACTTTCACAGATTACTACACAAGATAAATCTTTTCTGTGTTGCTGGTTTACATTAAGAATTTACACAGTGTCGTAACAAAATGCATAATTGATTCCGAAGAGGTATATGTTGATTGAACTAGATTTGCTGCTCGTAACTGAGATCATGTCACCATCACTATGTTCTGTCCATCGAAACCGTATACCTTCTCTCCTTAAGGTGCTATTTTTTCTAACTCTATTGCTGGCTGAATTGTTTCACAATTTCATTTAGATTTTCCCAGTAACACACTGCAACTCAGTTACTCTGGCTTGTAGCACATTCTGGAGAAACAGCTGTTACCTTGTGACTGACTCCCAACGAAGTGGGCTGTGATCAGGCTCCTTGCAAATCCAATAACCAGGGTGGTAGATTTGACTTACAAGTAATGAAGTGAGGGCTGTTTGGAAGTTTTGGCAGAGAGTAAATTTGGAGGCATTGAGAGAAATGTTAATGATCAGCAGAATAACGTTGTGGAAAATAATGGTCAGGAAGAAACTGAAAGACGAATAAAGGGCAGAAGTGACATGGTTGGGAAGGAATAAAGCAACAGACATCCTGTGCATTTGCAACTAAGTAGGCATGTTAATAGTTCAGATTAGTTAGTTAGGTTAATTAGTTTGACCGAATAGGTGTAGGTGATCTGATTAACAAGTTTGCAGATGACAATAAGATTGGTGGAGTACCAGGTAGTGAAGAGGACTGTCCGAGAATACAGCAGAATAGAGAGAGATTGGAGAATTGAGCAGAGAACAGGCTGATGGAGTTCGGTGTGGGCATCTGCAAGGTGATGTATTTTGGAAATCTAATTCAAGAGCAAACTATACAGTAAATGGAAGAGCCCTGGGGAAAGTTGATGTACAGAGAGATCTGGGTGTTCAGGTCCATCATACCCTAAGGATGGTAACGCCGGTCGACAGAGTTGTCAAGAAGGCATACAGCATACTTTTCTTCATCAGATAGGTTATTGAGCACAAGAGTTATGTTACAGGTCATATTACAGTTGTATAGGGCTTTAGTTCTGCCATGTTTGGAATACTGCATACATTTCTGCTGGCCCCATTACCAAAAGGATGCGGATACTTCGGAGAGGGGTCAGTGAAGGTTCACCAGGATTTTGCCTAGTATGGAGGGAACTAGCTATGAAGAGAGGTTAGATTAGGATGAGGTAGATTAGGATTCTTTTCATTAGAAAGACAGAGGTTGAAGAGGGATCTGCTTGAGGTCCACAAAATCATGAAGCGTAGACAGGGTGAATAGTTAAAGCTTTTTCACAGACTAGGGGACCTAATTACTAGGGGTCACAAATACAAGGTGAGAGGGGAAAAATTTAAGGGAAATATGTGTGGAAATTTCTTTACGCAGAAGGTGGTGGACACCTAGAACGCTTTACCAGTGGAGATGGTAGAGGTGGGAACAAAGTGTCATTTAAGATGTACCTAGACCGATACATGAATGGGCAGGGAGCAGAGGGGTACAAATCCTTGTAAAATAGATGCCAGGTTTAGATGAGGGATCTAGATCGGCGCAGGCTTGGAGGGCTGAAGGGCTTGTTCCTTTGCTGTGATTTTCTTTGTTCTTCTTTGTCATTACACACTGGGCCGGTGTGCTGGAAATCAATCCCAACTATTCCCAGAGTCAACACATTTTGGAAGGTTTGATGTAACTACTATGAATCCTAATATGTTTCTGATGGACTGTTACCCAGTTTCTTTCAGGAACAAAGAAAAATAATTCTATATCAATTGCAACACCCTTGCCTTTAACAAGAACAGTAAAAGAATAGTAAAATTAGTTTCTAATTTATGGAGCTGAAATTTTGCCCCTTCTACAAACATTTCTTGAGCACAAACACAAGGACAAAAAGCAGAAAAATGCATACATTGAGTGGGGGGAAAAGTGGTCAGGAGGACACAGTAGAACACAGTTCAGTTTCACCAGTCAACAGTACAAAACTAATCAGAAGGATGGATTTCACAATTCTTTTGATTCTTCAGTGAGGCCTTGATGGACCACAGCATTGATTTTTACGTAGTGCTTTGGTTGCTTGGATGGACTTAGGTCTTTCATTTAGTCTTTAAGTTTAAAATTACTACTTTGTGCATTTTCAAATGTCATTTTCAACTCTTTCAACAGAAAACTGGAGCAAGCTCTTTTACAGAGAAGAGAGAGAGAGAGAGAGAGAGAGCCTGATTCACCCAGCTGCTAGACATCTCCATGCCTCTTTGTTTCACTCCCCTTACAAAGGACACAGCCTCCAACCTAGTTCCTGCAGTGCCAGCTTCTATCCACCACCCAAAAGTCATAAACCTGACTTGCCACAGTCAACCCATTTGTCTCTGTCTGCTCCTGGCCGACTGAACTCATCTCTTATCTTGAACCTGCCTTCTCCCCTTTGGTCCAGGAACTCCCCATCTATGTTCGGGACACAACCCACACCCTCCACCTTCTCCATGACATTCAATTCCCCAGCTTCCGATACCTCCTGTTCATCATGGATATCCAGTCTCTCTACACCTGTAGCCCCCATCAAGAGGGTGTAAAAGCCCTCCATTTCCTTCTCTCTCGCAGATCCAACCAGCCCCCCCTCCACTCGCGCACTCATCCGCTTGGTTTAACTGGTCTTCGCCCTTAACAACTCTCTTTGAATCCTCCCACTTCCTGCACACCAAAGGGGTGGCTATGGGTACCCACATGGGTCCGAGCTATGCCTGCTGCTTCTTAGGATAGTTGGAACAGTCCCTCTTCCGCTGCTAAACTGACAATACCCCCACCCTTTTCTCCACTAAATTGATAACTGTATTGGCGCTGCCTGATGCTCCTACTAGGAGGTTAAACAGTTCATCTCCTTCGCTCCCACTTTCCACCCGAACCATCTCTGAAACTCCCTCCCCTTCCTGGACCTCCAGCAACCAACTGAGCACCAATGCCAATTTCAAACCCAACGACTCAGACAACTGCATTGACTACACCACCACCACCCCACCACACACCCAGCATAAATGCAATTCTGTACTCTCAGTTCCTCTGCTTCCGCCTCTGCTGTATCTGCTCCAGGATGAGTGATTCCACTCCAGGACATCCCAAATGTCCTCTGACTTCCCCTCCCCCATGATTACCAATGTCCTCAACCACAACTCCTCCATTTTCCACACTTGTGCCCTCACACCCCGCCCACCCCCCCACTCCCAACCGCAACAAGGATAGAGTCACCTGGTCTCCAAACACCAGTGCATCATCCTCTGCAATTGCCACCACCTGCAGTCTGACCCTCCCCTACTAAAATTATATTACTTTCCCCACTCATATCCGCTTTCACAGGGACTGTTCCCTCTATAACTCCTCGTTAGGCCTACATACCCACCAAGCTCTCCTCCACACGTGGTTCCTTTCCCTGCAGCCGCAGAAGGTGCAAAACCTGTCCTCAAACCACCCCCCTTTACCTCTACGCGAGGCCCCAAGAATCATTCCCAGTCCGGCAGAGATTCGTCTGCGTTTCCTCTAACCTGATTTTTGCGTCTGTTGGACCCGGTGTAGCCTCCTCTACATCGAAGAAGCTAAGCACAAACTTGGCGACAGGTTCAAGGTAGATCTGTGGTCTGTACATTCCAATCAACCCCACCTTCTGCTTGCCACCTATTTTAACTCCCTTTCCCACTGCCCCAACAACATGTCCATCCTGGACCGCCTCAATTGTCAAACTAATGCCATGCACAAACTGCAGGAAGAACACCACATTATCTGCTTTGGGAGCTTCCAACTATATGGGCTTAGCATAATTAACCAGCTTTACAATCTCCCCACCCCCTGCCTCTTTCCAGGTCCAGCCTGATCTACCCTGTCTATCTTCCTTCCCACTTATCCTCTCCACCCTTCGCACTGACCAATCGCAATCATCTCCTATCTGCATCCACCCATCACTATCCTATCTACCTTCTCCAGTGCCACCCTTCTCCCTCTATTTCTCAGCCCCCCCCCTCCCCAGTCATGATGAAAGGTTCCCACCTGAAATGTCGACTCCCCTGCTCCTCTGATACTGCTTGACCTGCTGTGCTTTTTCCAGCTCCACACTTGATTGACTGACTCTGTATTAAGTTCCAACCTGACCAATCAAATGGTTGTTACAATGCTGAGCCTTCCAAGTCCCATAATAAATAGTGTTTCATTGCTAATGTCCTTTAGGGAAGGAAACAGCCATCCTTACTTGGTCCTGCTTACGTATGACTTCAGAGTCGTAGCAATGTGATTGAATGTTAACTATTGTCTGGGGCATTGATGGGCAATAAATGCTGGCTGAGCCAATGACATCCACACCCTGTGAATGAATTTAAAAAAAAATCTAGACTCCGTATCCTCAAAAAAGTAAAATTAGGCCAAATCTTAGAGGAGTTTGAGCAACATGGGCTATGGTGTGATTTGTGGAAGAATTGACCAGAAGTCCAGCAAGGCTTGTCTGATTGTTGAGATGTCAAGGTGCCGGTGTTGGACTGGGGTGGACAAAATTTTTAAAAATCTCACAACACCAGGTAATAGCCCAACAGGTTTATTTGGAAGTACAAGCTTTCAGAGTGCTGCTCCTTCATCAGGTGGGACGAAGATGCAGCACTTCGAAAGCTTGTGCTTCCAAATAAACCTGTTGGACTATAACCTGCTGTTGTCTGACTTTTAACTTTGATTGGGGAGAGCATCTTGCATCATCATTTATGCTTTTAACCAGCAGCATGACAAGACAATGATGAGTTACCAATTAATTCCAAGTTGCGTGAATTACTTTATAATAGTCCATCAAAATGTGTTGCAATATTGACACTTTTTTCTGTCAGTATTCACACTGGAAAAAGACAATGTTGAGGAGAGTGCTGAGATACAGGCTACTAGACCAGACAGGATTGAGGTTCACAAGGAGGAGGTCTAAATCTATTTTCACACTTTCCAGAATTGCTGCGTCCCCTGGGCCGGATGGGATTTATCCTTGGTTTCGCTGGGAAGCCAGGGAGGAGGTTTGAGTCTTTGCTGTTGATATTTGCCATCATTGTCTCCAGGAATAGTTGAGAATGTGGTGCTGGAAATGTACAGAAAGTCAGACAGCATCTGAGAGCCAAGAGGATCAACATTTCAGGCAAAAGTCCTTCATCGTTCCTGATGAACGGCTTCTACCCGAAACGTTGATTCTCCTGCTCCTCAGATGCTGCCTGACCTCCTGTGCATTTCCAGCACCATACTCTTGGCTACGATCTCCAACATCTGCAGTCCTTACTTCCTCTACAGGGATAGTGCCAGAAGATGAGAGGATAACAAATGTTGTCCCTGTTTTGAAGAAGGGGAGTAGAGATAGCCTTGGTAATTATAGACCAGTGACCCTTACTTCGGTTGTGAATAAAGTGTTGGAAAAGGTTATAAGAGAACTTATTGAGTTGACATGTCAGAACTGGCAGTCGATGAGTTGTGCATCCTCGAGTACTTCCAGATACCAACATGCCACAGCGAGAAACCGTAATCACCTCCTCAGGAGACAGACACGAGCTGCAACCGACAGGTACCCTGTGTTGTCCAGTACTTCCCAGGATCCAAAAAAAACGGCACCATGTTCTTCGCAGTCTGCCACACAATATGAATGAGGATGAGCACCTTGACAAGACCTTCCCCACGCTTCCACTTCTCACCTTTAAACACCACCAAATCTCATTGTTCGTAGCAAACTGCCTGGCTTTCAGGACAGCACCATACAACCTTGTCACAGTAGACGGTGCAAGACGTGTCAGCGTTGACACGGATACCACCATTATGCGTGGGGCACCTCCCACTGTGTACGTGGCAGGTACACCTGCAACTCAGCCAATGTTGTCTCCCTAAAAAGCTGTAGGCACGGATGCCCTGAGGCATGGTACAGTGGTGAGACCAAGCAGAGGTTACACCAACGCATAAATGGACAACTTCTGTAAGTTTTTTTATAGATTAGAATCAGTTTGAATATTGTGGCACAGACAGTCTCACGCAGGGCACCTCACACCTTAAATGCATTATCTGGGCCGACGTGACACCAATTGTTAAAGTTCACTTGAGAAAATAAATTTACAAAAGTTCTGCAATTTGCATATGAAAGAACTGAAACCAACATCTTCATTCTAAAAAATGGGAGATTTAACAAACAATCCAGGTCTTTTTCAATATATAATTTCAGTTACATTACACTAAACTTTTGCTATATGTTCTTTGTCTTATGATCTTATACTCCACAACCACCTGATGAAGGAGCAGCACTCTGAGCCAGTGCTTCCCAATAAACCTGTTGGACTATAACTTGGTGTGGTGTGATTTTTAACTTTGTCCTCCCCAGTCCAAAGCTGGCACCTCCAAATCATTGAAGGATGAGGGGGTGATAGAAGTTTACAAAATGATGAGAGGCTTGGATAGTTGAAGTCTTTTTTTCTAGATTAGAAATGGCAACTACTAGGAGACATAGTTTTAAGCGAAACTTGGATAATTTTAAAGATGTGAGAGGCACATATTTTACACAGGCTGTTAAGTATCTGGAATGCAGTCTGAGAGGAGGTGGTGGACACATCTTGACAGATATTTGATTAGGCAGGGAATAGAGGGATACGGACAGCTTAAAGGTAAAAGAGTTTTAGTGTAGAAAAGCATTGTTTGCCTCAACAGTCTTTGGGCTGAAGGACCTGTTCATGTGCTGTTGGTTGTATCTTTAAAACGCTCTTATATCTCTGTTGTTGACATTATGTGGTCAAATGCAGGCATCCCCTGAGAAGTGATATGAGGATTAATTTGTATTCTTAGCTTATGCTCAAAGAGTCAATTAAAGCTCAGTGACTTTTGGATAAACAGCAGACCGTCCATGTAAAACAGGCTTGTTTGCTCAAGAACTGCCGAACTCGACTATAAAGATAAAAAGATTATTCATTTAAGAATGAAGAGGAACTTACATTTGTGTAGCATAATCATATCCTTCCAATGTCTTTTACAGAGTTTACTGTGATGTAGGAAAAGCAGTAAGTAATTCACTCACAGCAAATTCCCAAAAACAACAATGTGACTTTTGCTGCTTGAAATGCAATTCATTATTCCAACTAATCAAGGATGTTATTCCCCAGAATCAATAAAGAAATTAAATTCCATTTCAATCTATCTCTCACTACACTACTGCTTCAGAAATATATACTCTAATTGGCTGTCTGTCATGGAACCCATCATTAGTAAATGGTAATGGTTAACAAAGGTACATTGCTGAGTTTGGGAAATGCAGTGTGTGTACATTTTAAAGAAAGTCATCGTTCCTCTCATCCTTTGTTCTGTGGGAACAGTCACATAACCAGCAGATCATGGAGCAAAGTAGAGCAGTGGGTTATCACTCAAGAATTTGCCAGTGGGTATTAATTGTCATCATTTCCTGCTTTGGCTGCTCTGTGCTGAGGTCTTCTTTGTGCTTTCAGCATTATTATTTAAAAGCCATATACATTCCATTAGCTCAAGAAAACATAAAAGTTAAGTTGCTTGTAAATATTTTATACAGTTCTTTGGACACATTGACCTTCCAGCTAAACATACACCCAGAGGAGAGATTTCGCTATGAAAAGGAAGGAAGGCTTTCTTGGGCTCCATCGTATTTTTTTTCCTCTGTGGGTTTCATGAACACATGAGCAAACAGGAAAGGGAAAATGTGACTTGAGTGTGATCCTTCAAACGATGTTATGTCACTGCAGCCCTGTGGACTGCAAGGGCATGGATTTATTGTACCCTTCAGCAAACTGGACTGATTTATGTTGTCCAGAAGTTGGCATTTGTATCCTAAAGGCTCCCATTGGACTTAAAACAGATTTTCCCTCTGCAGATGCTGCCTGACTTTCTCCAGCACTTTGTTTTTATTCTCTAACTTCAAGGCGTTGTGTTTTCACTTGAATTGGTATGATCCTCTGCTCCCAAAGTATTACAGCAGCAACATGTTTCCAATCATACAGCTACTGTAATGTAGACAAATAATGCAAGGCGCTTTATAGAGACCACAAACTGGGGGAGGTGGTTCTAAGGGAGGGTCACTGGACTTGAAACATGAACTCTGCTGCCAGACCTGCTGAGTTTCTCCAACAAATTCTGTTCTTGTTTGTTTCAAATCTCTAGCATCGGCAGTTATTTGTTTTAGTTTGGGGGAGGGGTTGCCATTTTTGAGACATGGCGAAAGGCGCAATTGCACGGTGGATTTTCAAGTGAGGAAGGGACCCCAGATGAAAAACCACTGGCGCCGGCACCAGTGGAAGATCAGAACACAGCAGTATTTGAGAACAAAGTTAAAAATCTCACAACACCAAGTTATAGTCCAACAGGTTTATTTGGAAGCACTACCTTTCAGAGCGCTGCTCCTTCATCAGGTGGGTGTGCTCTGAAAGCTCGTGCTTCCAAATAAACCTGTTGGACTATAACCTGGTGTTGCGTGATTTTTAACTTTGTACACCCCAGTCCCACACCGGCATCTCCAAACTCTTTGAGGACAGCATTCTCCAAGTAATACAGGATTTGATGCTAATAAAATTTGTCATGGTGCCAATAATACTGATCCTGTCAGGATAAATCCTGGTTATTGCAATAGTAATAATAGTTGTAGTGTTAGTACCTATCATGGTACCTAGGAGAAAGGTGAGGACTGCAGTTACTGGAGATCAGAGCTGAAAATGTGTTGCTGGAAATGTGCAGCAGGTCAGGCAGCATCCAAGGAACAGAAGAATCGACATTTCGGGCATGAGCCCTTCAGGAATAAGGAGAGTGTGCCAAGCAGGCGAAGATAAAAGGTAGGGAGGAGCGACCTGGGGGACGGGGATTGGAAATGCAATAGGTGGAAGGAGGTTAAAATGAGGGTGATAGGCCGGAGTGGGGGTGGGGGCGGAGAGGTCAGGAAGAAGATTGCAGGTTAGGAAGGCGGTGCTGAGTTCAGGGGTTGGGACTGAGACAAGGTCGGGGGAGGGGAAATGAGGAAACTGGAGAAATCTGAGTTCATCCCTTGTGGTTGGAGGGTTCCTAGACGGAAGATGAGGCGCTCTTCCTCCAGCCGTTGTGTTGCTATGGTTTGGCGATGGAGGAGTCCAAGGACCTGCATGTCCTTGGTGGAGTGGGAGGGGGAGTTGAAGTGTTGAGCCACGGGGTGGTTGGGTTGGTTGGTCCGGGTGTCCCAGAGGTGTTCTCTGAAACGTTCCGCAAGTAGGCGGCCTGTCTCCCCAATATAGAGGAGGCCACATCGGGTGCAGTGGATGCAGTAAATGATGTATGTGGAGGTGCAGGTGAATTTGTGGCTGATATGGAAGGATCCTTTGGGGCCTTGGAGGGAAGTAAGGGGGGAGGTGTGGGCGCAAGTTTTGCATTTCTTGCGGTTGCAGGGGAAGGTGCAGGGGAGGTTGGGTTGGTGGGGGGTGTGGACCTGACGAGGGAGTCATGGAGGGAGTGGTCTTTTTGGAACGCTGATAGGGGAGGGGAGGGGAGGGAAATATATCCCTGGTGGTGGGGTCAGTTTGGAGGTGGCGGAAATGACCACCGATGATACGCTGTATATGGAGGTTGGTGGGGTGGTAGATGAGGACCAGTGGGGTTCTGTCCTGGTGGACCAACAGAACCTTTGACACTCCTGTTCTTATCTGTCAGATAAGGCTTCCTGAATGGGACTGTTAATCTGCTCCAATCAGGGACTCCTATTCTATGACGTCCACCTGGCTGATCAAGTTACAATCACTACATCCCTTCCCTTTGAGTCCAAGGACATAGATTTGATTTTAATTTTGTAGCTCTTCCTGGGGCATTCTAGCCCTGGGTCAGTTTTCTGCAACTCTGCCTCTGATATGAGTGGCATGTAACACACTGTGTAACTCACCTCTTGTGCCCAGACTGTCTCGGAAGAAACTGTCTGGGCACAAGACAGTCATCTGCAAGCAGCGAAGGAGTCGAGGCAGCGACATCCAGCGTGTCCATCTTAGATTCTGAGGTATCTTCAATGCTTGGTAGAGCTGGAGAACTCATGGGTTTTGGAACTGTCAGAAAGGTCGTTGAGCCAGGTACGTTTTGCTCCCACACTGATTGACTTTGCTGCTTTCATATGGTTGACATGCTTATTAAGGACATTTACACCTACCTTAACTATATACGTCACTGGATCTGAGCTCACATCAACCATGCCTCTTGCCCATTATGGGCCATTCCTGTGAGTCCTGCACCAAACTTTGTTCCTGAAGTTAACTGTCTTTCTTGCTTAGTGGAGTCTTGTGTCCAGCATCAATTAGGAACCAGGTTAGTGTTATATGTAGCAAAGCAGTAGGCTGTTTCTTTAAGACTGCCTTCAAAGTTTGGACTCTCATTTTTGCCATACCATTGGATAATGGATGGTATGGAGCTGTCCTTATATGAAGAATACCATTTGACTTTTAGAAATACTTAAATTCTCTGCTGGTATAAATGATAGCTGTTATCTGTGACCAACGCTTCCAGGATTCGATGTGTTGACTCAGAAATCTTTGGACCACATAAGTTGCAAAAAAGCACACTTTGTTGTAATTAAGCCGGCGAGAGATCAATAGTCAATAATCCAGCGTATCACTCCTAGATTTCCCTGAATATGCTAATAATAGATCTCTAATTCTTGGTAAAGCGTTGACATAATTTATACCTTTAATATGCATGATTATCTCGTTTTTGTCCAATTCCCATCATATAATGTTTCTTGTGTTAATTAGGTTCCCATCAGATAATTAATGCATTTAGTGCTATTTCACATAAAATAAACAAAGCTATTAATGTGGTGTTATTTGCGTCACTGCATGTGAATAAGATATTTAAATGTTATTCACTTAGGTTAAACAAAGCAGTTAATATGGTGTCATTTATGTCAAACTGACAATACCTCAGTTACAATCAGTATTCTAGTCATTATGTTAAACCAACTGCCTGGGAAACAGACGGATGCTGGATTATGCCAAGATTTGTGCATTACTTATTCCATTCTCATGGCCACTGTGCTTAGCCATTTTACAAGGCAAGTTATTATTACAGAATGGAGACTTACAAATGGAGGATTTTAGCTATTATTTCCCCACTTCTTTATCATGTGTATTGCAAAAGATGCATGCAGTTTTTCTATCGTCATCCCCATGTTTGACAAATTAAATGTATGTACATTCAACCACTTTATATTGATGTCCATAAAGAGCATTAGGCCGAGGAAAGGACCTGCATGGTTGGCGTGTGAAGGAGTCCAGGGTTTACCTGGCCATCCCCACAAATGTGGGGGTGCTGCTGTCAGTAATTTTTGTCCTTGTTGGTATTCTGGGTGGTGTGCCACCAATGCAGTTATGTCTGTATCCAGTCCTTGACGCCTGACATAACTTCTCGCTAGCGTCTTCATTTTGAAAGCTTCTAGATGACCCTGGTGGAGTTCAGCCAGTATCTGGTGGCAACTTTTGTTCGGGACAATCACTCTTGCTCCTCACAATAATAGGCCGTCCTTTACTATGATCCGATCTCTCCAGGTCTAGCAAAGGTTCAGTCCTGAGTGTGACAGTCCCTTTGGTTTCTCCCATCACCACCAGCTGTTTTTGTTTTGCCAGGACCGGATCTTGCTGCATCCAAGTCCGATATTGTCAGCTGTGACTGGAAGACTGTCCAGAAAATGTAAAACCATTATGGACTCTTGCAGCGGTGGTACCAGTGGGAGGCTACTCAATGCATCCATCTTTGCCAGTTGGCTTTCTGGATGGTGTTCCAACCTGTAATTACCTGCACTTCATTCAGCCCACTGCTGAATTCAACCTGAAGCTATGGGCAGCCCTGCTTTGTTCTCTTTAAGTGGACGTGGTCGGATTTTGTGGTCCATTATTATTATAAATTTGTGTGTAAAGAAATTGGGGAACTTTTGGCCTCCAGATATGACTTGCCAAACCTTCATCCTCTCTGAGTATATTTATGCTCTGTACTAGCCAAAGTCCTAGGATCATATGCTACTGAGTGTTCCTCTCCTTTGTGCCACTTATGAGCTAATACCATCCCAATGCTGTATGGAGTGGCATCACATCATTAAATCTCTCTTGGGATCATTGTGTGACAACACCTTAAAGAATGATACCTGTTCACTTCCCTGAAAGCTAGTCCTCATCTGTGCGACTATGTTCAAGGCTGACCTTTTTGTTTTAAAAAAAAGTTGATGAAAGGTGCAAGGATGGAGGCCAGGCTATGAGAACTTTCTGTAATAATTCACCAGCCCAAGAAAAGAGATGGGGGTCGGGGCACCTTTATCTTCCAATGGACGTAAGCAGGTCTTGATCGATGATTCCTTTGCTTTCCAGCCTTCTAATTTCTGCCTGTACTTTTGCCATAAGGCAAATGGTACTGGGTGAGCCTTGCAACATTGTGCAATTGCTTCCTGGTCAACATACAATGAGATGATCTCTCTACCTTCCTGATAAACTTCTGGGTATTTAAAAAGGGCTTCACTCACGCAGCCATTTTCTAATTGAAAAGCATTAAGCTAATCTAGGTGAATATTTCTCAACCATGCATCCCTTGAAGAGTATTAAGGTGGATAAGTCATCTGGTTATTGAGAAAGGCAAGAGAGGAGATTGCTGGGCCCTGACTAAAGAGGTCCTGAAGGACTGGCGAGTAGCTAATGTTGCCCCTCTGTTCAAGAGGGGATGTAGGGATGATCCAAGGAAACTATAGACTGGTGAGCCTCACATCAGTGGTTGGGAAACTATTTGGAAAAGCATAGCCTAACTAGGGATAGTCAGCATGGCTTTGTGTGGGGCAGGTCATGTCTTATTAACTTGATTGTATATTATTTTGAGGAGGTGACAAAGGTGATCGAGGGTAGAGCAGTGAATGTTGTCTACATGGATTTTTGTAAGTCTGTGACAAGGCCCCTCATGGTAGGCTCAACCAGAAGATTAAGATGCAAAAGGATCCACAGTGATTTGGCCGCTTAAATTCAGAAATAGCTTGCACATAGAAGGCAGGTGATAGTGGTGGAAGGGCATTTTTCTGGCTGTAAGTCCATGACTAGTGGTGTCCTGTAGGGGTCCATTCTGGGACCTTTGCATTTTGTGATATATATTTATATAAATGACTTGGATGAAAATGAAGATTCGTATGCTTGCAGCCAATAGACAATAGGTGCAGGAGTAGGCCATTCTGCCCTTTGAGCCTGCACCACCATTCAATATGATCATGGCTGATCACCAATAAAGATTGGTGGAGTTGTAGATACTGTAGAAGGTTGTCAAAGGTTACAGCAGGATATAAACCAGTTACTGAACTGGGTAGAGAAAGGGTGGATGGAGTTTTATTCAGGTAAGCGTAAGTGTTGCATTTCGGGAAATCAGATGTCATGTCGCAGCTTTGTAAGACTTTGGTTAGGTCAGAGTTAGAATATTGCACTCAGTTCTAAATCCCACATTACAGGAAGGAAGTGGAGCGGGTGCAGAAGAGGTTTACCAGGATGCTGCCTGGATTAGCAGGTATGAGCTATCAGGAGAGGGCAGAAAAACCTGGGTTGCTTTCTCTGGAGCAGCACAAGCTAAGGGGAGACTTTGCTGGAAGTGTATAAAATTATGAGATGCATAGACAGGGTTGGCAGTCGGAATCTTTTTCCCAGAGTTGAAATGCCTAACACGAGGTAGCAAATTCAAAGGAGCAGGGAGTGGCAGGCTTCTTTTACTGAGACAATGGTAGGAGGCCAATCAAAGTAAGATAGCTAGAGTTTATAGTCTATATGTTCCAATGAGGGTGGAAGGCAAGGTTAGCAGAAATAGGGAACCCTGGATGACACGAGGTGTTGAGACTTTGACCAGAAAAAAGGAAGAGGCATGGTTCAGGTACACATTGCTGGGGTCAAGGGAATCCCTAGAGTTATATCGAGAATCCAGGAGTTTACTGAAGATGGAAATCAGGTGGGTGAAAATGGAGCACGAAATAGCCTTAGCTGAGAAGATTAGGGTGAATCCAATGCGCTTCAAATATATTCAAGGAAAAAGAATAACTAGAGAGAGAGTAGTACATCTCAAAGGACCACATATGTGTGGAAACGCAGGAGATGGGCAAGGCCCTCAATGAATCTTTCTTCTCTGTCTTTAGTGTGGAGAAAGACTTGGGAACTTGGGGAAGTTAGTGGTGATATCTTGGGGACAGTCCATATCAGAGTAGAGGAGGTATTGGACATATTAGAATGTGTGAAGGTGGGTAAACCTCCTGGTCTTGGCCAGATATATATAAGAACCCTGCAAGAGGCTAGAGAAAAAAATTACAGGGGCGCTGGCTGATATTTTTTCACTCGCTAAGGGTGAGGTCCCAGAAGATGAGAGGGTAGCGACTGTTGTGCCCTTATTCAAGAAGGGCTGCAAAGAAAATGTGGCAATGATAGACCGATAAGACTAACGTCTGTGGTAGATAGTTTACTTGAGAAGATTGAGGGATATGATATACATGCACTTGACAAGACAGTGTTTGATTTGGAGTAGTCAGCATAGCTTTGTGTGGGAGATCATATCTCTCAAAGTTTTTAGAATTCTTTGAAGAGACTGGGAATGTTGATGAGGGCAGGACGGGTAAACACAGTCTATATGGACTTCAGTAAGGCTCCACGTGATAAGCTGCTCTGGAACGTTAGATCGCATGGAATCCAGGGGAGCTGGCAAATTGACTACACAATTGGCTTAATGCTAGGAAGCAGAGGGTAATAAATGGAAGGATTCTTGTGCCTCCGGTTGGTGCTGGGCCCATTATTGTTTGTTATCTATATCATTGATTTGGATGAGAATGTACAAGACGTGATTATTAAGTTTGCTGATGCCACTAAAATAATGGACAATGAGGAAGGTTATCAGAAATTGCAGCAGGACCTTGATCCGCTGGGGAAGTGAGCTGAGAAATGGCAACTGGAGTTTAATGTAGATACGTGTGAGGTCTTACGTTTTGGAAAGTCAAATCAAGGTAAGAGTTTCATGGTGAATGGTAGGGCATTAAGGAGTGTAGTGGAACAATAGGGCAGTGAAGAAAGCTTTTGGCACTGAGTATAGAAGTTGGGAAGTTATGCTGTAGTTAAACAGGGCGTTGGTGAGGTCACACTTGGATTTTTGTGTTTAGTTTTGGTGACCTTATTATATGATGGTGGTTATTAAACTGGAAAGAGTGCACAAGAAATTTGCACCTGATGAAAGAGCAGCTCTCTGAAAGCTAGTGCTTCTAATTAAACCTGTTGGACTATAACCTGGTGTTGTGTGATGTTTAACTTTGTACACCCCAGTCCAACACTGGCATCTCCAAATCAAGGCAGTCACAATTGCCTGGACTCAAAGGTCTGAGTTATAGGGAGAGGTTGGACAATCTAAGATATTTTCTTTAGAGCATAGGAGACGTGGCCAATCTTTATAAAGGTATATAACATCATGAGAGGCATGGATAGGGTGAATGCACTCAGTCTTTTCCCCAGGGCATCGGTTTAAAGTTAGAGGGGGAAGAATAAAAGGAAATCTGAGGGACAACATTTTAACACCGCCAGTGGTATGCATATGGAATGCCAGATAAAATAGTTAAGGCGGGTACATTAACAACATTTAGACAAATACATGGATAGGAAAGGATTAGAAGGATACGGGCCACTTTCAGGGGATTGGGGCTAATATGGATGGGCATTTTGGCCAGCATGGATCAGTTTGGGCCAAAGGGCCTGTAGGCCTCTGACTATTACATATTGTTCAGAACCATTCGCAAATCCTCAGCCATCCATGTTCAAATGCAACAGGCTTGGGATTGTATCCAATCCTGCGCTGGCAAGTACTTTTCATAAGTACACAACTGCCAGGCTTTGACCTTCACAATTAGGAGAGAGTGAGGACGGCAGGTGCAGAACTGAAGGTTCTGCCCTTCTCCTTTGCTGCTTGACCAGCTGTGCTTTCTCCAGCTCCACTTTTTATCCACCCCATCATCAAGAAGAGACAATCTAACCATCTCCCCTCAACATTCAATGGTGTTACTATCACTGAATTGCCCCACCATCAACATCCTATGGGGTTGTCATTGACCAGAAACTCAGCTGGACTATGTACATAAACACAGTGGCTACAGGTCAGAGGGTAGGAATATTGCAGCGTGTAACTCATCTCCTTTCATAGAAAGCCTATTCAGCATCTACCAGGCACAAGTCAGGAGTGTGATGGGATACTCCCCACTTATCTGGATGACTATAGCTCCAACATCACTCAAGCTTGATACCATCCAGGACAAAGCAGTCTGCTTGATTGGTATTACATCCACAAGCATCTACTCTCTCCACCACCAATGATCAGTGCACTATGTTGCTATTATCTACAACATGCACTGTAGAAATTTATCAAAGATTCTTGCACCTTCCAAACACAAAACCGCTTCCATCAAGAAGGACAAGGGCAGCAGAAAATAAGAACACCAGCACCCTCAGGTTTCCCTCCAAGTCATTCCCCATCCTGAACTTGGAAATGTATCGCCATTCCTTCACTGTCGCTGGGCCAAAACCCTAGAATTCTCTACCAAATGGCATTACAGGTTAACTACCAGGTAGACTGCAGCAGTTCAAGACGACAGCTCACTACTACCTTCTCAAGGGCAACAATGTATAAATAATAAACACTGGACAGCCAGTGATGCCCGTACCCCACAAATGAGTTTTTTAAAAATCTGTTTCAATTCAGCAAATGCCATAAACACCCCCTTGGCCAAAGCAAATTCAGCAAAACAGATTTGCACACTTGCTATTCCCTGCAGTCCAGGAGAAAATAAACAGAAGACTGAATCTAGTAGCAAAGACAGAACGTGACCTTTTGTAGCAGCAGAGGACGATCTCTGTCTTCAACTCCAAAATCCCAACTTCAACAAATGAAAGTTAAACTGAAACTAAAACTGAAACCTCTGTCAGCCTGACTCCATCCACTCGTGCTTCTTATGTTTACTTTTCAAAAAAAAAGACACCCCAAAGCTCTATTTTCCAGAGAGCAGACTCCTTGGCATTAGTGCATTGAGGAGATGAGTTGGTAGGGCCTGTTCCCACACTGTAGGGAATCTAATCGAATCAAATCTAATCCCAACTCCTATACTGAATATCATTTTTGAACAGGACTCTTCTGGCCCAGGAGGGATCCCAATGATTCAAAAATCTGAATCCTTGCCCACTGCACCGTCACCTCAGCCACTGATTTATTCGCCCTATTTTCTTATCCCTCCTCATGGGAGTCATCCAGAGGTTACTACCTTTTTGAGTTTTAGCTTTTTAACCTCCTACCTAACTTCCTATATCACCTCTGCAAAGCCTTAACCCATTCCCTGTCATTCTTACCAGTGTATACAAAAACCCCTTGCTTCTCCCTGTCCCCTTTGACAATATGCTGCAATTGATTTTGAGACGTCCTTGATCCTGGCACCAATCAGGGAGACAACATACTAACCTGTAAGCAAGGGGGAGGGTGTCCTAAACAAGGAGGACCATATCTGAGGAGGAGCTTGTGTTCAATGGGGAGGGTGTCCGAAGGGAATACCATAATCACGGGGGAGGGTGTCCAAAGGGAATATTGTTATCAAGGGGGCATGTCCTCAAAAGAGTTTTTTTTTTCAAGGGCTTGGGTGTCTGAAGGGGACACTAACCAAGGATGAAGGTGTCCGAAGGGAAGCCTGCATCAAGGAAGAGGGTGTCTGAAGGGAGATTGTAATCAAAGGGGAGGGTGTTTGAAACTGAAGTCAGAGAGAGAAATTGTGGTCAGAGAGCGTGTTAGAGGGAGAGAGACTGAAGTCACGGTATTACAGGGAGTTTTCAGGGATGGCATGACTGCTAAGCAGAGAGATTTGGTTTGACCACCCCCCCTGCTCCTTCCCCGTCCCACTCCTCCTCCTCTTTCCTGCTCTGCTGTAATCCAGAGAGCCTGTTGGCCAAGAAAGGTGATCTTTGAATTCAACAGTTTATCTCAGACAGCATTGTCACACATGTCACAACCTAGCAGCACAAAGATGTTGCTCGTCATTGCTCAGCTCTTTCATTGATTACAATCTGCTTAATATTAAATAGATTGTATGATATTACAGCAATAAGAATCTGTGTTGGAAACTCCTGATGCAGTTAGGAAACTGTTTACTGTATTTTGCTTTTTTCAAATCCATAGCGCAGAGTCATACAGCAAGGAAACAGACCCTTTGGTCGAACTAATCCATGCCGACCAGAATCCCAAACTAAACCAGACCTACCATCTGCTCCTGGCCTATATCCCTTAAAACCTTTCCTATTCGTATACTTAGCCAAATTTCTTTTAAACATTGTAATTGTACCCACAATTGTGAAGGGATAGAGATGTACTGTACCTTTGAGAGAGAGAGAGAGAGAGAGAGAGAGGAAGCTAGCAAGGACTGACTGAAAGCAGAGTGTCCTGAACAAGGCAAAAATGTAACACCTGGTCGAAACAAACAGCTGGAGTTGTGTTGCCATGGGACAAAAACAAATTCAAATTCGGCCAATCCGTTTAAATTATGCCCCAGATACCAAAATCCAATAAATTTGAATTTTACTGTTTGGGATGATATCAAACCAATGAAATGATTTGATGTTTTGCGGTATAAAACCAGACATTTTGAACAATTAGGAGAAGAACTGCTAAGAAGACCAACAAGTATTGATGGTCGCCAAATATCTCTGAAAGGTACCTGTTCATATGAAAGACCTGAGAGGCAGAATACTGAAGAAAAGACAACAGAGGAAAATCTGCAGAGGAAGGTATAAAGAGAAGATTTGGCTGGCTGGCTGGTTTTGGAATTTGAGGTTTTTTTGTCCATCTTAATCAGGGTTTTTATTGGGTCAGTATTGTAGAGTGGGAGATAAAAGATAGGTTTAAGAGAAAGGAGTTGTAAATAATTGTTTAATATTCTCTTGTGGACTTAAAATTCGAGAAGCAAAGAACTATCCCAGAGGTCACTATTTAAAGTAAAAAAATAACAATTTCATTCTTTAAGTGTGGTGAGGCGTGAGGTGAGCTTCTCTGTGTGTCGGGTTTAAATTAACGGAGGGGTTTCCCAGTGTCATAACGCTACTTTCTCAGGATGTTCATTCCACGTGCAAACCACTCTCTGTATGAAAAATTTGCACCTTTTTTTTTAGAATCCCTCGCCTCTCACCATAAAAATGTGTCTTGAAATCCCCCATCCTAGGGAAAAGGCAACTACCACTAACTCTATCTATACCCCTCATTATTTTATGAATTTCTGTAAGGTCGCCTATCAACCTCCTACCTCCAATTAAAAAAGGCTCGGCCTGCCCAGCCTAATACCTTAAACCTTCCTTATCATTGAGAATTTGATTCTTGTTTTCCTTCAGCATGAATTCATCCAGATGCAATGAAGGATGCAGGAAAAAACATGTATTTTGATAATTCTTTTGCAGGAAAAATATTGGATTAGATGTTCTGAGGTTCACAGGGTATTGTTTGTGCTTTCTGGATAATTCTCTGGGGATTTTACAAGCAGCTTGTCAAAGCACATGATTAGATCTTTGTATGAATGACTACAGGCAATGTCATGTTTGTTCAGTCCCAGTGACTGGAGTTGCTCTATGCAAAATTAACAATTGATTGATTTGCCTCCTAGCTAACTGTAGTTCATAATGTAATTTTAACATTGATCAACTAATTTGAAACTCCAGGCTGTGGTCTGCATTAAAGTTCAATGACTTTCAGTGTAGGTCTAGCTGAGGGCAGTCAGGACATACTTCAAGACTGTAAACCACAGATGGAAAGAGCATTTTATTTCTCTGATACATAAACCACAAGGGACACAGACATTTTTAGAAAGGTTACATGCCAGAGGTTAGAACTCAATGAAAATTTAAGCCTGTAACAAGAACAACTTGGTTTGAAATGTCTCCCAGTGTTTTACACAGTGAATTGCTTTGAACCATAGTGGCTTACTTTGTGGGCCTCTCTGACATCAAGTTCATGTACAGCAAGGTCCTATAAACAGTGCAGAATTTCCCATTGATCTAGAATTCCCAGTGTTGGTTCAGCTGTAATCCTTTCTATTTCATTGCACGTGGGCTGTGCCAATCTCCCACAGTAGTGCAAGAACACAAGGATATTCGCTTGGTCAAACACCCATGCAAATTATATTTTATAGCAATGAAACCAAAAAAGGCATTCATTCTACATTTCAGTTCGAGGATAAGAAGCAACCCAAAGTAAAGAATAATTAACTTGGAGAAAAAACAACCTCAGTGGGGTAACAATAGGTCTTTGTCCAATTAATTGAGACAATTACAAAGTTATTTTTTTCAGCTCAGGAACATCCAGCTCCAGACGTGTGGTAACTTAATGTTAATATGGAAGTACAATTCAACTGTTCGAGAGGGTGGCCATCCATAATTTTTGAAAGTTTGCTAGGAACAACCAATATTTGCAGAAACCTCAGGAAAACCAGTTAAAAACTGAGAGCTCTCCCTTGAAACAAACTGCTTATAACAGGGAAACCGGTTTCTTCAAACAGTGCCATTTGTGGACCACTTAGATGAGGCAAAAGGCAGTGAGGACCAGCAACCTCCCGATCCCGCCAGATGGCATTTCCCTTCAATAAAACCAACAGCACAAATGGGCACGAATGTTGCTGTTTTCAGTGAGACAGAATGAGATGATGCTTCACTTCAAGCTGGTGTTGAGCACCATGTTCCTCCATTTTCCTCTTTGTTTACCACTTTGTGTTAAAAGTCTAACCTCTGCCACATGTTGTAATGGAACAGAGAGCAGTACAGCACAGTGCAGGCCCTTCAGCCCTCGATGTTGTGCCAACCTTTCACCCTGCTCTAAGGTCAAAATAACCCACATTTTTCTTTCATCCATGTCCCTATCCAAATGTCACTTGAATGCCCCTAATGTATTTGAAGGCGTTTGACAAGGTTCCCCATGGGAGACTGATTAGCAAGGTTAGATCTCATGGAATACAGGGAGGACTAGCCATTTGGATACAGAACTGGCTCAAAGGTAGAAGACAGAGGGTGGTGGTGGGAGGGTTGTTTTTCAGACTGGAGGCCTGTGACCAGTGGAGTGCCACAAGGATCGGTGCTGGGCCCTCTACTTTTTGTCATTTACATAAATGATTTAGATGCGAGAGTAAGAGGTATAGTTAGTAAGTTTGCAGATGACACCAAAATTGGAGGTGTAGTGGATAGCGAAGAGGGTTACCTCAGGTTACAACAGGATATGGACCAGATGGGCCAATGGGCTGAGAAATGGCAGATGGAGTTTAATTCAGATAAATGCGAAGTGCTGCATTTTGGGAAAGCAAATCTTAGCAGGACTTATACACTTAATGGTAAGGTCCTAGGGAGTGTTGCTGAACAGAGACCTTGGAGTGCAGGTTCATAGCTCCGTGAAAGTGGAGTTGCAGCTAGATAGGATAGTGAAGAAGGCGTTTGGTATGCTTTCCTTTATTGGTCAGAGTATTGAGTACAGGAGTTGGGAGGTCATGTTGCGGCTATACAAGACATTGGTTAGGCCACTTTTGGAACATTGCGTGCAATTCTGGTCTCGTTCCTATCGGAAAGATGTTGTGAAACCTGAAAGCATGAAGAAAAGAGGATGTTGCGAGGAATTGAGCTGCAGGGAGAGGCTGAACAGGCTGGGGCTGTTTTCCCTGGAGCGTCGGAGGTTGAGGGGTGACCTTCTAGAGGTTTACAAAATTATGAGGGGCATGGATAGGATAAATAGACAAAGTCTTTTCCCTGGGGTCGGGGAGTCCAGAACTAAAGGGAATAGGTTTAGGGTGAGAGGGGAAAGATATAAAAGAGACCTAAGGGGCAACTTTTTCACACAGAGGGTGGTACGTGTATAGAATGAGCTGCCAGAAGAAATGGTGGAGGCTGGTACAATTGCAGCATTTAAGAGGCATCTAGATGGGTATATGAATGGGAAGGGTTTGGAGGGATATGGGCCGGGCACTGGCAGGTGGGACTAGATTGGGTTGAGATATCAGGTTGGCATGGACGGGTTGGACCAAAAGGGTCTGTTTCTATGCTGTACATCTCTATGACTCTATGACTGTACCACCATTGCTGGCAGTGCATTCCACACACCTTCCACACTCTGTGTAAAGAACCTACCTCTGACATCTCCCCTGAGAGCCTCTTTTCCTCGATGGTGATGGCTAGCTTTAAATTGAGGGGTAATAGATGTCATAGGTATGTTCTTTACTCCGAGTGTAGTAAGGGTGTGGAATGCCCTGCCTGCAGCAGTAGTGAATTCGCCAACATTAAGGGTATTTAAATGGTCACTGGATAAACATATGGATGATAATGGCATAGTGTAGGTTAGATGGGGTTTGGATTTGTTTCACAGGTTGGCACAATATCAAGGGCCAGAGGGCCTGCACTGCGCTGTAATGTTCAATGTTATAAACCTTTCTTCAAATAATGCCCTTAAAATAATGCCCCCTCATGCTAGCCATTTCCTGGGAATAGTCTCTGGTTATCCACTCTATCTATGCCTGTCATCATCTTATACACTTCTATCAAGTCACCGCTCATCTTTCTTCACTCCAATGAGAAAAGCCCTAGATCCCTCAACCTTTCTTCATAAGACATGCTCTCCAGTCCTGGTAAATCTCCTCTGCACCCTGTCTAAAGCTTCCACATCCTTCCGATAATGTGGTGATCAGAACTGAACACAATATTCGAAGTGTGGTCTAACCAGAGCTTTATAGAGCTGCAGCATAACCTCATGGCTCTTAAACTCAATCCCCCTGCTAATGAAAACCAACACATTCAACTTAACAACACTATCAACTTGGGTGGCAACTTAATGGATCTGTGGACGTGGACCCTAAAATCCCTCTGTTCCTCCACACTGCTAACAATCCTGCCTTTAACCCTGTATTTTGCATTCAAATTTGACCTTCCAAAGTGAATCACTTCAGACTTTTCCCGGTTGAACACCATCTGCCACTTCTCAGTCCACCTCTGCATCCTTTCAGTGTCCTGTTGCAACCTACAATAGCCCTCTACACTGTCCACCACTCCACCAACCTTCGTGTCATGAGCAAACTTACTAACCCACCCTTCCACTTCTTCATCCAAGTCATATATAAAAATCACAAAGAGCAGAGGTCCCAGAGCCGATCCCTGGGAACAGCACTGGTCACTGAGCACCAGGCTGAATACTGTCCATGTACTTCCCACCCTCTGTCCTCTCTGGGCCAGCCAATTCTGTATCCAGACAGCCAGATTTCCCTTTATTCCATGCTTCCTTACTTTCTGAGCAAGCCTACCACGGGGAACCTTATCAAACACCTTGCTAAAATCAATATTCACCACATCCACTGCTTTTGTGTTTTGTCACATCCTCGAAAAATTCAGTAAGGCTTCTGAGGCATCCCTCTCAAAGTCTCACAAACATAAATCTTTTTTTCTAAACTCTGCATTATTGTCTCTTGTATTTTTGAGAAATCGTGCTGTGCAGTGGGGGGTGGGGGGGGGGGGTTTCGGAGGAAGGAATGAGAATTTTGGTATGTTGTTTAGTTCTGACTGTGGCATTGGTGGGTCAATCAGAACAGTGCACTTAATGCAATCAGGAGGACTCTTGTGGGTGATAGTGCTCTGCAGACCACACTCTTGAGTCCCACTAACCACTAGGCTACTGTAAGCAATGTTAATTTGTTGGTACTCAAGCTCTGAATTGCTTATTGTATTGTTTATTTGGTGCAGGAATTGTCTGATCTCAGGCACATCCATGCCAAGCTAAAGAAGCAGTACCAAGAAAAGATGGCTGAGCTGGCACATGCAAACAGAAGAGTCGAACAGCACGAAGCCGAAGTGAAGAAACTGCGCCTTCGAGTAGAAGAGTTAAAGAAGGAGTTGGCCCAGGCAGAGGATGAGGTATGCCTTCTTACATTATCTAGATTTCTGGAGGGACTGAGGGATGCCATAAGGAACTCAGCTGCTTAAAAATGTTGGAAAAGCTGAATTGGTAAGGCAGTCTGAGAGAATATTCCGAGAGAACATTTATTAAAAGACTTGCCGCCTTACTGAAATGATCACATTTCTCACTTGTTAGGCGAGGTTTCTCTCACTTCCAGATGTCCTGAATAATGGAGAATAGCCTCCTATGTCTGTAGAGACCTCTACCAATTGTACTGTGAGCAGTACAGAGATCACTAACCACTAACAGGGGTCAAGATGTTCGTATGGACCATGAGCAGTAAGTCATGCCTCAAGCTCTCAAATTATAGCTGGTTATCTTAACAGAGCACAGCAAATGCACTGATCCCATGTGCAAAATGACTAATTGCCAAACCGTGTTGTGACCAATTGTTCCCTCCGGAAAGCCTGGAAACACTGAATTTACTCCAAGAATTACACAGTCTATGTTGTCCTATTGCCGTTTTGAATCACTGGTACCAGAATTTGATCATCATTTTGATGATTTGGCTCTTGTGTGCATTCTGCATCATGCTATTTACTCACAAGCTACACACCTGTCTGATGCAAACAGATAGTCTTCATTGTGGCTCTCCAGATGGAAACAAATGAAATATTGTAGGAAGATCTTGGATTCCAGGCTCAGATAGTTCTGTTCCCAGCAGAAGGCAAGGAGATAACCATGATCTCAGCTCATTTCCATAGCATGGCAAAGCAGCAGACTCCTTCATGGTGCAGACTTCCTCGGTGAACATCAAACCTGTCGAAAAAAGTATCAGTGTTCATCAGAATGGTTTCATGTACGTTATTCAGCTAATCCTTCTGTCCCTCTGCAATCAGGGATATTTCTCCTGGTCCTCACTGCTGCTGATCAGATTTTTATTTCAGTTTAAGAAAAGGTGTCATTAACAATGTAGCACAGTGTATATAACCTGGCATGAGGAGTGTCGAGGGTTTCCTGTTCTGTAGAACATAGCTACATCAGGGACAGGGGAGATAAGGAAGGGAGGATCCCTTTCCTGCAAAAACAAAACTCCGTGAACCAGTGGATTTTACAATGGTTTCCTAAAGGTTACCATCACAGTCTTAGTTCAGTACACTCATGGAAATATATCGTTCTCACATAGTTCCCCATAGCACTCACTGTAAAATATTACTCACTCATGAGTCCACTTGTCCAATGCACTCACTGTAATATATAATTCTGAATGGTTCCCTGTGTCCAGATCTCATTGCTAAATATCATTCTCGCACAGTTCCTAGTGGCCAGTGTCTCACACTTCTATATTATTGTATAATAGTTCCCTGTGTCTAGTTCTCTCATTATTATGTAACTTTCTGCCATGGTTCAGGTGGGGATTCCTCACTGGGCCTGAGATTCTCTCCAGAGATGCTGCCAAACCTGCTGAGATTTTCTAGCAATTTCTGTTTTTGCTAAAGGGTTATTCTGTGGCTGTGCCTGCAAGTCCTAGTCTCTGCTACTAGGGGAACATCTTATCAACATCCCTCTATCCGTATTCTGTAAGTTTCAATGAGATTTCTCCTCATCCTCCTAAACTCCACCGAATGAATATAAACCCAGCATTCTCAACTGCTCCTCGTATGACAAACCCTTAATTCCCAGGATTTTTGTGAACCTCTTTTGGAACCCCCTCTTTTGTTAGATGTTTGGCCCAAACTGCTCTCAATATTGCAAATGCGGTCTGGCCAGAACCTCAGCAGTACGTCCCTGCTCTCTTGAAATGAATGCTAAGATTGCATTTGTCATCCTAACTGTCAACTGGGCCTGCATGTTAACCTTAAGAAAATCTTGAACGAGGATTCCCAAGTACTTCTGTGCTTCAGATTTCCAAAATCTTTCCCCGTTTAGAGTCTATGTCTCTATTCTTCCTTCGAAAGTGCATAATCTCTCACTTTTTCACATTGTATCAATCTGCCACTTCATTGCACACTATCCTAATCTATTCAAGTCTGTCCCACTTCCTCAACACGACCTGTCCCTTCATCAGTTTTTGTGAGACTTAGCCTTGGGTTCCTTCATCCAGACCGTTCATATATAGCGTGAATAAAACACTGACTCTGACAGAACTCCATGAGTCATCGGCTCCCCTCCTGAAAAAGACTCCTTTGTCCCTACTCTCTGCCTGTCAGCCAATCCTCTATCCATGCCAGTACATTGTGCCTAATACCATGGGCAACCTTGTCAAAGGCCTTCGGGAAATCCAAATAGAACTCATCCACTGACTCTCCTTTGAGGAGGTAACAAGCAAATTAGACCATGTATTCGACAGATCTTTCAAGACGTGACCTCCCTTTTACACAGCCATGCTGACTCAGCCCTATTTACTGTGTTCCAATTTCGCGCTTAACAATGGACACGAAAATCTTACCGATGACCAAGACTAACTGGCTCGAATTTCCCATCTTCAGTCTCTCTCCCTCATTGAACAAATGAGTTACACTATTTTCCAATCCTCTGGGACACTGCCTGACTCCAGTGATTCCTGAAAAATCAGCACTAATGCCTCAACAACCTCGTCCGCTATCTCCTTCAGAACTCTAGGTTTATAGTCCACCTGGTCTGGTTGATAGATCCACCTTCAGATTTTTCAGCTTTCACACTACCTTCTCCTTAGTGTTGGCCACTACACTACCCAACTCTCTTCAAAATCTACTGGTGTCTTGCTCTTTGAAGACTGATGCGAATTCAGTTCCTCTGCAGTTTTGTTGTTCCCCACTACTACTGCACCTGCCTCATTTTCCAGTGGTCCAATATCTACTCTTGTGTCTTTCTGTCTGTCACTCTCTCTCGCACTCTCTCGCACTCACTGTCTCTGACTTTCTCACTCACTCTCTCTGAAACACTCGCTCACTCACTCTCACTCTCATGCTCTCACACGTTCTGTCACTCACGCTCTCTCGCGCGCTCTCTCTCGCGCGCTCTCTCTCGCGCTCTCTCTCGCGCTCTCTCTCGCGCTCTCTCTCGCGCTCTCACTCTCTCTCACGCGCTCTCTCTCACTCTCTCTGACTCTCGATCACTCTCGATTCTCTCTCTTTCTCACTCTGACTCTCTCACTTTCTCTGACTCTCACTCTCTCTGACTCACTTTCTCTCACTTTCTCTCACTCTCACTTTCTCTCACTCTCTCTCTATCTTTCTCTCTCTCACTCTCTTACCCATTCTCTCTCACGCTCACGCACTCTCTCACTCTCTCTCACTCTCTCTCATGTTCACTCTCTCACTCTCTCTGACTCTCATTCTCACTTTCTCTCATTCTCTCACTCTCAATCACTCTTGAGCTCGCTCGATCTCACTCGATCTCGCTCGATCTCTCTCTCTCTGACTCCCTCACACTCTGATTCTCACTCTCTCTTTCTCTCGCTCTCACCCTCGCTCTCACCCTCGCTCACACCCTCGCTCACACCCTCGCTCACACCCTCACTCACACCCTCGCTCACACCCTCGCTCACACCCTCTCGCTTACTCTCACTCACTCTTTCTCTCTCACTCTTTCTCTCTCAATCTTTCTCTCTCGCACTCTCTCGCTCTCGCATGTTCACTCTCTCACTCTCGATCACGCACAATCACGCTCGATCTCGCTTGATCTCTCTCTCTCTCTGACTCCCTCACTCTCTCTGATTCTCACTCTCTCTGATTCTCACTCTCTCTGATTCTCACTCTCTCGTGTTCTCACTCTCTCGTGTTCTCTCTCTCGTGTTCTCTCTCTCGTTCTCTCTCTCTCGTTCTCTCTCTCTCGTTCTCTCTCTCTCGTTCTCTCTCTCTTTCTCTCTCTTTCTCTTACTCTCTCGCACTCTCTCGCACTCTCTCGCACTCTCTCGCACTCTCTCGCACTGACTCACGCTCACTGACTCACGCTCACTGACTCACGCTCACTGACTCCCTCTCTCTCTCCCTCTCTCTCTCCCCCTCTCTCTCCCCCTCTCTCTCCCTCTCTCTCCCGCTCTCTCCCGCTCGCTCTCTCGCTCTCGCGCTCGCTCTCACACTCACCTTCTCTCTGAGTCTCGTTCTTTCTTGCTCTCTCTCACTTTCTCTCTCACTTTCTCACTCACTCTCTCGCTCTCTCTCTCATTCACTCTCATTCACTCTCACTCTCTCTCACTCTCACTCTCTCACACCCTCTCTCGCACTCACGCTCACTGACTCACGCTCACTGACTCACCCTCTCTCTCCCTCTCTCTCCCTCTCTCTCCCTCTCTCTCCCTCTCTCTCCTCCCTCTCTCTCCCTCTCGCTCTCTCTCGCTCTCACACTCACCTTCTCTCTGAGTCTCGCTCTGCTCTTTCTCGCTCTCTCTCGCACCCTCTCTCTCTCCCTCTCTCTCTCCCTCTCTCTCTCCCTCTCTCTCTCCCCTCTCTCTCTCCCTCTCTCTCTCCCTCTCTCGCACCCGCTCTTGCACCCTAACGCACACTCTCGCTCTCACTGACTCACCCTCACTCACCCTGTCCCTCTCCCTCTCCCTCTCCCTCTCCCTCTCCCTCTCTCGCTCGCTCGCTCTCGTTCTCTCTCACACTCAGCTTCTCTCTGGCTCTCTCTGACTCTTGCTCTTTCTCGCTCGCTCTCACTTTCTCTCTCACTCTCTCTCTCTCCCTCTCGCTCTCCGTCTCGCTCTCCCTCTCGCTCTCCCTCTCACCCTCTGGCTTTCTCCCTCTCGCTCTCCCTCTCGCTCTCCTCTCGATCTCCCTCTCGGTCTCTCTCCTCTCCCTCTCCCACCCTCTCCCTCTCCCTCTCCCTCTCCCTCTCCCTCTCCTCTCCCCTCTCCCTCTCCCTCTCCCTCTCCCTCTCCCTC